>NC_064865.1:28551336-29151336 GCF_024139225.1 Suncus etruscus
GGACGATTCTTGTGGTTTGAGACACTGATTCGGAAAAAGGTCATTTTGGTGCTTTCTATCCTATATGCTGTTCTGCCAGTAATTAGGACAATCCCTAGAGGTGATATGAAAGATTTTCCTCACTTTTAGTGGGAATGATTCTTCCAAACAGTGCTCAGGAAGCTGGCCCCTGCCATTTATTCTTTGCCAAGTGACTGGAGATTTAATGCACTGATTGAGGATGTGGTACTGCTCAAGGGCTCCAGTGCTAGGCATTAGCTAGGCCACCTGTGGTGGCTCTGATGCTTGCAGGTCTGTGTCTGGGAATGCTCAGGTAACCTTATGTTGTTAGGGCTCTAACAAAGTAGATTGTATATAAGACAAGTGCCTTAATCCCTGTACTTACTCATTCTCCAGCTCCCCCCTTTTGCCTTTTTCTTTTTTCTTTTTTTAAGTCTCACATAGATATTTGTGGGAAAATTGGGCTTGTTTCTGCGAGTTCAGTAGCTGGTCAACAAGTAATATATCAGGTATAAAACAAATAGTAAGAGAGAGCCAGAGATAGTATAGGGGAGTAAGACACTTACATGCAGCAGAGTAATGTGGTTCAGTCCCAAGTAATGTATAAGTTAGGTATGCTCCAATCCTTCACATCACCTCCCAACAATAGTCCTGAAATGTAATATGTACCATAATGATTATAGATTCACATTGCTATCTGATATATAGAAAAGCCAGTAAGAAGTGTTTTTTATTTTTGTTAAAAAATGAAAAGAAAAGAAAGAAAAGCCATTTAGAAAGTAGAGGTGTGGAAGAGCATACTTTCCCCCTTACATGAGAAGATGGATATTAACTGACGAACTTAATGCCAGTAATTATTTCACAGTCTCATAGACCATCATGTAGTATATGCTGTCAGTTATTTCTCAGTAAAACTTAATAAAAGTGCTGGGCAGAAAGGAGAAAACGCTTTTTTTCTCTATAGATAAGTTTTCATTTTGACCTTTTTCTCATTTTTTTTATATCTTAATTAAGCCTTGCTCTTTTACTGTGGTACAATCCATTTTTTTGGGGTAGGTTTTTGGGGCCACACCAAGCAGCACTTAAGCACTTAGGGTAACTCCTGGCTTTGCACTCAGACTCCTATCCAAAAAGAAAAAGAGAAATTACTCCTGTCAGGCTCGGAGGATCATAAGGGAAACTGCGGATTGAACCGGGCCTATCCCAGGTCCGGCATGTGCAAGGCAAATGCCTTACTGCTGTGCTATCATTCTGGGCCCATTCATTTATTTTGTTTTGGGTCCACACCCAGTGGCATTCAGAGATTACTTCTGGCTCTGTGCTCAGAAATCACTCTTGGAAGACTTGAAGGACCATCAGGGATGCCAGAAATTGAACCTGGGTAGAACCCTTGCAAGGCAAACACCCACCGCTTTGCAATAGCTCCGGCCCCTCTTTTGTAGGCTTTTAATAATTTTTTCTTCTGGGTATACAGGTTTATAAGTTTATGTATGTATGTATGTATTTACTATGTCATGATTACTAACAAAATCTCATTCTCATCAACCAAACATATAGTTATGACTACCTTTATCATTTTCCAAGAATCCTCCAGCCCCTCTTCTGCTCTGGTAACCACCATTTTATTTTCAAAGTCTGAGGTTTTTATTGTGCTGTTTTTTATTGTATTTCTTTGTCTTCCACATAGAGTAAAACCATATGGTTCCCCCTTCCCTGATGATTAACTTTATTTAGCATAATGCCCATAAGGTCTGTCCGTGTTGTGCAAATATGAATATATTTTTTTTTATAAAAAGACGTATTCCATTAGTGTATTTTTTTTATTCTCTCACTTGCTATTGGACATTGAATTGTTTCTATATTGTGGCTCTCATAAATAGTGCTGTGATGACCATATGGCTATATGTCTTTTTGAATTATTTTAATTGTCTATGAATAAATAACCAGAATTAGAAAGTTGGGTCATATCGTATGACATTCTTATTGGTTTAGTTATCTCCAGATGCACCACTTTATGTTACCATCAACACTTGAACTTTTAAACTTTTAATTAATAGTTTTTTTAATTGCACTGTTGAACATGTATGTATGTCTTCCTGTGCCTGTAGGTCATTTATTTTGTATGTGTAAAATATATTTAGATCTTTCCACTTGTAATCATTTTTGGTTGCTATTTAGTTGAATTGTTTATTGTGGGTATTAATTCATTGTCAGATACATGATTTGTAAGTCTCCCTTTCACTTGGTTGCCTTTTTGTTTTGACATTTCCCACTTCCTGCCATATAGGAGCTTTTAAGTTCTATAGTCCATTTGTGTTTGCAAGTCTACAAAGAGAATTCAAGGGTATTCATGTCAAAGAGCTTCTTTATTCTTCTGTTCATCTTTTAGTTTCTTTTGTTCATGTTTTGCTTTTAGGGCTCACATTCAGAAATTTAATCCATTTTGAATTAATTTTTGTGTAAAAGAAGATATAGTGGTAAGGTATATTCTTTTCCATTTGATTGTCCAATATTATCATTATTTATTGAAGATGTTTACCTTTCTCTACTCTATGCTTTTCTGGGTTATCTTTATGTGTGGATTTATTTATTGAGCTCATAATTTTGTTACATTGTACTACAAAGAAGCACACAATATCAGAATTGGACTACTTTGCTACAAATTTTGAATTATAGTTTGAATTTTAGGGGAACACCATTCATCTATCCTTGTATTGTTTTTCTAAGAATTGCTTTGACAGTGGTCATTTTTTGGTATCAACTTATCCTAGGAATTTTAATTATATTTCTATAAAGAACTTTGTTGAGATTGGATGGAATTTGTATATTGCTATAGTTTTTTTTCCCCTAAAGTCTATTTAACAGTTCTTAATTCTGATAAGAATGGAATGTTTTGCTCTTTCTGTCTTCAGTTTCTTTTTACAGTGAATTAAAATTTTGCCACACTTAAATTTATTTCTTGGTAAAATCAATTTTGTTGTTGCCTTTGTTGAGAGCCAACTCCTAAAATAAAATAATGGTTGACATCAATAGTGTCATTCAACTTTTAACTTAAATATACAATTCCTGGTATGATCATATATTATATATACTTGCATATAAGGTAGTACATACTTCACCCTCCCAAATTTTTTTCTCTTAACTTTCTGTAGTCATTTTCTTAATATCTGTTGTCTGACAACTGATCTGCTCTGTCAGTGCTATTTTTTAAATCTTTTTATTATTAATAATACTTTTTTGGGGGGTTGGTTTTTGGGTCACACCTGGCAGCACTCAAGGATTACTCCTGGCTACAGGCTCAGAAATCGATCCTGGCAGGCTCGGGGGACCATATGGGATGCCAGGATTCGAACCAATGACCTTCTGCATGAAAGGCAAATGCCTTACCTCCATGCTATCTCTCCAGCCCCAATTCTTTTTATTATTATTATATGTGTAGTATAGTAATTTAAGTTGGTTTTGTCCGTTATTTCATTTTTTTTTTTTTGCATTACAGTTGAACATATAGTGATAGCTCGTTGTGACCTTCTTTACTTCGTATTTCCTTAAAGTTTATTTTATGGTTATATATTTTGTAATGCATTAAAAACATACCCAACATGAAAAGTTTAGTGGGATTTGTTTTTTTATTTTTCAGGTTCTGCCAAACTGGTTTTCATTGTAACACTTATGTAATGTAACAACATAACATAACGTTTGATTCTTTTTTTTTTAATTTTATTGTCGTCAAAATGAATTACAATTATTTCACAGAACGTAACATTTGGTTCTTCCCAATTAATATTAATAGAATAATTATAGTAATTATATTTCTATCTACAATTTTTAATATTTCTAATATAATCAATACTGTAAATGATTTATCATTAGTGTGATCCTTTGTGATTATACCTTATCAGTTAAGGTTATAGAGAAGTAAAACCTAATGTGAATGACCAAAAACAGCCTTTTTATCAGGATAAATAGCTTGGTTGATTGGTTGTGGTGCTGGCAGTTGAACCCAGATTCTCCTCATGTAAAGAATATGTTCTGCCACTGAGCCACTTTTCTGGTCTGGTAGCTGTTTTCCAAATCAAAATATAAAAGAGAAGACTTTCTCATTTTAACATTTTATAATTTTGTAGTTGAACATATATAGTACTTTGAGGAAAATACTTTAGTAATGTTGAGATATGAAGCTTTTAAAAAACACATACTGGTAAGGTGTAGGGTAGGGAATGCAGACGGCATTGGTGGAATGCTGCTGTATGCATTGTCTTACAACAGATAACCTTCTAGGGAGATCTAGAGAGATTTTTATCTGTCCCTAAGAAGTAGTAGGAGACATTTGTTGAAAATATAAGCTACTGAAATTGATATTTGGTATCCTAACCTTTTAGATTTTTATTGACTAATTTTCAATCTCTATGTAATAGGTTCAGAAATCTGAACTTGAATGTCAATTAAAGGCCCTTTGGAAAGTCAATGAGGGTAATGGAGACATCAGTCTTGATCACCCTCTAGTGGCTGCTATGATCACTAAAGTTTATTTGCATTTTTAAAAAAAGATTTTAAGCACTGGTTTGCAAAACCTACAGTTACTGAAATTGTTTTATGCATAGAATTATAGCACATCATTTTTTACTAGAGTGTCCACTTCCATCCACCATTGTCCCTGTGTTCCCCTCCCTGTACCCCATCATAAGATTCCCATTGAAAACCAGTTAAACCATATTGTATTGTGAATAGATCTTTCGGTGTACTTTTAGTGTTTGTTTGTTTGTTTGTTTGTTTGGAGACCTTACCCAGCAGTGCTAAAGGTTTACTTCTAATGCTGCACTCAGGGGTCACTCCTGGTGGGACTTAGGGAACAATTGAACTCTGGGTCAGCTGCCTTTGCTTTATCTTGCCCTGTCTGCTTGAGGGTATTTTAGTCCATCAATGTACTTCTGGAGGAATAATCATTTTATAGAATTATTCTTGTGTAGTTAAAGAGGAAAATATTTTGACTTACAAATAACTATAATAAGATGTTAACTGAACTATCAGCATTGATTTTCCAGCTAATATGGTATGAATGACTTTAACTTTTAAATTATAGTTTTCCTTATTTTCTGAATTTTATCAGTTAACTTTTTGCTTCAGATAAATAAATGGAAGACTAGAGGCAAGAAAACACCCTTTTCAATAGTATGTGTCAGTTGAGTGATATTTTTAAATGCATTATTTTCTGATTTTCAGAGTTGAGTTACAGTGATTTTTGTATATAAGCATTCTCTACTAATGTGATTAGTCTTATCATTTTGGGGGGGGTTTAAGGAACTATTGATTATTCTTTAAAATTTCTCTGGCATGCTGTTTCACAGAGTGTTGTTTTACTGTACTTGAGTTTTACTCAGCGAAATCCTCTGCATCCTTTAATGACGCAAATATAATTTTTCTGGGTAACAACATTTCTGCGCATCTTCAAAGTAAAATATAGTCACAATTTTTGTTATAACTTTATCTTTTTGTAACTGATATTATGTGTTGTCTATTTCCTAGCTTACTGTACTCTTTACATCTTATAGACCTAGAACATCCCTTGGAAAAAAACAATACACATTTGTCTGAAACTATATCTTCAAGACTTCTGCTTATCTGAGTTTGTAATGTGATTTTATTTCCTCTTACATTTTTATCAATTCCATCTAACTGTAACATGGTTTCCTAGAGTTGGTGTAGATTCTGAGTCCTCTCAAATGTGTCAGTAACTAATCCTTAAAACTGGTTTCAAATGTTTGGTGTTTATTTGTAAAATGAAACAGTTTCCCCCTTTTTTTGGTGAGTAGGGTTTCTCAGGGCTCTGAGAACCAGGGATCACTCTTGGCGGTGCTAAAGAATCATATGTGGTGCCAGGAATTGAATCTATTTACTGTACCCTGGCCATAGTTTAAATTAATTTAGCTCACTTTTGATCATTTTATTTGCCTTCTACTTTTTACTAATACAATGGCTAAGTTTTAAAAAATTAATAAACAAAAAATAGTAATACCACACCTTTAAGTAAAAAATAGTAATACCACCACCTTTAAGGTCACAGGGTAAAAGGAATACATATTATACTATTTTTCTTATTGTCTAGCATCCAATATATATATATAGAAACACTATTCCATTCATTTTGTTATATGTATATTCTTTTTTTTTTTTTTTTTTTTTTTTTGGTTTTTGGGCCACACTCGGTGACACTTAGGGGTTACTCCTGACTATGTGCTCAGAAGTCGCTCCTGGCTTGGGGGACCATATGGGATGCCGGGGGATTGAACCAAGGTCCATCCTAGGCTAGCGCTGGCAAGGCAGACACCTTACCTCAAGCGCCACCGTGCTGGCCCCCTATGTATATTCTTGATGTTTAATACTAATGATGAAGTTGTCATTTTTTAAATGGGCTACTAGTTATACAAACACATGACATCTTGTTACTAATTAAAGAAGTACAACTTAAAAGCAAAAAGGAGATGATTTCATACTTATTTAATTGTCCAATATACAAATGACTGGCAATACCAAGTGTTGTCTTTTAAGAGGAGTATGACAGTATCACTTTTTTTTTTGGGGGGGGGGGTCACACCTGGCAGTGCTCAGGGGTTACTTCTGGCTCTATGCTCAGAAATCGTTCTGGCAGACTCAGGACCATAAGGGATACCGGGATTTGAACCACCGACCTGCATGCGAGGCAAACTCCTTACCTCCATGCTATCTCTCTGACCCCTTACGTATCACTTTATGAACAAGTTAGCAATGAATATGTGATAAAGATATGTGATAAAGCATTTCTTTTGGCCCGGCAGTTCTACTTCTAAGACAATATATTCCCTGGAAATGTGTAATTCTGTTTAAAAAAAAAGACAAAACAAACAAAAAGTTTAGTGGGAAATTTAAGAAATAAACTGAATATTTATTATTATATGAATAGTGTGATTTATTCCTATATTAGGACTCTTGAGTTGTCAGCATGAAATCTTGACTAAGTAGAAGTTTTTGAATTATGTATATATATATACATATATATATATATATTTTTTTTTTGAATTTTGGGTCACACCCGGCAGCACTCAGGGAATACTCCTGGCTCTGTGCTCAGAAATTGCCCCTGGCAGGCACAGGGGACCATATGGGGTGCCGAGATTCAAACCATCATCCTTCTGTATGTAAGGCAAATGCCCTGTCTCTATGCTATCTCTTTGGCCCCGAATTATGTATACTTGACACTATTGTATATGTTTCTAAAATATGAAAATTTACTTCTTACAGATATTTATTTGGGAAACAGTATACAGTGTCTTTGAATGAAATTCTAATCCAAATAATAGGATGTTCTACCTAGTCATTGCTTCTGGGATAGAGAGAAAAGAATGAGATTGGAGGATAGCATTGAGGCCCCAGCTTGACCTGCAGTTCTTTATTCTTAAGACTATGAAGGAAATGTAATGTTAAGATTTATTGTGTTGGGGGGGGGCAAAAAAAAAAGATTTATTGTGTTATTCTCTATATGTATGTTTATAAACTATGATTAGGCCCCATCGATGTAATTTGTTTATAGAGCACCAATTTTAGACAATGGGCAACCTTTTCATGTCACCTTGAGTCTGCAAGGGGTTCGTTCAGAATTTAGACTCTGGAGCTAAAGTTAGAATCTCAGTTCGTTTTCCATATATACTCGAGTATAAGCTGATTCTCCCCCCCAGTTTTACCCTGAAAACTTAGTGACTCAAGTATAAGTCGAGGTGGAAACTGTAGCAGCCACTGGTATATTTCAAAAATTAAAATATATACCCAAAATAATTATAATAATTATATTATATAATATATATAATTATAATCAGTAAGTTAAATGTTTTTCAATATTTATTGCTAAAGAAAACTAGCTACAATAAATAGTTCAATGGCATACAGTTCAGTTCAGTCACCGCGACTTGTGGACTGAGCTGAAGCACCGCCCCCTCCAGCAGAAGGCAGAGGATGACTGGAGACTACGTGCATTTGATTCGGTGTGCACGCACAGAATGAAATGACGTGGAGGACCTGAGTTTAAGTCGAGTTTGGGTGCCGAAATTTTGTGCCAGAAAAAACTCAGCTTATATTCGAGTTTATATGGTAGCTTACTGGGCTCTTTGCTGTGTTCATCTTGTGAAGTAACAATCAAACTTCGTTCTTAGGGTGGACTGTAAAAGATTTTAAGACAATAGAAAGAGGTATGTAACAAAGTAGGCACCCAGTTTATGGCTGTGCTACACTTATCCCTCAGCCTGGAGATAAGCCTAAATTCTTTCTAGAGTCATAGTGATGTGACAGATGTATCATACTTAGTGGTGCTTGTTTTATGTACAGTTGATGTACTTAAAGGGGGGTAGAGAGATAGTACAGCAGACAGGGTGATTGCTTTGACATGGCAGACCTGGATTTGGTTTCTACACCACATAAGTTCCCCTGAACCCCACCAGAAGTGGTTCCTGAGCCCAGAGCCAGGAGGAAGCACCGAGGGCTGTCAGTTGTGCTCTTTGTGCCAAGAAAACAAAAAAGGGAGTTCTAAAATAGTTATCTGTATTAGAATTATATTTCTATAATGAGTTGTAATACAAACAGTTATGATCTTTGAGGTTAACTTAATTATTGAGCTTTCTTTTCAAGACATCTACCCTTTTTTTGTTTTGTTTTGCTTTATCTTTGGTTTTAAATCACACACAACAGCACTCAGGGCTTACTCCTGTGGTTCTCTGCACTCAGGGATCACTGTGGTAGTGCTTGGTGGTCTATATGGAGTGCCAAAGATCGAACCCAGGCTGATCATATTCAGGCACGCATCCTGCCTGCTGTACTCTCTTCGACTTCAATTCTTGCTTCTTTAAAAGTAAAAAGCTTCTTAAAATTAGGTCAGTTGGACTGGAGAGATGTCTCAAGGGACTGGAGCATTTGTTTTGCATGTTGGAGCTCCTGGCTCATTCTCTAATACCAGGGCACTGCTGGGAGCAACCCTTGAGCACCACTAGTATGATCCAAAACCTGTTCTTCTAATCCCCACAACAAAGAGCAATTGTATTTTTTGAACAGTGAAACTATCTGTAATGTATTTTTTCATGGACTTGGGGAATCAAACAATACTATATTAAGTACTACTTAACAGTACTATTTAGCTAAAATCGCCTAGATAATATTTCCTAGATTCAATTTACTTATTTATTTTGCTGAAGTGCTATTTTTTTAAATTTCAATTTCAAGATAATTCATATTTCTGTTAATACAATTTTTAAACTATCTTTGGTGAATTTGCTTTAGGGATATCTATAAACATTGTATTTATTAACCAAACTTGGATATTTAAATGTTGTTGACTCTGATTTTGGATATATTTTTTCATTGACCTGATAGTATCATTCCTGAATAATTGAAATATTGTATTTTTTTGGAGTATAGGTATAAGTACTAGACACAGATAATAATAAATATGCCTTTTAATCTACATGAATTTGGGGGACCATTTAAAAATCACAAGTAGTTCTACATCTTTCAGTACATTCTGTCAGTTATCAAGATCCTTGACCTACATCCTTAATTGCTAATGCATCACTCCGTCATTATGGAAACCAAAAATGACTGCTCATTTTCATAATATTTCTTTTTTTTAATGAGACCAATGTGAATTACAAGTCTTTCACAGTTATATTTAAGGTTCATAGTGACAGTGCATTAGAGCAGTTCCCACCACCAGTGCTAACCTCCCTCTACTACTGTTCCCAGATGCATCCCACACCTCCAACCTTAGCCCCCTGGACTGCTACAGGTCCCTTTTATGTATAGCTTGTTGTGGTTTGTGTCTCTTGATTCTATTGTCATTGACTTTGGGTTGGGTATTTAGGGCTGATCATTTTTTATTTCCACTCAGTACTCATGAGACCACTTTGTCCCTGGTACCATCCACATTTTTTTCTCAATTTGTAGGAAGCCATAGAAAAAATGAGGCAGAATAAGATGATTTATGTTCTATGGTTCTGTTAAAAACTATATTTGTATATTTATTCCTGTCATTCCTTAACATTGCCAATGTATTTGAATCCATTTGCCTCTGTCCCTCATGTTTCTTATCAGTCTCTTTTCTGCTTCCCCCTATATTTGTTTCCTTCTCCCTATACCCTTGGACCAAGGATGTTCTAGGCATCCCTCATAACCCAAGGCATTTCCCCATCCAGTTATTCAAAATACATGTATAAATTATACTATCCTTTCTTTATTCTTCTTGACTCACTTTAAGATTTCATTTTAAAAGATACCCCACACTTCCAGTGAAGTGGTAAGTGTTGGCTCTTGGTTTGTTTGGTGGTGTGGTAATCAAAGTTGTTTACGGGGCCAGTGCCTTAACCCATGTATAGTTTATCTGATCCAGTAGAGGCATCTGTGAATGACTTCTGAGTGTGTGGCAGATGCTCAGAATTGAGAGGAAATTATTAATATAATTTTTTATAGATTGACTTCCTCACCGAGCTTCTCCTATTGGATTGCTCACTTCTAGAAATCAAGCCCAAAAGGTAAACCGTTCACAGAGAAGCAGGAAGCTTTAGGGCAAAGAAAAGGAAGTGGGGCCGGGCGGTGGCGCAAAGAGGTAAGGTGCCTGCCTTGCCTGCGCTAGCCTTGGACGGACCGCGGTTCGATCCCCCGGTGTCCCATATGGTCCCCCAAGCCAGGAGCTACTTCTGAGCGCATAGCCAGGAGTAACCCCTGAGCGTTACCGGGTGTGGCCCAAAAACCAAAAAAAAAAAAAAAAGAAAAAGAAAAGGAAGAACCACTTTAGGGATATCTGGGCAGAGCCTGCTTAGAATTCAGTTAGAAGCACTGTCTTTGCATTCTACAGTGACTTCAACTGGTATTTGAGGCTAGTTATTAGTGTGCCCAGTGAGCCATGCATTCCTGAGGTTGCTCAGTGTTTTTAAAATAAAGTCTGAAAGCTTGATCTGCTTAGTTCCACCAAACCAGTGTTCATTTTTTTCCTTTCCTGAAGTCACTTTCACACAGCCTTTATTTTCATTTTGTGGATACTAAACTGCAAAGTAAATTCTCTTCTAAAAGCTGTATGCATTTTAGAATTTCTATATTTGATACTTGAAAAGCTGAGGGGAAGAATAAAAGGTGTTTGTGTCTTGTTGAATACCCCTCATTAAAATAAACCAAGCCATGCATTTCTTTCTGAGGAAAAGAGAAATCTTTCATCCTTTGTGGGCCAACAATATGGACTTTTCACCCCACCCCCAATATATGATGGTTCCTTTATGGGAATAGGTACTGAGTATATTTTCGAAGATGACAGAAAATACAACTCATGTTAGCGTTCTGGTTTTGGGCTTTTCCCCTCCCTACCAAGTCTATCCTTTATTTTCATGTCTCTGCTTTTTCATAGTTTCCAGAAAATGAAACTATCTCCTTTCCACCCCTCACTGTCCATCTTGTTTAGACTTTCAGGATCAACTCTCTTATGTAGTCTTTGTTGCTCCTATCACAACTGAAGAGCCAGTTATTTTATTGGAATATGATTTAGTATGTAGAGCTTTTAAAGCAAGATGAGTTAGGTAAAGTGTCTTGTAAAGCAAGATGAGTTAGGTAAGTTCACTTGTAACCTGGTGTCCTAAACAATAAAAATATGGTGTCATAGTCTGTAAGGTGACACATGGCCTTGTCATCCATAACTTTATTATAAAAAAGACATCAGCTTTCATTATATACTTCTTTAACATTCTATGACTAAATGAAAACATTTTAGTTTCATAAACAGCTTAATTTTATTTTGACATAAAAACAGTAATTTAAAAATCATTATATTCTAAGTGAAATAAATTAGAAAACGACAAGCACTGTTTATCATTTATATAAGGAATGAAAGTGGGGTTTGAGGGAAGTTGTAAGGTGAAAAAAGTTCTGGGAAATTAATGTGCAGCACAGTGATTATAGCATATAATATTAAATTATTGGCTTGAGTGTCCTATGTTTCTTTTTCTTACTCCCAAGTGCTCAATTGAGTTATATTTGTACCCTATTTACTTTAGTACTTGGGTGTACTAAAGGTTATTTCATAAAAATAGTAATTATGAATATATTTCATAATTATAAATATATTCCATAAAATAGTTGGTATTAAAATTCAAGATGATGATAATTTGCTAAATATATAGTCATTTGCCACATGTAAATGCATCAGATCAACATGCCTTCAATGAATACAATGTTATATATATCTCAATAAAGTAAAATAAAAATATTAGGGTCAGCAATAGTACAGCTGGTAGGCTTTGTCTGTACACAGCTGACTTAGCTTTTATTCTTGGAACCCCACATGGCATCCCAAGCAATGCCAGGAGTGACTTCTGAGTGCAGAGCCAGGAGTAAGCCCTGAGTTCTACCAGATGTGGCACAAAACAAATAAACAAAAAAGCAAACGGGTCAGAGCAGTGGTGCAAGTGGTAGGGCATTTGCCTCGCACGCGCTAACCTAAGACAGACCGCGGTTCGCTCCCCTGGCGTTCCAGATGGTCCCCCAAGCCAGGAGCGATTTCTGAGCGCATAGCCAGGAGTAACCACTTAGAGTCACAAAATAAAACCCAAAACAAACAAATAAATGAATAAAATACCACACTTGTAGAACATTGAAGTGAATAAACTAAGTTAACAGTGTTTTTTTATATTTATAGCATAATTTTGTTATGATTGATATAATAAAGTATAAATACTTATTTAACAGGAAGTGTGCAAATCCTTTTTGGTTACAAGAGGGTGTGTCATATAAAGTGAAATTTTTTCCTTCTGACCCCATTCACAATTTGTTATATGTTATTATTCATTTTAGTTTTCATATTTACACATTCTGCCATACCATATAATTTTCACTTATTTTGTTTGGAGGTCATTTTATGTACCAGTTACAAATAAAATTGAACTGGAATCATTCGTTTTTATGGCTGTGTAGTTTCACATTGAACTTTAAGGTTTTTAACCAATTTTCTTTTTGATATTTGAATTCATTTCTTCCATGCTTTATATTAAAGCAACATTGAAACTATTGTATACTGTAGATCAGGGGTTTCAAACTCGTGGCCCGCAGAGCATTTGTGGCCCTCCGTACAACAATTTGTGGCCCTGCCCTAGAGGAATCTTTTTTTGTTTTGTTTTGTTTTAGTTGTTTGGGTCTCACTCACACACACACACACACACACACACACACACACACACACACACACACACACGTTCAAGGCTTACTACTGACTTTGCACTCAAGGATCACCCCGACTTTGCCTCCTGCGGCCCCCAGGTAAATTCACACACACACACACACACACACACACACACACACACACACACACACACACACACACACACACCAGGTAAATTGACATACACACACAGAGGTAAATTGACATACACACACTGCGGCCCCCATACACACACACACACACACACACACACACACACACACACACACACACACACACACTGCGGCCCCCAGGTAAATTGAGTTTGAGACCCCTGCTGTAGATACTACATATGCTAGGTTTTGGTCAGATTGGTATCTTTGCAGAGAGATGTAGAGTGGTGAAGCAGGGCCATTGGTAAAGTGGTGATTATAGGTGACAGGTACAGCAGGAGTGGCTTCAGCAGGGCAGGGAGTTGGCCTACATTCTCTTCCCAAGATTGCCAGCTCTCAGTTGCTTGGCTGGTGTATCCATAATTTTTCACAGCTTGATTTACTTCTCTTTGGAAAACATGGTGACTCTGTTTGGTTTCCCAAACAGTGCTGGCCTGGGGTCCCCACTAATGATTCTTGGCCAAGTTGTCCTGTAAATCAGTAAAAGGAGTCAAAGATGTGATACCAGGAATTATATCCAGACCACACCTGGTGTTGCTCGGCTGCCAGGTATAGAACCTAGTACTAAATGCTGTATTATCACCCAGTTTCCAATTTATAACTTAATAGTATAAATTTCCAAAGAAGCGGCAATTGCAGGCTTTAGAGAAAAGTTATTTAATGACATGAGAAAAAAAATTTTTTTTTGTTTTCAGGCCTTCCCAGTTATGTTCAGATTACTCTCATTTTTGCACCATGGGTTTTTGGTGTCCAAGGGGCCATGTGGTGTTGGAACTAAACTTGGATCTCAATACATTGGCCTGTCTCTTTGGATGCCTTTACCCCACTTTTTAAGGAAGGTGCTTCTTCCTTAAAGAGTAGTTTAGAAAACATCTTGTTTTGCTCCTTTGCTTATTACACAGTCTGTTATTGTCCAGATTGCTATGGGTCTTCTCACCAAATGAGTTTTGTATCTCTAAGTTAATTTCCTGCCAGAGTCACTTCAGGCTGATGACTGTGGTACTTGGTATCCATTAAGCACACTGCCAGGATATGTCCACTATTTTCCACCTCTCCCATTAAACAGTTGTCAGCACATTTACAGAGCTACTACCTAGTACTGCATTAATTGTACGGAGCCACAGGATACAATGTAAAACAGTCCATAGAAGGGTTACATAAATCTGCTTAGGTATCACAAGGATGGTATTATCCTGCTTCAAATTGGGTCAAATTTAGTATTTTTTATTTATTTGAAAAGAAAAGTGAAATTCTCAGTTTTTAAATTGCTTCTCGGTTAACCTTCCCCTTTCTTTATTCTACCTCCTCTCTAAGTAAAATTTAGCAGTTCTGAACAAGCACATATTTGAGGAGTCTTGGGTAAGAAGCTCTCATTAAAGTTGTATATAGCACCCTGCTGAGCTGTACAATTGGTTTTGAAATGAAAATCTGTTAGATTAGAGCAAACATTATTGTAGCTGTGTGATAAGTAATGTGGAGAAGATTAATGATTTGTCTGTGAAAGCCAGTGAGCATTCAATGTGTTAGCATGCCCTTGTTTTAAAAGGTAGAGCTGGAAAGGGTGACAGGGTAGAGGGTAGAAGGCAAACCAGCCCAAATAGTTATAATATATTCTTTCTATGTTAGTGATTCCCTACATTCTCCTTCAGTAAAACCAAGGAAACTTAGAATTTTTGATGGACAACATGAAGTCGGATGGAACCTGGGGTCATGAGGAGCTAAGAGAATAACCTTCATTAATTAGCATTAAAACTCGCTTTGGAGGATGGAAAGATAGTCTAGCAGATAAAATGCTTGCCTTGCATAGAACCGATCCTGGTTTGATCCCTGACAGCATATCATACCCTTGAGAACTGCCAGAAGTAATCACTGAACACAGAACCTGCAACTACTGTTTGTGACCCCCCATTTAAAAAATGACTATTTTTTAAAATCTGGTGACAGAAATTATTCAAATGGTAGAGCAATTGCCTAGCACATTGGAGGGTGAACCTGTATATAAAGAATCACCCACTGTACTGCCCTTCCGTTGTGTTCCTAAGTTCTTGGCACCATTACCCTATACTTAGCAAAACATTTTTTTTCTCTTTTGTTTTCCTATTGGTAATGTAGTTTTCTTTCTTCTGTTCCTGGATAAATTATATCATGATCTTTTCTCCCTGCACTGAATGGGTGAGATGTAGTGGTGGTATTGCATAGAAATAATGATCTATGATCACCTTCAATGAAGGTAAAATGTTAGGCTGCTGTTAAAAATCTTAGTTTCTCAATAAAAATTATAAAAAAAAATTTTTTTTAGGGGCCAGAGTGGTGGTGCAGGTGGTAGGGCGTTTGCCTTCCACATGCTAACCTAGGACGGACCATGGTTTGATCCCCCGGCATACCATATGGTCCCCCAAGCCAGGGGTGATTTCTGACACTCTGAGTGTCACCTTGAGTGTCAGCGGGTGTGGCCCAAAACCACAAAAACTTTTTTTTAACTTAAAAAAAAAGTCTTAGATTCCCTGACATATCCAAAACTGTCTCCAAGACTGTTTTCATTTCCGTATCCATCCATAAGTGTTTCTTTTACTGAGATTATCGTGTGAGGCAGGGGGAGTGGCAACACACCATTTTGAAGCAGTGTATTCCTGTTTTGCATCATTATTTAATAAGAGTCTTGTAATAGTTAAACACAAATCTACGTATTACAGCTTTCTTATGATGTTTATCAGTACCATTTTAATCCTGTGATTTGTAGCTCTAGTGTCCACAATCAGGACCAAAGTTAGGGTTTTTTTTTTTTGGTTGTTATTTTAATTCCAACATTATATGAGGATAACCTGAGTACTTGCTAGAAAAGCCTAATATTAGAACCTGACCAGAGTTACCAAATATTAAAAGCTTGAGGTATTTTGCTATAAATCAGCATCTCTAGTACTTTTCCCCCTTTGTTCAAAGTTGACTATGTTTTTGTTTGGTTTTTAAGTCATTGGTTCAAAAACTCATTCGTGCTTGGAAGTTGGAACCCCTGGTTCCATGCCTGTGGGAACCATTATACAGTATCAGAGAGAATCCCAGGCTCTAACTCTTTTAACTCTCTTGTCCTAGACAAGGAGGTTTTAAAATAAGAAAGAATGCATTTTAGGGTCAGAGCTCAATGAATGGGAGCTCATGCTATGCATGTAAGGGGCCCAGTCCAATACATAGCACAGCATATTCCCCTAAGTTTTGCTGGGAATAATCCCTGAGCACCAGGCCAAAAATAGCACCTGACCACTGCCAGGAGTGGCCCAAAAATTGAAAAAAAGAAAAGAAGAAATTACATTTCATTAACAGGAAGCCTGATTATGATTTTATAGTAATTGCAACACTGTGTTGTATGCTATTTTTGTATCTTTATAGAAATGCTTTTTATAAATGCATTATTTCTACCTGGTTTCTGCAACCAGAAATAAATCAGCTCTGTCTTGCAGTTCTTTTAATAACAGCGTCTACCATTTATTAACAGTTTGCTGTTTTCCAAGCTCTATATTAAGTTTATAAAGTTCTCTGATTTAGTCCTTACCAGCATCCTTCCTTAATTCTTGCTCTTAATGAGGAAGTAGGTTCAGAGAATTCTAATGTGATTTAGTTCTAGCTTACATAGATGCTAATTGTTGAAATCCAAACTTAAATTTGTCCGAGCCCAATGCCAACTTAGTTGTCTATGCCATTTAGTCGGAAAAAAAAATGGGGGGGGGTCACACCCAGCAGTGCTCATGGGTTACTTTTGGCTCTGTGCTCAGAAGTTGCTCCTGGTAGGCTTGAGGGACCATATGGGATGCCAGGATTCAAACCGGGGTCCATCCTGTGTTGGCTACATGCAAGGCAAACGCCTTTCCGCTATGCTGGCCCTGGTCAGAAAAAGTCAGCCACAAACAATGATTTTTCAGTTTGTTGATTGAAGGAGTAGGTAGGACTGTGTGTGTGTGTGTGTGTGTGTGTGTGTGTGGTTTTGGTGGGGAAGGTAGTAAAAATATAGAATTTTTGTAAATTATTTTGCAAATAACTAAAATGAAGTTTGCTGCTAGAATATACTGTGTGTGTGTGGTTTTGGTGGGGTAGGTAGTATTAAAATTATAGAATTTTTGTAAATTATTTTGCAAATAACTAAAATGAAATTTGCTGCTAGAATATACCATCTGTCTGAAATTTTCAATTTACAATTTTACAAGGAAAAACTGGTTTGGTTGGTTATAACTTGAAACAAATCTATGAGAAAGAACTATACAAAATATTTCCTTTTTGTTGAACATGAGTGGGACTGATTAAGGAATTGATAATAATAATACGTTTAAACAATTTATGTCATATTTTCACTTGTTTTTCTCAGTTGGAGTTTTAAAACCTTTTACCAGTATAGACTACTCTTTTAGAGTCACAGATACAGTCCTATGTGTTAGAGCAGGGGTCTTAAACTTAAGTTACCTGGGGGCCTCAGGAGGCAAAGTCAGGGTGAGGCAGGGCCACATAAGGGATTTCACAAAGAAAAAAAAAGTCCTCAAACGTCATTATTAACAGTTTTAATTATTTCTTCTGAACATGAATAAAACATTGAGTGAAGATCATGAACAGTTCTGAACATGGCATCTTTTGCCTATTCCTTGCTGCCAGAGACTTGACCGTGCTTTTTCTCGCAAATCTGAACCACATTTGGATTTAGAGAGGAGCAGTATGAGACTTTCAGTATGGCTTGAAGATGATCATCATTAAGTCTAGACCTGTACTCTGATTTATTGAAGTTCAATGTGGAGAATAACTTTTCATATAAATATGTGCTCCCAAAAAGGCACATGGTGTGCTTGAACATTCGGGAGAGCTCAGGGAAGCTGGGATGCAATTCTCTCAAAAATTGCCCATGCATGTCTGCTTTTCCACTAATCTCCCTGAACTTGGCTTTGAGATCAGATTTGCATTGCAGGTCAATGAGCTCCATTTGAAGCACAGGAGGGGCATCTTGCACATCAAAGGAAAAGGGGTTCACAGAAATTTAGAAAGTGGCTCTGTTGCCTTTTGAAGTCTGCAAATCTGTGATCAAATTCCTTCTCTAGCTTAAAAATAGAATCAACATATTTTTCACCATTGAATGGCATGCCTGCATCCACAAGTGCCTTGCATGCTGGGAAATGGCAAAGATTTATCTGAGAGAGCTGGGATTTCCATAACACAAGTTTTGTGGAGAATACTCTCACATTGTCATAGGCAGCACTGTTAAGCTGCTTGGGCCTTGTAACATCTTGTTTAGTACATTCAGCTTATGTATGATGTCAACAAGAAAAGCTAAGTCCATGAGCCATTTGTGATCACTCAACTCAGAAACAGCATTCCCATCCTTCTCCATGAAGGCTTTCACTTCTTCTTTCAACTCAAAAAATCTTTCAGGACATTTCCCCTGCTGAGCCAACATACCTCGGTGAAATAGAGCATATCTCCATATTCTGACTCCATTTCCTCTAAAAAAGCACAGAACCTCCTGTGCTTTAAGTCCCTGGATCTGATTTGGTTGATGCATTTCACAACAACAGACATCACATTGTCACATGGCAGGCATTTACTGCAAAGGGCCTGCTGATGGATAATGCAGTGAAGAGCAATGGCCTTCTCTACACCCTCCTCTTCAAGTTTTTTTTTTTTTTGAACAAGTGCCACCAGTCCATTTTTCCTCCCTGTCATCGATGGCACTCCATCGGTTATTATTCCAACAAACCTCTTCCATGGTAAGTCTGCATTCTCAATGGCATCATACAGATGCCGAAATATCTCATTAGCGGTGGTCTGGCCATGCATTGGAATTATTGTGAGCAGCTCTGTCAATTTAAAATTGCAATCAACACCATGGATATAAATTGTGAGCTGCGCAGTGTCTGTTATATCTGTGCCCTCATCAAGAGCAACTGAGTATGCATCAAAACATTTTGCTTTCTCACACAGTTGATGATAAATGTCACTTGACATGTCAGAAATGCGCTCTGCCACAGTGTTGGCAGAAAGGCTGATTTTGCTAAACTGACCTTTCTTTTCCAGACAGATAATACTTGCAGCCTGTAACATGCATTTTTTTTAAACAAACTCTCCTTCTGTGAATGGTTTCCCTGCCTTAGCAATCATCTCACTAACCATGTAACTAGCTTCGACTGATGCAACATTCTCTTTGGTTGCTTTCTTGAAGAAATCTTGTTGCCTCATTAGACATGTTTTAAGACTGGCAACCCACTTGGCTCTCATTTCCTTGATATTTTGCACATTCCTCAGTATGTTTAGTTGAATAATGGCATTTCAAGTTGTATTCCTTGTGCATTGCAACTTTTTCTGAGCAAATTAGACATGTGTGGATGCCCCTGTGCTCAACAAAGAAATACTGTGTCTCCCACTTTTCCTGAAATTGTCTGTGCTCACCATCAGTCTTTCTCTTCACTGCAGGCTTTGATGAAGTCATGATGAAGGTATGACAAAATCTAATTCTGTAATAAACTTCTCTTCCTTCTCTCCCTTAGGCCTCCGATAATGCAAGGGACAGCAGGCAGGAGCAGCAGAAATGACGTCTGCGCTAGGCGTAAAGTATTCGCAATTATTCACTTACAGAATATTCACAATAAAAAATCGCATCAGTAAGAAAAAAAATCGCATTAAACATTTGCATACCCCGAATGGAACTGCTCGGGGTATGTGAAATTTAATGTGATTTATTTCTTACTAATGCGATTTTTATTGTGGTTATTCTGTAAGCGAATAATTGCGAATCTGTGATATTTGAAGGCCGGCTGCGGGCTACAAAATGTAGTACAGAGGGCCGCAAATGGCCCGCGGGCCGCGAGTTTGAGACCCCTGTGTTAGAGCCTTTGCTTCACATTTATATGGCTCAGAATTAGATCCCCAGTAGCAGATGATCCCAGTGTTTGGATTTTCATTCCTATGGTCTTGAGCCCTAGAACTCAATTTTAGGCCTTCAAAGACCATATTTTATTGGGAATGACAACCTCTATAAAAATAAATAGGGGCCCGGAGAGATAGCACAGCGGTGTTTGCCTTGCAAGCAGCCGATCCAGGACCTAAAGTGGTTGGTTTGAATCCCAGTGTCCCATATGGTCCCCTGTGCCTGCCAGGAGCTATTTCTAAGTAGACAGTCAGGAGTAACCCTTGAGCACCGCTGGGTGTGGCCCAAAAACTAAATAAATAAATAAATAAATAAAATAGGATTTGAGAGATATTGCAGGGTTAAGGTATATGCCAGACACACTGCTAGTTTAATCCCCAGTGCCTCACAGTCAACTGAGCATTGCTGAGTCCAAGCTTGTAGGCCCTTAAATACACACTGGTACCACATTTTCATGTCTTTGCATGCAAATGCTAATTATTGGGAGTGGCTTCCAAGACTTCCTGAGCTCTGGGAGGCTCCCCCACCCTAAATCAATGAAATCATTGAAATGTTAAATAAATGATACTAGTGGAAATGAATGTTAGAAGCACTACTTTAAAAATATATAATTTGGGGGGGCCCCGAGAGATAGCATGGAGGTAGGGTGTTTGCCTTGCATGCAGAAGGATGGTAGTTCAAATCCCAGCATCCCATATGGTCCCTCAAGCCAGCGTAGAGCCAGGAATAGCCCCTGAGCGCTGCCCAGTGTGATCCAAAAACCATATATATATATATATATATATATATATATATATATATATATATATATATATATATATATATATAATTTGTATGGGGAAATAATTAGTCAATAAAGCAAAATGAAAGGAACAAACATGTTATTCAAAATAATTACTGTATAATTATATACATATGCATGATTTATCCTAGCATATCTGCTTCTAGTTATTCACAACCCACAGAATTGAAACAGACACTGAACAAGTACATTCATACTCATGTTCATAACATGATACATTCACAATAGCCAAAAGGTGAAAACTGACTACATCTTACTCTCTCAGAGTAAGAATGGCTAAACAAACTGAGATATGTCCACATAGTAAAGGAATGAAATAGGGATAATTCACTACAATGTGGATGAAAGTAAGGGTTGAAGGTTAATAGTTATTGTATTAATCATAGTTTTTTGGGGGGCAGAGCACACTTTTGGCAATGCTTGAGGGAGACGGCTGTGTGGTAGCAAGGATCAAAGCAGAAAAGACAGGCACCCTACAGCCTCTGTACTCTTTCCACACCCAATAGCAGTGTTAAGAAACAATGTTTTTCACTCAAGGAATCACGTAGTTTTAGAAGTACTTATTATTAAGAAAAAGCAAAAGTACTCTTCTATTGTTAATTTCTTTCCTTTTGGAAGGCATCGTGTTCAAGTAAAGAAAATTGGCAAGTTCTACACATCAAATAAATTTTTCTGAATGCTTTTATAGTTTTTAATTTTACTGGTTTTATGGGGGGTCACACCCAATCCAGATTGAACTCAAGAATTGAACCTCAGGTCTGTCCCTTACAAGAAAAGTGCCTATCTTCTGTACTATCTCTTCAACCCCTACTTTGTTTTTTTGAAATATTAGATCTTTTGAATTAGTAGGGTTTATGACTATAAAATACTAATCTTCACTAAAATTTTTTTCTTGAATATCCTTAATTGTAGGGCTGGGTTTATACTTATATACATATGCCAATAATATTTTGAAGGTGTACACCAGCCAGAACAGGTTCCTATCATAAATCTTAAGCCTGGGAAAAGTGTTTTTATTTGTTTTGTTTTGTTTTTTTTTGGGCCACACACAGCGGTGCTCAGGGGTTACTCCTGGCTCTCTGCTCAGAAATTGTTCCTGGCAGGCACAGGGGACCATATGGGATGCTGGGATTCAAACCACCTTTGATCCTGGACTGGCCACTTGCAAGGCAAACACCCTACCACTATGCTATTTCTCTGGCCCTAGGAAAAGTTCTCGATGTGTGAAATGATCTTTAAAAAATGAGTAGGCAGTTAGACAATAATTGAGAGCATCTATTTGGCCAAAGTAACAAAAAGTGGATTATAGACAGTGCAGTGTTTGTGGAAAGTTATTTTACCTCTGTAGTATAGGATTTATATAATTAGGACATATAATGTGTACTATTTCATAACAAAACTAGCATTTAAAGAGAAGATGAGTTAGACAAATTTTGTTTACTTTTTTCATAAGTTACTTTACTTAAAGACCACATATTACATAGCTGCTCACATTATATTTGTACAGATACATGATGATAAAATTTTTTAAAGAACAGCAACAAGAAAACAAAAAATTATTGTATCTCACATTGAGATCATTCAATTATTATCAGAAGGTTTACTAAGTAAGCTCTTTGTTGCTAGTTAATCTGTTACTTGTTTTATTTCTGAATGTTAGGTGGCTTCAAATCTATGTTGACATCTAAATTAGTGTGTTTTAACTTCAATGACAATGTGAGAAAATTTCGAGTTGCCATGCAACTGCTTTGAGACCGTGTGATCCAGGAATCCTAAGCTCTGTGCCTGATATTGCAGCTCTTTTGGCTGCCAGGCCAGCTGGAAGTATGAGAAGGTGCTGGGAATGGTGCTCATATTCACTTCAAAAAAGTCCTGGTTATGTCAGCCCAAATACTGGCATACTTGGAATTTTGGTTGATTTAACATCTTTGCAGAGATTAGTAATTAAGTAGTGAAGCTGGGCCAATGTCAAGGCTGTGATTGTGGGTGGTGGGTGCGGTTGATGTGGCTTTGGCAGGATGGGGACTTAGCTTGCCCCTCCTCTTGTGATTGCCAGCTTTCAGTTGCTGGGCCAGTGAACCTGCTATATTTTTCACAACTTGATTTACATCTCTTTTGAGAAAAGAGTAAGTCGAAGGAGCTGGCTAAATGCAGACTTGGTGATTGTATTTATGGAGCATGGTTTCAGCTCTATCTACACACCTTTTAAAAATATTTTTTAATTAGAACACCACTAAGTTATTCATAATATAGTTGTTTCAGGCATTAAATGTTCCCACACCAATCCTATCTCCAGTGTTACCTTCCCTCCACCAGTGTCCCCAATTTCTCCCCTACCACCACCCTAGCATAACAAATTTGCTCCATATTGTTTGTTACAACACAATAGCAAATGGAAATATCAAAACTTATAATTGACTTGTTAGTTGGAAGATCAGGGGTAGTTAAAAGAGTAGGTTAGATTAGGTGGCTGGAGAGATAGCACAGCGGTAGGGCATTTGCCTTGCACATAGCCGATCCAGGACAGATGGTGGTTCGAATCCTGGCATCCTATATGGTTCCCCAGTCTTCCAGGAGCTGTTTCTGAGTGCAGAGCCAGGAATAACCCCTGAGCGCTGTTGGGTGTGGCCCAACAACCAATCAATAATAAAGTTTAAATAAAAGGAAAGAGTAGATTAGAATTTTTTTCTTGTCCCCCAGCTCTGGCTTTTTAAACATTTCTTCTAAATTTAAATTTAGCAAGCTTTTCAGATGCTTTGTCTACAAGTACTTCATTCTTATTCCAAAATCCCATGTTGAATTTTCATGAAATCTTTAAGACCTTTTCCTCAAAAGGATCCAAGGAACATTTAATATGGTGATGACTTTCTCAAGGTTAACTTTTTTTTTGGTAAGGATATATTTGGGATATTTGTGTTTTTCTATAGGTACATTTTTAGTAGAGCATTTTTAATAGAACATATTGTTTATCTAACTCAGAATTAAGTTTATAAAATACTAATGGACTCACTAAGGCTGGAAAATCACAGCAGTTTGTAATTTACCTAGTTTTCAGTGGGCAGGGAGAGAGAAAGAGGGGAGAGTAGCAAGTAATCAAAGTAAATTTTTGAAGAGAAACTGTTCTTCACAGTTGGCAGCCTGGTTGGCATAGAATATTAATATTCGGGCCCGGAGAGATAGCACAGCGGTGTTTGCCTTGCAAGCAGCCGATCCAGGACCAAAGGTGGTTGGTTCGAATCTCGGTGTCCCATATGGTCCCCCGTGCCTGCCAGGAGCTATTTCTGAGCAGACAGCCAGGAGTGACCCCTGAGCACCGCTGGGTGTGGCCCAAAAACCAATAAAAAAAAAAAAGAATATTAATATTCGTACAAAACAAAGGTGCCTCCCATCCTGGACATATGTCATGTGGATACAACTCAGTCTCCACGAGATTGGACAGTGTTAGTTCATTCTCAAATCCCAGATCCCAGACGTAGAACTGAAACCACCCCCTGCAACAACACCAGGAACTAAGTTCCCGTTGGGAGATATACTTGTGCCAGTGTTAATATGACAACGAGGACAGCGAGGAATGACAACTTGATAGGACCAGGAGGTCCTATCACATCACCTAACACTAAGTGGAAATCAGAAGATATATCGTCCTTTGAACTATGAAAATTAAGAGCGCTAACTACAGAAAACTGACTTTGATAACCGTGACTGGGCAGAACGTACCTTGAGACCATTAAGGAAAACCCTACCCTAGGCTATAGCCCAGGTCTCCTACAAAAATCAAGATTTCTTAGTGCAGAGGCCCAATTCTTACAACAGAGACTGAGCAGAACCTTTGGAACCATAATTTCCTAGACTTTGGCTTAGGGAACGAGCAAAAACATGGAGCACATGATACAAAAAACGGAACACACCAACAATGTTGGAACAGTACCTCTAGAACCTTAAAGACTCTATACTAGGCCTTGTCCTAGGACCTGCGCAAATACCAAGATTGCTTGCTACAGTGGCCTTATTTTCTTATCCACAACCGAGAGGAAAGGTTCCTGACACCACACACACACACACACACACACACACACACACACACACACAACTAAAAAAAAAAAAAACCTTGGGATATGGCAATGAGAAGGTATGGAGCCAGTGGTTGTTCCCATGACAATATGCTTCAAGAGTGGAGAAACCCTGAATCTCTTAGGCAATGGGAATTTCCTTCCTTCCCCAATACTTACTGTACCTATATAAAAAAAAAAAATGGTGGGGTAACACCACGCCCTGCCACTGCACCACTTTTTCTGGTTTTGTTTTTCTTTATTTTTTGTTTGTTTTTTGATATTATCTCACTTTCTCCTAATAGAAGTAAACTTTCTTACAGCTAGATTCCTGAGATTTAGTTTGAAATAATTTAGATATTATATAAGAAGATAGTTTAGATTTAGTATTCTTGTTAGGGTTAGGGTTATTAATCTCATTCTTCTTTCCTCTTCTCTCCATCCACCACACCTCTTCCCCCTCCTGCTCCTCTTCCTACATCCTCCTCCTCCTCCTCTTCTGCTCCTTCCCTTCCTCCTTCAAAATAAATTTTAAAAAGAAATGAAATCTCATATAATATAGACTATAATGAAAGAACAGATAGCATAACATTTTAGTGATGAGAAAATGCCAAAAATTGTCAATATTTATTTTTATAAATAATTTTGGGACTTTGGGGGCCACACCTAGGGTCTTCAGGGACTATTCTGGCTCTGTGCTCAGGAATGAGCCTTGGAAGTGCTTGAGGGGATCAAATCCAGAAGGCTACATACATGCAAGGCAAGAGTTCTGTTCAAGATCTTCTGCCCTTTGTTAACTTTCTTTTTTTAAAACAATAACAACAGAGGAACTTGAGAGCAAATTTTGCATGCAGTGGCCCAGATTTTATCCCAGGTGTCATGTGTGGTTTCTGGAGAACCACTGGAATAATCCCTGATCATAGATCTGGTAGTCACCTTTGAGTATTGCTGGGTGTGGTTCAAAAACAAGTCATAAATGTGGAAATTTTTCCTTTCTACATGTAAATATTTTGGAAATATTGAAATATTTTTTCTAGCTGAAGTTGATGTACTTGAAACTTGTATTTATTGCAATATTCCCCTGCTTTACCTCATTGTGAGACCAGGCTTGGCATTTGCAGTAGACTCATAGGAATGGTATGCAGCCTACTTTAACCAGGCAATTAGAGCAGCATATATGTGACAGCTCGTAGTTTAAGGCAGTAATTCAGCTCTGTCTGACGGATTATTTACACTTCCATTTACTTCCATTTCTCTAATTATACTTCACATGCCAATCCAGTTAGTTTTCTATAGTAATGTACTGTATCATTAAACAGTTAGTAACTGTGCCTTCAGTTGCATGTCTTCATTTTTATTTCATTGGTAGTCAAGAAACAGATTTTTAAAAGTCTTGGGGGATGGCTCAATCAATCAGTCAAAGTACATCTATTAAGACTTGCATGACCTTCATCTATGGTACTTGACAAAACAATTAGAATGAGTACCTTTAGATGTAACTTTGGTTGAAGCAAGTAGTTAAAGCTTTTCTTTGCATATTTGCTTTTGGATAATTTCAAAATCTTATTTCACAAGTTGACTTCAAGTCTAGTTGCCATGTGTATCAATTCTCTAATCTTTCATTCTTTTTGGGATAAGAAAAATCATTAATACTAAGTTAACCTTATTAGTGAAGTGAAGCAGTGGTTTTCTCAGCTTTTAAAAATAGATTTATGTGGGGCTGGGATGGTGGCGCTAGAGGTAAGGTGTCTGCCTTGCAAGCCCTAGCATAGGACGGACCTCAGTTCTATCCCCCGGCGTCCCATATGGTTCCCCCAAGCCAGGGGCGATTTCTGAGCACATAGCCAGGAGTAACCCCTGAGCGGCAAATGGGTGTGGCCCAAAAACAAACAAAATTTTTTTTATGTTTATCTGTTTATTTACATTTAGTTTTAGCTCTTGTGAACATAGAGTACCACATAATACTTCAGTATTTCTACTTAAATAAACACTTATTTACTCCCTGCTCTTCTCAGTATGAAAATTTTCACTTACCTTTCATATTTCTTTTCTTACCACTTCATAATGAGGAATGGAGATGTTAAAATATAAGAAAATAATTGAGAATAGGAAAGTCTGTTGTTTTTCTTGTTTTGTTTTGCTGCGCCCAGGCCCCCTACTCTTGAGAGTAAGGAAAGTTAAGGGGGCCCGAGGGTTAGAGGGATTGAGGCACATCCCTGCATGGGGCAACCCTAGTTCCATCCCTGGTACCCCATATGGCCTCCATCATTGCCCTTGAGTGATTCATCAGAACAGAATCAGGAAAAGTCCTGAGCCCCATTGGCTCTGGCCTAAAAAGAAAAATAGGAGAAGAATAAAAAAAGAGGAAGGAAAGAAAAGTTAATTGACATTGCTTAAATGTGCTTTGCTGAAAAGGTCATCCAGTACATTATATTGGGATATGCTCTTTTTTCTATTATATATTAGAGAGGAAACATGTTTGCATTTCCACTCAATGTTTAAGGAAAATTTAAGAGAATTACTGAAAAGCCAGCAGAGGGAGTACATCACATGTCTGCTGAGTTGGCCTAAAAAATATACAGACCCTTTTTAAAGACTGTTGACCTAAATAGCTAAAAATAAAACTGATCATTTAAAAAATATTTTAAGAAAAGGAAAGATAGTATAGGGGTTTAAGGTATAAACATCCAACATTCTCTAACCAAAAATAAATAGAAAAAGATGTGTTACATTAAATTCTTATTGGTCCAGACTCATTTTTATAACAGTGCTGGATTTCACAGGTTTCACAGTCAGCTGATTAATTTATTTTAAATTGAATACAGTCTTTAAATTAATATTAAATAAAATTAATCGGAAAATAAAAATATCTTTGTCTAAAGCAGATTCACCACAATAGCAACTTCAGGTATATGGAAAACTATCAGTTGTAAAATATTGACTTTAGTGTAGGCATTTTTAAAAGTTAACATTTTTATTTTATTTTAGGAGTTCATTTAAGTTGCACCCATGAACTTTTTATTCGGGACCTAACTGTCCTCAGGGAACCATGGATGCTTAGTTAGAGTTTGAACTAACTTATGATTGAATCCAGACCTTCTGCCTGGTAATTGGATCCATATTGATTGTTAGTTGGGCCCCATTTTTATTATTAGAATGACTTAAAAATAAAGTCTGTGTGACTAGAGTGTGCAGAGTACTTGGCTTGCACACGGTTGACCAGGGTTTGCTCTCCAGCACAACATATTGTTCCCCTGACAACTTCACCAACACAGAGCCAGGAATCAGCCTTGAATACTACCTCACCAGGTGTGGCCCAAAACATGAAAACAAAAAATAAAGCAAAATCCTGTATTTTTATACATGGCAGTAAGAGATAAGGGTTTACCCTTTTCACTACAACATTATCAAAACCACTGGTAATGCCAAAGTAGTATTATCAAACTTCAAACTTGTGTTGAAGAATTTTGCTCTCTGGGGACTATATGTGCCTGAGGGAAACCAACTGCCCAATATTATTTTGTTGATCTATATTTGTTATCTTATTTGTCCTACCCTTAGTTCCAATTAAAAACAACTTTTAACTTCAATTTCCTCATCAGTGTTTAAGTTCCTACTTCTCATTATAGGATAAAGCACTAGACACTGTAATTACCCTAACCACAACAGTCAATTACTACTCAGTGAAAATAGTAGTTATTTTTATTTTCCCAATAATAAAATAATCCTAGTTATTCAACCATTACTTTGTCTGATTTATAGTGTAGTTTAAGTAAAGCTTAAACTAGCCTTAGATTATTTTTATATGTGGATTTCATTTTTAGAGCAATTTTAGGTCAATGGAAAAATTGATTTAAAAGGTATTTCCCTTGCTGGAGTGATAGCATAGCGGACAGGTGTTTGCCTTGCAAGCTGCTGACCTGGGATGAGCCCAGGTTTGATTCCCAGCATCCCATATGGTCCCCTGAGCCTGCCAGGAGCGATTTCTGAGCAGTCAGGAGTAATCCCTGAGCGTTGCCATGTGTAGCCCAAAAACAAAACCAAAAATAAGATATTTTCCTTATATATACCTGCCCCTACATATGCACGATATCCCCCATTGTCAATATTACCCCTTGTTGCTAATGAATGTTCTTGTTAACCATAGGGTTAACACAGTAATATATTAAAGGTCTTTGAATTTTTATTTTCTTTTTGGGGCCACACCTAGCTGTACCCAGGGCTTATCACAGGTTATGCACTCAGGAATCACTCCTAGTGGGCTTGGGACCATATGGGCTGCCATGGATTGAATCCAGGTTGGCCATTTGCAAGGCAAAGCATTGCAGCCCAGGTAACATACTCTGGTTCCATGTAATTTTTATGTAGTTTATATTTAGTAATGTGTACTCTGGGGTTTCACAAATGCAATATAATATGGATCTATTGCTATTGTATTATACAGACAAGTTTCACTACTTTGTGTTCTCTTGATCCCTCCTCATAGATTCCTGAATGACTACTCTTCTTTTTTGTTTTGTGTTCTCTTGATCCCTCCTCATAAATTCCTGAATGACTACTCTTCTTTTTTGTTGTTGTTGTTGTTTGTTTTGGGATCACACCTGGAGCTGATTAGGGGTTATTTTTAGCTCTGCACTCAGAAATCTCTCCCGGCAGGCATGAGGGGACCATATGGGTGGCAGGGATTCGAATCACCATCTGTCCTGGATCCCCACTGTGTGCAAGGCACTACTATGCTATCTCTCTGGCCCCTACTTTTCTTTTTTGTTGTTTTGGGGCCACATTCCCTGATGCTCATGGCTTACTCTTGGCTCAAAGATCACTCCTGGAAGTGCATGGCGACCATATTGAGTGTTAGGAGTTGAATTATGGTTTGTTGCATGCAAGGCATTATACTATTATAATATTATACTATTATATTATCACTCATCTTACTGTCACCAGTTTTGTCTTCTCCAGAATGTCAGTTGGAATTAAACAATTTATTGCGTTTTCAGATTGTTTTCTTTTCCTTAGTAATACACATAATATTTCCCTCTGTGCCTTGTGATGGCTTGAAGATGCACATGTGTTTACTATTTCTCGATAAGATCTCTTTGTTTGGATGTACCACAATATTTTATCCAATAAGAACATCTTGTTGTTTTAATGTTTTGGTAATTATGAATAAAGCTGCTATAAAGTTAGTATATCTTTTAGAGGATTTTGTGTAGCCATAAATCTCATCTCCTTTAGGTATATACCAAAGTGTGTAATAGCTGAACTAGTTAGTTTTACCGCCAAACTCTCTTTTGAAGTACCTATGCTAATTTTGATCATACTAGCAATGAATGAAGGTTTCTGCTGCATCAGTATTATTTGGTATTTCTGATCTTCTCTGATATTTGAACATTCTAATAATTGTTGTGAAATAGTCTCAGACATTTGTGATGTATTAATCTTTTCATGTGTTTTTTCCCACTTACATATTTTGTTTGACATGTAAGTCGTGCTGATTTTTCAGTCATGCTATTTCTATTATTGTTGAACTTTAAGTTCTTTGTAATATTATTGTTATTAGGTGTGTCTTTTAGAAATATATTCTTACAGCCTATGGCTTGTTAGTTTCATTCTCTTGACACTGTCTTTCACAGAGTAGTCTTTTTATTTTAATCACGTTCAGTTTATTGGTCTTTCATTATTGGGTCTCACTTTTAAAAAAAATTGTCTCAGGGGCCCGGAGAGATAGCACAGTGGTGTTTGCCTTGCAAGCAGCCGATCCAGGACCAAAGGTGGTTGGTTCGAATCCCGGTGTCCCACATGGTCCCCCGTGCCTGCCAGGAGCTATTTCTGAGCAGACAGCAGGAGTAACCCCTGAGCACCGCCGGGTGTAGCCCAAAAACCAAAAAAAAAAAAAAATGGTCTCAGAAGTTCTCAAACCTAGTTTTTGTGTCTTGAGACCACTAAATAGGGTGGGGGGATAGAATGAGAAGGTGTGGGGGAGAAAGAGAGATGAGTGTGAGAGAGAATGAGTGAGAGAGTACATGCTGTGAAAATAAAAGGTCAAATGAAAACCTGTTATTTATGTTTCATTTTAGATTTTTGTAATACTGATTGTAAGGGACCAGCTTAGACAGAGAGTTGAAGGAGTGGAGGTAAGGGGAGCATTAGTAGTCCTGTAGTGAAGCTAACCCAACCAGTTGCAAATATCTAACAAAATCTGACTAGGGGTTGGAGATATAGTGCAGCAGGTCGAATGTTTGCTTTGCAGATGTTGACCTGGATTTGATCCTTGACCACCATCAGGAGAGATCCATGAGCACAGAGCTTGGAGGAAGCCTTGAACAGTGCCACGTATAACTCACAAATTTAAAAACAAAACTATTGTTATTCTAGATGAGCAGATTGTTGGACTGATTTATAGTTGAGAGTTTGCATAGAATTAAATATCTTTGGAATAAAAGACAAGGTTGCATGGGAATTGGTACTTGTAACAATAGTTCAAGTAATATATCAGAGAATTTGAGCTGCTGATCACTGAGAGAATCACAAAAAAAAAAAAAAAGGAACGGGGCAAGAATGAGGGAACAAAAAGAAATACATGTAACCTATGAAAAAGAACTGGATTTGTAATAAATAAGTTTCAGATTTTTTGTTGAATGGGATACTTAGGGATGTATGGGTCAAGTTTTACCTTGGAAATGGTTGACTGGCATAAATTGATGACATATGTCATTAGAAATAAGATGTGAAGGCTTTCAGTGACTTATGTCTTGAGAGGCTCTTCACAGGATAAGAATGATGATAATCATTCCCATTTATTAGGGTTCTGTGATTATGACATGCGTCGTATTAGCTCAACTGCTTTGACCCTAATTAAATTTCTCAGGCCCTAGAATTAGGTTGAATATAGCAGAACAGGAAATAAATATTTTTCTAGTAATGAGAACTGTTTCTCATGTGTTTTAAGAAACCATCAAGAAGTTTTAAGCTTTAAGTCAGCTTATGCATAGAAACTGTTATTTATAGAGAGACATACAGGTCTCCTGATGACTTGTAGAACATAATAGAAGGGTCTATCTTTTTGGATAGTGAGTCTAGTTGTTATTTGTTGACTTTTTTTTTTTTTTTGATTTTTGGCCACACCCAGATGTGCTCAGGAGTTATTCTAGGTTTAATGCTTGGGGAACTACATTGGTGCAGGGAATGCAACCCAGCACTCATCATGCAAAGAATGCCCACCATTGAGGTCTCTACCTGATCCTCTTGGGTTTTTTTTTTTTTTTTTTCTGTCTTGTTTGGTTTTGGTTTTGGTTTTTGGGTCATACCCAGCAGTGCTCAGGGGTTACTCCTGGCTCTACACTCAGAAATCACTCCTGGCAAGCTTGGGGGACCATATGGGATGCTGGAATTCAAAACACTGTCCTTTTGCATGCAAGGCAAATGCCTTAGATCCATGCTGTCTCTCTGGCCCCTCTTGGTTGTTTTTTAAGATTAATTTTCTACCTACTACAGGAAATTAATAAACAACTGGCAACTTTAAAAGTCATTTCACTTCTTTCCTTAAAAAGGAATAAGTGACCTGAGATAGTACAGGTGCTTGTGAAAATACAAAGCTGACTCTGGTTCAACCACTAATATGCTATATGGACCCCTGAATCATATGACTGATCCCTGAGCACTGAACTGGAAGCACAGACCCCTGAGCACAGCTGGATCATGGCCTGCAAACCAAAAATAAAATAAAACTAAAAGGGAATAGAATAGAATGGAATTTTTTTTATTTGAGAAATTAAGTCGTGCTGAATAAATGCTCTGGCCACTCACCCCCCCCCCTTAATCCTGGTTTCCTGTTCTTTTATTGTTTTCATCTATGTACTCACAGAATAAGAAAGATTGCTACTGTAATAATCATTCCATACTCTAGTAATCACAATCATTTTTTGTTTCCTTTGTAATTTTTGTTTGTTTGTTTGTTTTTGGGCCACACCCGGTGTTGCTCAGGGGTTACTCCTGGCTGTCTGCTCAGAAATAGCTCCTGGCAGGCACGGGGGACCATATGGGACACTGAGATTCGAACCAACCACCTTTGGTCCTGGATCAGCTGCTTGCAAGGCAAACACCGCTGTGCTATCTCTCCGGGCCCGTAATATTTTTTCTTTTTTGATGAAATCCCTTTTAATCACAGTAAGATTTTTTAACTGGTCCATATAAATCACTTGTTCATTGGTTTTCTCAAATTATTTGTTTATTGGGGGCTGGGGCAATAATACAATAGGTAGAGCATTTGCCTTGCACAAAGCATACCCAGATTTCATTCTCAGATTCCCAAATGGTCCCCCAAGTGCTCCGAGGAATGACTGCTGAATACAGAGTTAGGGCCACACTGCCAGGTGTGGCCCAAAGGTAAAATAAACATTGTTTACTATAAAAATATAGTTATTTTACTAAGTTCTTATACAAGTAGAAAAATATATATATATATTAGAAGAATAAAAACTTTCCAATATTATCAGTGAGTTTTTGTTGTTGTATTTAGTTAGTTTTTTGAACCACATCCATTCCTAAAGTGCTCAATGGTTACTCATGACATGGCACTCAGGGATCACTCCGGGAGGGCTCTGGGGATCATTGGAGTAGGATTGGCTGAGGGTTAGACAAATGCCTTCCTTTAGTACTATTTCTCTTTTCCCCACTATGTTTATTTTGATTTGGTTTCTTTTTGTTTGAGTGCAATGCTATTTTGACTCAGTGCTCAGGTATCACTCCTGGTGGTATTCAGGGGACTTTATGCAATTCCAGGGACTGAACCAGGGTCTGTAGGGTGCAAATTAAGAAATATAACCCCTTTACTGTCTCTCCAGACCAGAACTTAATTTTTAAAGGCAAAATCTTGCCTATAAAGTAACTTCGTTTTAAGTCCTAGGTTGAAATCAGGGCACTTTAGAGGTGGGTAAATGCCAGCCCTATAATTGGAGTGAGGGAGGAAAAAGAAGTTTTTTTTTTTTGGTTTTTGGGCCACACTCCGTGTTGCTCAGGGGTTAATCCTGGTTGTCTGCTCAGAAATAGCTCCTGGCAGGCACAGGGGACCAGATGGGACACCGGGATTCGAACCAACCACCTTTGGTCCTGGATCGGCTGCTTGCAAGGCAAATGCCACTGTGCTATCTCTCCGGGCCCAGGAAAAGAAGTTTTAAAATACAGGTCAGAGCTACTTCTTGCAGTTTATTACAGTAATATTTCAGAAAACATTGAATAATGTCAGACACTTATTTTCTAATAGAATAATAACCCATAAATTAAATTCATTTTATTTTTAAATAAACTTATTTGTTGGGACCACACCTAGCAATGCTCACTGCTTACTTTTGACTCTGTACACCTGGTGGGGGTTGGGAACCATATGGGATGCATGTTCAAATCTGGGTCAGTTGTATGCAAGGCAAATACTATGCCTGCTGTATTATTACCACTAGCCCCTAAATTTATTAATAATTAACTTTTAGATATAACGAAGTATAAGTCATGATCTATTTTTGAGATATAAACTAGAACTAATCTAGTAAAAAAATTTTTTTGCTATTTGAGTAAAGGTACTACATTTCTTGCAATCTTTTTTGTCTTTTTATTTAAATGCAATTGGTTTTGAAAATTTCTCTTAAATATATGTAGTTGGTAGTAGATTGCATAACATAGGATTCATACTATTGAATAGTCAGAACTGAGGGAAAATTAAATTTTTACATCTCCTGAACCTGAGTATAAAGTTGATTTCACAATGAACTTTGGGGTTCATGAATGTAGGTCAGCTTTTCTTTCTTGGTTTTTTTTTTTTTTTTTTGACACTTTGATCCATGTGGTTATGGAAATTTTATAAATGTGTTGTAGCTGCTCTTTTTCCTCAGTGACCTACTACTGAGTTCAAATATGAAACTTAAGCAAATAAAAATCAGTCATCTTCACATCTGATTATTTTGAACCTTCTATTATGCTTACTTTATATTCACATTTTGAAAAAGAACCTAAACTATCATAGCCAAGACATTTTCCTCAAACCTCTTTTTAAAAAAATTTTAATATCTTTATATAACTTTTTAAGAAAGTGTTTTATTTGTGTTTTTTGGGGGCCACACCCATTTGATGTTCAGGGTTTACTCCTGGCTAAGCGCTCAGAAATTGCCCCTTGCTTTGCGGGACCATATGGGGCACCAGGGGATCAAACCGCGATCCTTCCTTGGCTAGCACTTGCAAGGCAGACACCTTGCCTCTAGCGCCACCTTATTGGCCCCTATTTATATAATTTGATTACAAACATGTTTGTAGTTGAGTTTTAGTGATATAAAGAACACCCCCCTTCACCAGTGCAACATTCCCATCACCAGTACCCCAAATCTTCCACCTCCCCCCCTCCCTGCCTGTATTTGAGACAGGCTTTCTATTTCCCTCATTCATTCACATTGTTATGTTAGTTGTCAGTGTAGTTATTTCTCTGATTGCACTCATCACTCTTTGTGGTGAGCTTCCCATCATGAGCTGGACCTTCCAGCATTCATCTCTATTGTCTCTGAGAATTATTGCAAAAATGTCTTATTTTTCTTAAAACCCATATATGAGTGAGACTATTCTGTGTCTTTCTTCCTTGACTTATTTCATTCAGCATAATAGATTCCATGTACATTCATGTATAGTAAAATTTCATGACTTCATCTCCTGACGGCTACATAATATTCCACTGTGTATATGTACCACAGTTTTTTTAGCCATTCATCTGTTGAAGGGTATCTTGGTTGTTTCCAAAGTCTGGCTATTGTAAATAGCACTGCAACGAATATAAGTGTGAGGAAGGGATTTTTGAATTGTATTTTTGTGTTCCTAGAGTATATCCCTAGGAGTGGTATGGCTGGATCATATGGGAGCTCAATTTCCAGTTTTTTTTTTGAGGAATCTCCATATTGTTTTTCATAAAGGCTGAGCTAGACATCATTCCCACTAGCAGTGAATAAGAGTTCCTTTCTCTCCACATCCCCTCCGCGCTGATTATTCTTGTTTTTTGTTATATGTGCCAGTCTCTCTGGTGTGAGATGATACCTTATTGTTGTTTTGATTTGCATCTCCCTGATGATGAGTGATGTGGAGCATTTTTTAATGTGTCTTTTGGCCATTTGTATTTCTTTGACAAAGTGTTTATTTTTTTCTCCCCATTTTTGATGGGATTAGATGGTTTTTTTCTTGTAAAGTTCTGACAGTGCCTTGTATATTTTGGATATTAGCACTTTATCTGATGGGTGGATTGGGTGGATAATTTCTCCCATTCAGTGGGTGACTCTTGTATCCTTGTATCTCTGAGGTGCAGAAGCTTCTCAGCTTAATATATTCCCATCTGTTTATCTCTGCTTCCACTTGCTCAAACCTCTTTTTAATAAAGATTTTCTTCTACTGCTCTTATTTTGCTTATTCAACTGTCTCCTGGTTTCTAAGCAACCATAATGATACATACATTTACATTGCAAGACACATAGGTCCAGCTTTTAAGTATGGTGAATTTTACCTTTGAAACCTTTAAAACTAATCTTCAAAAAGTAAGGGTTGTTCATTTTTCTAATATGCCAATGTTTTGAGTATAATAACTAAGCATTGAGAAAACGAATGTTCACATTAACATTTACCTTATTGTAAAGATTTCTATATTTTTGTTTTTCTATATTTAGATTTATTTAGATTTAAATTATAATCTATATCTATATGTCTGGATTTAACGATAGGTACATAATATAGCTATTAAATATATTCTATATTAATAAACTAATAAATTAATAAAAATTTTATTTTAGAAAAGCAAACATTAGTAACCTAGGAAACATGAAGAGTCTATCTTGTGATATCCATGTTTTAGGCTTTGTTTTAATTTGGGAGAGCTATACCTGCCAATGCCTAGGACGTATTCTTAGCTTTATGTTCAGGGGTCACTTCTGGTAGGATTTAGGACAATCTGGGGTGCTAGGGATCTAATCTGAATCTGGCCCATTCAAGTTCAGAACCTAGGACAGAGCCTAGGTTATAGTCTTTCAGCATAGTTCCAGAAGTTCTGCTCAGTCACAGTTGTCAAAGTTAGACCTCTGGAATTAGAGAGCTTGGTTTTTGTACAAATCCTAGGCCAAGGCGTAGGCTCGGAACTTCCTCATTGGTCCCTTGATAGGTTCTGTCCAGATCATATTTGTCAAAGTCAGTCTTCTGTAGATAGCGATTCTGTTTATTGTTTAGGGCAAAGGATGACATGTCTCCTGGTTGCATCATACCGTTAGGTGCTGAGATGGGGCAACCCTCTTTTAGTTCAAGTTGTTGCATTTACCTCATGTCAGGATGTCATGTTAAAACTGGTGCAAGTTGGTGCTGGGACGGCATTCACAGTTTCCCCTGGAGGAGTTTGGTTCCTGGTGCTGTTGCTGGGACTTGTGTCGGGTCCACATCTGGGATCTGGGGTTCTGGGTTGGACAGTCGCTGTCCTATCACATGGAGTCTGAGTTGGGTCTACATGACATATGCTTATGGTGGGAAGTGAGCCTGCATTTAAAAAAATATGGGTTCTTATCCCTAGTAGATAAGAGCTTGTTTTTATGCATAATATTTCCCTTTATTTGGAATCAGGCTACTAGTTCTTAAACGCAAATCTGAATTATATAATAGTCTGAAAAATGAAAAGAGCTTTGGGGGGTTAGTTTATTTTAGGGTTATACTCTGTGTTGCTTAGGACCCACTTCTTGCTCTGCTGTCTCTGACAGGCTTAGGGATTATATGGGGTGCTGGGGATTGAACCAGTCAGCCATGTTCAAGGCAGATATCCTAATCACTATATTTTCTTTCCTCGAAAGCAGTTTTTAAGCCACACACAATAAATGTGAAAAATCTTTTGAGGCTTCATCATGACCTTTGACTTGCCTGGTAGTTCATATGAACGCATGGGACGACTGAACCCCCTAGGAATCCAGGCTAAAAAATAAGAACAAGAGGAAGGAGGGCAAGTCTGACAGGGATGCTTAAAATAAAAAGACTTCTTAATCAAAGATTACTTAAACTACTCAAACTTCAGGGTAAATAGACATTACAGAACTAATCCAGCCAAACAGCTAAACAGATGACCAGTTAACCAAACAATAAGAATACTAAATATCCAGGTTTCAACACAGATTATAGGACCTGAAAAGAAATTAGACATTTTAGTGATAATAAATGAAGGAGAAAAGGTCAATAACAGAAGGATAAGGAATGTACCCATTGGTTTACCTTACATGTGTAGGCCCTTGATAGGATCCCTGATACAACAAAACAGAATAAAGGCAGGAAGTAGAAGCTTCAGCAATAGAAGGGAGGAATAAAGTTAAAGAATTACATTTGAGATTATGCTCCTTCAGCCAAAAACACAAGCTTTGCAACAACTTGTCTTATAAAACAAGCACAGAAAGGGTTGTCCAGGTCTGGAGCGATAGTACAACAGGTACGATGCTTGCTTTCCAAGCATCCGGCCTAGGTTCTATCTATAGCACTATATATGATACCCTAAACACTGCCAGTATGAAGTCAGAAGCACCATCAGGTGTGGTCCTCAAGTAAAAAGACACAAAGGTGGTCTTCCCAAATGAGAAAAGCGTGCAGCATTATATAGCATAGGAACTATAGTTTCCAGTTTTATAAGAACTGTCAGGTCAGGGAAAATACCATTTGTTTCATATCTGGCAATCAAATTGCCTTGATAGAGTCAGAAAAGAATCCAAGCCTTAGAGAAATAAATTACTGGAAAAGGTTTATTCAGGACTAATTTGCACTTAAAATTACTAGTGTTCAGGGCCAAAGAGATAGTATACGATTTAAGGCACATGTTTTGCATGCAACTGTCCCCTAGTTTGATTCCCAGCACTGCCGGAAGTGACTCTTGCCCACAAGGCTGGGGATAGCCTGCAAGAATGCCATGTGTGGCCCAAAGACATTTCCTTAAATAAAAAATAATCAGGTAGAGGCTTAAAATAGGAAGAAGTTTACTAAAAGAAGAGCATGAGCCAGAAGAAAGTATTGCTATTTCCTCACAAATTTCTAGTTTATATAGACATAGAAATGAGACATGAAAGAAAACTTCGGGATGGTAATTTCCTAGACTTGCTATGGCAGTTATAAACTGTCACGGTGTGAGTAAGTTTTACTAGTCAAATGTGGTATTTTTAGAAGCTGGAGATAAAGTACAGCAGGTAAGCCTTGCAAATGTCCTGACCCCAGGTTCAATCCAGTGCACTATATCTGGTCCCCAGAGCACCACCAAGAGTCATTCCTGAGCACAGATCCAGGAATAAGTCCCAAGCATCACCTGGTTTGTCACGAAAACATAAAGCAAGATTATTCTGTTGAGTATATAATAAAGGTGGAAGTTACCAGTAGGGTCACTTGTTTCTTCATCTTGTTTTCTTAGATTTTTTTTTTTACCAGTCTTAGTTTAGTGAATCTCAAACTTCATCTGTTGTTCTTGTAATGTGTTCAGTGGCTATTAAAACATTGGCCAAAACATTGTAAATAACTGTGAAAGAGGCACAAATATGAAAGAGGGTGTGATGTTGCTAATTCTTGTATAATTCAAAAGATATTTGCTTTAGGGAATAACAGGATGTTGTAGTTGTTGTTAAGTTTTGTAGTGTCTGTACCAGGGAATGTTTTTCCATAACAGGCAAACATTTTTTATTTCTTCCCCATCTGGGTTTACTGTTTATCACATTTATAGTAACTGTTCTACTGTCTTACCTTCAGACAGTTTATCTTTCAAGGGGTTCACCTGTTGGAAAGCCCAGATGTTGAAAAGGACCAGATGCTGACTTTTAGAGGACCCATGTGTTGGACTAAACAAAAAAATCACATTATTATAAATGTTCAATTATATAAATATTTTTATAGGACACTATGATAATAACATATATATTAAAGAATATCAGTAGATAAAAGTCAAATGAGCCAAATAGAGACTTTGGAAGCTACATTGGTAAACAAACATTTAACAAGTAACCTTAAATAATATGGATATATTTTGAAAGTTCAGCTGTCTGATGGGATGTCCAGAAACTGTATGATCATAGTCCCTTTGCTTGATAATGTTAGATACTTTTCTCATGAGCAGACAACCCTTTTTGTGCTTGCTTTATAAGATGCACAGTTACTTTAGAATTGGCATATTTGGTCTAAGGAGGAGACTCTTAATTCCAATCCTATATCCTGCTAATCCAACTTTTCCCCTTCTTTGAGGAATAGAGAATATGTATTCTATACTATTTCTAGTTTGACTTAAAGGCTTGTAAAGTGTGATAGGTAAGCATACTCAATACAAAATACTGGGAAATGAGAATTACCCAAGTGACAACCAAACCTTATTTAGAAATTCTGTTGAGTTTTCTTGATGTTTCACATGAGCTGTTTATCTAGTGTTCAGCACAGTAAGATTATTTTTTAATGTACTTTTTTCTCAGAAAACTTTTTTGGGGTGAGGGGATGGGCCACAGCTAGTGGTGCTGAGGCTCTGTGCTCAAAACTCACTTCTGGCAGGTTCAGAGAACCATCTGGGATGCCAGAGATTGAACACAGGTTGGCCATGTGCAAGCAAACACCCTACCCACTGTGCTGTCATTCTGGCCCCAAAACTCATGTTTTGCTGAATTCAGACTTCTCAATACAGCCTCTGTCTCATAGTGATCTGCTTTTGGCATTTGTCTTTTGTCTCCCTCATTCTCACTGCCAACAGCTTCGCATACTCTGCAGCCTCATTCTTGATTTTCCTGGTTGCTAATGCTAGCATTTGTGTTGCAGGACATGTCAAGTAACATGCTGAATCCTGGTGCTTTGGTTCTAGGTTTATTTTATTTAGGGCTCCTTTATAATATAACGATGGACATCATCATCTTTAGCTAGATTGAAAAGTTTGCAGATTCTATTAGCTCTTTTGGGCCCTACACACTGAGGCACAGTAGTATCAGTGAGTCCAGGAATATCCTCCCTTTTCTTTATAGTAACAAAGTTGAAAATTGACATCTACAGACAACTTGACATCTACAGTGCAACCATGAACAGATTTGCACTTACTTTCACCAGTCCTCTGTGATCTACAATAGAAATACTCCTTGCTCAGCAGCAGCCAGGCCCAAACATGGGTCAAGAACCCTTACTTCTATGGGAAACCTTGCTTGTCATTTCTACCACTGATAGGCACGATATAACTAACCCTTGCATTCTTCGCCCAGAGTGTCAGCAACAACTTTGGTTGCCATCCACTTTTCATAGTAGGCATGCAGTTTGCATCCATCATCAATTCAATGACTTTCTGGTAGCCAGTGGTTGGAGAGAAAATGTTCAGTTTCATGTTCAGATAGCCTGTTAGTTGCCTTCCAAGTAAGCCTCAACACAGTAAAATTTATGCTGGAGTGTAGAAGAAAGGAATTCACTTCTTAGGATGCCAGTAAAAACTATTTCTTGCCATGTTTTCATAATTTTCAAATTATGAGGTGTATGATTTTGATCATGTTGATACTCTGGCTAACTAAAAAGGATAGTTATAGCTGTAATACAAAAGGAATATGTTATATATAGACTTGAATTATTTCCCCTTTATACTCTAAATTTTTACATAAATTGTGTCACATTTTCCTTAAGTCAATGGCCCAGTATTAACTTGTCCACTAGAAAAATTTATAGATGGGGCCAGAGAGATGGCGTGGAGGTAAGGCGTTTGCCTTTCATGCAGAAGGTCATTGGTTCGAATCCCGACATCCCATATGGTCCCCCGAGCCTGCCAGGAGGTATTTCTGAGCATGGAGCCAGGAATAACCTCTGAGCGCTGCCGGATGTGACCCAAAGAAAAAGAAAAAAAAAAAGAAGAAGAAAAATGTATAGTTACTTTTATTCTGAAAGAAGTATTAATGATATTTCTTAATGAGCATTTTAATCACAGCCTAGCATCATTTGAAAGGCAAGCATTTAAAATAACTTCATGTTAAAATATTCCCAGTTCAGGTTCCTCTTGGAATTATATGCTATTGAATACTGAGAGCCATCAACTAGCTGGTAAAATATTTATATGCTTAAATGTAGATAAAACAATTCAGCCAAGCCCAGAGGAGGGATAACAGTAGTACTTTTACAAGGGAAGTGCTATACAAGGAGTACCTTGTCATCCCCTGGGCTCCTTCTTTAGAATAGGGTCGTTGTTGGGGTTTCTTGTTTGCTTTTAGTTTTGGGACACACCCAACAGTGTTCAGGAGTTCCTGGGCTGCACTCAGTAATTAATTCTGGACTTCCAGGATGAATTCTGAACCACATATGGTGCTTTTTAGACAAAACTCAGGTTGGCCGCATGCAAGGCAAACATTCTACCCACTATACTATAGCTCTGGCTCTTAGGATAGAATTCTCTAAATAAAGCTTGCTCAGGTTTGTCATTCTGCTGAAGGACATTCATTTAAGTTGTACTCTGTTCCCTTTCAGTTCTTGGAGACCAGCCAAATGGCTTTTTGTTCACCAGTTGTAAATAACAAATAGCCTAGCATATTTTTGAATGTTTATTGTACAATTATCAGATTACTTTTTTAAACTTTAGTTTTGATCTTTTGTTGCAGGTAATAGCTTCATTTACATGATCTTAATATGTTACTTGTGAGGGTGTTGTGTGGAAAGATATGACTGATTAATACAAATGCTGAGGAATGGAAAGAAGCTGGGGTGAAGAATAAAAACAGTGGACCATTCTACTTCTACACAGGCATCAAAAATATGGTAAAGGTGTCTTCCAGGGCTACTTCACAGCTCAGTCAAGCAGGACTTGGATTAATTAGCTGACCCTGATCATCTGGTCATATACATCTCTTACTCTTTTTCTGTACATTTATGCATTAAGGACTATAAGAATAAAAATAGCTTGCTAGAAAGCTTTATTAACCCTCAACCTGTTGATGACACATTTTGCTAGCTCTTGAATGGTAAAGACAGAGGTGATGCATGCAGGGTAGCCTTTAGTTCCCAATCAAAAGAAGAGTTTTTATTTAGCATGTTGGTCTGTTAGCTCTTTATTACAGGGCTCATGACTTTTTATTTCATACAGATATTTTAAATTTGAACTTTAAATGAATCTTACCAACTGAAACTCAAGTAAATGTACCATTTTAATTGGATTTGTAAAGAAGTTACAAGAGAAATTATTTTAATGGGTTATTTTAAATAGCAAGGTTCATCTTAGACATCCAAGTGGTAGGTCGTCTGAAGCAAGGTCACCATGAGGTTTAAGTAGGAAATCACAGCTGATTTTCCCTTAATCTGATGCTTTACTTTTTTAAAAATGAACATTATGTGTTTCGGACATAACATGTTACTTGTGTCTTTTTCACTGCCAGTAGACATTCATAGTCATTTGTTTTGTACAATACGTTAGTTTTCAATGTTATGATATCATTGAAGATGGAATGGTTTTAAAAGAGTTGAAAGCAAGGCATGTCAAATTAAAACTAAATCTGCTATTGTATAATCTGGTTGGTACATCACTTTCTTGTAGTGGTTAGGTTATAGCTTAAAACCTATTTGATCTAGAGCTAGGGAAGTAGTACACAAATTAAGGCACTTGCCTTGCACATGGCCAGCCACAGTGGTAGGCAACCTTATTTTTCAACTGAGCCAAATCTCACCAAAACCATGATTGAAATTTATTTTGAGAGCCACACAGGGCACAAACTGACAGAGGCTAGGAGCAGAGTCCTGACTCCTGGAGCAGCCGCCCGGCACACAGAAAAGCTGCTCGCGAACCACGGCTTGCTGACCACTGGCCTACCATATTGTGTCACTGCATACAGCTACCTGAATACCACCAGGAGTGATCCCTGAGCACTGCCAGGTGTGATCCAGAAAACAAAACAGAAACAACCTCCCAAAAAAGCACTTTCGTCTTTAAGATCAGAAGTAAAATTTAGATAGGCATTAAGTCTGAGATTAGCAGGCTGTTTCATGTTCAGTGTTCATTACTTTATTTAGTCTTTGGAGTTAAATGCCTGTATGCCATGTCACCTCTCCTGCACATCTCTTAACACCCTGAGCATCCTCCATGTAGTCTTAGTAGCTTCCTTTTTTTTTGGTTTTTGGGCCACACCCGGTAATGCTCAGGGGTTACTCCTGGCTATGCCCTCAGAAGTCGCTCCTGGCTTGCTCCGGGGGATCAAACCATGGTCCATCTAGGCTAGCGCTGGCAAGGCAGACACCTTACCTCTAGCGCCACCACGCCGGCCCCAGCCTTAGTAGCTTCTAGCACAACTCGGTCCAAGCAGCAACTCACTGCTCAGGGCCTAGCATCAAAACAATTTATTTTATATTGCTTGTTACAATAAAATGACAAATAGAATGATCAAAAAATAGATCAGTAAAATTTGTGAAGATTGTTATATCTCAAACGGTGTCATTAAAATCATTGAGGATTTACTGAACTGTTTATTGCTAATTGAGCCTTCTGTGTAACTTGTTATTCATTGAGCTTAGTTGACTTCTATGCTACTTTCCCATCTAATTTGCTATGTTCTACCTGGCCGTCAGTATTATGGAATTAACAGTTGATTTAGGATCTTAAGTCTTGGGATGGTTCTTGGCTCATCCCCCTTCCTTTTGGGGCCCCTGAGTTTCCAGCCCAATGACTGGTGTTCCATGAGTTACATCAGTTTGGTTTTTTTTTTTTTTTGGGGGGGGGGTCAGACTCAGCAGCACTCAGGGGCCACTCCTGGCAGACTTGGCAGACCATATGGGATGTTGGGATTCGAACCACCGTCCTTCTGCATGCAAGGCAAACTGCGCTACCTCCTTGCTATCTCTCTGGTCCTGGCATTTTTTTCCAATATAGGTTTTGTTGTTGTTGTTGTTGTTGTTGTTGTTGTTGTTGTTGTTTTTGGGTATGTCTTTTGCCTCTGTAACCAGAGGCAACCAGCTGATTCCTAGGTATTTAATTTTTGAGGTATAATTTTGAATAGATTTTTATAAATTTCTCTTTTTTTTTGTATATAGGAAAGCCATAGAATTTTTGTGTTGGTTTTTGCAAATTGCCACCATGCTTATCATTTCTATTTGCAGTTTTCTTATTTTACCTCTCATATTTTCTTTCATATTTCTGACAACCTGTTTTGACGTATCTTTATACTCATTAAACATCCTCACTATTGTGCTATTAAAGTTGTTTTTTCTGAGGATTTACAGAGCTGATTGGTGTTGGCTTGCCATCTGTGATAATTTAGTGGGCATCTACATGTTTTTCCCCATTGGTTTTCTAGTGTACCTACTGTGCTGAGGGGTGAGTCTTTGTATTTAGATACCCTGAGAGATTTTTGAAGGATTAGGCTGGCAGCTGCTCTTGTCCTTCTTTGCCTATCTTCAACCAGTGACAGGAAGTATAACTTAAACAGTGTGGGATTTGCTGAGTAGATTTTTTGGATGAACACATAAGCAACTGCATTTTTTAAGAGCTAGGACATGGGCCCAATAATAAAGTGTTAATGCTGCTTGAATGAAAGGGAGGGAGTGTGATTCCTGTTCATATTAGGGCCCAGTGATCTCAGCTAGAGATTAATCTGACCAGGAAGGGTGGAACTGGAAATAGAGGTTCAGGCGATGAGGTCTGGATTTGCTAGGATTTCTAGAGGAGAAACCCAAAGTACAGGAAGTTAGAATACTTTCTTCAGGTCACACAGCAATTATGAAAGCCAGGATTCAAGCCCCACCTGATTCCATACTACTGAACACCACAGTGTGACTGGGGAATGTAAGAAACCTTATGAACTGTTCTCACAAGTGGAGGCTATGGCCTTTATGTGAAGTACAAACTTTATTACAGGATCTGACAGATTTTTAAGCTGTTTATTATCCTTCAGGAAGACTAATTTTTCTTCTATTAGATAACATGTCTTTTGAGAATTGTGATTAATATAAACACCTTTATTATCTTTTGTAATCTTGTATTTTTGGGATAAAAATTAGTCTTGAACTTTGGATTAAATTCATGGTTTCTCTGAGTATATTGATAGGTTCTAATGATGAAATAGAAAATAGTAATTATGCCATCACTGATCCTTTACAGTTTTTTCTTTTAGCCTTTTGAATCTTGTGGTCTGTGACTCTTTGGAAAGGAGATTCTTAAAATATGTCCCACAGTACTTGCAAAACATTGCAGATTTATTCATAATACAGAGTTGAGCTTGTTTCAAATGAAATAAATGTCTTGGTCTAGAACTTAAATTTAATCTAGGATCACTGTGGTTTGGTAGTATGTACTACTGATAGGAAACTGTGGTGCTGAGAACTCATGGAAATGAAGTAGTAGGGAGGAAATAGTTTATTAAAGACAGCAGCTGCCCTTATAAATGGAGGGACACACAGATACAAAATATCAACTTACCCAGGAATTTCACTAGGCATCACCAGGAGCACTGCTTACCTCCCACTATCCCAAAAGTTCTTAGGGTGTGTCTTTGTATTTATTTTGTCCTCCCATCCTCTATTTTTGTGGGGTTCTTTGTTTGTTTGTTTGATTGATTTTTGGGTTTTTTTGTTCACACTTGGTGGTGCTCAGGGATCACTTCCGGCAGGCTCCTAAGATCATATGGAGTGTCAGGGATCAGATCTAGGTCAGCTTTGCACTGTTTTGTCTTTTCTGTTCTCCATGTAAAAGATTTAGTAGCATAATACAAATACAATTATAAAAATGGGGAAATCTTTAATAAAAGGAAAGGGGTGCATCAAAAGAAATAATACAGACAGTGATTGCCCAACAAAAGAGGGCAACTTCAGTTCAGTCACTAGCACCAAGTATGATCTCTTGAGCACTGCCAGGAATGACCCCTCAGTACAGTTGCATGTGGCCCAAACTCCTCTCCACCAAAAATTAGAGGAAGGAATAATCTGACATCCCCCCCCCCCAATTCTTAAATGTTTTCCTGATTTTCTTGTCATTTGAAATAGGTTTTGTGATGTATTTATTGAAACATTTAGATCTGAAATGGAGGGGATCTAGTCTCTATAAGAATAATGTTATAGCAGTCAGGCCATTGGTATGATTACTTGAGGGGGATGGTCAGAACGTTAAGTTTTGTATTTGGTTCTTTTTTTGAGGGGGGATATGGAGGTGGTTTGTTTTGTCTGTTTGTTTGGGGGTTATTGTTTGGGCCATGTCCAACAGTACTTAGAGGTTACTTCTGGCTCTTAACTCGGAAATTATTGCTGGGTATTGATCAAAGGAGGTAGGCCAGAAGGAGGGCTAATTCTTGCTGAACCATCAACTGAAACCAATGCTCTTCTAGATTTGCTTTTCTATGCAACTAAAGTGTTCCATCCTCCTCTTTGGCTCATTTTGCTTATTTTTCATCTTTTTTATTATTTTTTTTTATTTTTAATTATGATAACAAAGATGCAAAGAAATAGGACAAGGTATAGTTACAGTGGAAGGACAATCACCCATAAACAGAATTCTCAGAAATCCCCTTGCTGATATCTGAACTTTGAACTTTCAGCCAAAGAACATTAAGAAAAATAAAACAGAACCCATGTACAATTACTTTGTCCCACAGCACACAAAGCAATCTAAAGCCATAAAACTTATGTAACTCCTTAAACATTGAAGGCAAAGTACTTTTTTACATTTCCATGCACATGCATATTAGTTTAAGTTAACCTCAAAAGTTTAAGTAGGTTATTTTTCTTAAGGATTAGAGTCAAAGGAGCACAGTAAGAACGGTGTTAGAGTGGCAATTACTGTTTGCATAGGCCCACCAAAATATGAGGAACATGGAAAGGAAAAGCCTTGGCCTAAATACAAGGAGACCCTACCCCTGAAGTTTCCTGGCATAAGACCAACTCTAGGCTCCAGGCAAACTAGTTTGTCCAATCCAAGTCATTGTCTGTAGTGCCATTACACTTTTATTTTTCACACAGTCTCTGTTGTTGGTATCATGTTTTGGTATTAAAGATCCTGGAATCTGCATATTCTACTTTGCAGTCAGGATGGTGTGGAGCATCCTCTCGTTTCACCTCACAATTAAAGGGCAATGCAGAGAGCCCTGTCCTATAAGCAGGTCGTTGTTGTTGTCGTCGAGTCTTCTTAGTGTTAAGGGAAGTCTCTTTTGAGCAGGTCGATGTCAGAGCAATGGTAGGGTCTTCCCTGGTAGAGGATTGCTTCCAGATGTTGTTATAAAAAACCTTGGATTTTTCGTAGATAGCTTCCCTGGTTCAGGGGTGAATGGAGGATGCCCATTCTTCTGAGGCCTGTGCCTGGTCATTATATCAATGTTCAGGGTGTAAGGTCCCATTGCACTACAAGATTTGTGTGTTCCAATCTCTATTAAATAAGAACTTACTTGTATGTATAGTATTTTCCCATTTTACTGTGCCTATGCAAACAAGGAACAATGCCACGTGGCGTTACCGGTGTATATGGGGGCAGTAAGAACAAGTCCAACAGTCCCCATGACATGGTTCAATCAACAGCATTAAACTGAGGGACTTTTCCATCAAAATTCTTTATTGAACAGCTCACAAAAAGAAGACAAGATAAAAAGTGCGTAGAATCTTCACGGTAAAAGAATATTTAGAAAAAGTTATAGCTGTCAAAGAAAATACACATAAAATATTCAAAAGACATAGTTGGGGATTGTTAAATCCAATGCACGACTTTGGTCTGTGATTAGGACTGTGTAGTACTGAAGTTAAAAAGGGTAAATGGTACTGATGATTGGGGTGAGAGAGTTAAGGAGTAATAATGAGCTTTGTAGGGGTGTGCAAAAGGACAGAATCTGTTGGGGCAGGAGGTCAGTCTTGGTGCATAACAAATTAAAGAACTGAGGGTAAAGAGGGTTAATTAAGGGAAAGATAACAAATACGGATTGGGAGATGAGGGAGTAGAAGGGGCTCTGGTATGGGGGAGGGGAAGTATATCAGAGGGGCTATATACATTCAGTGGTCCTCAAACTATGGCCCGCGGGCCACATATTGTATTTGTATCTGTTTTGTTTCTTCATTGCAAAATAAGATATATGCAGTGTACATAAGAATTCATTCATAAGTATTGTTTTTACTATAGTCAGACCCTCCAATGGTCTGAGGGACAGTGAACTGGCCCCCTGTTTAAAAGGTTTGAGGACCCCTGGTAGATGAATTGTTTATGGATTAGGCTTGGCAGTCAGAGAGGATCACTGTATAGGAAGTCACGTCTACATATACACTGATTTTAGAGACCTATTTGAATATTATCCTCCAAATCTAGGGTATTCCATTTTTTTTCCCCTAGAAACAGTCGAGAATTAAGAATATTTTTGGATGTTGTTAAAAAGTATATATGTGCCCACATGCTTTTGAAAATGAATACTAGCAAGAAAAGAACTCCTGAATGGTTCCAGTATGCATAGGGGAGGAATTTCTCTCCCACACCGTCACCCCAGGGCCCGATTTACCAGGCCTGGCCCTGAAGACCAGTCTGGCATGGGGGGATTTCAGTCCCCTGGACTAAGTGGTCAGCCCAGGGGGTCTATGGCTAGCTGTTCTGCCCAGAGCCCCCAACATACCAGCTGAAGAGACACAGCATGGCATGTGGAGTCTTCTGGGTGCAGCCCCTGCCTCTTTAGTTTGTGAATGCATAGGGGAGGAATTTCTCTCCCCCCACCTCGCCCTAGGGCCCGATATACCAGGCCTGGCCCTGAAGACCAGTCTGGCGTGGGGGATCTCAGTCCCCTGGACTATATTTTTTCATCTTTGCCTTATTTCCACAACATTCTTAATCTTTTTGGTAACTTGATGGGTGAGCTCTATGTGTAGGACCTAGGTAGATGGATGGATAGATGGATCATTGGACAGATAGACATACACAACATTAAGTGCTCACTTTGTTGAAACTAGATCAGTGTCACAATATTCAGAAAATTTCCTGTGTTGACAATTTTTTTAAATGGACACATTTATGGTTAGACTGAAATGAGGTAAATGTGTCTCTCGTGAGTGTTATTGTCATACTAATGGATTGATAGATATTTTCTGTAATGTTAACATGTTAATTTATGCCCTGTAAATGAATGTGAGACACTATTACTAGGAAAACTGTATAGTCTGCACAATAAATGCTGTATAAGAAACAAGCCTTCCTCCAAATAACCTTACTGCTAGTTTACACTTCTGAATAATATACGCTATAGGTGCAAAGACTCTGAGGACTACAGACAGCATTAAAATAACTTAGAAAATAGGCTTAATTATTGATGAGAGTTTCACTTGTAAACTATCAGCTTCTTGTGTTCGTGTATTGGTCATATTTGCAAGAAATATTGAAGACATGGTGATGGGAGTCTACTAGATGTTATTTCTATTATCATAAGTTTTAAATTTTGTGTTCTAAATGGAAATAAGCAGAATTGAGAGATCTTTGGAGTTTCAGAGCTAGTTGCTATGGGTAGAAGCAGAAACAGCTTGTAAATTCAATTATCTGCTTGCTGTCATGGTTGCTCAATATTTTTAGTATGTGTAAAACTCATCTTTACTTCCTAAAAATAAGTTGTATATTAATTTGAAGTTTGTTAATATATTATATAAGTAATTCTTATTAATTTTTGTTTGTTATGCATTATAAAAATAAACTTAATAAATTCATATTGTGTGTTTCATGACAAGCATTTTTTAGTGGCTGGAGTATATAGTGATAAGCAATTTATTCAGGGGCCTGAATAATACAGCAGTAGTACATTTGCCTTGAACAACATTAAATGCTCGCTTTGTTGAAATCAGATCAGTGTCACATTATTCAGAAAATTTTCTGTTTTGAGATTTTATTTTTAATTGACACATTTATGGTTAGACTGAAAGGAGATAAGTGTGTCCCTCATGAGTGTTATTGTCATTCTAATGGATTGTTAGATACTTCAGTCGACCCAGGTTCAATCCCTGCATCCCATATGATCCTGAGTGCAGAGCCAGAAGGTAACCCCTGAGCACTGCCAGGTGTGGCTCAAAAACCAAAAAGAAAAATTTGGGCGGAGAGATAGCACAGCGGCGTTTGCCTTGCAAGCAGCAGATCCAGGACCAAAGGTGGTTGGTTCGAATCCCGGTGTCCCATATGGTCCCCCGTGCCTGCCAGGAGCTATTTCTGAGCAGATAGCCAGGAGTAACCCCTGAGCGTTACCGGGTGTGGCCCAAAAACCAAAAAAAAAAAAAAGATTCATCAGGAAATAGTACTTAATGTTGTGTATCAGATATACTGAGATGAATAGTAGAATAAAGAAAAGTAGTCTCCATATACCATAATCAAGGTACTTTTGGTTAAGAAAGAACGAGGAATTAGATTAATAGGGTACTTGCCTTGCATGTGGCTGACTTGGGTTTGATCACTGACACTGCATATGGTCTCCAGCCTCACCAGGAGTTGTCTCTGAATGTTGAGCACTGAGCGTCTGAGTCTGAGTGTGGCCACCAAAACAAAAACAAAAAGAGGGAGGGTGAGAGGAAGGAAGGAAGGGAGGGAGGGGAGGGAGTGTTCCCAGTTTCCTTTTGCCCCTGCCTGCCTCTAGGGAAGAGATTTTGCTTCTCTCTCTTTTCCCCTCTCCCCCTTTTTTGCTTTTAGGTACTGTGGTTTGCAGTACTGTTACTGAAAGGATATTATGCATATCACTTTACATCCTTTCAGCACCCTGCTCTTGTTTATAGTGTTGATTTCTAACTCATTGTCATATGGTCTTGTCTATGACTTAATTGCACCACCACCCCCTTTGTGGCATACTTCCTACCTTCCAAGAACATGGCACAGCTCTCAAACAGGTAATTCTTATGCACCATACCAGTTTATATACTGCGGAAAATCAAAGGATGTGCCAAGATAATTCAACAGTTTTACCAAATACTTATTTAAAATGTGCATCCTATCCTACCCATTTTGTTTCTAACAATGTAATATAAAGAATTTTAATAAAGGTGCACATGTGTTCCCTGGACCCTGTGTTAGTGCTTCACACGTGTGTGCTGCCAGCCCACATATATGGTGCCTGAGTACATGTTGCCTGCACCTCTCTTCTTGAGATGCGTACTTTCATACTTTAACACTGAGATGTGCACCAGGGCTCTCTCCACTTTTAGAGGTCTGCCTTCTAACTTGAGTATGTTACTCTCTTTCTTATCCTCTCCCTCCCCTTCCTCCGTACTTTTGATTAAAATCTGTTTTTACTTAAAAAAAAAGAATCTTAATAAAAGTTGCCTATGGAATGAAAAACCAAAGTGGCCATAAGTACAAAAAAATAGTGGATTGTCTAGCCAACCCTGCTTCAATACCGAGCACAGATACAGCCCTTGAAATACCTCTAGAAATGGTTCTAGAAGAGCTAGGAGTATCTCCTGAGCACTACTTGGTTTGGCCCTCCCTTCCAATCATGCTTGTTTTAATTTCTATAATACAATTGTTTATATTGTGTATATACTTCAGTGAGCACATGGATCTCTGTACCTGACAACAAAGATATATTGATTATTCATTGCTTAGAGAAAAATGTAGGTGATTGAGGAGGGTTAAACATAAAAAGAAAATTTATTTTCAGAGAAGGAAAATTTAGTGAAATCTTTTCTACGTCATTTGTGTGTATTTTCAAGTCCTTGAAGAAATCAAAAAGACATCACTATTGTCATAATATGGAAGTGAAAGGGTATCTAGAAGTCCTTCCCAACCAGTATGGTTTATCTAAGGGAGAAACAATTGAAGCATATATGTTACAGGGTGAGTTTTTATTTCATGAGTAGATAAGGTCTAGTCCTATTTGGATTGTGTGGGTGGATGACTTGACATCTGAGCAATTGAAGGTGTTTTTTAAGTACTTCTAGTCTTTTGAGGCTACTCTAATAAAAAGATTGATCTGTGAGGAAAAATATTTCTGGAAATTATGCCCATTATCTGGACAGCACGCTGCACAGGGCTTACTGGTTATATGAGCTCAGTTGTCATTCTTATTTTGTGGAAGCATTCCTCCCTCTTATTAAATATTTTGAATCCCAAGAATACTACTGGTAAATTATTTTTCTCCTGGGTTAATAATAAGTTGCACTGCCAGTATCCTCACAGCTATTCAAGTCGGAGTAGCAGTCCCATTAAAATTCAAAGTTCAAAGGGTATTCTTTAATTTGCAATCTACAGAGGTATTTATGATTGCATTTCAGGCATACAATTCTCCATCAATCCCTTCGCCAGTGTCCTTTACCCTCCACCAGTATTCCCAGTTTCCTTCCATCCCCTCAGCCTACCTGTTTTCCCTCTCACCCTATCTCTTTGAAAAGGGCACTTTTTTTCCCTTCCACCTTTGTCAGAGTGTTTTCTCTCTTTCCCCCACCTAATCGCAAGCTTCCTACTGAAGACCAGTTCTCCATGTTTTTGGGTTTTGGGGGAAGAGAGGGGCTTACTTATATATTTTAATATCTTTATTTAAACATCTTGATATGATTGTAGTTGGGTTTCAGTCATGTAAAGAACACCCCCCTCCGCCAGTGCAACATTCCCATCACCAATGTCTCAAATCTCCCTCCTCCCCACCCCAGTCCCACCTGTACTCTAGACAGGCTTTCTACTTCCCTCATTCATTCACATTAATAGTTCTCAATGTAGTTATTTCTCTAACTGCACTCATCACTTTGTGGTAAGCTTCATGTTGTGAGCTGGACATGTTGTGACCTTCCAGCCCTCCTCTCTTTCGTCTCTGAGAATTATTGCAAATATATATTTTATTTTTCTTAAAACCCATAGATGAGTGAGAGGATTCTGCATCTATCTCTCTCCTTCTGACTTTTTTTTACTCAGCATAATGAATATAGATGTGCAGAAGGGATTTTTATATTGTATTTTTGTGTTTGTAGGGTATATCCCTAGAAATGGTATAGCTGGATCATATGGGAGCTCAATTTCCAGTTTTTTGAGGAATTTCCAGATCGCTTTCCATAAAGGTTGGACTAGACGGCATTCCCACTAGCAGTGAATAAGAGTTCCTTTCTCTCCACATCCCTGGGGCCAGCACTGCTTGTTCTCATTCTTTGTGATGTGCGCCAATCTCTGTGGTATGAGATGGTACCTCATAGTTGTTTTAATTTGCATCTCCCTGATGATTAGTGATGTGTGGAACATTTTTTTATGTGCTTTTTGGCCATTTGTATTACTTTGACAAAGTGTCTGTTCATTTCTTCTCCCCATTTTTTGATGGGATTAGATTTTTTTTTTTTCTTGTAAAGTTCTGTCAGTACCTTGTATATTTTGGATATTAGCCCCTTATTTGATGGTTATTGGGTGAATAGTTTCTCCCACTCAGTGGGTGGCTCTTGTATTCTGGATACTATTTCCTTTGAGGTGCAGAAACTTCTGAGCTTAATATATTCCCATCTGTTTATCTCTGCTTCCACTTATTGAAAGAGTGCTATTTCCTCCTTAAAGATGTCTTTTGTCTCATGTCTTGGAGTGTTATGGTTTTAGGTCTGATATCAAGGTCTTTAATTCATTTGAATTTTACCTTCATACATGGTGTTAGCTGGGGGTCTGAGTTCGCTTTTTTTGCAAGTGGCTAACCAGTTGTGCCAACAGCACTTGTTGAAGAGGCTTTCCTTGCTCCATGTATGATCTCTTGCCCCTTTATCAAAAATTAGGTGATTGTATGTCTGGGGAACATACTCTGAGTGCTCAAGCCTATTCCACCGATCTGAGGGTCTGTCTTTATTCCAATACCATGCTGTTTTGTTACTATTGCTTTGTAATACAGTTTAAAATTGGGGAAAGTAATGCCTCCCGTATTCCTATTCCCAAGGATTGCTTTAGCTATTCGAGGGTGTTTATTGTTCCAAATGAATTTCAGAAGTGTTTGATCCATTTTTTTGAATATCATGGGTATCTTTAGAGGGATTGCATTAAATCTGTACAATGCTTTGGGGGAGTATTGCCATTTTGATGATGTTAATTCTGTCAGTCCATGAGCAGGGTATGTATTCCCATTTCTGCGTACCCTTTCTTATTTCTTGGAGCAGGGTTTTATAGTTTTCTTTGTATAGGTTCTTCAGGTCTTTAGTCAAGTTGACTCCAAGATATTTAAGTTTGTGTGACACTAATGTGAATGGGGTTGTTTTCTTATTGTCCATTTCTTCCCTATCATTATTGGTGTATAAAAAGGCCATTGATTTTTGTGTATTAATTTTGTAGCCTGCCACATTGCTATATGAATCTATTGTTTCTAGAACCTTTTTGGTAGTCTTTAGGGTTTTCTAAGTAGAGTATCATGTCATCTGCAGTGAGAGCTTGACTTCTTCCTTTCCTATCTGGATTCCCTTGATATCTTTTTCTTGCCTAATCATTATAACAAGTACTTCCAGTACTATGTTGAATAGAAGTGGTGAGAGAGGACAGCTTTGTCTTGTACCAGAATTTAGAGCAAAGGCTTTTAGTTTTTCTCCAGTGAAGATAATATTTGCCATTGGCTTGTGGTAGATGGCCTTAACTATATTGAGAAAGGTTCCTTTCATTCCCATCTTGCTGAGAGTTTTATGAAGAATGGGTGTTGGACCTTATCAAATGCTTTCTCCTCGTCTATCGATATGATCATGTGATTTTTATTTTTTTGTTGTTGATGTTGTGTTTGTGTTGATTGATTTACGATGTTAAACCATTTTTGCATTTCTGGGATGAAACCTACTTGATCATAGTGAATGATCTTCTTGATGAGGCATTGGATCCTATTTGCCAGGATTTTGTTGAGGATCTTTGCATCTGTGTTCATCAGGGATATTGGTCTGAATTTTCTTTTTTCGTAGCATCTCTGTCTGGTTTTGGCTTCATAAAAGCTATTCGGAAGTGTTCCCATTTTTTTTAATTTCATGAAAGAGCCTCAGGCATTTAATATTTCCTACAGAGTTTCTTTATATTCAACATATGAGATGTCACTCTTAATCTGTTCCCCTCTCTGACTCAGCATGATACTTCCAGATCCATCCATGTAGCAGCAAAATTTCATGACTTAGTCTTTTCTTACAGCAGAGTAGTCCATTATGTACCATATTTTCTTTATCTAGTCATATTTTGTACATGTGTTGTTTTTAGGTTATGAATATGTGCTGCAATTAATTTTAAATGTTATTATTCTTTTTTTTTTCTTTTCTTTTTGGAGGGTGCCACACTCTGTGACTCTCAGGCATTACTCCTAGCTATGTCCTATATGGGACACCGGGGGGGTTGATCCTAGATTGGCTACATACAAGGCAAACATCCTAATGCTGTGCTATCACTCTGGCCCCTTTTTACTCTGGTTTTACAAATACTGATTTATTTTGGAAAAAGCTTTATTCATATAAACTTCACTTAGACTCACAGCTTTATTCAAGACCAAGTTTTGTTCTTTAATATACCATTAACTTTTTTAGAGGGGGGCACACTCGGTGATGCTCTGGGGTTACTCTTGGCCATGCACTCAGAAGTTGCTTCTGGCGTGGCCATATGATCACCAGGGTATCAATCCACGGTCCATCCGAGATAAGCGTGTGCAAGGCAGACGCCTCACTGCTTGAGCCATCTTTCCAGCCCAATATGCCATTAACTTTTAACAGTCTATACAAGTAGAGGATTATTTTTTGTTGTTGTTTTTTAAGATAGGCTTGAAGAGTTCTAGCTTTCCCATTTACATGAGAATTGTGCAAGAAAACAACTATTTGCTGTGTTTAAAACAGTGAAGAATCTATTTCTGCACTTTTCCTACATTGTTTTTCTCCAAGTAAAATGATAGGCAGGAGATATTCTCTCTACTTTGTTATTTACTTTTTTAAATGTTCAATATATCGCTTTCCATTTTTTTCTTGGAGTTTATTTTTGTAATCTCTGTTCTTTTCTCCCTCTTTCTTCTCCCTTCCACTTCCTTGGTTAATAGTCAGAAGTTGGATGCTGAATAATTTAGAAAGAAGGAATAAGAGAAGAGTGTAGTAGCAAACATCAAGGCTAAACTTTGAAATAAATAATTAAAAGATAGTTACTTTAGACCTTTTTATTGGTGGGTATGGCATATTTAGTAGTACTCAGGACTTCTGACTCTGTGCTGAAGGATCACACCTGACACTACTCCAGGGACCACATGCAATACCTAGAGATAGAAACAGTATCGGTAGCATGCAAGGCATTTGCTTGACCTCTTCAGTTATAATTTAGGGTTGTATAATTTCTTACTACTCTAGCTGCCTTTTTGAGTTTTCTTTACATCTAATAATGTATGTGTTCTGCCTTAAATCTATATTTTCAGACAGTACTATAGCTATTATTGACTTTCGTTTGTTTTTTTTGTTTGTTTTTTGTTGTTTTTTTTGTTTTGTTTTGTTTTGTTTTTTTGTTTTGGTTTTTTTTTGGGTTTTGGTTTTTGGGTCACACCCGGCAGCGCTCAGGGGTTGGTTACTCCTGGCTCTATGCTCAGAAATTGCTCCTGGCAGGCTCGGGGGACCATATGGGATGCTGGGATTCGAACCACTGTCCTTCTGCATGCAAGGCAAATGCTCTACCTCCATGCTATCTCTCCGGCCCCATGTTATTGACTTTCTAATTATGTGTTTGCTGGTATTTTTTTATACATTGAAAAGTTTTTTTTATCATGTTTTAGTATGTCTTGTAAATTGCTAAAACAGGATTTTGTTTATTTTAGGGTTTCCTATCTGCTGTGTTTATTAATATATTTTTACTTTCCCCTTTCTCTTTTCCTTTTTCATTTTTTCTTCCTTCCTTCCCTCCCTCCCTCCCTCCCTCCCTCCCTCCCTCCCTCCCTCCCTCCCTCCCTCCCTTCCTTCCTTCCTTCCTTCCTTCCTTCCTTCCTTCCTTCCTTCCTTCCTTCCTTCCTTCCTTCCTTCCTTCTTTCCTTCCTTCCTATCATATATTCTCTATTTACTTTTTTCAATTTTTTTCCTGTTTTGTCATTTGTTAACTTGGGGCATAGTTTTTTTCCTCTTCTTCCTTATATTAATTATACTTAAATTTTTTTATTGAATTGCTATACCTACCATTCTAGTGAACAATACAAAAATAGTGGAAAGTTTCTCTTACTTTCCGTTGATGTGACTAGAGGGTTGCAACCAGTTAGATGTAGTTAGTTATTAATGGGAGTCAACACAGTTTAATTGTGGTGCTTACACGTGTTTATTATGGTATTCATGTGCATTCTGGTTGTAGTGTTCTTTGGGGATATTAGCTGTTTCAGTTGGACATATGTTTGCTGGGGTTTTACTCCTAACCTTAATTCTTGCACATTGGTTACTATTAGTGTTCATGTTAGATGTGTGCTTTAGTTATGAAGTCTGTACACACTAGCTATGTGTCATAGATCACTTGCACTGTTGTGGCATCTGGGTATTTGTACAGCAGGGTTGTCCAGAACAATCATATTTGTAATTAAGGTGTTTAAATAAAGATTTTTAAAAAAATAAAGATTAAACTAATGGCCTAGTGCTTGCAAGGCAGCACTTTTAGCCACTGGGCCTTCAAGGCCTGATCTTGGAAAGCTTTAACTCTATTATTCTCTACCAATCTTATTTATTTTATCACTATTTTATTTTAAAATAATCCCAATTAAGACTTTGTTATTATGTTGTTACACTGTTATTTTTGGTGGTTTGTTTGTTTTGGTCCTATTTTGACTAGGGATCAATTATAGGGCTTCAAGCAGTAGGGTATATGCTGTATTACCACTGGCTATATCTTGGCCTCTCAGTTTTAAATTTTGTTAAATTTCAATATCCAACAAAAGTGTGAACTTCTTAATTAAATGGTTTTCTCACTTTTTCTTTTCAGATTTTCAAAAGAAACAACCAGATGATGATTCCGCTCCAAGTACAAGTAACAGCCAATCAGATTTGTTTTCTGAAGAGACCACCAGTGACAACAACAATACCTCGATAACCACGCCAACTCTTAGTCCCAGCCAGCAGCCGCTTCTGACAGAAATGAATGTAACTTCACCAAGTAAAGAGGAGTGTAAGTGTCCAGATTCTGGTAAGAAGTAAACATCCTAAGGGATTATATCATGAGATTTTTGGTAATCAATTATTCCAGAAAAAATAGCAGCTGTTTTTATTCACAATTAAGTGTTAGTATATTAGGAGATAGAATAGCTCCTAAGTTGCATGAATGGTATGTTCTTAAGTAGGGTTCAATTATGGAGACCACATGACCTTGGGAGCATCAGTGGGCCAGCTCTAGGAGTCTGACCACCTGAGTGCAAGAATACCACTTCCTTGGGTCTCATGGTGAATCATCAGCCTGATTAGCCAAGTATTACCCGGAGTGACAGTATCTCACACACACAACCCAGAGTATCACACCTCCCTCCCCCCTCCCTCCCTCCCTCCCTCTCCCTCCCTCTCCCTCCCTCTCCCTCCCTCCCTCTCCCTCCCTCCCTCCCTCCCTCCCTCCCTCCCTCCCTCCCTCCCTCTCTCTCTCTCTCTCTCCCCCTCCCTCTCCCTCTCCTTCTCCCTCTCCCTCTCCCTCCCTCCCTTCCTTCCTCTCCCTCTCCCTCTCCCTCTCCCTCCCTCTCTCCCTCTCACACACACCCCACATATATATATCACTTACACACACATAAACACTTTCTGAACACCATGTGTGAGGGCCTCCCAACCCCACCATTTCATAGAACTTAAATAAGTAGTCTTTTATGTTAACTGTTCCAGGACATGAGGTTTTGATCTCATTTGGGGCTCTTGTTCACAGCTCTGGCTGTAATTTAGATTATTTTTAAATTATTTTAACCTTCAACACTCTTACCTATGTCTTATTTAATCAGTCTAGAAGGAGAATCAGAGATCTATTTTAACTGCTAAGGATTCTAATGTGCAGCAAATGTTGAGAACCTTTGGTCTGGAGAACTTAATCCTGATTTAGGAACACCGGATTAAAACCTCTGTCACTGAATGGAGCTTAACTGATTCTAGGCAGTTTAAAGATAATTCTGTATACTACCTAGGCAGTAGGATTTTAGATCACAAATAATTTCTGTTACTGATGTTGTCAGTGATAGAATCCTATTGTCATGTATTTGATATGGAAGTTCATTGTGTACTTAATCTTTTAATGTTATAAGATCTCCTTTCAGGCACTACTATAACACAGTATTTATTGAAAAGTACAAAGACATTTTTAAATAGAACTTTTTGATTTTTATAGTTGTGTCGACTAGTTTGAAATTGGTTGTTCAGATTAAATGAATATTTAGAAATCTTTAGAAGATAATAAGAGTGTGTATTTACTAATATTTTGGGAAAGTTAGCAGAAAAATAATTATCTAAGCCTTTCTTAAATCACTGTATCAAGGAACTGGGGAGGTAGCTCAAATATATGCTTTTAACATGGGATCCCCAGGTTGGATTGCTAACATTGAATGATTTACCAAGAACTGCTGGAAATGGATCCTGAGCACTGCACTATGAATATCACCAGGATGGTTCCAAAACAAAATTCCATTATACTTAGGACAACAAGATTATAGAAGAAAATGATTATTGTCTTTGTCTTCTAAATATTCTTTGTTAAGCAGTGGAAATTAAATATATAGCTTAGTATAATATGTTAGTGGTTCTCAACCAGGAATGAAAATCTTTTCAAAAGTATTTATGGCAGAGGCAGGGAAAAATATTTATGACACTGTAATTTGCAATACTGTTAGGAGGCAAAGTACCTTTTCCTCATCCTATCCCTTGGAAAACTCAACTCTGTTGGCCAGCTCAGTGTCTAATAATGACCATTTGTTATTTCTTTACTATGTTTCTTTATATCCAATATATGACAGAAAACACTGTCTGTTTGCCCTTCTCTTTCTAACTGAAAACTTTACTCAGCATAACCCTTTTTACATCTATATAGTAATGAATTGCATGGCTTCATCTTTTATAGTTGAATTATGTTCCATTCTGTGTGTGTGTGTGTGTTGTTGTTGTTGTTGTTGTTGTTCATTTCCTGGCACCAATTTTTCCCAGTTACCATCCTGTCATCTTCCCCCCATCCCCTGTCTGCCACTATGGCAGATTCTCATTCTCCCCCCCCTCTCTCTCACTCTCTCTCTCTCTTTTTCTCTCCCTCCCTCTCTCTCACTTCCCCCTCCCCTCTTCCTTTTGTCCTTTTAAGGCATTATGAATGGTTTGCATACTGTTACTAAAGGGGTATCATTATCATGCATATTATTTCCTTTTAATTCCAGTTCTTTAGAGTGATCATTTTCTTATTTTTTTAAACTTGGTTGGTTGATTGATTTCTGAGACACACCTGGCAGCACTCAGGGGATACTCCTCCTGCACTCAGAAATTGCCCTAAGGGATGCTGGGAATCAAATGGGTCCTGGTCAGCCGAATGCAAGGCAAATGCCCTACCTGCTATGCTATCTCTTCAGCCCTAGAGTGATCATTTTCTTCTTTCTTTCTTTCTTTCTTTCTTTTTTCTTTCTTCTTTCTTTCTTTCTCTTTCTTTCTTTCTTTTCTTTCTTTTTTCTTTCTTTCTTTCTTTCTTTTCTTTCTTTCTTTCTCTTTCTTTCTTTTCTCTTTCTTTCTTTTCTTTCTTTCTTTCTTTCTTTCTCTTTCTTTCTTTCTTTCTTTCTTCTTCTTTCTGTCTTTCTTTCTCTCTTTCTCTCTCTCTTTCTTTCTTCTTCTTCTTCTTCTTTTTTTTTTTTTTTTTTGGGCCACACCCAGCATTGCTGAGGGGTTACTCCTGGCTGTCTGCTCAGAAATAGCTCCTGGCAGGCACGGGGACCATATATGGGACACTGGGATTCGAACCAACCACCTTTGGTCCTGGATTGGCTGCTTGCAAGGCAAACGCCGCTGTGCTATCTCTCCGGGCCCAAAGTGATCATTTTTAACTATTATTGTCATAGTGGTCTCTTCTTTGTCTTAAAATAGTGTAAGAATTCTTACACTAAAACGATGTGGTTTATATATAATATATTATATGTGTAACATATAATACATATGTATATATATACATATACATATATCCAAATAAATGTGATCACTTTGTCCCTCATTCTTTGACTCATTTAACTCAGCATGATACTCTCCATGTTTATTCATATATTCTATTTCATGACTTCATTTTTCGTAACAGTTGCCTAATATTTCATTGTGCAGATATGCCATAGTTTATTTATCTACTCACCTGTTCTCAGGCACTTAGGTTATTTCTATAGTCTGGCTATTGTGAATTAAACTGTTCAGGGAGCTTTTTTGCATTGTTTTTGAGCCCCTAGGGGTTTTTTTTCCAGGAGCGGTATTGCTGGGTCTACTAGAAGCTCTATTCCACTGATATGGGACTCTGTCTTTATTCAAAATTTTTAATTACTGCTGCTTTATAGTACAGTTTGAAGCTGGGAAAGCTGATGTCTCCCACCTTTTTTCTTAGGATTGCTTTAGCTATTCATGGAGGTTTATTGTTGCATATGAATTTCAAAAGTGTTTGATCTACATGGGTATCCTTATAGGAACTGCATTGAATATACAATGTTTCATATATATGTTCATATAAAATGACTACACAAGTTTTTTTGGAAGCAGATGTTGATTGGTAGCTTACCTATAATGAGGATTTCTATTACAGATTCAGGAGTATGGACTCAGAACAAGTGGAGTAAGAGGAAATGAAATTTTGGGAGGTGGACACACTCAGGACTTACTCTTGGCTCTGCATTTAGGATCATTCGCGCAGGAACTGGGTCCATATGGGGGTATGGGGGTCCTACCTGGATCTGCCACATGCAAGGCAAAGACCCTACCAGCAGCTATAGTGTTACTCTGGCCCTCAAGAGGAAGAGAACTTTTAATTTAGTCAGGTTGATTGGTGTGCACTAAGTACATAAAAAGAACCTTGTATTTCCAGACGCATTCCTGGAGGGCCTCAGCACCCAGGCTAGCTGGGCCTCCCCGCGTTTCTGGGCCCTGCTTTTGCACTGGATTGGCCAAGAATCATCAGTGGGGCCTCATATCTCTTGAATAGTACTTAGGACCCACCAAACAAATATATGCCTTCAGATTAACTTTAGAGAGATTAATGTTGTAAACTTGTATTCATTTTTTGTTAAAACCCTCAGAAACTAAATCAAATCTAAATTATTTCCTAATTTAGGGACTCATTTTTTAACTGTAGTATTTTCAAGATCTAGAAGAATGGGGTGATTTCCTAATCTGAGTATGATGATTTTTTAATAAATACTTTAATTCAATTACCTTGAGAGTTACAAAGTTGTTCATAAATGAGTTTCAGTCATACAGTGTACAACACCCTTCACCAGAGCACTTATCTGCCCATTTTCTGCCACCAACATCCCCATACTCTTTGTGGTAGATTCTCTCTCTCTCACTTTCTTCTCCCCCCAACCCTGTGGTTTGTAATAGTATTGAATGGGTATCATGCATTTAATTTTATGTCCTTTCAGTACCCAGTTCTTGTCAAGAGTTAGCATTTTCAACTATTATTGTCATAATGTTCCCTTCTCTGCCCTAATTGCATTTCCCTTCTATTTGTGGCAAACTTCCTACTGGTCCTACTGGTCTCCTGGCCCTCATCTATTGTCTGCAATATGATGTTTTAAGCTTCTATTTGGGCTGGGCAGTTTGATTTGAAACTCAGAAGAGAGAGAGAAAACATTGGCTTCATTTACCCGGAAATGACAGGCAAAGCCTTAGGATTTCAGTGAGATGGCAAAAGAAAAATTGTGAGGCCTGAGATCAAAACAGCAGCTTAGAGAAATCAGAAAGGAGAGTAATAGTGTGCTATTACTAGCTCAAGACCTAAGAAATAAAGTTAAGCTTATGTGTGGACTTTATAGAGAAAGTCCATATTCAGAGATACACCTGACACTGTGGTATAGAGAATTGAATCAGGATCACTCCTGTACCCATATCTCAGGTCTTATATGTGAACACAAGTGATAAAAATCAGCTCAGTTGTATTAAGTTTTTGCTATATTTTAAGCATTCTTCTAAGCTATTTGGACATCCTAACATTTCGTTTTGACTCTACCCTGTAAGATAAATGTTTTTATTCCCCTATTTAGCAGTAAGAAAGTTGAATTCTAAAGAAGTTTAGTACTTCTGCCTGTACTTCGCAGATCTCCTTCTTGGCAGTATAGTTCATATATACTTTAGATTTTTATATACATACTTTAGATTTTATACATACTTTAGATTTTTAGCCATTATAGCATTTTATTTAACATTGTAGAAAGTTGCTAATGCTATAAACTGACAATAAACCTTTGAATTTTGATATGTGATAAAATACCTATATAAACTAATAACCTATGTCAGTAGGTCTGTACATTCATTTTGGAGTCATTGCTGAGGGCCTACTCCGTGTTACGTGGTTAAATATAGGATGCAGTGATGAATATGGTTGAATATGTCTCTAGCCAAGGAAGTTACCCTTTCATGTAAGTTATCTCTTAGTTTCTACCTTGGTATCACAAACAGGTACTGAAACTATAGTATAAATCAACTCTACTTATCTTCCTCTTAAAGGCCTGGGCATTATCCTTATTTTTAGTTTCTATAGCATGGCATGTTTTCCTATGTTTCAGGTTTTTAGGTTTTAATTTCCCCACAGACCCAATATATATTACTTAGGTGTTGATTTTTTGTTTTGTTATTTTTGTTTTGTTTTGTTTTGGGGCCACACCTGGCAGCACTCAGGGGTTACTTCTGGCTTTGCACTCAGAAATTGCCCCTGACAGGCCTTCAGGGGAATCATATGGGATGCCGGAAATAGAACCCAGGTCCATCCTGGGTCGGTTGTGTGCAAGGCAAACGCCCTACTGCTGTGCTTTCTCTCAGGTCCCATACTTAGGTGTTGAAAAGAGTTTTGTGGGACCCGGAGAGATAGCACAGAGGCGTTTGCCTTGCAAGCAGCCGATCCAGGACCAAAGGTGGTTGGTTCGAATCCCGGTGTCCCATATGGTCCCCTGTGCCTGCCAGGAGCTATTTCTGAGCAGACAGCCAGGAGTAACCTCAAAGCAACGCCAGGTGTGGCCCCAAAACCAAAAACCAAAAAAAAAAAAAAAGAAAAAAAGAAAGAAAAGAAAAGAGTTTTGTGCAGAGGAAGAGATTGTTGTTACCTAGAGTAACAGCAGATATTTTAATTTTGTACATAAAATGGTTTAGCCTTTATAAAGGTATTTATTTAGATGTAATTAAATTATACAATGAGCCCACTGGTTGTATGTCATATTTTTCTATGATTCATAAGCTAAGAATGATTTTGTTTTATTTTAGTGTGGGCATTTTGTAATATGGAAGTTATAAAATTCAAACTAAAATTGTTTATAAAACAAAGTTTTTTTTGAACATAGCCATGCCTGTTCCTATAACCATTTCCTCTGATTTACAACAGCAAAATTGGGTAGTTTCTATAGAAACAAAATTGATGCTCAATATAGAAAAAGTTTGCCAGACCTTTGTTATAAACCATTTTGACAAATATTATTCGTTCTCTCTTTTTTGTTTTTTAAGGGTTTTTGTTTGTTTGTGGATCACTCAAGGCAATACTGGAGAAAGGAGGGGGAAAGAAGTTCTTGTAACTGTTTGTGAGTTGCTCTCATCAGTCCAGTGGGCCAGGGCTAGAACCTGGGCCTCTTGCCAATAAAACTTGCTTAGCTCATTAAGCACTCTTGATGACTTTTTTTTTCATTTTTTGAATTAATAAATTTGGTAAATCTTCATGAAATACACAGTTACAAAGTTGTTCACTAATGAGTTTCAGTCAGTATTCAAACTCCTAGCCCTTCACCAGTGCACATTCCTGCCACCAATGTCCCGTTTCCCTCCTTTCCCCTCCCCTTCCACCACATACCTCTATGGCAGTTATTGTTGCTCTTACCTACCTTCCTTCCTTCCTTCCTTCCTTCCTTCCTTCCTTCCTTCCTTCCTTCCTTCCTTCCTTCCTTCCTTCCTTCCTTCCTTCCTTCCTTCCTTCCTTCCTTCCTCCCTCCCTCCTTTTCTTCCTCCCTCCCTCCCTCCCTCTCTTCCTCCCTCCCTCCCTCCCTCCCTCCCTAAGGAATATCATGCATATGACTTTACCTTCTTTCAACACCCAGTTCTTATCCAGGTTATCATTTCTTTTTTATCTTATTTGGGGGGAAGGGTTTGGGGTCATACCTGGCAGCGCTTAGGTTACTCCTGGCTTTGTGCTTAGAAATTGCTTCTAGCTCAGGGAACCATATGGGATGCTGAATCGAACCCTTGTTCCTCCTTCATCAGCCGCATGCAATGCGGCTACCCTACCACTGTGCTACCATTCCGTCCATCCCCCCAGGTGATCATTTCTAACTATCATTGTCCTAGTGATCCCTTCTCTGCCCTAACTGCTCCCCTCACCCCGACCCAGTGATAAGTTTCCTACCATGGACCAGTCTTCCTGGTCTTCATCTCTTATTGTTTTTGAGTATTGTTACCATACTTACACATACACACACATACATACATGCACAAGTGAGTGCAATCATTCTATGTCTATCCCTCTCCCTCTGATTCATTTCAGTTAACATAATATTCCCCATATTTATTCATATAAGCAAACTTCTTGTCTTCATTTTTCCTAACAGCTGCATAGTTTTCCATTGTGTAGATATGTCGTAGTTTTATCTACTCTTCGGTTCATGGGTACTTAGATTGTTTCCAAATTCTGACTGTTGTGAATAGTATTTCAATGGACACAGGAGTGCAGGAGCCTTGTGTTTTTTGGGACCCTAGAGTATATTTCTAGGAGCAGTAATTCTGGGTTTAATGGGAAATATAACCTATAGCTCTACTATTTGAGGAATATCCATATTGTTTCCCAAAAAGGCTGGACCAACTTATATTCCCATCAACAGTGAATGAGAGTCCCTTTCTCCCCACATCTGCACCAGCACTCATTTTTATTCTTTTAGATATGTGCCAGTCTCTGTGGTGTAAGATGTCTTATTGTTTTGATATGTATCTTCCTAGTGATTAAAATGTGTGGATCACTTTTTCACATGGTTATCTGTAGTTCTTTGAGGAACCTCATTTTTCGATGAGGTTGTAGATGTTTTGTTTTTTTGTTTTTGTTTTTGTTTTTGTTTTTTTTGGTAAGCTCTAACAATGTCTGGCTTTTCTTGCGGCCTTGCTTAACATTGTGTAACATAGGCAGGATGTTTACTCTCCTTTCTTCTTTATCAGCAAGAAAAAAGTGTGTGTGCATGGTGACCTCCTTTGAGTTACATGACCCACCAGACTCAAACTATGCTTCTCTGTTGCATCTGTCCATTGGGAAATTTTGTAAGCAAATGAAAGCATATAGAAAAAATGAGAATCATAACAGAATGATAGCACTCTTGGCTACTGCTCTTCATTTTTGTCTGAAAATACCTGTTCCCTAGAAAAATTAATATCACTGCTGCCCATGTGATGAAATTTCAGGAGTTTTCTATGAATGAAATTTATATCAATTCTTAAATTCAACCAATTTTTTCTTTTTAAAATTTAGTCTATTCAGAGTATTGAATAAAACAGGCTAGTTTATTCTAGTAGACCATTTAGGAAATACTACCTATTAACAATATTTTATGACTTCCTGCTGCATTGGTTTTAATGAAATATGGTGGGGAGATTTATTTACAGTTCTCTCTATGCATCTTTCTTTTCCTTTTCTCTAATGAAGCTCAAAGCATCAGGTCATTCATCAGAGATAATTATACAACAGATGGAGCTTTTCTGATATATAATAGTCTCAAAGTGGAAGATTCTTTCCCATAATGAAGAATGCCCAAACTTTAAATGTCTCTTTTGATTTTAATTTAAAGGCTTGTTTTTCTCTGCGTTTATTTATCCTGAGGTTGGTTCCATAAAGCATGCTGCTTTTATTAGGGCTGTGTTCCAAAAAAGATTGATACTTTGCAGTGCAGTACGATAATGTACAGTTATACACTGTATTGAATTGAATAGCTGTAACTCATCAGAAATCAATGTTTGAGGTCATTAAATTAATCCATGTTTTTGCAGGACTTGTGCAGTTTAGTAGTGTTCTCTAGCAGGATCTTTTAATATTAGTTTGGTCATAACATTTTGAAGCACGGATAGTATCATTCTAAGTATCTGCTTATAGTTAAAGATGATATTTAAAGCAAACACGTGGTTTGAGAAGGATTCTTTTTTCTAAAGTTGAAAATACTTGTTAAGGGGCCGGGCGGTGGCGCTAAAGGTAAGGTGTCTGCCTTGCCAGCGCTAGCCTAGGATGGACCGCGGTTCGATCCCCTGGTGTCCCATATGGTCCCCCCAAGCCAGGAGCGACTTCTGAGCGCATAGCCAGGAGTAACCCCTGAGCGTCAAATGGGTGTGGCCCAAAAAACCAAAAAAAAAAAAAAAAAAAAAAGAAAATACTTGTTAAGCAGCTAGAGAGATAATACAGCAAGTAGGATGCTTGCCTTGCACATGGCCAACCAGGTTTGAAGCCCCAGTATCTATATGGTTTTCCTTCTCACTTTCAGGTGTAATTTCTCATTGCAAAGTACATATGCCCCCCCAAAAAATTATGTATGTAAATAAATATCATAGGCATAAATAGAAGCTAAAACTACTCCTTTATTTTCCAAAGTATTCCTTTATACTTCTTTCCCACCCTACACATACATACTCCAATCAGAGAAAACCACTTTTTATTCATTTTATATTAAATTTTATTTTTTCTTGCAGTATTATTACTTATGATTTTCTTTACATGTATAATAAAAAACAGGTAATATATATATGTATGTATATATATATACATACATCATTTATTTTGTGGCTTGCCTTTTTATTTAACAATATATTTTTGAGATCTTTCCAGGTCTCAAAGCATATACATAGAGATCTTTTTTGGGGGGGTGGCCACACCCAGTGACGCTAAAGGGTTGCTCCTGGCTATGCTCTTAGAAATCGCTCTTGGCTTTGGGGGACCACATGGGATGCCAGGGATTGAACCCAGGTTCATCCTGGGTCAGTCTCGAGCAGGGTAAGTGCCCTACTGCTGCACTATCACTCTGGCCCATAGAGATCTTTTTAATGGTTTTTAATTGATGATTATTGTCTCTTTGCTCTTGAGACATTTTTTTAATCAATTATAAGCCAAATCAGCTAAACATCTTTAATGCATGACTAATGATGTGCATGAAATTTTTCCATGGTAAATAACATGGAAATGGAACTAAATGTCAGTCATACGCATATTCAAATTTTTTGATATGAATACTAAACTAATTTTCAGAATGGTATTACTACTACCACTACTCAAGAAGTGTTAGTGTTTCTCTTCTACCTTTTTTAGGGTTTTTTTTGGGGGGGGTTGCAAAAGTCAGAAAAATTAGTTCATTTTGTCATTCCTTTGACATTTCTTTCTTTTTTTTTATTCATAATTTCTTTAAGTACTGTGGTTACAAAAATGTTCGTAGTTAGGTTTCAGTCATCGAATGTACACAGCATCCTTCACCATTGTAACTTTTTCCCACCACCAGTGTTCTCATTTTCCTCCTCTCCAAACCCCTGCCAGTCTTAGGGACAGAATTTCATTTCTCTCAATTATCATTGTCCTACTAGTTGTTAGTGCAGTTATTTCTTTTTGTGTTAAGTTCATAAAAGAGGCTGGTCCTTCTGGCCCACCTCTCTGTTGTCTCTGTATTATTACCATACTGTTTTGTATTTTTCTTAAATCCCAAAGATGAGCGAGACTATTCTGTGTCTATCTTTCTCTTCTCTGACTCATTTCACTCATTATGATAGACTCCATCCTCTGACTTTTCTTAATGGTGATATTGAACTTTGTTGGAGGACCACAACCAGTATTGCTCAGGGCAATTGTCTGGGGCCAGAGAGACAGGACAGGAAGTAAGCCACTGGCTTTGATTTGAATGCAGCCACTACAGCTCAGCACTGCCAGGGTTCACAGCCTTCCTTCTCATCATGCCAGTTCTGTTTTGTTTTGTTTTAGTTTTGGGATCACACCTGTCTGTTTTCCTGCCTCTAGGTGTAAGGATCTCTGTGACCATATGTGGTGTCACCAGAGTTCAAACCAGGTCAGCTGCATGTAAGGCAATCTCCTTAACCCCTGTACTATCTATCCAATCAATCTTCATATCTATGAATATAATTGTACATAATCAGTCTATTTATTAGACATCTAGTGTTAAGCCATCTTTGCATTACTTGAGTAACTACTGCTGAGTAACCACTAATAACCACAATTAGTCCTTTTATATATTGCTATATTTAAATGCTCTTTTTACTTGAAATGCTTAATATTTTATAAGTTCATTTTGTGCAGGTGCATTTTTTAACATTTGATGAATATGTTACTCTGTTTTGTTTTAATTTTTTTTTTAAGCTAGTGTGGTAGACTAGATATGATGAAGGGCTACTCATGTGGTGCTGAGGCTTGGAACAGAGTTAGCCACATGCAAGGAAAGCACCTTAACCTACTCTCCCCATACTGTGTCTTTAGTCTCAATCCAGTTATTTTTATCAGATACATTGATCTAATAGAAGATATTACAATGCTTTCTGTGCTCTAATATAGCACTTTGTCCTGTGTCCTAATATTGTATAGCATGTTATTCTTTGAAGTCTTAAAGTTTTTTGGTTTTTTGGTTTTATCGCTTTTGGGTTATACCTGGCCACACTCAGGGCTTACTCCTGTCTCTTTGCTCAGAAATTGCTCCCAGGAGGGTCAGGGGATGATAGGGGATGCCCAGGGATGGAACCCAGGTCCATCTAAGGTTGGCAGCGTGCAACGCAAACAGCCTACTGCTGTGCTATCACTCTGGCCCTGAAGTCTTTCTTTTTTGGGGGGGGGGAGGGCCACACCCGTTTGATGCTCAGGGGTTACTCCTGGCTAAGCGCTCAGAAATCGCCCCTGGCTTGGGGGGACCATATGGGACACCGGCGGTCCTTCCTTGGCTAGCACTTGCAAGGTAAACACCTTACCTCTAACACCACCTCACCGGCCCCTTGCCCTGAAGTCTTAAAGGATTTATTTGTAAACTTCATCTCCAGTCCTTAATAGGAACTCTTGAATCTTTTTTTTAAATTTCTCATAGAATTATTGGGCCATTTTTTTTTAACTTTATTTAGATTTGGCAATTAGTATTACTGCAGAAACTCCATTTCATCTTAGTTTTTAAACTTATTGGAAAACTTATACCTTGTATTTGTATTTGTTTCCATAAGTAGTGCTCTTTTTTTTTTTTTTTTTCTTTTTTGGTTTTGGTTTTTGTTTTTGTTTTTGGGTCACACCCAGCAGTACTCAGGGGTTAATCCTGGCTCTGCACTCAGAAATTGCTCCTGGCAGGCTTGAGGAACCATATAGGATGCCAGATTCGAACCATCATCTGTCCTGAATCGGCTACGTGCAAGGCAAATGCCCTACTGCTGTGCTATTTCTCCAGCCTCAAGTGCTCTTAGTTTTAGAATATAAATCATATCAAATACATAAACCAAATATCTTATTAATAACTTTTATATTGACTTCACTTTCATATATAAGAGCAAATTTTTATTTGGAACGAGGAAAGAACAAATTATGAAGCTCTATTTATCTATTTATTTATTTATTTGGTTTTTGGGTCACATCCAGTATAGCTAAGGGGTTACTCCTGGCTCTATGCTTAGAAATAGCTCCTGGCAGGCTCGGGGAACCATATGGGATGCCGGGATTCGAACCACTGACCTTCTGTGTGCAAGGCAAACACCTACCTCCATGCTATCTCTCTGGCCCCTATTTTTAAATTTTATCTAGGTAAAGTTTATTTATATAGTAAATATATAGAGGTTGTAGCAAATATATAGAGATTATGTATAATAAGTATAGATGTAGTAAATATATAGAAATTAAATATATAGAGACTTATGTTTTATATGTGTACCAGTACACAATGCTACCATACTGCAAACACCTTCAAAGGGCTGGTATCCCTTTACCACAGTACATTAGTTTTCCCACCCCTTCATTTTTCTCTTTTTCCCTTTTGGTGACCTCAGTTCTGTAATTAAAGAGTCCAAAGGTTTATTTCTGTTTGGCTTTTTACATTTGCTTTGATTCTATATATCCCTATTCCCATATATGAATAAAATCATCTAGTATTTATCTATTTTCTGATTTTATTTGCTTATTAATATGACCCACTGTACTCATGTCATATGAGTAGATTTTATTTTTTATTGTGGTTGAAATGTATGTACATACATTTCTGTATCCACTAATCCACTAATTGGGCACTTTTTTTGAGCTTTTGGGTCACACTTGAAGTATTCAGGGCTTACTCCTGGCTTCTCAGGAATCAATGATGGTGGTGCTTGAGAGGCTCAGTGCCAGGGATTAAACCAGAGCTAGTGTACAAGTGCCATACCCTGTACTTTCTAACTTCAGTCATTGCATACTTGGGCTGTTTCCAGAGCTTGTCTATTATATAATGTTACTGTGAAAATAGATGGGCATTCATTTTTTTTCAAATTATTTTTTTTATATTTCTTGGATAAATACCTAGAAGTGAATTTGCTAGCTAATATTGTAATCTTTTTTTATGTTCTTAATAATTCTTCATACTGTTTACTAGAGACTGGGTCAGTATTTTTTTCAGTGGTGAAAAGTTGAACGTGTTTCCTCTTAAGATGAGACACAAAATAAAAATGTCCTTTTTCAGGTGCTAGAGAGCTATTGCAACACATAGGGTGCTTTCCTTGTGTATAGTTTTCCTTGTATTTACCTTGGTTTGATTCTTGTTACCACATATGGTCATTCGAGCCCCTTTAGGACTAAGAACTAAACATAGAGCCAGGCTGAGTAACAAACAACAAGCCAGTAATTCTTCACCAACAGATTGAATATTCTTGTAAAACTTCAAATAATGCTGAGTATGAAGAACTCATAGGTGAAGTTTAGTTGAATATTAGCAGCATAAGTAGATTCAGTCTCAAAAAGAGAATATCAGCAATTGAAAATAAAATAACAGTAATGATTTAAAGAGAAATCAGGATTTAAGAAAGATGAAGAAAATCTATGAGAAGTATAAAGTTCTGTTGGAAAGAAGGTTAACAGAAATAGGGAGCATGAGGAGATGATGGCAAGATAAGATTCAGAGCTCTCCATACTTTTACTTAGTTACTAGCTATCCATATCTAGAAAAGTGAGCCAAAATTCCTAAAGCCAAAATAAAGCCTATAGTAAGAGATTTTCAAATGATCAAATGTCAATTATAAAAACAGTTGAAAAGATCTAAGAAAAAAAAATGACATACAAAAAATTTTGCTGGAATTTTCAGCAGGTTAGAATGGAATGACAGTTCAGAAAAAACAAACACCCTACCAGATAAGAATACTCTATGCAGTCATTTAAATGTGAAATAAAGGCCTTTTTAGATCATTGCTTATATAACTTTGAAAGAAATAATACAATAGTAGAAATATAGGAGCAGGAAACAAACAAACCAACAATACTAACTCGTAAATTGGTAGAAACTGTGGAGGAATTATAAGAGGGATAGAGGAGTAGTATTAGGGAATTAATGAGGAGCCCTTTGGTTGTGGGATGGTTTTAGAAGTGATGAGAATTATATGCATACAGAGTTTAAGTTGCAACCCTTAAAATTGAAAACCAATAATAATTAATTACAGTCTGTTAAAGTTAAAAATAACCCTGCATATGGTCCTCTAACACCGCCAGAGTGATCTCTGAGTACAGAGATAGAATTAAGCCCTGAGCATCATTAGGTGTGACCCCCAAACAAACCACGAAGTCAACAAATGAGACCTCAAAATCTAAAACTTTAAACAGGAAAGAAAACTATCATTTAAAAAAAAATGGTATTCAGGGCTGGAGCTGTGGCACAAGTGGCAGGGCGTTTGCCTTGCATACGCTAACCTAGGACAGACCATGGTTCGATCCCCCGGTGTCCCATATGGTCCCCCAAACCAGGAGCGATTTCTGAGCACATAGCCAGGAGTAACCCCTGAGCCGGGTGTAGCCAAAAACAAAAACAAAAAAAAAACAAGCAAAATTAAAAAAATAAATGGTATCCTACTGAAAAAAAGAATATGCAAACCTGGGTCCAGAGCGATAGCACAAGGGCATTTGTTTGCCTTGCACATAGCCAATTCAGGACAGACTGGGCTCAATCCCCAGTATCCCATACAATTCCCAAACCTGCCAGGAGTGATTTTTGAGGAGCCCTTTGGTAGTGGATAGAGTAACCCCTGAGTGACGCCATGTGTGGTCTAACCCCCTCAATAAAAGAACATTCTAAGCATATATCTGACAGTTAATTTGAAAGATATGTTAGGATCTTATAAAACTCAATGACGAGAAGACTTTATCAAGAATAGGGAAAGAGTTAGACACTTCACCAAAGAAGTTATACCGATGGGAATAAGCACATGAAAAAAAAATTATTATCACTTTATGTCAGTGAAATTCAAATAAAAAGCAATGGTGAGATAGCTCTCACACCTTTGAGAATGTACCTATATCAAAAAGGCCCAAAACAGGGGCCAGAGAGATAACATGGAGGTAAGGCATTTGCTTTGCATACAGAAGGTTGGTGGTTCAAATCCTGGCATCCCATATGGTCCCCCAAGCCTGCCAGGAGTGATTTCTGAGCATAGAGTCAGGAGTAAAGCCTGAGCGCTGCTGAGTGTGACCCAAAGACCAAAAATAAATAAATAAAAAAGACCCAAAACAGTAAATGTTAAGAGTATGGAGAAATAGAATATCATGTATACTTTTTAAATTATTGCGATTATTATGAGCATCACCAGATTTGTGGGGAAATTATGAAATATTTTCTAAAATGCTGGAAATATCTAACACTTTTTCTTAAAATTTTGATCGACATACATTTTATTGGCCCCCTTATCTTGCAATGACTTTGCAATATTTTTTGTAGAAAGAAATGAAAAATATTTTACTTTTAACTATTCTGTATTTGAAACTAGTTTGATCATTTGGACACAAATAATGCATTTTTATTATTATTGTTTTATCCTGTATTGGAATCAGTCCAGTAGTGCTCAGTGGCTATTCCTGACTTGGTGTTTTGGAGACCATATGTTTTGCAAAGGATTGAACCCCAACCTCCTTTATGAACACATTGTCTTGGTCCTTTGAGCTCTTTCCAGCCCCCAGAAGGCAACTTTAGATACAAGTATGTTTAATGTTTGTAGTTTTGCTACAGATTTGTGCCCAACAAGTACAAGTATAAAGTGTTCGGTTGTTGTCAGTATTGCTGTGGTGCTTCTCAGGTTTTTAGTGTTTTTGTTTTGTTTTATTTTGGGTTTGATTTTTCTTGTATTATTTTTATGTTTTCCTTCTTTTTTCCCTTTCTTTTCTTAAAATGAGATTTATAGTCTCTAGAAGGACCCCTCCCATTTTTCTTTTTTTTTGTTCATTTGAATTTTTGCCCCCCCTTTCCTTTCTCTCTCTCTCTCTCTCTCTCTCTCTCTCTCTCTCTCTCTATCTTTTTTTCTTTTTTCTTCTTATCTTCAAACAGAAATACATAACTTGAACCATCTTGTTCTGCCTCTCAAATTGAGGGGGAAGTAATGGAAGGCATGAAGACCAAACAGTCAGATGAACATTGAGAAGAAATAAAAAATGATCAGACTTGAACACCAAATCCAAAGCCAACTACAAACAACAGGAACAATACCCAATCTACAATAGGCTAGACACAGAAGGGACCACTTATACTAGTAGCTTGGGAGGCAAAGGAAGGGTGATATGGGATGCAGGATGGGAACAGGGGTGGAGGGAGGACAACATTGGTGATGGGAGTGCCCCTGATTCAGTGTCACTATGTACCTGAAATACTACTATGAATGATTTGTAAACCACTTTGGTCAATATAAAAATTATTAATATAAGAAAAATTTTATTAATACCACCACAATGGCTTCTCCAGAAAGAAAAATAATTTTTCTGATAAACTCTAGTTATATAATTCTCATAAAGAAACAATATTTTTTTAATTTTAATTACTTGGACTTGCTAGTGTTTCTACTACAGATGATCCTTGTTTTCTTTATTTTGAGACATAATTAACATACAGTACCACATAAGTTTAAGCTGTATAGGATGAGAACTTTTTTATTCAGGAGCCATTGAAATAGAACGTTAACTTCAGCTGTACAACATAATAATTCAGTATTTGCATATACTGCAAAACAGTCATGGTAAGCACATCTTAATTCCTTCATAAGAGCACATATCTTCAATGTCCAAAAGCCTAAGTTACATTTTCCTACACTGGGAAAATAAACAGCACACAGCCACTTGCTTTTAGCAAAATAATCAGTTATTGCATATATTTATTCTGTCCTGAATTTTTCTTTTAACTTCCTTTATAAGAGAAAACTAGTGGCTAAAAAGATAGTACCACAGGTACAGTATTTGCTGGAAAGTAGCAGTGCAGTGGGGAGGGTACTTGCTTTATTTGCAGCTGCATGCACCCAGGTTTGATTTCGAGCACTCAAACACCATCAGGAGTATTTCCTGAGTGCAAAGCCAGGATTAACTCCTGAGCATATCTGGGTGTGGCCCCAAAATCAAAAGTAAATAAACAAACAGATAAAAGAAAATTAATAAATAGACTTTAAATAGATTCAGGGCTGGAGAGGGCATGCTTTGCCTACGGGAGACCCAGATTAGGTCTCTAGCACTACATGCTCCTCCAATTATCACAGAAGCAACCTCCATGCATGACTGGGTTTGCGACTCTCCCAACTCCCACCACCCCACTCCACCAAAAATAGAAAATAAATTTAAAAACACAGTTGCATGGGTCCCTTAAGAATGCAAATTTGGAAAGTCAGTTCCCCACAAAAATTAATTTGCCATCTATGAGATGTTACAGTTTTTGGTATTCACACAAGGTTTTGAAGCAGTATCACTAACCGTCTCGTGGCAAATACAAATTTTTATGTTCTTATTAAATTAGAAGCTTTCTACTTTATTTTGAAAGTAAAGGTCACTGTGAATAAGCAGACTTCACACAGCTTTAGCCCTTTGCAGTTGTCACATTATGTTTACTTTCTATAGATACAGTTAATGGGTGGCATATTGTTGATTTTAAACTTGACCTAGACTTTATTATGACAGAAGAATTTAGTTGAAAAATCAATATGTATGTAGTGGGAACATCTGCGTATATTAGACATTTTAACCTTCATGAATCTATTTTAATTGTGTTTGTGAGTTTCTCTTTGAAAATTTACTTGCAAGCAGCCGATCTAGGACCTAAGGTGGTTGATTCGAATCCCGGTGTCCCATATGGTCCCCCGTGCCTGCCAGGAGCTATTTCTGAGCAGCCAGCCAGGAGTAACTCTTGAGCACCGCCGGTTGTGGCCCAAAAACAAACAAAAACAAAAAAAACAAAAAACAAAAAAAGAAAGAAAAAAAAGAAAAAGAAAAAGAAAATTTTAGAGCTGCTACTGCCCCCAAATAACTACATATCACTTTGACATTTGCTTTTTTTTTTTAAGGTCAGTTTATTTTATAAGCCATTTGAAATTTTGATTTTTCATAAAGGATGCTTCTTTAGGGGATGGAGAGATAGCACAGTGGTAGGGCATTTGCCTGGCAAGCGGCTGACCCAGGACCAATGGTGGTTCAAATCCCGGCATTCCATATGGTCCCCCAAGCATTCCAGGAGGGTTTCTGAGTGCAGAGCCAGAAATAAGACCTGAGCGCCACCAGGTGTGGCCCAAAGACAAAAAAAAAAAGGGGGGGGGGTGTGATGATTCTTTAGATAGAATAAAATCTATAAGAGGTAACTTAATAAGAAATTTTAGAAGTCCAAAATACCAATACTAATCTGTGTAATTCATATTGTGTTATTTTCAACTATTACCGTACTTGCAATGAATGTTTATTGGTAAGACCTGCCAGTATTCACTTCCATTAAAGCAGATTGGATTAATCTACTTCCATTCAACTTTACTCAAAACACTTTGCTATCAATGATACAATTGCCTGTAGAGAGGCTTAGCAGAGGGTCAGAGAAGAAGGGCATATGTGTTTAAAAAAAAAATTCCACAAGGAATACTTATTACCCAAATAGATGTCTTCTTTAATTTTCTTTCTATAAAAAACATGTATAAGTCACCCTTCCTTCTGAGGAAGGCGTCTCAGCTTTCATTTGCTGATGCAGGCCAATATTTTATAGGAATGCTTTTTATAGGTGACCTATATAAAAAATAAAAGTTCTGGGAACAGTGATGAAGGCACATGCTTGACAGACCCTGGTTTGATTCCTTGCACCTCATGGCCACCCAACATCCTAGAGGATGTTACCTACAGGGCTGTGGTGGCACCCAAGTATCATTGAGTAAAGGCAGTTGAGTAATTCCCAGCACCACATTCTCGAACCCTCACCTTGAATAAAGATCCTGATTGGCCAAGAATTATCAGTGGAGTCCTTGTTTCTCAGAAGCATCATTTAAGAGGACTCTTCCTTGCCCCTACTTCACCCTACCCCCACAAAGGAAAAATTTTCTAATCCTGAGTGGTTCTTTGTTAATGTTATGAAATTCATGCTTGTGTTGATGATAAAATGCAAATATGGAAATCTGAGTGAGGCCTACGCCTGCAGTTAGAGACAAAGTTTAAATTGTCTAAGTGACAGCTCCTGATTTCATATCCATATTAAATATGCTTTGTCATAGAGAGAAACAAAAGAGTCTAAAAATACAACTGACTTTATTAGCCAGGTGATATTTTGACCTTTCTAAAAAGGATTCTGCCTTGAAGATGCCTTTAGCCTCAATGTCCTGGAGTGTTTTACCTACGTATTGTTCTATATATCTTATGGTTTTGGGGCTGATATCGAGGTCTTTAATCCATTTGGATTTTACCTTCGTACATGATGTTAGCTGGGGGTCTAAGTTCAATTTTTTGCAAGTGGCTACCCAGTTTTGCCAACACCACTTGTTGAAGAGGCTTTCTTTGTTCCATTTAGGATTTTTTGCTCCTTTATCAAAAATTAGATGATTGTATGTCTGGGGAACATTCTCTGAGTATTCAAGCTTATTCCACTGATCTGAGGGCCTGTCTTTATTCCAATACCATGCTGTTTTGATAACTATTGCTTTGTAGTAAAGTTTAAAGTTGGGGAAAGTAATTCCTCCCATATTCTTTTTCCCAATGATTGCTTTAGCTATTCGAGGGTGTTTATTGTTCCAAATAAATTTCAAAAGTGCCTGGTCCACTTCTTTGAAGAATGTCATGGGTATCTTTAGGGGGATCGCATTAAATCTGTACAGTGCTTTGGGGAGTATTGCCATTTAATGATGTTAATCCTGCCAATCCATGAGCAGGGTATATGCTTCCATTTCCGCGTGTCCTCTCTTATTTCTTGGAGCAGAGTTTTATAGTTTTCCTTGTATAGGTCCTTCACATTTTTAGTCAAGTTGATTCCAAGATATTTGAGTTTGTGTGACACTATAGTGAATGGAGTTGTTTTCTTAATGTCCATTTCTTCCTTATTAGTATTGGTGTATAGGAAGGCCATTGATTTTTGTGTGTTAATTTTGTAGCCTGCCACCTTGCTATATGAGTCTATTGTTTCTAGAAGCTTTTTGATAGAGTCTTTGGGGTTTTCTAAGTAGAGTATCATGTCATCTGCAAACAGTGAGAGCTTGACTTCTTCCTTTCCTATCTGGATTCCCTTGATATCCTTTTCTTGCCTAATCGCTATAGCGAGTACTTCCAGTGCTATGTTGAATAGGAGTGGTGAGAGAGGACAGCCTTGTCTTGTGCCAGAATTTAGAGAATTTACAGAATCTTCAAGGAAGAAACTGCACTCTCCAAGCAAGTGAAAGCAGAAATTAACAGATGGGAATATATTAAGCTGAGAAGCTTCTGCACCTCAAAGGAAATAGTGCCCAAGATACAAGAGCCACCCACTGAGTGGGAGAAACTATTCACCCAATACCCATCAGATAAGGGGCTAATCTCCAAAATATACAAGGCACTGACAGAACTTTACAAGAAAAAAAAATCTAATCCCATCAAAAAAAATGGGGAGAAGAAATGAACAGACACTTTGACAAAGAAGAAATACAGATGGCCAAAAGACACATGAAAAAGTGCTCCACATCACTAATCATCAGGGAGATGCAAATCAAAACAACGATGAGATACCACCTCACACCACAGAGAATGGCACACATCACAAAGAATGAGAATAAACAGTGTTGGCGGGGATGTGGGGAGAAAGGAACTCTTATCCACTGCTGGTGGGAATGCCGTCTAGTTCAACCTTTATGGAAAGCGATATGGAGATTCCTCCAAAAACTGGAAATCGAGCTCCCATACGATCCAGCTATACCACTCCTAGGAATATACCCTAGGAACACAAAAATACAATACAAAAACCCCTTCCTTACACCTTTATTCATTGCAGCACTATTTACCATAGCAAGACTCTGGAAACAACCAAGATGCCCTTCAACAGACGAATGGCTAAAGAAACTGTGGTACATATACACAATGGAATATTATGCAGCTGTCAGGAGAGATGAAGTCATGAAATTTTCCTATACATGGATGTACACGGAATCTATTATGCTGAGTGAAATAAGTCAGAGAGAGAGAGAAAAAACGCAGAATGGTCTCACACATTTATGGGTTTTAAGAAAAATGAAAGACATTCTTGCAATAATAACTTTCAGACACAAAAGAGAAAAGAGCTGGAAGTTCCAGCTCACCTCAGGAAGCTCATCACAAAGAGTGATGAGTTTAGTTGGATAAATAACTACATTTTGAACTGTCCTAATAATGAGAATGTATGAGGGAAATTGAGAACCTGTTTAGAGTACAGGCGGGGGTCAGGTGGGGAGGAGGGAGACTTGGGGCACTGGTGATGGGTGGTGTAAAAAAAAATAATGAAGATCCTTATAGAGATTACATTAAATATGAAAAAAAAAGAAAAAAAATAGAGAAAGAAAAAAAAATAAAAAAAAAAAATAAAAAGGATTCTGGCATCTTAAAGGAAACTGACTAGGATATAATGATTGCTCACAGAATGGGAGAAACTAATCAATATCCATCTGATAAGGGGCTAAAAATCTAAGATATTTAAGGCACTGGTAGAGCTTAACAAGAAATAAACATCTAATCCCAAACACAATTAGGAAAAAGAGATGAATAGAAACATCCTCCAAGAAGAAATACAGATTGCCAGAGGACACATGTAAAAATGCTTTAGGGGCCAGCGTGATGCACAGTGAGTAGGGCATTTGCCTTGCATGTGGCTGAATCCAGGTTCAAACCCTTGTATCCCATATGGTGTCCTGAGCCTACTTGTAGTAATTCTGAGAGAAGAGCCAGGAATAACACCTGAGTGCTGCTGGGTATGGCAACAAAATAAACACAAAACAAAACATAAGCTTCACATTATTAATCATCAGGGAGATGCAAATCAAAACAACAATGAGATATCTCATACCACAGAGACTTTAATGAATTCATTGTGATTCAATAATTTTCAAAAACATTCTTTTTTCCTTTCTCTTTTATCTATTTAGTTTTTCTTTCAATTTTCTATTTTTTAAAATCATGTTGCTTTTGGTCTTCCTAAAACAAATGCATTATTACCAGTTATGTCTACTATGTAATGCATTTTCTTTAAATAAATTTAAAAATTGTAAAAAAAAAAAAAAAAAAAAAGAACAGAAATAAATATCAGGTGGCTCATAGACTGTAGTTTGAGAACCACTGGCCTAAAGCATTGATGGTCTCTATAAAACTAAAATATACTAGCTGGCTTGTAAGACAAAGTTGGAGAAATTGGCAGTTATATTAATCTTGAGATTTTGTGCTTTGCTGTGTACAAAGTTCTCAAAGTTTAAGGATCTATTAAAGTCCCTGAGACCTGGAGTTTCACCTCTTCCCTCTTCACTTTGAGAGTGATTTTTCTTCGTCTATTTTATATAACTAACTGCAACAGATGAATGCCGATACAGGATACAAATACACTTGTATTTTCAAGTGTATTATCTCATTTACCTAATGGTAAGATGAAATCAGAAGACATGTCATTCATCTGATCTGTGCATAAACCAAGATTGCTAACTCCAGAAGACTGGACTTTGACAACCACGACTGGGCAGAATTTATCCTGGGACTAATAAGAAAAAATCCTAGCCTTGGGGCTGGAGCGCGTGGCACCAAACAGTAGGCATTTGCCCTTGCACAGGCTAAACTAGGACGGGACCACAGTTCGATCCCCCAGCATCCCATATTGTCTCCCATGCCAGGAGTGATTTCTGAACGCATAGCCAGGAGTGATTTCTGAGCGCATAGCTAAGAGTAACCTGAGCGTCACCGGGTGTAGCCCGAAAAAAAAGGAAAGATCCTAGCTTAGGCTTTGGCCTAGGATTTGAACAATAACCAAGATTTCTTATTCCAGAGGTCTAACTTTGACGACTGCAACCGAGCAGAACTTCTGGAAGTATAATGAAAGACTTTCTCCTAGGCTTCATCTTAGGATCTGTGCAAAAACCAAAACCACTAACTACAGAAGACTGACTACAACAACAGTGATGGAACAGAACTTCTAGAACCATAAAGAAAGACTCTATTGATAGTATGGAGGTAGGGCACTTGCCTTGCATGCAGAAGGACAGTGGTTCGAATCCCGGCATCCCATATGGTCCACCGAGCCTGCCAGGAGCAATTTCTGAGCATAAGAGCCAGGACTAAACCCTGAGCACTGCCAGGTGCGACCCAAAAACAAAAAAAAAACAACAAAAAAAGGAAGACTATTCATAAACTTCATCCAATGACCTGTGCAAATATCAAGATCTCTAGCAACAGAGGCCTGATTTTATCATCCACAACTGAGTGGAAAGTTCCCTGGCACCATAAAAAGACCTTGGGATGTGAAATAAGCATGTATGGAGCCAGTAGTTGTTCCCATGACAGTATGCTTCAAGGTAGGAGAAACCCAATAGCTCTAAGACCAAGGAAATTCCCTTGTGCAAAAAAAAAAAGGAAGCCCAAAACCTTGCTACAGCAACTCTCCTTCCTTTTTTATTTTTCTTTCGTTCTCATGGTTATTATTTGGTTGTTGTTTTTTTTGTTGCTGTTGTGCTTTTTTTTTTTGTAGTTGCTGGTCTTGTTTTTTTTTGTTTTATTTTCTTCCTTTTTCCTTCTTTTAATATTTATATTTAAAAATTTTTTTTATTTAAACAACTTTATTACATACATGATTGTGTTTGAATTTCAGTCATATAAAGAACACCACCCATCACCAGTGCAACATTCCCATCACCATATCCCAAATCTCCCTCCTCCCCACCCAATCCCTGCCTGTACTCTAGATAGGCTTTCTATTTCCCTTGTACATTCTCATTAATATTTTAAATATTTTAATATTTATAACGTCTACTCCCAGTTTCCCCCCTTTTTTTCTTTTCTTTTTCTTTTCCCCAACATAACATAACTTGAATCATCTTGTTCTGCCTCATAAATTGAGGGGGAGAAAAACAGGATCAAACAGTCGTATGAACATTGAGTGGGAATAAAAAATGATCAGGCTTAAATACCAAACCCAAAGTCAATGACAACAGAATTGATACCCAATCTACAACAAACTATACACAGAGGGGACCAGTTACACTAGCAGTCCAGGGGGCAAAGGAAGGAGATAGGGGGATGCATGCTGGGAACAGGGGTGAAGGGAAGACAACACTGGTGGTGGGAATGGCCCTAATTCATTGTCACTATGTGCCTTAAATATTACTGTGAAAGATTCGTAGTTAACTTTGGTCACAATAAAAATTATTAAAAAAAAAAAACTTCACCAAAAAAAAAAAAAGAAAGAAAATACAAGTGTATTTGAACATGGTTACTTTTAAATTTTTCATAAAACTGGGGCTGGAGAGATAGCATGGAGGTAAGGCGTTTGCCTTTCATGCAGGAGGTCATCGGTTCGAATCCCGGCATCCCATATGGTCCCCCGTGCCTGCCAGGAGCAATTTCTGAGCCTGGAGCTAGGAATAACCCCTGAGCACTGCCGGGTGTGACCCAAAAATAACACACACACAAAAAAAAAAATTTTTTTTCCGTAAAACTATGTTCTATGTTGGCATGTAAATTATGAAAATAATTGAAAATAGTTTTAATATCAGATAAGGTCAATACTAATAAATATAACCAACATAAACAAAAGCTTTATAATGCTTTATTTTAAATGGTAAGCTTATTAGCATGAATTTAAGAGGCCACACACACTAGTGCTTAAAGAGATAAGCAAAGTTACTCTTATAGATGCTAGGTGGAGGAGGAAGATATGGGTACCACGGATCAAATTTAAGGACTTGTACTTGCCAAGTATGTAATCTTATAATATGATCTCCCCAGCCTGTCTTTAATTTTGTTTTGTTTTGAAGGCACATTTCGTGTTCAGAGGCTACTCCAGACTCAGTTCCTGGGAAACCATGATGGAAATCAAATTCAGGATTCCTGTATCAAAGCATGCGCTTTGAGCTATTATTCCCCCATTCTTTTTTTTGGGGGGGGGGGGGCCACACCCGGTGTTGCTCAGGGGTAACTCCTGGCTGTCTGCTCAGAAATAGCTCCTGGCAGGCACGGGGGACCATATGGGACACCAGGATTTGAACCAACCACCTTTGGTCCTGGATCGGCTGCTTGCAAGGCAAACACCGCTGTGCTATCTCTCTGGGCCCTATTATCCCCCATTCTTAATAATGGTCACATGTCCTAAATCTTGTAGCACATCTGATAGATGAACATGAAAGTAAACTTTATTAGTTCCCTTCTGAAAAACTACATATGTTTAAGAATTGATTTGGTTTGTGGGTTTGTTTTGTTTTATCACATTCTGCTCAGAGCTTATTCCTGGCTCTGTTCTCAATTATCACTTCTGGCAGTCATTCAGGGCTATGTGTGGTGCCTGTGTTGAATGCAGGACAGCTGTGTACAAATCAACCTACCCACTGTACTATTTCTTTAGCCCTATGAATTGTCTAGTAATGGATCACTTCTGTTCAGCATGAAAAAATACTTTGAACCTTTTTTGTGCTGAATTACCAAGAAAAGTGAGACTTTGCTCTTGTCCTTTTTCCCTTTCCATCTTGTGCCAGGGAGCAAACTTGGGGCCTCAAGCATATGAGTCAGATCCGCTGAGACATGTAACTTGGGAGGAGAGAGCATTTTTTTCCTAAAATGGTGTTCTTGACCTTCCAGTCCACAGACTAGTGTCCACAGATGTAGAAAGGTTGAAAAAATCAGTGGTCTACTGCAGTAACTATAACTGCTAGTCTGTGAACTGATGTACAGATGGGCGCATATCGACAGATGTAAGAAGTTTGAAGACTATTCTAAAATTAGTTGCCAAGTGTCAACAGGTGTTGATATCTACTCTGTTACCTGAGTCTACCAGTGATACATAAATGAAAACACTCCTGGTTTCACTTTTTTTGAAGTGCTTCTTAGGGAAGGTGGTATAGGAGAATATTTCATCTTCATTGGACAAATAGACAAATCATACAATACACATATACATACACATCTGCAAAACTACCCATTCTCTGTTTAGGAGAATGAGAGTAGAACAGTAATGAAATTTTGTTGCAGTCCTTAATGAGCAAAATATATAGCTGCCAATCAAAACTTCTTAACTACTTGGAAAATCCTCTTTGAAAATCCTCTTCTCATGAATGCCTAATTTAATCTAATGTAGAGATCATGCAATAAATTAGGATTAGGACCTCTTGAGAGATTGACAGATTTTAACACAGGTTTTTTATTTACAAATGGTTTAATTTAGAAGTTTCATTTGGAGAAATGGAAGGGAAATTTTTCTGTAAACTTAAATTCCCTGCTCATGGTATCCCTATGTAACCTTGTTTTTACTCAGTAGTGCTTTTCAAATTCAATTATGTAGACAGATTAGGTGTGTTGTTTCTTATTATTGCAGTCAATAAAGTATAGGTTTTGGGTGCATTGGGGGGATAGGTAGTGTTTTCTTATTTTTAAGAGTTGACATCTTCACTACTACCAATCTATGCCAGATTTAAGATTCTAGAATATAAATGCCATTTGGGGGACCATATGGAATGTCAGGGATTGAACCTGGGTTAGTTCCAGGTGGGCTGCAGTGGGCTGCATTCAAGGCAAATGCCCTACCACTGTGCAATCCCTGCAGCCCCAAGTTACAGATTTTTAAACATGTTTTTACATTCTTTATATGGCCACATTAAGATAAGAATTAATTTCACTGTCTACATTATATAAAATTGTTAAAGGTTTATCACAAAACTTGATAAAAAAAAAAAAAGTAGTCTGAATCTCTAGAGTTCAATGAACTTGTAACTCTTGAATTCATTGTTTAAAAACACCATTTGAACAGTGTTACTGAAAAAGTATACTCTGCTGCAGGAGCCAGAATGACAGTGTAGGTAGGGGTTAAGGTACTTCCTTGCCTGTGTCTGATTCCCAAGTTCAATCCTGGTATCATGAGATCCTCCACACACCTCCAGGGGTGATCTCATCCCCACCCCAGCACAGAGCTGAAAATTGCTCAAAGCACCACCTGAAGAATAGTCCCCAACACAACCCCCCAAAAAAGTATAACATGTGAAAGTAAACAATGTGCAGATTATGATAGAGCGAAATTGATAGACTGGTAAAAAAGGATGATGCATTTCTAATTAGCCCACAGTGTGTTTAGTTGAAATTAATTAGATTCTCTTATGTAAATGTCATGTTAATTAGCCAAGAATATTGAAGTGTTAATAAATCTGCAAAAAGGAATGGCTATTTTTGTGTATTAATGTTTTGCAGTTACTGTGAAAGAACTGATAGTAGAATATTTGATTATTGAATTTTTGATGTTTTTAGATGACTAACTCCTTGACAGTCCATTTTTCCTAATTGATGTTTTTTAGCACATGCTGTAACTGCAGCCAATGAGGGTTAGTGGAACCAGATGCTGAAAATAACCAGTCTTCACAGCTGTTTTAACAAAAGCTCCCTGGGTAGATTGTTGATCTCTATTTTCAAGGTTAAGAGTAATGTTATTTTCTCTGTTCTATCAGTTTTAGTTTTTGAATATCTAAAATGACTGCAAAACTAAATGTAGCTATCCTCCAAAACTGAGTTCTTTACTTCCTCTTAGTTCTTTACTATTCCTTGAATAGTCTTTGATTGTCTGCAGGATTAACTACTACATGGGTGACTTATGGGCTTTTGACATAGTAAAAAAGAAAGAAAGAAAAAAAGAAAATTTAATTGTTTTTTTTTTTTACATTGGTTGGAAGTGTGTGTTTGGGACTTTTAATTGTTCTTTGTTGAGAGATTACACACCCAACCATGCTCAGAGGCTACTCTTCGCTCTGCACTCCAGGATCACTCCTTGCTGGCTCAGGGGACTATATCGGCTACTGGGGATTGAACTCAGGGATTGTGTGCAGAGCAAGTGCCTTGTTCACTCTACAATCTCTTTGGTCCTCTGTAGACCAGGGTTTTGCTGGTCAAGTCAGCATGCAAATTTGACTCTTGCTAAAATTTAACAGAATTGGAATCAGTAATGTTTTCCTAAAAAAACTCAGTGCTCTATTGCAAACTGAAGAATTTAATTTTGTGGCTTACACATGGAAATACAAATAAGATCCTTAGTGCTGCATTATGTATGACAATTTTAATACAAGAATAGAAACATCCCAAGGAGACAAGATAGAACATTCAGGCTCTGGTCACAAACCACGAGCGATCCTAGACTTTTATTTACTTGCAAATTCTAAACTCTGAATTTTTGCAAGCTGAATTTATTTTAGAAAAATGTTCTCATAGTATAATAGCAATGCAAAATGGTGCTTGTTATTAAATATTTACTGATAATGAAAGTTGATTTAAAAGTTAGATATTTAATATGCTTTAGCAAAAGAAAGTATTGACTAAGAGCCAAATGGGGCTGCTGGGAATTAAACCTGGGTCAGCTACATGCAAGGCAAGTGCCCTACCCACTGTACTACTGTTTCTCCAGCCCCATTAAGATTTTAGCTAGTTAAACTTGATTCAGGCTTATAGTCCTAAAAATTTGTCATTAAGCAAGGAACTTTAACTTATATTTTCTTTGTATTTAAAAAATATGGGCTAGCTGTAGTAGTGTGAATTTTCCACCCAGAAATATATTTTCCCAGCATGATCTTACTGTACTCTCCCCCAGCCTCTACATTTAACTATGGAACCCAGTCAGAAAGGATTCCTTGGGCCGGAAAGATAGCATGGAGGTAGGGTGTTTGCCTTGCATGCAGAAGGACAGTGGTTCAAATCCTGGAATCCCATAAGGTCCCCTGAGCCTGCCAGGAGCGATTTCTGAGTTTAGAGCCAGGAGTAACCTCTGAGCGCTATGTGATCCAAAAACCAAAAACCAAAAAAAAAAAGAAAAAGAATTCCTCAGCTTGTTGCTTGTTGGAACAACAACAACAACAACAACAACAACAACAACAAAAATCCCTCTCAAGCAGTAGAAATCTACTGAACATTAAAAAAAAATCCACTGATTTACAGAGTAGATGTTCTGATCTCAAAATTATTTTGTTATTACCACATGGGACTCATGCTATATTTTTATTATTGTATGGGAAAATGAAGACGCTTTCCTTGAAAGGCTCTTTATTTCCTATATTCTCTCTCTCTCTTTTTTTTTGTTTTTTTTGGTTTTTTGGTTTTTTTGGGCCACACCCAGCAATGCTCAGGGGTTACTCCTGGCTGTCTGCTCAGAAATAGCTCCTGGCAGGCATGGGGGACCATATGGGACACCGGGATTCGAACCAACCACCTTTGGTCCTGGATCAGCTGATTGCAAGGCAAACATCGCTGTGCTATCTCTCTGGGCCCTATTTCCTATATTCTCTTAACAGAGATTATTAAAAATGAATTGTGTAAGGTTAGATAACCTATGACTATTGCTTTTATCTGAGGACATGGTAATTTTGTTTCCAGTCTTAATTAGTTTCAAAGGTATTTGCTGTCCTCATATATATCTGTCCTGGATTTTAAACTGTTTCATAGGTCTACTAGACCAAATGTAATTCCATGCTCTTTGTTTATCATATTGTCCAATTACCAAAGCTGGGATGTATTATCATGGCCAGTTATTCTTGCTGGCAATTTATTTTGGCTCAACTGTAGTTCTGTTTGTACTTTACGGTAATGCAGTGAATACATTGGATTGGGTTGTTAGTTTAACAAGCTCTCTGGAGAGTACTTTCATGATGATGCATGTTGAAATATGCTAGGTAGCGTTAAAGTTATTTGCATATTTGCCAAAACCTACAAAAATTATTTGTTAGAAATTTTTGAAAGGTTAAAAATTCTCAACCTACAGATCAAGCAAACATTTCATTTTTAAACTTGGTTGTGCTAATTCATGAGTTTCTGCCAAATTTCTTTGGGGAAATTTATTTTACTGATTTCTCTCTTCTAATATAATTGTATTGGTGAAGTGAATTACTTTTTGTTCTTAAAGCATTCTGGTACTTATGCTATTATTGACTCATTGGACAAATATTGAGCAATAAGTAAAAAAAAGGGGGGGTGGGAAGCTAGAGTAAAGCACTTGCTTTGCACACGGCCAAACCCGGTTCAATTTCTCTTATTCAATATGGTCCCAAAAGCACCACCAGGAGTGTCCTGAGTACAGGGTAAGGAGTAACCCCTGAGCATTGTCAGGGGTATCCCAGCTGATCAGAGCTTTAAACTGAACTGCTAATATTTAAATTTTGTTCACCTAATGTGCATTATTATTCTCCAAAGTTCATCCCAATTATTATATCAAAATTTTCACTTAGGGACCCTGCATTTCTGAAATGCTCCCTTGAATTTTTTAGATTCTGGAACTGTTCTGATATTATCTGTCACTACTCAATTATATATCACTAAGCCTCTTCAGAATATGTACTTAATGTGTTTATTTTAATAGTTATTTTTATATCAACAGGAAGTATATTTTGTAAAAATATATTCTGTTCTTGGGACTGGAGGTGTAGACTCAGTAGTAAAAGCCAGGCTTTTACTATGTGATGCCTTGAGTTCCATCCCTGGTACTGGGGATTAAAATGGTTCAGTTGCATTCATGGTGTGCTCCTTTACCCCCTTTATTATCTCTCTAACCCTGCTTATAAAATCTTTTTGTCTAGTTCAACTGATCAACTGTGAATTTCTGCCATTTTTGTAAATGGAGTATCACTTATGCAGGTTCACCCCTCAAGTAGAGAATAGTTGGAATATTGAATATGAGTCTTTTATAAAAACCTACATATTTCCCAGATGTAAGAATTCTTTTAGCAGTGGTAACAACAAAAACCTCTCATTAAAGCAAAAGCTACAAAGTGTTCAGAGTTGTAGAAGTAGATGTCCTAAGAATTCTTGATAAGGATGTGGGATCTGTTGAACTTTTCTGTAACTCATCTCATAGTTGTTCATTCTGGAATTTTTGAATATTATACTTATTCTCTCTGGTCAATTGGGCATTTGCAGGAACTCTTTATAGCTAAAATGCCCTGCTCTGCTGGTTTGCCTTTCTAAACTTTCTACTTACCCATACCTCATCTTTAAAGTCTTATGACATGCCCATATGATGCTGGTCAATGATGAATTTACTTCTTCCTAATTACATTTTGCAGTTATTATTTGTTCATATTCTTTGGCACCTAATCATTTTCATTTAGTTCTTTATTGCTGTCATTATTCTTTATCTTGTATGCAAATTGTCTTTCTAACAAGATAATAAACTCCCTATCTCTGAGCCTAACCCATGGTGGCACATAGTAGGCATTTGCTAGGTCATCATTGGCATTCTCAATGCACTTATTTGTTTTTCTCTCTTACTCCTTTTGTGTCATCTTACAACCCAGTGTCTTTTGCAGCCCAATGTCTTACCATTATGGCTTTGTAGGTGGAAAGACAAGACTGATAAGCTCATTAGATGTGATCTTTATGTTCCTAAACTAACATTCTTGGTGGTATGAATTTTTAACAGGTATCAGAATTCTTTCAACTTTTTCAACTGTTTCCCCTTCATTAATCATAGTATCTGGGGAACTATTTCAAAATATTTATGTAATATTTGTTTATTTTATTCCCTTTGATAAGTGTAAACCCCTACTAGGACCAGTCTAGAATTGCTTGTCAGGGGCCGGAGAGATAGCACAGCGGTAAAACATGCAGCCAACACAGGACACACCTCGTTTCAAATCCCGGTATCCCATATGGTTCCCTGAGTCTGCCAGGAGCAACTTCTTTTTTTTTGTTTTGTTTTGTTTTGTTTTTGTTTTTGTTTTTGGGCCACACCCGGCGATGCTCAGAAATAGCTCCTGGCAGGCACGGGGGACCATATGGGACACTGGGATTCGAACCAACCACCTTTGGTCCTGGATCGGCTGCTTGCAAGGCAAATGCCACTGTGCTATCTCTCCGGGCCCCTAGGAGAAACTTCTGAGCGCAAAGCCAAGAGTAACTCCTGAGCGCCACTGGGTGTGACCCAAACACCCCCCCCCCCAAAGAATGACTTGCCCTCATGTTTATATAGTAACTTATTTAAGATGTCTGGAGATTTCAGGCAGAGAGCATTAAGGTATTATGTGAAGTCTAACTGAAGACTTTGTTGGTGGTCCTGATTATACAGAATGAAACAAGCTTTTCAAGTCTTCACCCACTGATTGTGCCTCTTATGGATACTTTTGAATTATGTCATGTCTCTGAGTCCACAGAGTTTTCATAAAATTCCTTCTTGTATCATATTTCTATAATTAAACTAGATATTCTTGGTCAGCAATACTTTATATATTAAAATGATCCTTATTTACATATTTAAATGACTGGCAAATAGTTTGTTTCTTAGGAACTTCTTTCCTTTCATATAAAGCTAATTTTGAAAGGCATTCAAAGATAGTGTGACTGTTAAGATCAACCTAAAAGTTAGTACTTTGAAAAAAAAATCACTTTCTCTTTCCTAAATTGGAATTCTGTTTAAAATTTTATCCTTTAACTTCTTAAAATTAGATGAGAGTCAGTTATTTTTATGAGAGGCATGTTACATTATAGAAAGAATATGAATCTATAGGCTAAATTACATAATCAAAATTAGGTCCTTCGATTTAACACCTACCATCTCCTTTATCTTTTCTGTTCCCATTCCTTAGTATAGGTTGAATAAAGAATAGGTTGAGCCTATCCTTTCTAGGATTCTGTTTCTCCAGGTTAGTAAGTAACTATGAGCATGTAGAAGATCTGTTCTGACTTATGTGCCTGCCTTTCTGTTTCTAGGTGGGCCATGCACAGACACAGCTCATGTCTCATTAATCACACCAACCAAAAGATCCTGTGGCACAGGTATGTACATCATTCTTATCTGAACTCTTCACAAAATTAACTGCAAGTATTCTCTAATTTTCTAATCAATTGTGAAGTGATGTATTATGTGCTTGGCATTGGGAGTGGCTTGTGGTCATATTGATGCTATTGGTGGTCAGGTTGAGTAAATGCTGCAGCTGGAACGAAGAAGGTGGACATGAAAATTTACCACTTTTTTACTCTGAAGACTATCATTGAAGCATCTGAAAATACTTTCAGAATGTGGTTAATTTCTCTAGATCCTGAACTCACTTTAAAAAACATTATTAAGTAATGGAGGCTGAAGGGTAAAATAAGTAGTAGTCATATAATCTGATTTAAATGACAATTATATTATCCTGGTAATCTTGGAAAATTATTTACTTTCATTCATCTTAAAAGTTAACAGAGATGTTAAAACTATTTTTCTCCCAAATGCATGAAGTTTTGAACACATCTTTGTGCATAGTGATATTTTTATTAAACATGAAGAAATCCCGAATCTTGTAGTTCTCTTAAGGGCAATCATAATGCCCATGGCTCCCTTAACCTATAGCTTAGTTTGTTTTAAACAATATTTGCCTTCTCTAATAATGATCTTGCTATTTAAAATATGTTAAGGATTATATTTGGAAGACTCAAAATAATTACATTGTTTTTCTAAAGGTCACAGTCAGAGTATGTTTCATAGCTAAAAAGTCCTTTTAACTCAGTAACACACACTATTGTTGTATACAGCCTTCACTGAAACTTTGGCCTTTTTAAATGCTCACATTTAGATGTTAAATCTTAAACAGACCTGTCATAGCTCAGTTTCATGGTAACATCCAAACAGTGCACTTCATTTTTACTCTTCTATTCTAAATTATCAGTTTTGAGATAAGGCTGTATAAGATTCCTGGCATGCACTCATCCCTTGTGTGTACATATTCTTTCCACATTAAGTAGTTCCTGATTGATAAAGAAGAGAGGGATTTGGGCCTTAGAGTGAGACAAAAACAGCACTTCCTAACCAGTTTGAAGTCAGAGAGCCTGTTTCCTAGTCCATTCCAATCGAAGATTCAGACCGTTTGAACCCTGTTATTTATTTCAGACCCAACATAGCACACAGAGTGTACTCTTACCTTTCTTTTCTCCTTTCAGTCTTAGCTCTCCATGCAAAGTGTATTGTTGGCACTACTAACATGTTCATGTAGTAGCCATGGGGTGAGCCTTTGGCATGTTGGATCATCCTGAGAAATTTGAAAAAAAAGACTAATGTACTCAGCTTAAACTCTGAAACCAGTGAAATATTTCTTTAATATTATATACTCTACATCTTCTAGGTAGATATGTTCACCTTTTTTTCTGCTTCCTTACTAGTTTGTGTATATAAAAATACTAGCACAGATGGGGCTGGAGGGATAACACAGCGATAGGACCTTTGCCTCGCATGCAGAAGGACGGTGGTTCGAATCCCAGCATCTCATATGGTAGCCCCTGAGCACTGCTGGGTGTGACCTAAGGGCCCCCCCCCCTCCAAAATACTAGCACTTATACATTACCAGTTACTGTTGAGCATCTTATGTTTTGTTAGTTAATTGAATTTTCAGAATATTTCTGCAAGATAGTTACTGTTAATTATAGATGACAGAAAAGGACACTCAGAAATTTAAGTACATTTCCTGAGTAATACTTAATGGAACTATCAATCATTAGTAGAACCAGAATATGAGCACAGATCTTTCAGATGCTTAAGCTATGTTTTCCATATACTGTTAAAAATACATATATCGAATTAAATGAAATTTAGAGAAAGACCAATTTGTAAATAGTACTTCCTAGTAAGCAATTTTTAAAATGTGAATTTTAAAAGCACATCTAGTCTTAGCACTTAACAAAATGTTGACTTTAAAAAAATAAATTTCTCGGACCTGGAGAGATAGCACAGCGGCGTTTGCCTTGCAAGCAGCCAATCCAGGACCAAAGGTGGTTGGTTCGAATCCCGGTGTCCCATATGGTCCCCGTGTCTGCCAGGAGCTATTTCTGAGCAGACAGCCTGGAGTAACCCCTGAGCATTGCTGGGTGTGGCCCAAAATCCAAAAAAAAAAAAAAAATTTCTCAAAACTTATTTTTTTTATCTGTAAAGTAGTATAAGTCTCCTACGTTTGCTAATGAGAGAAGAAAATATAAAGATCATATATCATCAATAACAGTAATTGTTAATATAAAATTACCATTAATAGGTATTTGTATACAGTGACCTCCATTAAGTATTGTTACTAACACAATAAAAGATGTTTTAGGTGAAATGAGGACTAAATTAGAAAAACCAGAATTCATTGTCTTGCCTAGTTTATTTTTATGCAAATCACATTCTTTGTTGCTTGTTAGAGTTATAATGAGAATTGAGGTTAATATTTTTAGTCTTTGTACATGAAGTGATAGGAAAGGCATTGAATAATCATACATGCACACTTTTGCAGGCTTTCTCACTGTTTTGTTTGTTTGTTTGTTTGTTTGTGAGGGGAAGAAACTCCCCTGGTCATGTTCAGGAGCTTGCAGGGATTAAAATACAATGCAGGATATTGAACTGGACCTCCTCATGCAAAGCATGTGTACTAGGTCTTTGAGCTATTTACTCAGCTTTGTTTTTGTTTCTGTGTTTTGTTTTTTTTAATTTTGGGGTGCTGTTTTGTTGGTGTTGGAAGATAGTTTTTATTGGCATATATTTAGAAAGATGTTGAGAGAAAGAGAAAGATGTGAGAAAAGAACGAAGGGAAATACGTCTAAGAGAGAACATGAGCAGCAATATATAAGGGAGAACACGGACTTGAAGAGCATTCTCCTTTTTTTTAAGTTGAGTATATATGTCATAACCAGAAAAAGACTGAGAAATTCTTCTTGGAAGGAAATTATGCAATGTGCAGGTTATCACCTAAGAAGCTCAAAAGAAGAGTTATCTCTGTAAAAACATTAAAGGCCATCTAGTTGAGTCTACTGTACTTTTCTAGAAGCTTGTCTGCTCCCTCAAGCTCTTCAAGTCAACTATCCTGCCTCACCCTTAAACTTAACCTTGACTCCAGAGAGCAACTTCTTGATTTTAAGAAATAAGTAATTTGTTTTACAATCCAGTTACATATCTTTTTATCTCTTTCTTTTCATCCTGAAGGTTGCCCAGGGTGAAGATTCTGAACATTTTTCTTACCAAACCACCATTTGTTGCTGCTACATTGCTATTGTGTTCTTGTATTCTTTATGTCTAGATTCTTTAATATTTGAATGCTTGCTTGCACAACATGTTGCACACTGTTTTTATTAGAAGCAGCACAGTAATAATTGTTTCCCAAATACAGTTTCCCAAATATCTTGTAGAATATGGAACTTGAGACATGGGTGATCCAAAAATACCTTTCATTCATGTCATTTAGTATTGAAAATACCTCAGAATTAGATCTTACCATACTCCTTCTAACCAGTCTGACCAGACCATACAAGTTGAACTTTAATATAGGTTTTAACTTAAATAATGATATATCTTAGAAAAAGGATATTTAGGCTGAAATAAATTGGTTCTTTTAAGTTAGCAGTCTTGAAGAAGGGTATAAAATGTACTGTTTTAAGAGGTGAAGAGAGGGGGGCGGAGAGATAGCATGGAGATAGGGCATTTGCCTTTCATGCAGAAGGATGGTAGTTCGAATCCCTGGAGCCTGCCAGGAGTGATTGCTGAGCGCTGCCGGGTGTGACCCAAAACAAACAAACAAACAAACAAAAAAAGCTGTAGAGAGAAAACAATACCAGCTCTTTATCTCAGTCTTTTAAAAACTGTCTTATCAGATTTTGCTTTGTGTTAGGGCCATATCCAGCAGTGTTCAGGGCTCACTCCTGGCTTTGTGCTCAGGTGGTGCTTAGGGTACTATGTGGTGCCAGAGATCAAACTTGAATTGGCTGTTTGTATGGCTTTTGCCCTACCTCTTATACTTTCTCTATAACTCCCTTTTCTGATTTATGATAAATACTGTGCTTGGTTGCATTATTGTCATATAGTCTGTGCCTTTTTTCCAAAAAGAACATTATGTCAAGCTTTTTTATATATTATTTAAAAAAATGCATTACATACTTTATGAATTGACCATAATATATTTGTTTCCAGATGAAAGCAGTTATTTTTAAAAGACTAGAAAGAAAAAAAAGGAATAGAAGAAATTAAAAAAAAAGAAAGTAAAAAGTACAGTAGCAAGCACATTTTGTGAAAATTGTTTTATCTCCAATGAAGTCATTAATACAATGACAGAAGATTTAGTAAACTTCTGTTGTTAGCTGTCCATTTTGTTAAATTGGTGTGATATCATCAAATATATTACATTGTCCAGAAATTCAAAGCACTATTACTGGTACTTTGGCTTTTAGAGATGTGTTCTCCGCTGCCAAGCATCCTGGAAAAGGGAAGATGTTGGGGAAGGTTATGTGCACTTGCTCCAGAAAAGAACCTGAAGTTTGATCAGATTGGTCCCTCCTAAAAGAATCGTAAAGGGATTCTGAAGCAGGGCCATAGGCAAAATGGTGATTTTGGTTGATGAATGCAGTAGGTATTGCTTTGACCAGAGCTGATCCAGTGCAAAATGACGAGTGCCTGTGAAGTTTTATAAATAAAGGAAATTGTATGGTAGTATTTGGAAGCAGGACACAAAATTAGGCAAAGAAATACAGTAGTTTAAAACAGCCAGTATATTTACAGATATATATAATTAAAAATATCTGTGTTTCAAGCAACTATTTATTCAATTTTGTGATTTAGAGAAGTAGATTGTATTGTAGAATTGTTGACCTATCGGTTAAAATGAGAGAAAAACTTTTTAGGATTTACTTTGTTATAACTATGAGTCAGAGCAGATCACACAATATAGTAGTAGTGGCAAATGAAAAGTGAAATTTGGTTTTGGTTTTGGTTTTTTTGGGCCACACTTGTTTGATGCTCAGGGATTACTCCTGGCTAAGTGCTCAGAAATTGCCCCTGGCTTGGGGGGACCATATGGGACGCCGGAGATCAAATCACGGTCCTTCCTTGGCTAGCGCTTGCAAGGCAGGCACCTTACCTCTAGTGTCACCTCTCTGGCCCCGTAAAGTGAAATTTGTATTTGTAAGTTGGATGGAAAAGGTTTTTCCTTTAAATGTTGACTTTTAGCAACTCAGAACTATTAGCCATTCAAGTTAGTATGACCTTTAGAAAAAATTTCAGTACCATGATCATTTTGGTATTTAAACAGAAACATTAAATAAAGGTGCTTGTGGCTTTTTAGTACTATGGATGTCTATAACTTGCAAAGAGATGAAAAGTGCTGCCAAGTCCCAGATTGCTTTTGGTTAGAATGTGAAGGATAGCATATCACACCTTCAGATTAACAGGGACAGTTTATAATTTTTTTTCAAAGAACTCAGAATGTTTTGTACATGTTCCTTTGTTATTTCTGAGCTCTGGTCGTCTCCTTATATATAGAAAGCATTTAGTTTCCTAAGGTCATATTTTAATATTTAAAGTGCCCTGTAAAAAGGGCACCCAGCTTGTATCCAGTTTGGTTCCTTGAGTCTCGACAGGAGTAAGCCCTGAGCATGACAGTATGTGACCAAACACCCCCCCCCCAAAGGCATTTAAAAATTAAGTTTCATATAGGATAGAAGATATTGTTTCCTTTTCTTAGTTGTTTTTAACTAGGGACTACAAAAACAGTAGGAGTCACACTCTGTCTGGTCCAGTAGGAAATGTTGGGAACAGTGCTACTCCTGCACTAAAGGTTCAGACCTGGTGCTTGTGGAGGAAAACGTACCATGGATCAAACTCAGGGTTTTTCTTTCTTTCTTTCTTTCTTTCTTTCTTTCTTTCTTTCTTTCTTTCTTTCTTTCTTTCTTTCTTTCTTTCTTTCTTTCTTTCTTTCTTTCTTTCTTTCTTTCTTTCTTTCTTTCTTTCTTTCTTTCTTTCTTTCTTTCTTTCTTTCTTTCTTTCTTTCTTTCTTTCTTTCTTTCTTTCTTTCTTTCTTTCTTTCTTTCTTTCTTTCTTTCTTTCTTTCTTTCTTTCTCTCTCTCTCTCTCTCTCTCTCTCTCTTTCTTTCTTTCTTTCTTTCCTCTTTCTCTCTTTCTCTCTCTCTCTTTCTTTCTTTCTTCTTTTTTTTATAAACTCAGAGTTTTTTCATACTGTTATCTTGCGCTCTACTAATTAACCCATTCTTGGCTTCCTCTTAGGATTTATTTAATGACAAGACATGTTAAGTTTTGGGGGGTTTTGGGGGGGGGTTTGTCGTTGTTGTTTGTTTTTTGTTTTTTGGGTCACACCCGGCAACGCTCAGGGCTTACTCCTGGCTCTATGCTCAGAAATCGCTCCTGGCAGGCTCTGGGAACCATATGGGATGCTGGGATTTGAACCACCATCCTACATGAAAGGCAAATGCCTTAACTCCATGCTATCTCTCGGCCCCGACATGTTAACTTTTTTTTAAGAAAGCCTATTTTAAAAATTTTTATTGCTGTTGATGAATCTTAAGATAGAACCATGTCTTAACTTAAATTTCCTTGAAGGAAATAGCCTCTCTCCAGCAGGGTCCTTGAGCTAATCAAAAGCTAACCCTGATTCTATAAGTACCTATGCTTAGGGATCACTTCTAGTAATGCTTATGATGTTTAGGAGATCATATGTGGTGCTTGGGGCATGCAGTGCAAGTGCTTTAACCCCTATATCTCTCCACTTTTAACACCTTTCTTTTTCCCTTCCCTCCCCTCTTCTTAATATATGGAAGAAAAGAAAATTAGGAAATTGCCCCTTTCTTATTACATCTATCTCTCTTAGAGACTTTTTTCCATTTTTATAGTTCCTTTATTCTTGAAATTAAAATAAGAAAAAAAGGGCCAGGGGCCTGAGAGATAGCACAGTGGTAAAGCATTTGCCTTGCATGTAGATGATCCAGGAGAGAGGGTGGTTTGAATCCCAGCATCCCATCTGGTCTCCCGTGCCTGTCTGAGCGCAGAGCCAGGAGTAACACCTGAGCAAGGCCAGGTATGTCAAAGAGAGAGAGAGGGAGGGGGGGAGAAAGAAAGAGAAAAAGAAGGAAGGATAGAAAGGATAGCACAATGGGTAAGGTGTTTGGAAGGAAGGAGAAGGAAAGGGGAAGAATGGGGATGGAGGAGAAGATGGCTAATACTAAGGAAAGAAGGCAGCACAGCGGGTTAGGTGTTTGCCTTGCATTCGGCCAATCTGGGACAGACCTGGTGGCAATCCTCGGCATCCCATATGGTCCCTTGAGCCTGCCAGGAGTGAAAACAGCTATGAGTAACCCTGAGTGCTGCTGGGTGTGGCCCAAAAAACAAACAACAACAACAAAAATAACCAGACAAGAAGGAATGGATTGGCAGCTCTATTTGTTTCACTGTACCTATATTTTCTTTTACTTTTTCTTGCAAGTCAGTAAAGTAAATCATATTCACTTGATAGATTTGAAAACAGAATGTTTTAAAAGTTGTCTGCATGTTACAAAAATGTTTAGTAGAATAGCAAGTAAAATAACCAGTTGTGAACCATAGGGATACATATATAATATGTATAACTAATAAAATATAATATATAATATTTATATTAAAATATAAATATGATACATAACTATAATATGTAGTTTATTATATATTATATTTATATATTATAGCTATATAAGTGTTTCCCAAACAAATGACCAAAAGACACATGAAAAAATGTTCCACGTCACTAATCATAAGGGAAATGCAAATCAAAACAATGAGATACCATTTCACACCACAGAGATTGGCACACATCATAAAGAACAAGAACAATCAGTGCTGGCCCCAGGCATTTGGAGAGAAAGGAACTCTGATTCACTGCTGGTGGGAATGTTGTCTAGTCCAGCCTTTATGGAAAACAATATGGAGATTCCTCTAAAAACTGGAAATTGAGCTCACATATGATCCAGCTATACCACTCCTAGGGATATACCCTATGAACACAAAAATACAATTTAAAAATCCCTTCCTCACACCTATATTCATTGCAGCACTATTTACAATAGCCAGACTCTGGAAACAACCCAGATGCCCTACAACAGATGAATGGCTAAAGAAACTGTGGTATGGGGCTGGAGAGATAGCATGGAGGTAAGGCGTTTGCCTTTCATGCAGAAGGTCATCAGTTTGAATCCTGGTGTCCCATATGGTCCCCCGTGCCTGCCAGGAGTAATTTCTGAGCATGGAGCCAGGAGTAACCCCTGAGCACTGCCGGGTGTGACCCAAAAACCACACACACACACACACACACACACACACACACACACACACACACACACACAAAATAGAAAGAAAAAAGAAACTGTGGTACATATACACAATGGAATATTATGAAGCCATCCGGAGAAATGAAGTCATGAAATTTTCCTACACATGGATGTACATGGAAACTATTATGCTGAGTGAAATAAGTCAGAGGGAGATTATATACAGAATAGTCTCACCCATATATGGATTTTAAGAAAAATTAAGGACATTATTGTAATAATGACCAGAGACCATAGAGACGAGGGCCAGAAGGACCAGCTCATGATATGAAGCTCACCATAGGTCTGGTGAGTGCAGTTAAGGAAATAACTACACCAACAACTGTAATGGCAATCTTGATGATTGAGAGAAGTAGAATGCCTGTCTCGAATACAGGCAGGAGTTGGGAAGGGGGGGGGCATTGGTGGTGGGAACGTTGCACTAGTGAAGGGAGGTGTTCTGTTTATGACTGAAACACAACTACAATCATGCTTGTAATAATGGTGCTTAAATAAGATTTTATTTTTTAAAAAATATTGTTTCCCAGAAACACTTCCAATTCTTCTCTTCCCTGTATGTTTTTTTTTTTCCAATTTGTGGATGGAACCCTGGGCCTCACATGTACAGAGCATGCACTTTACACCATGTCACATCCATCTCTTCTCCCCCCATTTTTTTGAAAGAAAGCACCCTTTCTTCTTTAGAGTCGCCTTTTTTTCTTTCAGTATGAATAACAACATGAACTAGATAGTCTTGTATAATTCATTGTTTTCTTCGCTGCCCCCACCCAATTTGAAAACTACTCTTGATTCATTTCTTTCTGGTAGCCTGCCCTCCCTTTAATCTTTGTCTTTACAAGACAAGAAAGGAAAACAAAACAAACAAAAAACCTTTCACCTGGAAGTTGAGAAGATTGATATGCTACTTTACATATCAGTTAAAAGGAAATGTTTCATTGTCATTGTAGTAACAACAGATGTAAGGAAGAGCTTTCAAATCACTTGAGAAACTAAAGGATGGTAGTGTTAAGTGTATATACTGTAACTCTTAGAAATTCCCTTGCTGCTGTGTGGTTGGCTTATCTTCCAGAGAAGCCAGTATTCATAGGAAAAAATTTCAGCCAACACCTTGAGTCCTATAGAGTTGAGTCTGTGATTATATAGTGGCCACTATTCTACCCTGTTGGAGACTCTTTTTTTTTTTTTTTTTTTTTGGTCACACCCAGCTGTGCTCAGGGGTTACTCCTGGCTCTACACTCAGAAATCGCTCTTGGCAGGCTCAGGGGATCATATGGGATGCTGGGATCCAAACTACCATCCTTTGGCATGCAAGGCAAATGCCTTACCTCAATGCTATCTCTGCGACCCCAGGAGACTCTTCTTGAAAGCATTTTGGGGCTCTTCAAAGGAAGGTGGTTTGGGTATATTTTAGCTGTATTATTATTATTATTTCTTCCTTCTGGCCCTTTGGGTATAGCTTTTTCCTCAGGTCTGCAGTATCAGCATTTGAGACAGAAAATTAGAAATTTGACTTATTTATGTAATCCACAAGTTCCCATCAAGAGAATATTAGAGAAGATAGAAACCTTTCATTTTTATTAGCATTTAATATAACTATTGGAGAAAGATCAAAAGAGTAAATCTGTCATGACAAGGAAAGAGTATTAAAACCACATTGTACCTTATGTATTCATCATATGGGGTCCTGAAGGAGGAAGTTGGTATGATTTGTTAGGCTTAAGACAAAATATTTGGCAAAATTAAAAATATTTCTATTACCTAAAAGGTGCCATGTTGCCATGTTTTATTGTGAGGCAAAAGAGAAATTCTTTCCAGTGATGCTCTTTTTCTTTATTTGTTTTGTTTTGTTTTGTTTTGTTTTTTTTGGGCCACACTCGGCGTTGCTCAGGGGCTACTCCTGGCTATCTGTTCAGAAATAGCTCCTGGCAAGCAGGGGGTGTGGGGAACCATATGGGACACCGGGATTTGAACCAACCACCTTTGGTCCTGGATCGGCTGCTTGCAAGGCAGAAATGCCACTGTGCTATCTCTCCGGGCCCCAGTGATGCTCTTTTAACAGGACTAGTTTACTACACTGTAGGTAGGGTCATAACTAGACAAGGGGGGAAGGGTAATATCTTTTAAATGTGTATATATTAATGTAAAAATGTTAATCAGGGGGGCGGAGCAGTGGCATAAGCAGTAGGGCTTTTGCCTTGCACACGGCTGACCTAGGATAGGCTACAGTTCGATCCCCCAGCTTCCCATCTGGTCCCCCAAGCCAGGAGCCATTTCTGAGCACATAGCCAGGAGTAACCCCTGAATATCACCAGGTATGGCCCAAACAAAAAAAGTTAATCTGCCTAACATACTTACATTTAAGAGAGTAAAATGAAGTAGCAAGGTACTGTATAATTGGATTCTTTCATAGGCAATGTGTAAATAATAGCAGTTAAATTTAAAAACATGCCATACATCCATAGATTTAAGAAAGGATCAGGGAGCACAATCAGGTTTTCTATATTTGCCCCAAATAGAGAATTATTGCACCACTTATGCTTTCTATGTTTATGTCATATGCAGTCCAGCAAGGTGCATAATGTGAGAATTTGCTGTACTGTAATGTCAGGGTCTTGCTTCAGGGGTCTTGTTTTGGTTTTACACATAGGAAGCATTGGCTCTCCCCTTAGAAAAGTCTGATATAAGTGAATATTGAGCCACAGTGCCAGTCTCATCAAGGGGAATTTTTGCGCTTGAAAGATAAAAAAGCACTTACATAGAAATAGAAAAAGGAAGTGTGATGAGGCTTGTGCTCTTTTGGATATGAGTGTCTGAGCTGCCTGGACTTTGGTGTTGAGGTACTCAGGCCCATATGCTTTCTGCAGGTTCGTTTTTCTTGGCTCCTTAAATACAGTTCCAATTGTAACTTTTTGTTTTTTGTTTATGGTTACTTATTTGATCATACTTGGGTTTTTTTTCCCAAGAAGAAAAGTCCTGAACTTCCATTAATTAGCTGTTCTATTGATCTACTGGGACGTGATGCCTGAGCAACACTATTTTAAAAAAGGATATCAAGGGAATTTAAAAAAATAAGTTGGTTAGCCATTAAAAATTTTAAATTGTGGGTTGTGGACAGATGTTAAAACAAGGGGTGCCTCTCACATGCTGCTCCACAGCATGTGAGAGCATCATGTTAGAAGTATAGTTTTCCCAAAGCACTCTTACTGGATACAAGGAGTATGATAGAACAGCCACAAAGCTGTATTATAAATCATTTGAGCCTCTCAATGATACTGCCCATTAAGGAGACTTTTTTTTTTTTTTTTTTTTTTTGCCATACTCAATTCCTGGCTATACTAATAGAACAGCGCATCAAGCAAGGCTGTAAATAAAAGTTATTACCTAATAGGTGGGTGCTGAAGTGGAACGGACGGAGCTGAGGCATGGAGGCCTTATTACTGTTCATCAGCAATTATAAACAGGATAAAGTATCTGGGACTTGCGCTGATGCAGCGAGGCTAATAGAGGCTGGAATGACACTAGGCCATGATAGGATGATGTATGCTGATGGGTTTTTACTGCCTCATCTTGCTTCTTGCTTCCAAGACAAGTTGTGTTATCCGTTTTCCTGCTCGGTCATCTATCTAAAGAGACAGTCACATCGCCTATACCAGCAGGTGGGCTGGCATTTATTCCTCATACCTGTGTCTGCTTTCAAGCCCCCCCCATGGAGAGTCTTCAGAAATATTTCATAATCATGGCCGATTAAAGCCATAATCTTATTGTATTGCCTACTGTCACAGTTATAGATCACACCTTCAGAAGTGGTTGCTTATGTGGAATATAGGAACAGCTGAGACACTGGTTAGTCAGCCTGTCTGATACTTTATTAAAAGACCACAGTGACAGTTCTATAGTAGATTCCAGAGGAATAGCGTACCCCCCCCAAGTAATAAGCATGTATTTTGCTCCTTAGAGCTTAAAGAGACAGAATAAGAACCAAAACATTCGGGCCCGGAGAGATGGCACAGGGGCGTTTGCCTTGCAAGCAGCCAATCCAGGACCTAAGGTGGTTGGTTCGAATCCCAGTGTCCCATATGGTCCCCCATGCCTGCCAGGAGCTATTTCTGAACAGACAGCCAGGAGTAACCCCTGAGCACCGCCGGGTGTGGCCCAAAAATAAAATTAAAAAAAAAAGAACCAAAACATTCATTTAATTTCAGCTTTAGAAAGCAAGAAATGTTACTTTATTTTTTAAAGTGAAGACAAGATATATAAATTATGCTAATCATTATGAACAAATATATTATTAATGTGATTTTTTTTTTTATAAAGAATTAGCTTTCTGCGCTGGGAGCTAGTACAGGAGGTAAGGTACTTGCTTTGTATGCAATAGCAAACCTGATTCAAGTTCCTGCATCACATATGGCCCTCTCATCACCACCAAAAGGCAGTTCTGAGCATAGTCAGGAATAGTTCTTGAACAGTGCTGGGTACATGCACATGACTGCGTGCGCGTGCACACACACACACATGCTCCTTCTCTTTCTCTCCCTCCCCTTCCCCTCTCTTCTTCTTTTCCCACCCATCTTCCTCTATTCTCCCTTCACACACACACACACACACACACACACACACACACAAAATATGCTCGTTCTCTCTCTCCCTCCCCTTCCCCTCTCTTCTTCTTTTCCCACCCATCTTCCTCTATTCTCCCTTCACACACACACACACACACACACACACACACACACACACACACACACACACACACAATATGCTCGTTCTCTCTCTCTCCCTCCCCTTCCCCTCTCTTCTTCTTTTCCCACCCCTCTTCCTCTACTCTCCCTTCCCCTCCCTCTCACTCCCTCCAGGGATAGTAAGAGTCGACTGTAGAGGGAAGTCAGACATAGTAGTAAGTTGAGTTTTCTAGTGAATGGAAAAGTATCTAATAGAACTTGCTGTGGAGTCCAAACAAGAATAATACTTACAAAAGTGAATAGTAACTGTTTAATTATGATCAATCACTCAACTTCACTAAATTATACATAACATTTAGACCTTTGCATTGGAGAAATATATAGCAAATCCATCTATGAGTCTTTCTTTAAAAAGGACTTACCAGTTTGATTCAGAAGTTTAGAATAATTTCAACTGTCATTTGTGCCTTAAGTGAATACATTTATTTTTACACAGTGCCTTCAGAATTAACCTGTCAGAAGACTTCCTGCTGTTAGGGAAATTGTAGGTTTTTTATGACACTTTTTGATGCCTTAACTTATGAACAGAAATACTTTATATTAATAAGTTATATATGATGGTATTGAGTCTGGTGTATGAATATTACAAATCAGATAACCTAAGTATTAATTTTTTCACAGTTCTTCACTCTGTTAAATATGTTGCCACTGGGTTAATTTAAGTAGACTGTTTTTTTTTGCATTTAAAGTAATATTTGAGTACTAAAAAAAATCAGTTTTTAGTGTTTGGTGATATTACCTAGTGGAATGGAAGAATAGATAAATCTGAGGAAATTATCTTAAAATACAATAAAAATTGTCTTTGATATGGTTGATTAGAGTTGGCTAAAGAAAGAGTATAAAGATAGAAAACTAGAGCTGAGATGGTTTACAACAGAGGGAATTGTGGGGAGAAAATTGTTGCAACTGTGCTCCATTTCTGATGAGCTAAAATTTTTGTTATTACAATGAGTCATGTAGAAAATTATAAATTTAGTTCTAGTTTGGAAATCATCTATCTGGAAATAATAACTACAGAAGAACAAGAGTCTAAGGATGTAGTTAGAGGACTAGGAGAGAGAAAAGAAGTCAGTGAGTTAATGAAGTTACTAAATAGAGGAGAAAGCTTTACACAAGATTGCTGAAGATACATGAAAAGAGAGAGGGTTAGGAAATAGGAGGACCAAGAAAATCTGTTACTTTTTTTTTTTTTTTTTTTTTTTTTTTTTTTTTTTTTTTTTTTTTTTGAAAATCTGTTACTTAAAGCTCATAAAAGATCAGTAGGAAGAGGGCCGAGTGGTGGTACAAGCAGTAGGGCATTTGTCTTACCCGCACTAATCTAGGAGAGACCACAGTTTGGTCCCCCCGGTGTCCCATATGGTCCCCCAAGCCAAGAGCAATTTCTGAGCGGGTGTGCCCCCCAAAAGAAAAGATTAGTAGAAAAACTGAAAGAAAATGGTTTGATGTAGTAGGAAGCCAATGCTGATGGGAGATCATTACAGAAATATTTGATAAGGAAATAAAGACAGCAGAAAGAAATCAAGATAAGGGGATAGTTAAGCCATTAAAAGCAATAAACAGGGGCGGAGAGATAGCATGGAGGTAAGGCGTTTGCCTTTCATGCAGGAGGTCATCGGTTCAAATCCCGACATCCCATATGGTCCCCCGCGCCTGCCAGGAGCAATTTCTGAGCCTGGAGCCAGGAATAACCCCCTGAGCACTGCCGGGTGTGACCCAAAAATCACGAAAAAAAAAGAAAAAAAGCAATAAACAGTGATGGTAAGAGGAGACTGCACAAGCATTTTTGGTGCAGAATTGGTTAAGATGGGGAAGTATTTAGCCCATATTAGGAGAAAAATTGCTCTTTACATTAGGACATGTAAAGAAAGAGATGGGAAACCAATGGAGAAATGGAAGTGATATACACATAAGAAAATATCTTTTAGGTTTTTTAAAATCCAAAGAAACTCTAAGAGAAGAAGATACAAAATGGGTTTTTCTCTTTTAATGTACAGATAGTGGAGATAAGATGAAATCCACATTTAATACCAGAAGGTTATCCTTTTCTGAATAAATAGATAGTATCATCAGTAGTAGCAGTGAAATGAAATTGTAAGGAAAGAACTATTGTCAACTCAGAAGAGAAAATCAGATTTTGAAGAAGTAACTCATCTAAATTGTCAGTAAAGAGTTTAAATGTATAGTAGTGGTCCAAAGTGAGACTGTGGCCACTAAATTTGGCCAAAAGAAAAAAGTGAATGCACTTTTGTGTTTGTTTTTGAGACACATTCAGCTGTACTCAGAGTTTACTACTGGCTCTATTCTCAGGGATCATTCTTGGTGATGCTCAGGGGGTTTTATGCAGCCTGGGTTTGTCATGTGCTAAAAAAGTGCCTTGACCCGTTGTGTTATCTCTGGCTCCTAATTTTTAATTATGTTTTTATTTTTGCAAACAAATCATACATTTACAAAAGGAATATGTGCATATATCTTGTAGAAGGATATTTTAAGAGAAAATCAATCTGGAGATAGTTCACTTCATTCCACAAAATCGTTTTGACCTTTTTCAGCAGTTTTTATTTTAGAACTCATTTTCTGTCTGTTATATTTATAATGGGAGGGAGAGTATTTGTATGCTTACTTTGAGATGTCAACTGGTTTGAAATACAGAAATTTAGCTCACACAAATTCTTACTTTAGTGTATTTATGTTGTCCTATCTCTTGGGTGGGGCCCTGAGAGGAGGATATGGACTCTGCCACTAAGCTGCATCTCCCACCTCTAATGCCATTTCACAATAAGTCTATTATTAGTTCCTTTGATTAGAAGTATCTCCTTTGAATTCCTCCTGTAAGCTGTATTTGTACTTTGTATTTTATTTTGATTAATAACACAGTCAGGCCTATAATCACAAGCAAATTCCCTATGCTTTGTTGTCTATAAGTTAAGTGGAGCTGGAGCAATAGTACAATGCAACCCACCCAGGTTCAATATCCAGCATCCCAGCCTGCCAGTAGTGACCCTGAGCACATAGCCAGTAATAAGCCCTGAGCACTGCCAGGTGTAGCCTTAAAACAAAACAAAACAAAATTTAAGTTAGTAAATGACACATTATTTTGACTAAAAGGTTTTTCCTGCTAGATAGCCAATAGAAGTAGAGTTCTTTTTCTGTGACCATTTGAAGGAGACTGTCCAGAGCTGTACCTGACAGGGCTCAGGGAGACCATGTGGCATCAGAGCTCAGATTGGGCCTCTGACCTATCTCTTGAGCTCCCCAAATTGTTTTTGATTACTAAAAAAAATCTTGGCTGGTTTAGTTTATATTTAGGTTATAACTTTTAAGCATAATACATTTATTTTTCATATTTTTATCTTTATTTTAGACACTATATTTTACAGAGTTGTTTATAATATATTTATTTGTGATAGTAAGTATTCCAACACCAATCCTACCCTAGTCTAATATTCCCTCTACCCTTGTCACCAGTTTTCCAACCTCCTAGAAGCCTGTCTCTTAGCAATATTTACCCAATATTGTTTAGTACAACTAATTAATATTTATCTAATTTACCTAAATTATTAATTTACCTAAAATTATTTGGTAATATAATTATCAAAAATAACTATTAAAAGAAAATTTATGAAAATTGTCATCAAACAAAAAACAAACCAAAAAAGGGGGGGGGGGCCGGAGAGATAGCACAGCGGCGTTTGCCTTGCAAGCAGCCAATCCAGGACCAAAGGTGGTTGGTTCGAATCCCGGTGTCCCATATGGTCCCCGTGCCTGCCAGGAGCTATTTCTGAACAGACAGCCAGGAATAACCCCTGAGCACTGCAGGGTGTGGCCCAAAAATCAAAAAAAAAGAAAAGAAAATTGTCATCACAATGAGTTCGTTATGAAGGTTTATTAAGCTGTTTATTTCTAGTTGAGTATTCTGTTGTTGATTTTATCTATTGATCTTATGTGGCTTCTACGATAATTTCACATCTAATTTGGTGTATTTTTACTGGGAAATCAGTATTAAAATTACAGGGTTGCTGTGCAGCCATATAAGTGACAGCAGTTTAGGACTTTGAAGATCTGCAAAGCTGAACAAAATGAACTTATAGCATCAAGGGTGATTTGTCGTCATGGCTGCTGGAACTTCTGAAAATACGGTAGTGACAGCCCACTCTCGCTCCAAATAGGCCTTGGTGATGCCAGCCACAAAACCATTATACATGTAGTTTTTGACAGCTAGGACTCTCTGCAGAGATTAGTGGAAAAACAGTGAACTTGGGCCAATAGTGTGGCCACAGGTGTATGATGTGTGCAGTCTCTAGGGCTTCAGCAGGGCAGGGAACTTGCTCTGCTCCTCTCCGGAGATACCCCAATGCAATCAGCTGCAAGACTAGTATACTAATGAGTTGAGTCTATAGACTGTAACTTTTAAATACTTTTTTCCTTGGCCCTTTAAATTGCCTATCTTTATACTTGAATAATTCTTTTTTTTTTTCTTCAGGAAAGTATTTTTCTGACCATTTGGTTTACATTTTTCCCAAGAGCTCCCTACTGGAGCCCACCATTTTTCTCTCTTTGTTTTAATTTCCTTTTTGGTTTTATTTTGGGCCATGCTCAGAGAATTGCTCCTACTTCAGCCCTCAGGAATTACTTCTGGCAGTGCTTGGGGGCCTATATGGGTTGACAGGGATTCAACCTGGGTCTGCTGCATGCAAGGCAAGTGCCCTACCTACTGTGCTATCTCTCTTGCACCACTTCACCATCTTTCTGCTTCAATTTGAAATAGTTGTTATCATTTGGTAGCCACACACAACTGGAGCTTTTTGCAGCTAGGTATTTAGGGAGTCACTTCTTGTGGTATTCAAGTAAACAATTTCTGGATGGAAATCATTGGTCTTGTAGAGCAATAGTTTTCCAATTTTTTACACCTGCAAATCAGCACTTGACCAAAGACCAAGAACCAGTATCAGAATAATGATAGAAAATCACTATTCTAGGTGTATGTAGTTTTTGAGGAGTCAGATGCCACTAGGTATTATATTTTATAAGTAATAGTATTTGGGTTCTTTTGGGGGCACATCCAATATTGTTCAGAGGTTATTCCTAATTTTGCTAACTATATGGGATGCTGGGGATCAAACTCAGGTTGGCTGCATGCAAGGCAGGCACACTATTGCTATACTGCACTCTAATCCCTGTATGGGTCCCTTTTTTGTTTTTCTTTAAGCCTCTAGATCTTTTGATTTTGTTCTGGGACCACACTTGGGAGTTTCTCCTGAAGGTGTCCAGGGTTCATATATGCAAAACATGCACTTTAGCACATTGAGCCATCCATCCTCCTGGTTCCAGTTAGTACCTTGTTTTATCTTTGGTCTTCTAAAATTTGTAGTGAGCTGTCTAGTGGTCATCTTTTCTGCACCCAGCCTTCCAGTTTAAGATGCTAGATGCTTGGTAGGCCACTAAGATCTGAACACTGTGGATGATCTTTGGTATTTCCCTGGTTCCATGTTTTCTTTTCTTTTGGGACTCATACTTGAGTTGGTATCTGTTAGATTGCTCATCTTTCTCTCTCTTTTTTTTTTTTTTTTTGTTTTGTTTTTCGGGCCACACCCATTTAATGCTTAGAGGTTACTCCTGGCTAAGTGCTCAGAAATTGACCCTGGCTTGGGGGGACCATATGGGACGCCGGGGGATTGAACTGCGGTCCTTCCTTGGCTAGCGCTTGAAAGCAGACACCTTACCCTCTAGCGCCACTCACCGGCCCCGCTCATCTTTCTCTTAACTCCTTTCTCATAGTCTCCATTTCTTCTGTATCTGAGTGATTCTGTTGACTATCTGCAACCCTTCTTTGATTATCTTTGAGTAATCTTTGTTTTAATCAACTTGTTCTTAATCTCTGACAGTGGTTTCCTTTTCATATAATCTTTTCTCTTTTGTAAATAGCAATTATTATATAGTAGTAACTTCTTTTACATTAATCAGAATTGTACTTTGCTATGATTGCATGAATAATAAAAGTTCTAGCCATAGAGTTTTTGTGAGGAAAATAGGAATATTTCTAAATTATCTAACAAAGTGGAGATTGGGGAGATAGTACAGCAGGAGTTAGGAGATATGCCTTCTATGCACCTAACTCTGGTTCGGCCCCTAATACCATGATGTCTACCCCACCATCACTGGTTCGGATGCTCTAATGGTCCCTAGCACCATCAGGCCTGAGGGGTCTCAAACTCGCGGCCCGCGAGTTGTTGCAGCCCTCCGTACAACATTTTGTGGCCCGAAGCCGGCCTTCAAATATTGCAGTATTCGCGATTATTCGCTTACCGAATAAAAATCGCATATTTGAAGGCTGGTCGCAGGCCACAAAATGTTGTACGGAGGGCCGCGATAACTCGCAGGCCGCGAGTTTGAGACCCCTGAGAGGTTCTTTCCCCCTATCTTTCCCCATCTCTTCAGTAAAAACTATGTCTTAACAAAGTGCCTGATAAACACTCCATATATTCCAGAACTCTTCTATGGACAGGAAATATCTGATGATTCAAAGGAAAGGAAAGAGAAAACACTTGAGAGTGGAGAGGAAAGTGAAAAGAACTTATATAACTCAGTCTGACTGAAATAAGATATAGATGAAATCTAAACTGGTAATGAAGACCCAAAGCCAAGCAGATTCGAGAGTGAACATGGAAAAGAAGTGAAGTTAGCCAATGGGAGAGCAGTCAGCAGTACTTGTTGGAACAGGTGAAGACTGGATGAGAAGCAGCTGAAAGATTTCATCTTTTTACAAAAATTGGACCTCAGAACTGGGGAAATCAAACTTCCTTTTATTTGTGCTTTGTTTTGTTCCTAGGCCTTATTTTAAAGGAAAAGAAAGGTATGTTTTGGTGGAAAATAGTTCTTATAGAAATGTCAGAAGCTTGCCTTCCAAAAATGAATACTCAGGAAATAATCCTGTGTTCTACTGTAATCTTTATACTTATAATTGAGAATTCTTTTTTCTGAGAATCACAACTCATGAGTCACAGAGGGCTGATAGTTTTATAGTATTGCATTTAAGCCAACAACATGAGAGATTTTAAACAACTTAACAATAACTCACACCCTTTGAACCAACTATGAGAGAAATTTCAGTGAGTAAATTCATTTCTTTATGATTAAAAATCAGTCAGATGGTTTAACATTGGAAGCATTTTTGTCAGAGGGGACTTCATATTGTGATTACTTATCTGAATAGCCTAGAGCCTCAGTGGGCTCAGTAAAACAGCCTCCCACTACATATGTATAATTATTTTTAGTGTATACACATATTCTGCTATAAGTGCTTATTTGGCCTTATGTTCCCTGCCGTTCTGAATTCTCTCTTTCATTATCAGTATCTACCCACAGAGTTTTGGAAAGTCATTTCCAAATAGCAAAGCCACAACTCAGAATTTTAAATAAACCACATCTCTATTAGCTCAATGGACAGGGGAATTAGTTACAAACTATGCATTTCTTACATCTACCCACCCTTTAAAGCTTGCAATTTTTTTAATTTATATTTTATTAATATTTTAATAAAGAATAGCAATTTGTAGTTAAATTAATAGATTGTTTTCTTTTTTAATTAAAGAACCATGTTTTACAGAGTTATAAAATTAGTTGAGTATTAGGCATATAACATTTCACCAGTCCCACCACCAGTATCAACTCCCATCACTAGTGTTCCCATATCTCTCATCTCATCCCTCATCTCTCACCCCCCTCCCCAATCCTCTTTCTACCACCTTGGTAGGCATGTTTAGAACCTGCCAAGTGGTTGCAGTTTATATCTCATGGTTTTAGTGTCATTGAGTCTGTGCTTTGGACTTACAACTATACCACTCTCTCATCTCACCAATATATTAAGCAAATCTCTGACCCCTGTTCTCCCATTACTTCCCTTTCTCATCTTCCTGCCCTGATTTCTTTTCTTCTCTGTCCTCCTCATCCTCCCTAAGTTCTGGGGTCAAGGATAATTTAATTTCCTTATCCAGTTATTTTATATACCAGACAAGTGAGATTATCATCTGGCTTTCTTAACATATCTTCCAGTTTCAGCCAGGTTGCAGCAAATTGCATGATTTCATCGATCCTTGCAACGGTATAGTATTCCATTGAGTTTATGTATCACATCTTCATAATCCACTTATCTGTCATTGTTGCTTCTATATTTTAGCTAAATAATGATATTCACACATCATTCTGAATGATTGTTTTTTCAACCCTGGGGTTACATACCCAAAAGAGGAATTGCTGGCAGTGAAATCATCTGGCAGCTCAATTCTAAGTTTATTGAGAATTCTCCATAACATTTTCTACTGGGGTTGAACCAGACAGCATATTCCCATCAGCAGTGGATGAGAGTTTTTTACATCCCCACCAGCACAGAATGTTCCTATTTTTGGTATGTGCTATTCTCATTGGTGTAAGATGATATCTCATTGTTGTCTTCATTTGGATTTCCCTAATGATAAGTGAAACTGAGCACTTTGTTTATGCCTATTAGCAAGCCAGTTGTCATTCTCTGAGAAGTGTCGGTTCATTTCCTCTCCCAGTTATTGTATAGGGTTTTTTAATTTGTTTTTGTTGATCTTATTGTTTTTATTTTTGTTTTGTGTTCAGTTTTGGGGGGTGGTTTTATGTTTGGGCCACATCAGGTGGTGCTCAAGGCTTACTCCTGGTTCTGTGCTCATAGGTCACTCCTAGCAGGCTCAGGGTACCATATGGGATGCTGGGGGTCAAATCTGGGTCGGCCACATGCAAAGCAAATCCCCTACCCGCTGTGCTCAAGGCCCTGTTTTTGTTTATCTTTGTTAGTACTTTATATATCCTGGGTACCAGGATATATGAAGTGTTGAATGCAAATATGTTTTCCCATTCAGCTCTTTTAGTTTTAGCCCATATTTATTTTGCCATACAGAAACTTAATTTTTGTAGTCCCATTTGTTTAATGATTTTGTTGCATTTGGTAGTGGTTGAGATCATTGAAGATGCCTCTTAAGTCCACATCTTGGCATGTTCTGCCTATATTTTTCTCAGTGTACTTTATAGTTACGGTCCAATCTCTTTGATCACTTGAATTAACTTTTCTGTAAGGAGTGAGAGACAAATTGAGTTGGTTTTTTTGTTTGTTTGTTTGTTTTGTTTTGTTTTGTTTGTTTTTGTTTTTGATTTTTGGGTCACACCCAGCAGCACTCAAGTTACTCCTGGCTCTACGCTCAGAAATTGCTCCTGGCAGGCTCGGGGGACCATATGGGATGCCGGGATTCGAACCACCATCCTTCTGCATGAAAGACAAATGCCCTGCCTTTATGTTATCTCTCCAGCCTGTGATTTAATTTCTTATACACAGCTATCTGGTTTTTATATCACCATTCGTTGAGGATGCTCTCTTTATTCCATGTTATATTCTTGGCCCCCTTATCAAAAATTCGCTGTCTATATATGGGGTTTTGATTTTGGATATTTGATTCTAACCATGGATCAAAGAGCCTATTTTTATTCCAACACAGGGTAGTTTTGATCACTTTAATTTTATAACACAATTTTAAATTAGGTAATGAGAAACCTTTGTATTTCTTTTTATTTTTCCAGCATGGCTTTGCTTTCTGTGGTGTTTCTGATTTCATACAGACTTTATTATTGACTTTTCTAGGTCTTTGAATAATATTATCTGGATACGTATGGCAATTGCATTGAATCTGTATAATAGTGTGGGGTAGGATAGTCAGTTATTAACAGTATTATCTCTTTTACTTTTTTGTTTCCTAAGTTGTTCTTCTTGTCACTCTCTTAAGTGATTTTAAGTTATATTTTATCTCCCACATCTTTTTTTGATTCCTAGATATTTGATGGTTTGGGATACTCTTTTGGTTTTTGGTTTTTGGGCCACACCCAGTGTTGCTCAGGGGTTACTCCTGGCTGTCTGCTCAGAAACAGCTCCTGGCAGGCATTGGGGACCATGTGGGACACCGGGATTCGAACCAACCACCTTTGGTCCTGGATCGGCTGCTTGCAAGGCAATTGCCGCTGAGCTATCTCTCCGGGCCCTGGGATACTCTTTTAAATGGGATACTTCTTTTTTTTTGTTTAGAGTTTTTTGGGGGAGGTTTTTTAGAGTTTATACCTAGCTCTGTTCTGAGAAGTTATTCCTGACTGTCTTGGGATCATATGGGATGCCATGGATCGAACCCTGGTAGGCCACATGCAAGGCAAACTCCCTAACCCCCTGTATTATTACTCCAGCCCAGGATAGACTTCATGAACTCTTTAGTTTGTTGAGTTTGTTGTTTTTATTTTTTCTAATACTTTTAGTAAATAAGTTATTTGAGGACTCTGGTGCACTGGGTGGGAAAATAATGGTGAGAACTGTTTACCCACGCTAAAGTCAATGAATAGAATCAAGAAACCCAAACTATAACACGCTAAACACAAAATGGCCCTATTAAACTTGGTAGACCACGGGGCTAAGGATGGAGGTACAGGATACATGCTGGGAATCTGATGGAGGGAAGTTAACACTGGTGGTGAGAAAGGTCCTAATTCACTGTCACTATTTGCCTGAAAAACAACTATGAAGGATTTGTAATTCACAATGGTTTCAGTAAAAAAAAAAAATTTTAAAGTATGAGTCACTTTGAAATGGACATTTATAAAGTTGTTCATGATTTAATTTCAGTCATACAATGTATAACACCTGTCTCCAGTGCACGCATTTCCCAACAAGTATCCCCCAATTTCCCTCCCCTTCACCCTTTTTTTTCTCTTCTGTTTTTTTTTTTCCTTTATACACCATGATTTGCAATATTGCCACTGAAAGGGTATTATACATACTGCTTTATCTCCTTTCAGCATCTGTTCTTGTCCAGAGTGATCATTTCTATCTGTCTTTGTCATAGCAGTCCCTTCTCTGCCCTAACTGTACTCTCCTGCTATTTATAGCCATCTTCATACCTGGCCCTTATCTCTATTATCTCTGGATAGTAATGCCATACTAATTTGGTTTTATATACCACAAATGAATGAGATAATTTTATGTCTATTCCTCTAACTCTGACTCATTTTATTCAGCATAATACTCTCCATATCTATCCATATATAAGCAAATTTCATTACCTCATTTTTCCTTATGGCTATGTATATTCCATGATGTAGATTCTTTATCTACTTATTTGTTCTCTGGTGTTTCCAGATTCTGACTATTGTAAATAGTACAGAGAGCTTTTCTGCATTGTGTTCCTAGGCCCCTGAGGTATATTCCTAGAACTGGTATTGCTGGGTTAAATGGTAGGTAGGTCAGTATATTCAGCTTTTGGGGGGTTAAAACCATATATACTATATATATATATATATATATATATATATATACATATACTAATTAGTATTTTCTTGTTAAGTTTTAGCCTGATTGATCTAGCAAGAGGTGACAGAGTGGTGTCCTTTGTATCTTTTAGCTATGGCTCCAACCCTGAATTTAATTTTCTGATCCATTTTGCCACTTTGTGTCTCTTAATTGGTGCATCTAGTCCATTGATAGTAAGAGATTATTGTCAGGGCCAGAGCAATAGCAAGTGATTGGGCGTTAACCTTGTATATGGCTGCCCAAGCTGGACCTGGGTTTGATCCCTGACATCCCATATGATCCCCCAAGCCAGGAGCGATTTCTGAGTGCATAGCCACAAGTAACTCCTGACTGTCACAAGGTGTGGCCAAAAAACGAGAGAGAGAGAGAGAGAGAGAGAGAGAGAGAGAGAGAGAGAGAGAGAGAGAGAGAGAGAGAGAATTATTGGCATAGAATTTTTACCTCTTGTAGAAGTTTCTTGTGTTTGTAGGGTTTGTCTTGCTGTAAACTATCCCCTTCAATTCCTTTAAAGTTGGTTTTTAATTTGTAAAGTTCCAGAACTGTTTATCCTTGAAGCTGATTATGTTTCCTTCAAACCTACAAAAGAGTCTGGTGTATTCTTGGTGAGGCATTCATTTTATTGTGATTTTTTTTTTCCACTATGTCCCACCACTGCCCTCAGGCTTGAAGTGTTTTTTGTAATAAATATTTCTTAAGGGTGCTCCTTTATATTTAATTTTCTTTTTTGATCTTGCTGCTTTCAGTATTCTCTTATTTGTAATTTTCACCATTATGATTAGGATATGCTTTGGAGTGCTTTCCTTTGGTTCTCTTTTAGCTGGTACTCTTCGGGCGTCCAAGGTGTGTAAACATGCACTCTTCAGCTCTGGGAACTTTCCAGCAATGTCATCTCTAACTCTTGGTTCTTAACAGGGGTTTTCTTCCTGGTTCTTTGGGACCCCAACGATTCTTGATGTTGTTTCTATTGAATTTATCCTAGAGATTAAGAAGGTTTCATGCAATTATTTCTTTTTCTAACCATTTTTCCCTTTCTCCATTTCTCTTTCTGGTATTTCTATAATTCAAAAATTATTCCTCTTGCTGTTATTCATTGTAAATCTTATATTCATTTATCTTTCTTTTGTTACTTCATTCTTGGTGATGGCTAGTATTTGTCTGCAGTATTACTGATACTGTCCTCTGCATGTGGAATTCTGTTCCTGTGGCTTCTTAGTGTATTTTTTTGATTCTTTTAATTCCATTTGTATGGGCTCTGATACCCTCAATTAGTTAATCTTTCAATTGGTTGAATAGTTCTCTAATGTTTGCCTTATTTTCATGACCACTGCATGTAATATTGATTTAAGTTCCCCATCAATAAGGCTTGAGCCTTTATCTGAGTCCATTGATTCACCTGGACTACTTTCCCTGTCTTCCAGAACATGTGAATTCTTTTGTTTCTTCGTTCTTAAGGATCTGTGGCCACTGATTTGAGCTTCAAATTTCCAATTGTCTGAGATCTGAACTGTTTTTTTATATTTCAGTTAACTGTTACTCTCTATAATCTGTTACTCTAATAATCTTGGTGCCCTAAGTGCTATTTCTGTTCATTTTGGTTAATAATGATTATTCCCACTTACATACATTGTAAGGAGGTATTTGAGGCAAGACACCAAAGCCAGAAACACTTAAGAGTTGGTGGGTTTGGAGGAGTTGTCCATGTGGTTTTAGTTTCAAGGATCAGGCAGCAGTACAGGGTGTTCCTGTGCAGAGGTCCCAGAGACAAGTGGCACAACACAAGGACAGCTGGGCAGGCTGGAGATCAGAGCCCTTGATATATTTATGTGATCCCCGAAAAACCCCATAGTCAGCATTTTTGGTCTCTTAGGGAATATCCTGAATTCAAGAAGCATGCAGCAGCATGGGGGCTTTTCAGTTCAGGGTTTATATATCTATATAAGTACATAGTCTGTATGTGTGTATGTACATAAAACAATAAAGTAGAGCATTTCAAATGCTCAAATTGTGTTATTTTTCTGTTGTTTTAGCAAGTATATCTAACAGAATATCATTAGCAAAAGAGATCCCAAGCAAGACAATACAGAGACAGCCCTTCTTTTTTTATTTGTTTTTGTTTTTGTTTTTTTGAAGGGGGGCTCACACCCACCAGTGCTCAGGGGTTACTCCTAGCCCTGCGCTCAGAAATAATCGCTCTTGGGGCTGAAGAGATAGCATGGAGGTAGGGTGTTTGCCTTTCATGCAGAAGGTCAGTGGTTGTTTGGATCCCGGTATCCCATATGGTCCCCTGAGCCTGCCAGGAGCGATTTCTGAGCATAGAGCCAGGCGTAACCCCTGAGCACTGCCGGGTGTGACAAAGAAAAGAAAAGAGAAGAGAAGAGAGGAGAGGAGAGGAGAGGAGGGGAGGGGAGGGGAGGGGAGGGGAGGGGAGGAGGAGGAGGAGGAAGAGGAAGAGGAAGAGAAGAGAAATAATTGCTCTTGGCAGGCTCAGGGGGACCATATGGGATGCCGGGATTGGAACCAGGCAAACGCCCTGCTGCTGTGCTCTGGCCCCAGAGATAATCTATCAAATTTTTACAATGACTGTGGGCCATCCCATCACTTATTGAAAAAGAATATATATATATATATGTATGTATGTGTGTGTGTGTGTGTGTGTGTGTGTGTGTGTGTGTGTGTGTGTATTTGGTTTTTGGGTCACACCCGGCGGTGCTCAGGGGTTATTCCTGGCTCTATGCTCAGAAGTCGCTCCTGGCAGGCTCAGGGGACCATATGGAATGTATGGATTCGAAATGGGGTTCTTCCTGTGTTGGCCTCATGCAAGGCAAATGCCTTACCACTGTGCTATCTATCACTCTGGGCCCCTATATATTTATTTTTATATATTAGTAAATACATATGTTATTATATTGTTTTATTTACTTATAAGTAAATATATATAATAAATCCTCACTAATATCATCAATATCTCTCACTGCTTCTTTAAGCAAAGTAATATTTAAAGAAAGCAGGTCCTTGAACAGAATTTGTTTGTTTAGTTGGGTTTTTTCCTCCTTCATTGACATAAAGTAAGTCTTGCTGCATTTTAGAAGAAGTTGAACAAATCTTCTCTGCAGATACTACATTATAGCTCAAATTATGTGCTCCAGTAAGCAGCATGGTTTTTAAGAGAAAGTTAGGTTGGGGTGGGGGTGGAACTTCTCAGGAGTACCCAGTAGGAAAGAACATGTGTTAGCTATGACAGTTTGTTTTCTAGCTTGGCACTAACTGATGGTTCTTGTAACTGACAAGGATTCAGATCCACTTTTTCTTTGCATCCTGTTGATAAATCTATTTCTAGAAGATTAAAATCACATTTTAAGATCTTGGTGGTTATCTTTCCTGCACCAGCATTTGCTGTAATTGATACAGTTATAAAAACAGGTCATTATTGGGATTTGAGGAGGTATAGACTAAGAAAGTGACATGTAAAAGTCTGTGCCTAATCATCAGGTATACTCAAAGATAAGATTGATTTACTACAAACCTAGAGAAGCCTGTGAGCTTTGACCTTGCTGTTGATTATCTGCTACAACCATTTTATCATGCACACCTAAGCAGGTCCAACACTTCTGGGAAAGCAATTCAGCAGACACGAGTCAACCAGCTCTGAGTCTAGCCACTAACAGTAATTTTACAGAACTCCTTACCTCTGGTTTTTCAGCAGCTCATTTTACAAATGGGGTTATTTTGCCTCTCTCCTTCATACCAGCTTTCTTAATGCAATTATCTTTAGTCTTGTACATATGTGATAGAACCCATTGCAACACTGGTAAAAACCTTAGAGTAAGGAATATCTGTTGTTTTCATTCAGAAAAATAGGGGCAGCAGCAGGAATAGTTAGTTGTAGGGATGTCTAGGCAGAAGAGACGAGACTTTCTCTGGGTATTCTATTTTGTGTTAGGTTCTCTAACTTCAGGTTCAGTTACCTTGTATCAGAAAGAGTTAAGAAGGCACAGCTTGTTTATTTATAGGATGAAGGTTTGCTTTGTAATGAACTAAAAGACTAGGTTTTTGGTGGAAGAAACTTAAATAGTAGGTGGAAAAACTGAATTAAGCTGATGCTAAATTAGAAACAAATACAGTTTAAAAACAAATCAGCTATTTAATTTTAGCATCTACTTAGTTATGCATTCAAGCTGAAATCTCTAAATAGCAAACATAAATGTTGAAACTCTTCCTTCCCCCATGAAACTGGGAGCACAGCCATAGGATCATAGTCACTCATTACAAGATTAGCATCATTAGGATACAAAGATACTTTTTATTATCAGGATTGTTATTTTTACTTTTGTTGTTGAGCACCAGTAGTTTACTAAATAAAGGTGAGACCCCTGCTTAGAACCTTGGGTTATAAATCAGATAAGCGCGGTAATCGGAAAATTAAAAAAAATGCCAGCAAAAAAAACTGTTTTGAGCTTCATAGGGATAAAGTGATTTTACATTGGAATATTTATATTGGAATATTTAACTTATTTATATATCAGGGCTGGGTAATATCTGACTAATGAATTGTCCAAAGTCCCACAGGCTATGTGCTCTGGTGCTGGCACATGAGACAGATATATGCTTCTAGTTGGCCTGTATTGTATGCCTGAAAGTGGTGTTATAAATGTTCAAATAGCCCTTGGCATAAAAAGCTTCAGTACCTTTGGTTTATTTATGTTTTTAACAAAAAGTTATTTAAATAAAATTAATGTCATATTCTTCTCTACTCATTTATCCATACTCTTTTTTGTTTTGTTTGTTTGTTTTTGGGCCATACTCGGTGGTGCTCAGGGGTTACTTCTGGCTCTACACACAGAAATCGCTCCTGGCAGGCTCAGGGGACCATATGGGATGCTGGAATCAAGCCCAGGTCCATTCTCGGTCATCTGCATGCAAGGCAAATACCCTACCGCTGTGCTATCACTCTAGCCCCATACTCTTATTTTTCAATAAAAGATGCATATTTTCAGTCTGAAGACATAACCAGTTTATGTTAACACCTAGGTAGGTTATTCAAATGTTTTTGAAAACCAAAATATACATTATTTGAAGACTGATGGATTGTCCCTTTATTCCAGACCTCTTCAGATATAGACAATAAGAAGTGATTATGGTTACATACATATATATGATTAAGCTGTTCAAAAATAATTGTATACTTTTATAAGTCATAATTTGAAAAGCTTCCACATTTCATGTAATAAAGTAGAGGACTTGTTCCATAGATTTAGTTAGGGTTTTTTTTTTGGGGGGGGGGGGTTGGGCCACACCCAGCAGTGCTCAGAGGTTATTCCTGGCTATCTGCTCAGATATAGCTCCTGGCAGGCACGGGTGACCATATGGGACGCCGGGATTCGAACCAACCACCTTAGGTTCTGGGATGGCTGCTTGCAAGGCAAACACCGCTGTGCTATCTCTCCGGCCCCTTAGTTAGGTTTTGGAAGGGGAAAGTGGAGTAGGAGATTGCATCCACCCCTACTGGACTCCGGAGGCATTCCTGGCTCTGTGCCAGGGTGGTGACATGTATGCGGTGATACTAGGGATTCAGAAGAGGGTTGCAGCCACAATAAGTACATATAAGGCCAATGCCTTCCCTCCTGTACTATCTATCACCCTAGGCAGATTAATTTCTTAGACTTCTAAAAAGAGTATTGTGTTGCCTGCCTCTATAGCTACATGAAATTTAGTATATATGCATATGTATGTATCTTTAAAACAGTTCATGCATTTTACATTTCCCTTTCTTTGACTAGATGAAAGTTAAATGTCCTCCAACCTTTGACTGAGTCCATTTTTGCCCTAAATATTCAGATGTATTCCTTGCAGTCAGCAAAATATTGGATTCAATTTTCTGATCTATTTTGTCTCTCTGTGTCTCTTAAAAGGTGCATTTAGTCTATTGACATTGAGAGAGATGATTGTCATGGGACTTAGTGTCATCTTTTTGTAGGAGTTTGGTGTATAAGCCTTGCCCTAAAGTAGACCCTTCAGTTCTTTTAAGGTTGGTTTTTCAATAAAGTTCCTGAGCTGTTGCTTATCCATGGAGCTGTATATCCTTCCTTCAAACATGAATGAGAATCTGACTGGGTGAAGTATTCTTGTTGAAGCATTCATTTGTTGAGTTTTGTCACTTTATCCCACCACTGTCTTCTAGCCTTGAGGGGTGCTTATGAAAAATCTGCTGTAAATCTTAAGGATACTTTTTTGTATATAATTTCCCTTTTTGATCTTGTTGCTTTCAATATTTCATCTCATCTTGATTTTCACTTTTTTCACTAGAATGTGTTTTGGGGTGCTTTTTTGGGGGGGGGATCTTCTTTTAGCTGGTATCTTTGGGCATCCAGGGTGTGTGATCATTCACTCTTTAGTTCTGGGAACTTCTCAACAAAGATGTCCTTGACTGTTGATTCTTCACAAGGCTTTCTCCCTGACTCTCTGGGACTCCAATGATTCTTATATTGTTTTTATTATTTTTATCCCAGAGTTCTACTGTCTTCTATTCGTCTATTTTGAAATTTTTTTCCCATCTTTTGTTCATTTTAAGGCTCTTTTCCAACCTCTTCTGTTGTATGGAGATATTATACAGTTCATCTTCCATCTCACTGATTCTGTCCTCAGCAGCTGTTTATTCTGCTGGTAAGGCTTTCCAATGAGTTTTTCATTTTGACTACCAAGTTTTACAGTCCTGTCATTTCTGTTTGAAGTTTTCTCGTTTCTACCTTCATTTGTCTTGAGTCTTATTTGTGTTCAGTTCTTTCCCTGATTTCTTTGAGTTCTTTTAACATCCTCCAGATTTCCTCTTTAAAGTCTTTGTCAAAGAAGCTATATAGGAGGCCAGTACTTGCCGTGTCTTCAGAGCTATCAATTTTATTCTCTTAAGCATGGTGGAGTTTTGTATTGTTTCCCCATTGTTACCTGCAGCATAATGGTTTTTTATGTGCTGAGCTGATCTCATTGACTAGAAGAAATGTGCTGCCAAGGAACGAAATTGTCACGCTCCTATCACTGCACCAGTATGACTTCCTTTGATCGCAGGTGCGTTCACCTTGCCACACTAGATGTGTTCCATCAAGGGATGATGAAAGTAAAATGTGGCTTTGGGACTAGAGAGAGAAAACTGCAAGTAGGAGGTTTGCCTTTCACCCTTGTTTCATCTCTGACACCATATGTAGTCTTCCCCCACCAACCACTGCAGGAGTACTCCTGAGCATAGGGTAAACTCTGAATGTCATTGGGTATGGCCTCCCATATCCACTCTCCAATAAAAAGAAAAGAAAAATGAATCGGAGAGATAGCATGGAGGTAGGGCATTTGCCTTGTGTGCAGAAGGATGGTGGTTCGAATCCCAGCATCCCTTATAGTCCCCTGAGCCTGCCAGTAGCGATTTCGGAGCATAAAGCCTGGAGTAACCCCTGAGCGCTGCTGGGTGTGACCATATGGTCCCCGGAGCCTGCCAGTATGCTGGGTGTGACAGAGAGAGAGAGAGAGAGAGAGAGAGAGAGAGAGAGAGAGAGAGAGAGAGAGAGAGAGAGAGGGAGGGAGGGAGGGAGGGAGGGAGGGAGGGAGGGAGGGAGGGAGGGAGGGAGGGAGGGAGGAGAGAGAGAGAGAGGGAGGGAGGGAGGGAAGAAGGGAGGGAGGGGGGAGAGGGAGGGGGAGGGGGAGGGGGAGAGGGAGGGAGGGGGAGGGGGAGAGGGAGGGAGGGGGAGGGGGAGAGGGGGGGAGAGAGAGGGAGAGGGGGGAGAGAGAGGGAGAGGGGGGAGGGGGAGGGAGAGGGGGGGCAGAGAGAGGGAGAGAGAGAGGGAGGGAGGGAGAGAGGGGGAGAGGGAGAGAGAGGGGGAGGGGGAGAGGGGGAGGGGGAGAGGGAGAGGGGGAGAGAGACAGAGAGACAGAGAGAAGAAAAACAAAGAACATGCGGCTGATCTTACTGTTTGTTTAAACAGTAAGCAGTGCTCAAGGGCTTACTCCTGGCTCTGTGCTTAGGTGGGGTTTGGGGAAATATATAGAGTGCTAAGGATCAAATTTGGGTCAGCCATATGCAAAGCTGTACTATCTCTCCATTCCCTGATCTTTCTTTTTAGAGAAACTAGTTAGGAATAGTCTAGACCAGTGGTCGGCAACCTGCGGCTCGCAAGCCACATGTGGCTCTTTACACTTTTAATTTGGCTCTTCTGTGTGCCGGGCGGCCGCTCCAGGAATCAGAAAAATGCTCCTAGCCTCTGTCAGTACACACCCTGTGTGGCTCTCAAAATAAATTTCAATCGTGGTTTTGGCGAGATTTGGCTCAGTTGAACAAAAAGGTTGCCGACCACTGGTCTAGACAACTAGTCTTTAGAACCTTCATGGTCATAATTTGTAATAAGGAACAAATTAAGAGACTTGGGCATACATGTATCTCATACATACTGAGAAGTATGTCTTCCTTTCAGAATTCTTAACCTTGCCACTCACCCTGGTTTGTCTCACTTAAACAGTGCTACCTTATTCTGTACTCTACTGGTGATGTAAATGTAATATCTTCTGAAAAAATCAATGCATTGTAATGTTTTTGAACTCCAAAATACCCTATCAAGTTATAAAAAGGAAAGCTTACCTATTGATTATAATTTGTCAGTTACAGTGAGTAACTGAAAAATCTATGGAAGAGTAATATGGTTTAATTGGGCAGACAGGACAGGTCTTGTTAATGAAGAAGCTAAAACCTGGAAGTAATGCCAAGCTACAGTCCATGGCTGTGTACTGCTGGTCTGACAGGATCTTCTGACCAGCCAGCCTTCTGTAGATTATAGATCCTGATGACACTGTATAAACTGGGACTAGCCATGGCATTTAATAAGCAGTGGCTGCAATTTTTGGGGTGAATGGGTACCCACCCCCAATTGTACCTTTATAAAGGGGCTAGTCTTGAGCTACAGAGTAGTTTAAAAGAAAATTTGACTTCTGCCCTTGGGGTCCAAATAAAGGTGAGAAGTCATGAAGTCATATTTACCTTTTCTGACTCCTTAAATAAAATTACAAATGAACATAACTGACTTTTCTGTTTGGAGGGAAACTTGTGGAGGGGGCATTAAATGCTACAAGTAATCACTAAAATAACTTTTTGATTTTAACATTTCAGGGGAGGGAATTTGGGCCACATGTGGCTGTGATTAGGAATCACTCCTGGTGGGCCGGAGAGATAACACAGCGGTAGGGCCTTTGCCTTGCATTCGGCCAACCTGGGAGAGATCCAGTTCGATTCCCGGCATCCCATATGGTCCCCCAGCCTGCCAGGGGCGATTTCAGAGTGCAGAGCCAGGAGTAACCTGTGAGCACCACTGAGTGTGGCCCAAGGACCAATCAATCAATAAATAAAGTTTAAGAAAAGGGGGGGGGTGGAGAGATAGCATAGAGGTAAGGCGTTTGCCTTTCATGCAGAAGGTCATCGGTTCAAATCCCAGCGTCCCATATGGTCCCCCGTGCCTGCCAGGAGCAATTTCTGAGCGTAGAGCCAGGAGTAACCCCTGAGCACTGCCGGGTGTAACCCAAAACACACACACACACACACACCAGGAGCAATTTCTGAGCATAGAGCCAGGAGTAACCCCTGAGCACTGCCGGGTGTAACCCAAAACACACACACACACACACACACACACACACACACACACACACACACACACACACACACACACGGAATCACTCCTGGAAGTGTTTAGGAGACTACTTGTAGTACCAAGGATTGGTCAGCTGTGTGCAAGGCAAGCACTTTAGCTCCCCTCACTATTTCTGTCCATAAGATAGCTGTTTTTAATAATATAACAGAAAAGAAAAAGTAAAACTGAGCCAGAAAAATAACTTGGTGACCTAGAGCCTTACTTATAGGTGGCCAGAGTTTGATTCCTGCATTGCATGATCCTCTGAACACCAGACCCTCAGCACTGAACTTGGAATAACCTCCAAGTGTGGCACAGTCCCCTGCTCCCAAAGACCTTATCAGTCATAGGTAAGAGCAGAGAGCTATAAACAAAGATGTATGTTAGATAAATTGTGCCATCGTATGTGGAAGAGAAAATTCTAAATGAAACAGAAAAAGCTACTTGTTTTCATTCCCAATCTTAGCCCAGGATCCACCTACTCAATTTCACATTTTAAGAAGATGAATTTTTAATAAAAATTATTTACAGGCCATTCTCACATAAGTAATATATTTGATTATAATATATTTGTTTACAGGTAAGTGGAAGCAGAATTATTCAGAAATTGAAAAAGAAAGAAAACAACAGCAACAAGAAAATTTGTGAAAATTAAAGGCTTAGTAAGCTCTTGTTGCTAGTTAATTATTCTGTTATTTCTTGTTTCTGAATATTAGGTGACTTCAGATACACATTGGCACATAAATTGGTGTGTTCCTACAGGGACGACTGTATTTTTTTTTAATTGGGGCTATTGCAGTTTCACACAAGAAATCAGACAGAATCAGGGGGAAAAGTACATTTCGCCCAGGTGTTGAGCAGCTGCTTGGATCTTTCTGAGCCAGCCTAGCTTCTGTCTCTCTGCTGCTTTCCTTGACACTTTTATTAGCCAGAGTTTAACTGGGTAAAGAATACGTGGAATTTCTTTTTTATTTTTTGTAACTACATGTGAACCTATAGTTATCTCAAAATTTAATTAATTTTTAAAATGTGTTTTTCTGATCGATTTTCATTCAAAATAATGTAAATGAATCCTGGAATGTGGCTTAGATTTTCATGCCTTACCTTTGTGAGGTCTGAGTTATCCCTGATAATGCGATCTCCCCAAAGCAAACACACACACACACACACACACACACACACACACACACACACACACACACACACACACACACACACACACACACACACTAATAGTGACTGCAAGCCTGGGGATAGCTCAGTGTTAAATGCCTGCCTTATGTTTGGTCACCTATGCAATCCTGCATTCACTGAGCATAATGATTTCCATAATGCTGCATTTTGCCTAGCACCACAACTGAAGTATGTGGGACCCACCAGTAAGCACCAAAAGTACGTAGTCCCTATTGCCAGGTATGCAGTCCCCAGTGAATGTTATAAGCAAAAAATAAGCACCACAAATATTTAGTGGCACTCCTGGTGAACACCACAACCAGATGTGTCTAGCACATAGTCACCACCACAACAATAACAAAAATTAGAAAGAGAAAGGAAAGAATGAAAAAACAAGGACCTTTTTAAGTACCTATATACTCGATTATAACCCGAGTTTTTCAGCACCAAAACCCCCAAACTAAGCTTATACTCAGGTCAGACAGGTTATTTGATTTGATGCGTGGGCACCAAATTAAATGCACATAGTCTCCAGTCATCATCTGCCATCTGTTTGGAGGGGCTGGTGCTTCAACTCAGTTCACAAGTTGGGGCTGAGCTGAAGAGGTATACAGCCGAACTGAACTGTATACCACTGGACTATTTAACCCACAATATTCTGTTCTTTGTATGAGACTGATAGCAGTGATGATGATATCTGCGAACTCAGTGATGATGACAATGTCTATGCTGATACCCTCACACCAGATACAGCTGAAGCTCTGTTTGGACATACAGATGATGAAGCGTAGGAATCCAGTTTTGAAGGATTTTAACCTTTGTGTTTTAGCTTGATTACCTGTTAAGCTACGTTTTTCTGCACTTTATTTAAAGTTTTAAAGTTATTGTTGCTAATTTACAGTTTTTCTTTAGCAATAAATATTGAAAAACATTTAACCACTGATTCCTCAATTATTGTAATTGTTTTGGGTATATTTAAAATTTACCAGTGGCTGCTGCATTTTTCACCTTGGCTTATACTCACTCGAGTCACTAAATTTTCCCAGTTCTTAGGGTAAAATTAAGGCGGGGGTCGGCTTATACTCGAGTATATAGGTATATGTATTTTGGGGGGGGGCACACCCATTTGATGCTCAGGGGTTACTCCTGGCTAAGCGCTCAGAAATTGCCCCTGGCTTGGCGGGACCATATGGGACGCCAGGGGATCGAACCGTGGTCCTTTCTTGGCTAGCACTTGCAAGGCAGACACCTTACCTCTAGCGCCACCTCACCGGCCCCATATGTATTTTTTTTAATTCCTATTTTTACAGACAGAAAGAAAAACAGCCTAACCATGGATGTTTTAGTGAGATGTTCATGAACTCCCAGAACAAAAAAGATAAACCCAGGGGCCCGGAGAGATAACACACTGGCGTTTGCCTTGCAAGCAGCCGATCCAGGACCAAAGGTAGTTGGTTCGAATCCCGGTGTCCCATATGGTCCCCCGTGCCTGCCAGGAGCTATTTCTGAGCAGATAGCCAGGAGTAACCCCTGTGTGCTGCCGGGTGTGGCCCAAAAACAAAAACAAACTAACAAAAAAGATAAACCCAGAGGGGTGAGAGAGACAGAGAGAAACAGGAATAGCTTTATTTCTAAAACAAAACAAAACATTAGCATTCTCCAATACTTTGCTTCCCAATCATGAAATCATTTAATAATTCATAAAGGAGGAACTGGAGATTAATTTCACAGGTTAAGGTGCTTGCCCTGAACCTAGCTGACCTTTATTCAATCCCCTAAGCACCACTGGGGTGTTTCCCAACACCCCCTCCAAAAGAAATTCACTTGAGTTTTGGTAGAGAGGAAAAGTGAGGTGAATTTTAACTTACCTACAAATTGTGTTTTGAAAAGCAGGAGTCACAGAAAATAATGTGAGGAATGATAGATGTGAGCTTAAAAAAGTCATCTCATATACAGTGTTTTTAAATTCGGTTATTTTTTTCTGACCTTTCCTTTTTCAACTTTTTATTCACACATACACTCACACACACACACACACACACACACACACAGCAAAATTTATCACTTTTACATTTTGTGTCCATAGCACTTTACTTTGTTAATATATCACTCTGCTCTTAGTTTATTTGTATACATACACATCTGATCTGCTTGATCGGAGGGAGCACACAGTTCTGATTTGACCAGTGATTGACCACTTAAGAAATAGTGAAATAATATAGTCATGGCTCTAAACAAAGAAGCCATTAAGCTAGAGGCCTGTGGCTATTTTTGACATGAACTTCCTAACCTTTTGCCTTATGTTCTTTAATTTGATGAGACTTTTCCTTAGGTTTAAAGTAAGGAATAGGAGCTAGAGGAATAGTATAGCAGGTAGGTGTTTGCCTTACATGCAGCCAATCAAGGTTCAATCCCCATAAAATGATTCCCATATGGCTTTCCCAAGCACTGCCAGGAGTAATCTCTGAATACTGCCCAGGATAACATGAGATTAACCGTTGGGGTTGGGTATGGTCCAAAAACAAACAAAAAGTTTAAAAAAAAATAAAGCAAGAAATAGAGCTGGGGATATGACTCAGTAGTATCACACCATACCCTATATGTAGGAGGCTCTGGATTCAATCCTGAATTATCTTGGATTGCTGGGAGTTCATCAATGAAACAGCAATATCTTACAGCAACAATTAGTAACAGTTGTAACTCGTCAGCAGAATAAGGCTAGGTAGTTACTGAGGAAGTTGGAGAAATGACTTCTGGACTTCTGGAACCAACGTTAGTCACAGAAAATGCCAAAAATCATGTACTAACACTCTTAGCAAGCTCATCTCCTACTGTTCTGTCCAAGCTCCTATTTCTTGAGTGTGGCCGGATACAGCAGAGGAATGCAAAAGATGATTGCTTCTTTCCCTGCCTGGTCACAGGATGACCTGGACTTATTCTCACGTGCATTTACTTGTACTCTTCCTTCAATCTTGTGGATTTCTCAGGTGCTTGCTAGAAGTTTTAATTTCTGGATCTGATTATATATATATTTTTTTTTTTTGGTTTTTCGGGCCACACCCGTTAGATGCTCAGGGGTTACTCCTGGCTATGAGCTCAGAAATTGCCCCTGGCTTGGGGGGACCATATGGGACGCCGGGGATCGAACCGTGGTCCTTTCCTTGGCTAGCGCTTGCAAGGCAGACACCTTACCTCTAGCGCCACCTCGCCGGCCCCTGGATCTGATTATATAATGAAGGAGATGTACAATTTAAGTTTTTCTTCCTAGTAAAATAATGACATTAAAATTAGAAAAGAATGAACAAAAAAAAAAAGAATGAACAAAAGAAAAAGGTTGAAGAGCATCTTATTGATAGACCATGGCTTTGGAATATTAAAAGTGATTTAAATAAGGACTGAATATTTTATATGATATTGATATATTACTCTTAATTTTTTCAGATGTGGTATTTTTCTCACATAAAAAATTCCCTTATATTAGATGTATTATGGATGAAGTACTTGGGGGTAGGATTGCTAGGCCATATCCAATAATGATTACAGGTTGCCCCTTATAGTGCTTGGGGAACTATGTGGTGCGAAGGATCCAAGAAGGGTCAAACATATGCAGGACAAATTGCATGCAAGACCACAAATCCCTGAATTGCCTTAATCCTTGTACTTATCTCCCTGTCTCTTTATGAAGTATTTTTGTGGGGGGTTTTGTTTTGTTTGGTTTGGTTTGGTTTTTGGACCACACCCAGTGACGCTCAGGGTTACTCCCAGATATGCACTCAGAAATCACTTCCTGGCTTGGGGGACCATATGAGATGCCAGGGATCGAATTGAGGTCCATCTGGGTCAGTTGCATGCAAGGCAAATGCCTTACTGCTGCACTATCGCTCCGGCCCCTTTATGAAGTATTTCGATGCCTACAAATCAGATGGTTTCAGGAAAAGATAAAACAGCACAATAATTTAACAGTGATTGAAATGCAATGTATACTACTTCATTTAGTAATATTTATTCTACTATTCTTCGATATTTCAAAAGTAGACTTTTCAAATATTCAGTTTAGTGAAGGCTGAATACTTGTCCCCTGAGGTTGAGAACTAGCCAGGAATGTCCTTTTCTCAACACCCCTGTTGAGCCTATACTAGAAGCCCTTACCTATATAATATGCAATAAAAAAGAGAAAAGGCATACAGAATAGAATAAAAGAAACCCCTCTTGAGGAAATAATTCCATTAGAACTATTAGACTTTGGTTCATAATTTTATTCCTTGGAGAGCTGCTTTCCCTATGGCCCATTAACTTCTACTTGGTCCTTTGATGAATTCATAATCTGCTGTCAAGGGATGCCACCAAATCAGCCTCCAGTTTCCTGTCCAACAGGAATCAGAGGGAAGATGGCCTGTGAGAAACCAAGGAATCTAATCTAAATATCTCAAGTATACCTCTGATACATGTGACTAGAAGGTACCAAATTATCTCAACACATATTTCTTCCAAGTAATTTGCTACCCTTTAAGCTCTTTTTTTAAAATTTCCTCAGAAGCAACAACTACAGTGCTGTACAAGGACCAAAATCAGATAGTTAAAGTGATGCCTAAGAAGGTATTTGATTTCAAGTATACAGACGTTCAGGTGATCTTTAAAGGAAGGCTTTATTGGGGGCTGGAGTGATAGTACCTAGAGTAGGGCACTTGTTTTGCATGCAGCAATCCTGGTTTGATCTCTGGCTGTTTTGGAATTTTCTGACATTGCATATAGTCCCCTAAGCATCACCAGGAGTGATTGATTCCTGAGTGCAGAGTCTGGAGTAAACCCTGAATATCATTGGGTGTGATCAAAAAACAATGAATTAATTAAATAAAATTAAAGTGGACTCTACTCATCAGCCACCTGGGTCTCATAATCTTGTTTTCAAATCAAAGAAGAAAGCTTTAGGGACTGTTTTGTCTCGAGGTTGTGCTAAAGAAGAAAACCTGCTGTCTCAAATAGTAAAAAGGCCAGAAAGCAGATAACCAGCAGTGAAAGGAGTAGATCTGGAAGAAGAGGGTTTAACACTTTCAGATTAGTGCTGTCTGGCAGTTTGAAAACAACTGGCCACTAAAATAGTTAATGAGGGCCAGAGAAATTGCATGCAGCAAACTTGGGTTCAGTCGCCAGCAACATGTTACGGTCTCACCAGCACCATCAGGAGTGCTCCCTGAGTACTGAACCCCAGAGTAAACCCTGGGTATCCATGGTTTGACCTAAAAATCAAAAAATCAAACAAAAAAACAAAAAAGGTAATCAATGGCATGCTAGGTTTATTTCTAGAAAATTCATTTCCATATCATACATCAATTGAAAACAGTGCCATTCTCCACAAAAATTAATAATTCACCCCTTCCAAAAACTTGAACTCTTTTCTTTATTCATTTTCTCTTGCCTCTTAACAGGTGTGTTATTAAAAAATGTTCTCTTAAAACCATGAAAAATATGAAAGGGTGAAATCCCAATTGAATAAAATGGAGAAAACAATCACGAGTAATTGGAGAATTTTCTTTCCTAAAGTCTTTCATGGTATACAGAGTAAAATTTCAAGGAAGAATTAATCTAATCTCTGCATATTGTCTTAAAGCAGTGCTTCTCAAACAGTGGGGTTGCGCCCTCCTGGGGGCGTGCGGCTTTGTAAAAGGGGGGGGGGATTTGACCTTGGCAAACACTGTCATAACAAGCTAAGCCCCGTGTTTATGTCTCTAGAGCTGAGAGTTGCTGTGTCCTGCTTCAAACCCCAATTTGAAAAACTATGCATTGCAAAACGTTCTCATTGTAGCCATTAATCCAGACATCACCTCTAATTTAAAAAATCAGCTCAAATTATTTTATATATTTTTGTTTTGCAGGTTAAAGTTTTTTTAATAAAGATACTATTTATAGTTGCGCTGGGGGGCGCAAAAATTTTTCTTTCTAGGGGAGCAGGACAGAAAATAATTGAGAAGCACTGTCTTAAAGCAAAGCATGTAAATAAATAAAATAATCATAAAACAAATTGTGAGAGGGAGAATTGTTTTGCTTATTTTGTTGGTGTTTTTGTTTGTTTTGATTTTGGTGCCACATCTGGTGGGGTTCACTGCAAGGTCAGGTTTTTTGGGGGACCAGGGATTAAATTCAGGGTGACTGCTTGTAAGGCAAACACCTTATCTGCTATATTATCTCTCCACCTAAAACAGACTTTTTTAAGTCTTTAAAAAAAAATCACTTTCTCCTGTGAGAGCATGGTGTTTTTCCTGGACAAAGGTTTTAGCAGCTTAAAATTCTTTAAAAATGGTGGAAGGAGAGACAGCAGTGATGTGTGAGGGTTCATTAATTACTGCTCTTACTGATGTTTGCACAGGCTGTTGGGATCATAAATGTCAATCTGTCAAGAGACTGTGATAGGTTCTAAAAAAACTGATTGAATACCTCAGAAGCTGTCACAGAGGCTGAGATTAAACAGATTCATCTTTCTTAGAGTGAGGGAAGGTAGGGTGAAGGAAATTGTAGAAGCTTCCTTCTCTTTGTTGCTTCTTACTTCTCTCATTCTCCTATTCTAAATTACTGAGCGTTGATTTGTATGGGGCCTCAGCTCCTAACTGGGATGGCAGAGGCCGTAGTCATAGTTAGCAACTCCAGGTGTGTACATATTATCAGCTGCACAGGGACAGGAGATTAAGAGAGATTGGGATTCATCTCTGCCAAGCCTGACACAGTTTATTTGGAAAATTTCAGAAGAGAACACAAGTAATAAAGACAAGAATAGTGACAGTAAGGTACAAGTGTGAATTTCTGTCAGAGACCAAACAGAATTTTAAAACAAGTAGCTCTGTTTATTGGCTCCAGTCAAGCCTTCCAGTTAAACTATCCTTCTAAATTGGATGTCTTGCTACTACTTCTTGTGATTGGCTTGGAAAGTACCATTACAGGTTTCTCTCTAGAAAAGTATGCTTTTTAAGTCATGACTTATTTCTCTTTCAGAAATTAAGTGTTTAGGGCCCGGAGAGATAGCACAGTGGTGTTTGCCTTGCAAGCAGCCAATCCAGGACCAAAGGTGGTTGGTTCGAATCCCAGTGTCCCATATGGTCCCCCATGCCTGCCAGGAGCTATTTCTGAGCAGACAGCCAGGAGTAACCCCTGAGCACCGCCGGGTGTGGCCCAAAAACCAAAAATAAATAAATAAATAAAAGAAAGAAAAGAAAAGAAATTAAGTGTTTAGTTGTACTTTGAAACCTAGAAACCTAATAGGCAGGGCACTTTAATGTTTTTCTTTTCTCAGTATCATGTGTTTGATTAGACTCTCCTTTGACTAGAAGATCTAATGTGATGCCATTCACATTCTCTTGACATTGGCACAGGAGATGGGGGTCTGGAGAGTACCAAATCTCTGAAACTGCCTGGAAATGTAGCATCTCTCTTGTGGGTTTTACAGACTAGATTATGTTCTCAAGAAAAAGTATACTAGGAAAAATGTGCTTTGTTGGCCCTTTATGAAGCACCTTAATTAGAAGTCACTCTTAACTCCTGGGGTGGGAGCAGTTTCTTGCTTGCCACTGCAGCTCCTCCTGCTGCTAATGAGCATGCTCCTTGTGCAGATCCCTTTCTTCTGACAGTTAAAGCTGCATGTAAGAATTATTTCTGTTCCCTCTTCTCTCTCCACATTTAACCCTTACTACCCAAGTTCAGTTTAAGCAAGTAGAGTATTCGATGTTTTCTGTCATTGCCAAAGAAGTAAAATGCTTTAAGGTAATAATGTTGTTTGTGATCAGAAAAGTAAATAAAGTTCAGTTTATTGGAATTGGACTGTAGATGAGGGTTCCTTTAATGTGACTGTATTTGAATTTTATAGTCCTTTTTTAATTTTCATAAAGTTTACAATTGAATGGTTAGATTATATAGTTCATTATTATATAATTAGAATCCCTGCACTGGACGTCTGTTTCTCTTATTCAGACAACATCACCCTATGGCACAAAGTTTTATTAATTAACAGAGGAGATGTAAATTTCTTATGCAGACATGATGATGATCCTGTAGGCTGCTATTTATTTCATTAGCTTCTAATTAAAGCACTAAGTTGACTTCTGAGAAAATGTCAAAGAATGGCTTGCTTCACCAAAGAGTTATATATAACATTGTCACCTTCCTAGATGGCAGTGTGTGAGAGTGGTGAGCAAGTTTAGGGAATTTATCCCCATGCTTTTCCCTCCTTATATTGAGGAACATTAAAAGATACAGTGACTCTTTTTCAGTTGACCATCAACTGAATTAAGGTCAAGTGGGTACGTTTAAGGATTTAAATGTTAGGAATTAATGTCGGAGAAGTTTCTTAAATCTAAACTAATCATTTAGGCTAGCCAACATATCTTGTGTCTTACTTTACAGTCTTGGGAAACTGCTGCTTATGGCTCAGTCTTCCTATATACATAGATTGCTTCCTCTTAGGCTTATTCAGCGTCCTACATGTTGACTCTAAAAGGAATGATAGGGCTGAATGGTGTTCCTTTAGTATAATCTAAGCATTGAACCAAGAGCTGTTGGCTGCATCAGAAGCATTGCTAAGGATCCATTACTTCAGGAATATCTCATGCCTCCTCCCTATAGAACAAATAAGTTTTTATATATAATATGGATATGCAGATATTTCTTAAGTTGGGAGGGTTGTTTTGTTTGAGGACCACACTCAGCTGTGCTAAAATTATTTCTGGCTCTACACTCTGGAATTACTCCTGGTAGGCTCAGGGAGAACATATGGGTCAAACCCAAGTCAGCCATGTGCATTGCAAATGCCCTACCTGCCATACTGTTGCTCCTACCTCTATCTCTTAGTTGTTGTTTTTTTTTAATTAACTATTCACTGGTCAGACAGACAACATGAGGACTTAGAAGAAAAAATACCAGGCCTTGATAAACCACCTCACTTATGGAAGTGTTTACTTGATGACTATAATTTATATAAATATGAATTCTGTTTCCCAAACTTAGAAATCACATTAAGGTATTTTCTTCACATCGTAACTCTGATTGATACCACACTGAAGTTACATTTTATCCAGTGTAGCAAAGATTTACTATAGAAATTGAGTCGGGCCGGCGAGCACTAGAGGTAAGGTGTTTGCCTTACAAGGGCTAGCCAAGAAAGGACCGCGGTTCGATCCCCCGGTGTCCCATATGGTCCCCCCAAGCCAGGGGCAGTTTCTGAGCACTTAGCCAGGAGTAAGCCCTGAGCACCAAATGGGTGTGGCCCCCCCCAAAAAAAATTAGAAATTGAGTCCGATCCTATACATATAGTGTATCTTTGACAGTTTGAGCCAGGTTCACAGGAAAACACATTTTGGGGGGGGCGGGTTTGGGCCACACCCGTTTGATGCTCAGGGGTTACTCCTGGCTAAGCGCTCAGATATTGCCCCTGACTTGGCTGGACCATATGGGACGCCGGGGGATCGAACCGTGGTCCTTCCTTGGCTAGCGCTTGCAAGGCAAACACCTTACCTCTAGCACCACCTCACCAGCCCCAGGAAAACACATTTATACAGAATTTGGACTTAATTTTTAGACACAAGCTCTAGCCTATAAAGGAGTTCGTGTGAGGGGCCAGAGAGATAGCATGGAGGTAGGCCATTTGCCTTGCATGCAGAAGGACAGTGGTTCAAATTCTGGCATCGCATATGGTCCCCAAGCCTGTCAGGAGTGATTTCTGAGCATAGAGCCAGGAGTAACACCCTGAGCGCTGCCGGGTGTGACCAAAAAAAAAAAAAAGAAGTTGGCTTATGGTCATATTGGCCCTTTTATGCTAGCATCACACAGGACCTCCCATTTTCCATAATTATGAAAAGATTCTGCTTCCTCTTCTTGTATTGCTCCTTCTCTTTCTACCTACCACCCTCTGGCCCCCAGCGTTAAGAATTTTTCAAAATATGTAATATTTTTGCTGCTCTAGGATTTGGGGGGCTTGTTAAAAAGAGAGAGTAAAGAAGGGAGGAGGTTGGTCTAAATCAGGGGTCTCAAACTCAATTTACCTGGGGGCCGCAGGAGGTAAAGTCGGGGTGAGGCAGGACTGCATAAGGGATTTCGCTTACCGAATATTCGCAATAAAAAAATCGCATTAGTAAGGAAAAAAAATAGCAAAAAATTGCAAAAAATTCCTCAAACGGAACTGCTCGGGGTATGCGAATGCTTAATGTGATTTTTTTTTCTTACTAATGTGATTTTTTTATTGTGATTATTCGGTAAGTGAATAATCGAGAATACTGCGATATTTGAGGGCTGGCCGCGGGCCACAAAATGTTGTACGGAGGGCTGAGAACGGCCCGCGGGCCGTGAGTTTGAGACCCCTGGTGTAAATAGTATTATTTATACAAATACAGCCATTGTTAGTTTGTGAAAACAGACCCCTGGAGAGCAATATGGCTCCTATAAGGTGAATTTTTTTTGACTGGCTGCTTTGTAACGATTTACATTTAGATAGTTGCTAGTTGCTCTTGTAGAAGGTGGAAACTTCGCCTGGTATGTCTGGTTGCCTCAGTCATTACACCAGCTGGGTTTAGACAGCTTTGCTCAACCGAGTTGGGAAACACACTGAACTTGCTTTCAATTGCTTTCATCAGAGACCTTGTTTAGTGGATTTGGGAGAAAAAGATCATGTAGTGCTGAAAGAACTAAATGAGATGAAAAGTGAAGATTATGATTGCTAAAAATGTATGAGCTTTCCATATGTCAATATCCAACTGAAGGTGGAGGTGGAGGTGAAGGTGGGTGGTTAGTGCTGTGAGCAAACTGTCCCCTAATCAGGGCCAGTGAAGACTCAGGCGAAGTGTAGCATCTTCCTCACACAGGGAGTCTGGGGAAAGGCCTTCATTAAATTCTTTGAGCAGTTTGCTGCTCCTTGCCAAAGTTTTGTTTTGTTTTACTTTGTTGTTGGGGCTTATTTTGTGGGAAAGGGAGCACACCAAGCAGTGCTCAGTTCTTATTCCTGGCTCTGTACTCTAGGTTGTTCCTGGCAGTTCTCAGAAAACCATGTGGGATGCCAGGAATAAACCCCAGGTCAGCCACATGCCAGGAAAATGTCTTATTTCTGTACTATTCCTCCGGCAACATTTTATCCTGCAACATATTTTGTGCTAGGTATAGACTACATTCATGTTAATAAACATAAAACTTCTATCCTCTGTGTTCCAGCTTTCAATTTTTTCAACATTTTTCTTCCAGTGATTCCCTGTTCTACTGGTTGGTTCCCCAAATTCATGTGTAGGTTACCCATTTATGCAGTTTTCACTTGTTCCATCCTGGGGACTCACTAGAATCTTATCTTCCCCCCTTTTCCTCTACACACACACTTTGAGAATCACTGTTCCAGTGTTAAAGATAACATTAGTAAGCTGGGGCCAAAGTGATAGTACAGGGACTTGACTTGTATACTGCCAACCTTGGTTCAATTCCCAACAGCCCATAGTTTTCCTGAGTGTAGAGCCATGAATAACCCTTCATCACTGCCAGGTGTGGTCCAGAAACAAACAAAAAGTCAAGCAATAGATTATCATAAAGAATGGAAGAGGATAAGGGATAAGGATACCTACAAGATAGGGCGATCTTTGAAAATGTAACATGACTTTAAAAGTCTCTGAGAAGTCTGACTGATAGTATTCCAGACAAAGGAAACAGATGAGCAGAGAGCCTAAGGGTAGGAGATAAGACTGGGTATAAGGAGCAAAGGGAATGAACTGCAGGTGAGACTAGAAATAGACAAAATATGCAGGGATTTTCAAAGGCCTTATTGACCTAAGAAGGGGAGCTATCAAGAGGGTTTTGAGCAAGAAAGGGAAATAATTCTTTTTTTGGAGGGGGTCATATCCTGCAGCACTTAGGGGTTACTCCTAGCTCTATGCTCAGAAATCGCTACTGGCAGGCTCAGAGGACCATATGGGATGCCGGGATTCAAACCACCGTCCTTCTGCATGCAAGGCAAATGCTCTACCTCCATCTATCTCTCCAGCCCGTGGAAAGGGAAATAATTCTAAACTGATTTTTTTCCTTTCTGATTTTGGGCTTCTCAAGTGGTACTCCAGGGACCCAGGGGTCTCTCCTGATGATTTTTTGATCAATCAGGCTAATGCTGGGACCCAACAGTGCACTGCTCAGGCTCTGTGATACTATTAAGAACTACCAGGCTGCATACACCAGTGTTTGGGAGTTCCTTATGGTACCAGTGATCAAACCTAGGTTCAGCAAATACTGGAGATGTGCCTCTCTAAATTGATTTTTAACAGGACCACGCGACTCATATGCTAATAGATTTAGGACCAAGAGTAAGCAGGGATACCTTTTGAGATCCTCTGACCATAGGCAGGATGAGATGGTGCTGGGTAGCTGGTGGTGAAGAGAGAGATGTGGGCTAGATTGATTTTTTTTGTTTTTTGTTTTTGGGTCACATCCGGCAGCACTCACGGGTCACTCCTAGCTCTATACTCAGAAATCACTCCTGACAGGCTTGAGGGACCATATGGGATGCCGGGATTTGAACCACCATCCTTCTGCGTGCAAGAAAACGCCTTACCTCCATGCCATCTCTCTGGCCCCTAGATTGATTTTTTAATAATTTTTATTGAGACCCATGTGAATTACAAGTCTTGCACAGTTATACTTAAGGTACATAGTGACAGTGAGTTAGGGCAATTCCCCAGGACCAGTATTGACCTCCCTTTGCCCCCTGGACTGCTAGTTTTTTTGTTTGTTTGGGGACACCACAGCCAGCAGTGCTCAGAGCTGACTCCACACTCAATGGATCACTCTTGGAAATGCTCGGGGAAATCATATGGGGTGCCTGGAATCAACTCAGGTTAGCCATGTGCAGGGCAAGTACCCTACTCACTGTACTATCTTAAGACTCCAATCTCAGCATGGCAATATTAAGATTTGCTAGAAATAATTTCTTTTTTTATGGATTTATAGTCTACTTGAGGTCAAGCAAATAAATAGTCAGCAAGTGATACCTAACCAAACAGCTAGGGCCCAAAGAATGGACCTCATTTCTCATTCGAATGGTCTCATGGAAACTGTCATTTTTTTTTAAATAGGGACCATATCCAGTGGACCACTCTTGAGGGCCATTCCTGGTAATGTTGAGCAGTGCTTGAGCCCACCAGGTCTATAACCTATAGTTCAACAGGGTTGAGGGTACAGTGCAATGCGGGAGATTGAAGTAAGCTCAGTGCCTCACACATAAGAGGTATTTGCTTTACCTCTATTTTATTAGCATAAGACTGCAATAAAAGTATAAAACTGATTGTGGGGACTGGAGAAATACACAGTGGTAGGGTGTTTGCCTTGCACACAGCCGACTGAGGACAGACTGTGGCTCGAATCCTGGCATCCCATATGGTCTCCTGAGCCTACCAGGAGTGATTTCTGAGTGCAGAGCCAGGAGTAACCCCTGAGCACTGCCAGGTGTGACCCAAAAACCAAAATACTGATTGTACCACCCCAACCTCCTCTCATATCCCAAGCCCCAAAAGTACATTGCTTGCACAGTTTATGCAGAATAAACCAGGCCAGCCACGCTGGCTTTGTTGCTCACATGGGTCTAGTTTCTGAAAAAGAGCAATAGACTGTTGTACCTTAGAAGAATGTCCATCAGTGGTGCTTTCAGGCCAACACTCACCTTGACTTTCAAATGTGTTGTTTTGGTCAGATTCACAGTCTGAGAATGAAGCTTCACCAGTGAAACGGCCACGACTACTGGAGAATACTGAACGGTCTGAGGAAACCAGCCGGTCTAAACAGAAGAGTCGCCGTCGGTGCTTCCAGTGCCAAACCAAACTGGAGCTAGTGCAGCAGGAATTGGGATCGTGCCGCTGTGGTGAGTATGTTCCCAGTGCCATGAAGGTGACTGTGTCCTTGGCACCATGACACAACTTTGGAAATATTTCAAATGCTCCATTTTCCTGGCAAACTATAGAATTCAGACTTGAGGACTGGAGAGACTATACAGTGATTAAGGTGCATGCCTTGTATCAGCAGGCCCCAGTTTGAGCCTTGCCCCCTAGTGCTGCAGTGATCTTCCACAATCCCAGACACCATGGCATCTCAAGCATCGTTCATCCTCCAGTCAATGCATTGAAATACTAGCCTAATTGAGAATCTCCAGGAGGGTCCCTTGGGTTCCCTGAGCACTGGGAGGTTTTACTCTAAGTTTTTTTTTGTTTTGTTTTTTTGTTTTGTTTTTTTGTTTTTCGGCCACACCCAGCGGTGCTCAGGGGTTACTCCTGGCTGTCTGCTCAAAAATAGCTCCTGGCAGGCACGGGGGACCATATGGGACACCGGGATTCGAACCAACCACCTTTGGTCCTGGATTGGCTGCTTGAAAGGCAAACGCCGCTATGCTATCTCTCCGGGCCCTCTAGTTAAGTTTTTAATTAGTTGAATTATAATTTGTTATCAGTCACCTTCATGAGATAGCTCTAAAATAACTGTCCTTTATAATGTAGTGTAATAGCAGTTTCTAGAATACCAATATAGGAAAGTCTTTTGAAAGCCATGCCTATCTGCAGCACAACTAATCTTTATTAGTATCCCCCCCCCTTTGGTCATCTGTGACATGTCACATAGGATAATTGTGTCACTGCATTACTTTAGTCTGATTTAGAATTTCTACTCCCTGTTTTTTATTTTCTGATTTTTAAAGCATACACTATTATCAAATTGATTTGCAAAACAAACTTGTCATTGTATAGATTTTGAGACCTGGTTCTAGCCTCTGAAAATGTATCCTTCATCTGTTAGAGAAAACTTCCTTTACCTATGGAACAGCCATAGATATCCCACAGTTATTGGTACTTAAGTCAGAATAAAGAGACCTTTTAATTACAAAGTTAGAGTTGCCCCCTGCGTCCTTTGCCTTCTGAGTAATAATCTGTACTATTGCTTTCATTTACTCCATTAGAGTGAGAAAAGTAGAAGCCACGATTCCTGGGAACTAAGTTGAAACTCTTACTCCTGTAATGACTAGATAGGTGTTTATTGTATATTCTGATGTGTGGTACTCATGAATAGCAGAGGCCCATAATCTGTTGCAGAAAAAAGGGTCAACCTGGGTGTCTAGGTATCACCAGTTTGTTTTTATTTTTCAGTTTGACAGTGCAATCTTATTAAAGTTTTGTGTGAGACAAGGGAGGGTAAGTAAGAGCAGAGGCAATCAGTTTTCAAATGTCAGTTGTGTTCATGTGTGTGGCATAACCTATGTATCTTGGTCCTTGATCAATCCTGTTCAGTCATTTTTAATGCGTGGTGAGGTAGGGAAATAACTCTGGCTTAGTAACTAACCACCTTTGCCATTATTTAAGGGTTTTTCTAATCATTTGTGGTTTTATAAATTCTTGTTTTGGTCTTCAGGTAAACTAGCAGTTCAATCTGTTACCAGTATTATGGATCTCACCATTTTGTCTATTGCTTTTATAGCATAGACTATTAGTTATTCCAAAAATGGAATCATAGGATTTTTTGTTTTTTTGGTTACTTATATTCTTATTTCCTCCTTGAAAGAAGCTGAATCCTGGGTATTACTTTGGGGTTTACCTTAGTGGATCAAGCAATTGATCCATCAAAGATGCTGTGTTGCCTCTATCCATGGCTAATATCTTCCTCCTTGTCAGACAGATTTCCATGTATTCACAATTTAGAACTGAGAGATGCAAAGGTGTTATAACCCTATCTCTCAGTTTACCCTTCAGCTTTGATGCAAGCCACCTAATTTTCTAAAGGTCTTAAGCACCCAACAAAAAAGGAATTTAGAAAACTATGTTGGATGAGACTTCACACGAAGCCAACTTGACAGTCTCTTACAAGAGTTGATTGCTTCTGCTCTGTTGTTCACATCTTGGGATTTCTGAGTGCCTGTTATGTTTGCTACAGGTGCGCATTATTTTAAAATGATTGAATCCATAGTACCTTTACTTGAGCTCAATTCTGAGGCTCACCTTAGAGATTTGATGTCTTTCTGCTAGAGAAGTAAATCCTCTACTTTGCAGTCCCTCCAGATATTGCCTTCCCACAGAGCTCTTGAGTTCATTCTGACCCACTGAAAGCAACACACTCTGTGCCTGGAAAAATGGCTGAGTCAACTGACACAATTTAAAAGATGAGGACAGCAGTAGGAACCTACACCTTTGAGACTGTCTTTGGCAAATAGCTCTGGTATCCATTCTTCCTGTCTGCTTGGATCTCTCTAGGAAAAGTTGAGCCATGCAGTTGTTTCCTTGAGGATACAGAGTGTAGGAGAGGAATTTAACTGCCCTGAAAAGTTTTAGAGCAGAGGAAACACAGTCATTTACTAGAGAGTGTGAAGATTCAGGAAAGATATTTGAAACTCAAAACACTGTTTCACCGCAGAAAAAAATTTTAAAATATATATGTGCATATATGTAATGTGCATGTTCACAATCTTTTTATTTTCCATTACACTTCCACTCTGTACAGGTTTTTAACTGACAAGAAACTCACATCTCATAAATAATGCTTAAGAGCCATTGCTATATAAATTGAATGTGTTATGAATTGTGATGGGCCTTTTGTAGCATTCAGTGCCTAGAGCAGGAAGAACAGAGGATGTCATTTTCATTAATTTCTAATGAGGTGCCAATTAAAGACAGGGAAGATGCTCCAAAGGGAAGAGTGGCCAAGCTCCCCTGAATCCTCTGCCCCAGGGCTGTCATCCAAACACGACCAGCAAGCCTTCTCTAAAAATTCCATTAAATTACAGTCTCGTTGAGAGCACACACAGACACTTTCAGCTTCCCTTTGATCTTCAAAAGAGCAATTTGTAAGGCTAGTTCTGAGCCTTCTCACATAGGAAACTGCTAGAGGTGATAGGAATTGTTAATTGCCAAGACACTCCTTGGGCTTTCAATTAGAAGGTAAATTTTGAAGATGAATCTCTTCTGCCTTGCTGTGACTAGATAACCTTTAAATCAACAACACTAGTGTAACACTCTTCTGTGAAACCTTCCAGAGTGCCAACAGAACAGTCATCTGGTGATGTTGGAATGTTATCCTGCATCCTGGAGTTATCTTCAACAGTGTAACTTCTCAAGATAGAAAACAGTTGCACAAAAAGGGATTTATTTGTTTCATTTTCTACTCAGTAGGCAAATTGATCTGTTCATTCTCATTATAGGAGTCTATCTCTCCAAATGCCACCTAGAGGGTATTCTCCTGAAATCTGGCCATCCTCATCAAATCTGGGCTACATCATAGCCACATGAGTGCTGTGTTTTCTAAGCAGATCTTGCATGATACACTCAGCATGGCTTTATAATCGCTGTACATTGCTTCCCAAAATCACAATTAATTTCCAATGGCAGTCTAAGCACTTATATAAATTACTACATATTTTTTAATTGACAGTGACTTAACACAATGTAAACTGATATTCTTCCTTTTGGGACAGTAGTGCTTTTACTAGCCTCAGGAGTAATTTGACTTTCTTAATTGCTTTAAAAATAAATTTAATATTCACTGTTGAAGCATTTTAGAGTGATGCTTTAGCTGGGACATTTAGTTTATCATTTCTCATTGTCACATTGGTTACTTCTGGGTTATTCACTGTCAAGTTCTGCATTTATGGGTAAGATATTGTACCACAGGCATTTTGCTAGATTTTACAGGGACTATGGGAACCAGAAATATGTAATGTAAGATCTCATAGTCTTCTTAAGGCAGTGCTTTGAAACTTAGGATGCTATCAGAATCACTACAGAATCTGTTAGAATAGATTGTTCATTCGTTATTGATAGGAACTCATGGCTTACTTTTATTTGTAAGGAAAAGATCTCCCAATCAGTGCTGGGGGGTGGGGACTAGAGCCCCACTCCCCCAAGCAATAGTCTGCCAATTAACCAGAGCTCTAGGTTGTTGTGCTCCAGCCCTGTCATGTCAGGGACTACAGGTGCCACACTGTATTATGGTCAATGGGCCTCCAGAGCTATACCCAGCACTGCTCAAATGATTATGTCCTGTTCATTTAGTGGCACTTAAGTCATAAATGATAAATGTACTAACTTATTTTGGTGTTCGACTTATACCAGATCTGGCCAGTTGAAGTTGTTCATTAAGATGATTTCTCAGGCCAGAAAGAGTTCAAAGAGATAGGGTACATGCTTTGTATGTAAGAACCCAGCTCTGATTTCTGTCACTCCATGATCCCTGAATAGTGGCCAGGTGTGGTCTCTTCTTACTTCCATCCCACCTCAAATCTGTCACAAACCTTTTTTTTTTTTTTAATATAATTTTTATTTTGATCATAGTGTCTTACATATTGTTGACAATAACATTTTAGGTACATATTTACATAAAATCAGGGGGGATTCCCATCCCCAAATTGTCCTCCCTACCCCTCCGTTGTTGTCCTACCTCCCATTTCCTCTTCCCTCACCCCCAGGGCGGCTAGAATATGTGGTCCCCTCTGTATCCAACCCACTACTTAGTAGTCTTGCACCTGTTTGGTCTTGATGCCTCCCTTATCTCCCCCTCTAACTGTAGGCAGGACTAGCTAGTTCAAGTTGCGTGGCACAAACCTTTTTTTTGAATGAAGAAAAATAAGGTGCTTTTCTTTCTTACATTCTTTTTTTTTTTTTTTTTGGTTTTTGGGCCACACCCTGTGACACTCAGGGGGTTACTCCTGGCTATGCGCTCAGAAGTTGCTCCTGGCTTCTTGGGGAACCATATGGGATGCCAGGGGATCGAACCGCGGTCCGTCCTAGGCTAGCGCAGGCAAGGCAGGCACCTTACCTCCAGCGCCACCGCCCGGCCCCTGTTTCTTACATTCTGGATATATATTGAACTTAGTTTTCCCCAGACCTAGAATCAGTTAGGTACTTCCCCAAGGTGATATTAATATGTACTCTAAGTAGGGATTTGTTAGTTTGGGAGGAAAACAGACACAAGCATAAAATATCTTGTGGTATTTTATTTTTAGGTAGGGATCCTACCTTAAGAGTTCTAATCATGATGAAAACCATGAAAGAAATTCGAACTTCAGTATGTTGGACACAATTGAAACCTTAACACATCGACACCCATCCATACCACTGTTGGCTCACACTTGAGTGTGGTTCTGTTAATACACAAATTTCAGCACCAACCTCAACAGGTTAAAGAAAGGGTGGAGCTGCTTAGGTGTAAGAATGGGGAAATAGTTGGACAGAACGGTGTTTTGAAAGTAACTTCTGTGCAACTGTTTGGATTTGGAGGGTCCAGTGAGGACAGATTATACAAAGAAGGCAAAAATTTCCCCCTATTGGGTTTGGATGTTAATTTGCAGTGAAAATCTGTTTGGTTTTGAATGTGGTTAGCATGAACCAAATTGAATGTTTGTTTTTAAATGTTTTCTCTCACAAACACACATCCACTCTCTCACTCTAACATTCTCTTTTTTCGTTTTTGTTTTTGCTTTTTGTCACTATGAAATTACAAAGTAATTTTTGATTGGGTTTCAGGCATGCAGCATTTCAGCACCAATCCCTTCACCAGTATCTACTTCTCTCCACCAGTGTGCCCCCCCCCATTTATTTGTCTTCCACCCACCTAGCAGTCTGCTTCAATAAGAGGTGTTTTTGTTGTTGTTGTTGCTGTTGTTTTCAAATAAGTTTTTGCAGTGTGATAAGGTTTCATTCATAATTCCTTATTACCATCAGCATTTCCTGGTTGACTATTTTCCTCCACCATAAATATTGCCCCTTCCTCACCTATTCCCCAGCAACTTCAGTGACATAGTTCTTACTGAAAACCAGTTCTCTTGTTCTTTGTTTCTGTCGTTTTTGGGTATTCATTATTCTACCATTATCTTTCTCTATATCGCACATATGAAAGAGATCATTCTGTGTCAGTCTCTCTCCCTCTGACTAATTTCACTCAGCATAATTTTTTGCGGGGATCACATCCGGCGTTGCTCAGGGTTACTCCTGGCTCTGCACTCAGAAATTGCTCCTAGCAGGCACAGGGGACCGACCATATGGGATGCTGGGATTCGAAACACCGTTTGGCTGCTTGCAAGGCAAGCACCCTACCGCTGTGCTATCTCTGGCCCCTTAGCATAATATTACCCAATCCCTCCATGAAGCAGCAAGTTTTATCACTTTTATCTTTTTCTTATGGCCAACCAATATCCATTGTGTACATGTGCCATAGTTTCTTCATGCAGTCATCTATTCTTGGACACTTGGTTTGTTTTCAGATTCTGGCTACTGTGGGTAGTTCTCTAAAGAACATAGGTGTGCAAATATATCTTAGGGTATATTTCAAGAAGTAGGGTTGCTAGGTCAAATGGAAATTCAGATTTTAGATGTGGTTTTTGTTGTTGTTGTTTTTGTTTGTTTGTTTTTAAAGAATGCCCTTACTCCTGGATCTGTATGTAGAGTGCTTGAGGATCATATTTGGTACTACTGATTGAACTCAGATCAGTGAGTGAAATTCGTGTACCTTACCCACTATTATTGTTATACCCACTAACTTATTGTTATCAATAAGGAAACAGATACTTATGACACCTAGTCAGTCAGTCATAAGAAAGTTACTGTCCTTTTAAGGATGAAGACATCAGTTACCAGAAGCCCTTGTAACTGCCACAGGATAACAGTTGGCCCGGGAGCATATAAACCCAAGCCCTGGCTTGAACTGGGGGAGGGGGTGATTGGGGGGCACACTCTGCTGCAAATGCTCCTACTGCACTGCTTCTCCTGGCCCCTACCAGATTCTGGAGAAACTGTTAGCCAGACTCCCAGCTCCTGCCACCCTTTTACATCCCTCCTACTGTACCAAGGCCTAACAATAACATCCCCTTTCTCTCTGATATTTGTATTCTCAGTAATGTTTTACTTTTTATCAGTATAGCTTATTAAATTTACTTTTATTTAAATTTTTATACTTAAAAACTGAATTTTTGGTTTTCATATTGTTCTTTGTTGTCACTTTGGGATAGTCTTTTTTTTTGGGGGGGTAGACTCACTTTAGTTCTAGATTACATGAACTTATGAACAGGAAATTTGTTTCCATTTCCTCATGTCCTCTTTTATTTTTGAAGTAAAATTTTGTGGTTTTCTTAGTATAATTTTTTTCACCTCTTAAGTTTATTCCAAGGTACTTGATTTTTTGAGGCACAATTGTGAATGGGATTTTTTTGTTAAAATATCATTTCTTGGGCCCGGAGAGATAGCACAGCGGCGTTTGCCTTGCAAGCAGCCGATCCAGGACCAAAGGTGTTTGGTTCGAATCCCGGTGTCCCATATGGTCTCCAGTGCCTGCCAGGAACTATTTCTGAGCGGACAGCCAGGAGTAAGCCCTGGGCAATGCCGGGTGTGGCCCCAAAAAAAAAACCAAAAAAAAAAATATATATATCATTTCTTTTCTCTTTTATTTTTGTCTGTAGGAAAACAATGGTTTTTGCATGTTAGTTTTGTAGCCTGCCATTTTACTTTAAAAATACATTTTTCTAGAATTTTTTTGTCGGATTTTGAGGATTTATTCAATAGAATATCTTTTTATCTACAAGTAATGAGAACTTAACTTCTTCCTTTCCTATCTTAATGCCCTTGATATCTTTTTCTTGCCCAATTTCTATGACATGTTCTTCCAGTACTCTGTTCAGTAGAAGTGGTGAATTTGTGCTATTTTGTCTTTTGCCTGATCTGAAAGGGGAAAGCTTTTAGGTTTCCCCATTGAGTGTAATGTTTGCCGTGGGCTTGTGGTAAATGGCTTTGACTATATTGATGAAAGTTCTTTCATTTCCCATTTTGTTCAGTTTCTATCATGATGGGATGCTGGATTTTACCAAGTGCTTTCCACATCTATTGATCTGATCATATGATTTTCTTTCTTTCTTTCTTTCTTTCTTTCTTTCTTTCTTTCTTTCTTTCTTTCTTTCTTTCTTTCTTTCTTTCTTTCTCTCTCTTTCTTTCTCTCTCTCTTTCTTTCCTTCCTTCCTCCTTTCCTCCCTTCCTCCTTCCTTCCTTCCTTCCTTCCTTCCTTCCTTCCTTCCTTCCTTCCTTCCTTCCTTCCTTCCTTCCTTCCTTTCTTTCTTCTTTCATTAACATAGCATATTTATATTGATTGACACATATATTAAACCATCTTTGCAGCTCCAGAATGAATCCTACTTGGTCATATATCTGATCTTTTTAATGCATTGTTGGATTCTACTTGTGTTTTGTTAAAGATCTTTGTATCTTGGGGCTGGCGAGGTGGTGCTAGAGGTAGGGTGTCTGCCTTGCAAGAGCTAGCCAAGGAAGGACCGAGGTTCGATCCCCCAGCATCCCATATGGTCGTCCCCCCAAGCCAGGGAAAATTTCTGAGCGCTTAGCCAGGAGTAACCCCTGAGCATCAAATGGGTGTGGCCCGAAAAAAAAAAGAAAGAAAGAAAAAGATCTTTGCATCTCTGTTCATCAAGGATTTCATTTTGTAATTTTCCTTTTCTGTGGTGTCTCTGTCTGCTTTTGGTATGAGGATGATGTTAGCTTCTATAACTGTTTAATGTTTCTATTTATTCGATTCCCTGGAAGAGCCTAAAAAGGATTAACTATTAACTTTTTTAAAAGTTTGAAAGAATTCACTCTTGAATTCATTTGGGCCTGGGCTTATGTTTGTTTTTTTGGTTTGTTTTTTTTTTTTTTTGGTCACACCCATCAGCGCTCAGGGGTTACTCCTGGCTCTACACTAAGAAGTTGCTCCTGGCAGGCTCAGGGATCCATATAGGATACTTGGATTCGAACCACCGTCCTTCTGCATGCAAAGCAAATGCCTTACCTCCATGTTATCTCTCCGGCCATGGGCTTATGTTTTTAAAAAATACTTTTTTGAGTACTATTTCAGTTTGGTCAATAGTGACAGGTCTGTTAAGGTATTCCAGATCATCTTGGTTCAGCCTTGGAAGTGTCTAGGAGTCCAAGAATGTATCCATTTCTTCTGATCCTTTGAGTTTGTATGGTGTCTGATGTGATGTACCCCTTTTTGTTTCTAACTCAATTTGAGGGTTCTCTTACTCTAAGTCTTGGTAGTGATTTATTCTTTTTTTTTTCCAAATTATAGCTCTTGCTTTCATTGATCTGTTGGATTGTATTTTGGAATTACAGTTCATTAATTTCTCCTCTTAAGTTTTATTATTTCCTTCCTCCTGCCTGCTTTATGGTCCTTTTATTGGTCATTTTCTATTTCCTTAGTTGTGCAGCTAACTTGTTTATGTGGGCCCTTTCTTCTTTTCTGACGCATGCTTGTTTAGATATGCACTTTCTTTTAACATTGCTTTTACTATGTCCCACAAGGTCTGATTACTCATAATCTCATTCTCATTTGTTTCCAGGAATCTTGATTTTTTTATTTCCTCTCTGGCCCACTTCACTTGTTCAGTAATGAGCTATTTAATTTCTAGTTGTTGCGTTGTTTCTGTTGTTAACTTCTATTTTCAGTGAATCATGGTCTAAGAAGTTAGTTGGTAAGGTTTCTATCCTCTTGACTTTGTGGAGATAAATTTTGTGTCCAATATACAGTCTATTCTGGAGAACTCCCTGTGTGTATTAGAGAAGAATGTGGGGGGATGAAATGCCATATTACCTAAAAGGTGCCATGTTGCCATGTTTTACTGTGAGGCAAAAGAGAAATTCTTCCCAGTGATGGTCTTTTAACAGGAACATTTCACTACACCGTAGGTAGGGCCATAACTAGATAAGGGGGGAAGGGAAATAATCTGCTAAATATCTTTTAAGTGTGTATATATTTTTACTGTAAAAAGTGTTAATCTGGGGGCCGGAGGTAGGGAATTTTCTTTTTTTTTTTTTTTTGGTTTTTGGGCCACACCCGGTGACGCTCAGGGGTTACTCCTAGCTATGTGCTCAGAAGTCGCTCTTGGCTTGGGGGACCATATGGGACGCCAGGGGATCGAACCGTGGTTCATCCTAGGTTAGCGCTGGCAAGGCAGACACCTTACCTCTAGCGCCACCACACCAGTCCCCATGCAGTAGGGAATTTTCCTTGTACTCTCTGACCTAGGATGGATCCGGTTCCATCCCCCGGCATCCCATATGGTCCCACAAGCCAGGTGCGATTTCTGAGTGCATAGCCAGTAGTAACCCCTGAGCATCACCAGATATGGCCAAAAAAAAACAAAAATATAACAAAAATAAAATGGAAGAGAATAAAACAAAGAAGAAAAAGTTCAGTAACAAGTATATTTGTGAAAATTATTGTATCTCCAATAAAGTCATTAATACAATAGCAGAAGGTTTAGTAAGTCCTTTTTAAAAATAAAAAAGATAAGAGATAAAAAAAAGCTGTGTGTGTATGTATGGCAGTTGCTTTTGCATAGGCACAGCAAAATATGAGAGAATAGAAAGGAAAAACCCTTGGCCTAAAAACAGGAAGACCATGAAGCATTCTGGCATGAGACCAACTTCAGGCTCCAGGCATACTAGGCTGTCCAACCCCCAAAGTCTTTCTTTGTGGTCCACCCTAGTCTTTTTGAGGAGGTTGGTTGCTTGAAGAATTGTCTTCCAATTTTGCGTTTGGGTCTGTGTTTGCTTTGACTATTGATATATATGTTTCTTGTAGTTAGCAGAATGTTGAATTCAATTTTTTAATCTATCTTGCCACTCTATTTCTCTTCATTGATGTGTTCATTACATAGACATTGAACAAGAAAGAGTATTGCCATGGAGTTTTGTGCCATCTTTCTATAGAAACTTGGTATATTCATGGAATTCATCTTATCTTAAAGTAGCCCTTTAGTTCTTTTCATAAAAGCGGTTTCAAGGGGCCAGAGAATTGACGCAAGTGGTAGGGCGTTTGCCTTGGACGCACTGACCTAGGACAGACCATGGTTCAAACCCCCCCCCCCAGCATCACATATGGTCCCCCAAGCCAGGAGCGATTTCTGAGCGCATAGCCAGGAGTAAATCCTGAGCATCACTGGATGTGGCCCAAAAACCGAAAAGAAAAAAAAAGTAGTTTTAAGTCTTTGAAATTCCTAAGCTGTTGTTTGTCTATAAAGTTGTCTATCATTCCTTAAAATCTGAATGAAAATATGGCTGGGTAAAGTAGTCTTGGGGGGCATTCATTTCATTGATTTTTTTTTTTCACTATCTTTGACTTGAATGACTTCCTTTGGTAAATCTGCTATAAATCTTAAGGATGTTCCTTTGTATATAAGTTTTTTTTTATCTTGCTGCTTTCAATATTTGTCTTTATTATTGTCTCTATTCTGTCTGTATGGTTTCATCATTCTGATTAGGGTGTGCCTTGGTGTAGTATATGAAAAAGTTTCCATAAGATTATTCTTGGAATTGTTGTATATAAAAGTATTTCCTTAGGATTGTTCTGTGACTATTGCCCCACCTAGCCCTTCCAGGTGGGGGCGCTGTGGAGTTGGCAATATATAGCTTGACGGGGAGAGGGGAGAGGGGAGAGGGGTCCTTTTGCGAAAGCTGCAGGCTGCAAGAGGATTCTCTCGCTCTCTTTGCCCAATCTTTTACACCCTATCCTTCTTGTCTGTGTGGATTATTATTTGCTGTGGATAAATATTACCAAGGTCTCCCCCCGAAAGGGGACAAGGGGATGGGAAGTAATTTCTCATTGTGGGGACTGTTCTTGGATTCACAAATACCCAACAAAGGATTTAACAGTGCAGATAATTTATACCTTAGAGTGTTTTTTACTTGGATTTTCTTTAACTGGTATCCTTTGGACCTCCAGAATATAGGTATGCATTCTCCAGCTCTTCAGAGATTTTTTAGTGAATACTGAATAGTAAAAATTGGAAAACTTGTACATTCTACTATGTAAGAATTATTTGAGAGGGTTTTGGTAGGTTATCTCAATGTTCTGTTTTAATAGTGTTCTATGTCCTTCCTGCCACTTGATCTAGGTAAGAAGTTTCTGACAGACATTGTCCCTAGCATAGCCATCTTTTTGTTTCCCACTATGCCTGGATAATGTGAGACACAGTCACATTTAATTGTTATTGATGTGAACATTCCATTTTCTCCTGAGTGCTAATTCATGTCCTCATTTTCCTTGAAAGTTTGCCTCCTCCCAGATACCTGATGCAGTTGACCTCTCCTCAGTGCCCTCGATTTATTACACGTAGCTTGATTGTATTGATTTTATTTGCAGTTGATTTCTTGCTTTGTTTCTGTGTCCTTCAACTGTTTTTCTCTATATGCATCTCCAGTTCTTCAACACAGGAACTAGTGACTTCTTTTTTATTCCTTCTCTTCTCCCCAGCTCCAAGAATAGAGCTCTGTAAACAGTGCACAGATGACCAATAAATACTTTTGACTTCTTGAGCCTGATAACTTCTTTCCCTTGCTGGACTGACAGCCAACATTGGAGCCTTGAATCCTTTATTTATTAGATGAGATTTCTATAACACCTTTCCCCTGAAGAGATCAATATTAATGAAGTTTTTTTTCTGCTTCTGGAAAGTGCTTTTAGCTAAGCAGACCATCGTTTTGATAAGATCATATGATAGCCCTTACTCCTCAACTATTGGGCCCAAGAGATACAGACTTCAAGAAAATCCTCTTCACTTATATAGTATTTTTTTGCTCTCATTGTTGGCAATGAACCTGAATAAGTATGGCAAATAAGAACACATACTTGCAGTATAGAATTTTACTCTACTCTAGCCAATGTTACAGAAAGAGTGATTGCATCCATTGTATGGTAGATACAAAGGTGGCTGCCCTAAAGTGCAGTACATCTGCTCACTCACAAGATTCCTATTTTCAGTGTTTTGGGATTGTTGACTCACTTACTATGCCAGATATCAGGGCACTAGAATGTTTCAATACCCAAGATGCAAGTCATGCTGCTAGGGAGCTACTTACTGGAAGAGGCTCCTTGAATGGCATAAGACCTGGATGCTCAAAGGAAACAGATTTTGAGGTCAGAGAGATATTGCAGGGGTCAAAGTGTTTTCCCTTTACACAACCAACCAGATAAAGTCTTCTCAGTGTCAACAAGAGTAATCCCTCAGCATCTCTTGGTGAGACCCTAAAACTAAGAAAGAGATAATACTCTTGGACTGGATTGATAGTACAGTGCTTGCCTTGCATGCTACCAACCTGGGTTTGATTCCCTGGCATCCTGAGGTCTCCCATTAGGTGTGATTTCTGTGCTCAGAGGTAGGAGTAATCCCTGTGGCCCAAAATCAAAAAAATAAATAAAATAAAATAAAATACACTCTTTGGTAGCTAGTATAAAGGGGAGGTTGTCTCATTGTATACCTGGGTAGTTGAGACTGACCATGAGATAGCAGAGCAAAGACCAAAAACTGAAATAAGAGGAATCCTCTCTTAATTTATTGGCCAAATATTTTCCATAATTGGATCAGCTTGCTTCTCCTGAAAATTACTCACCTTCCTGTATCTCTTACAAGTATGAGTGTTGTTCCCATCCTTGTTTTGGGTTAAAGAGCACTGTGGAGGAATTGGAGACAATGCTGTCTGCTACACAGACAGATGAGAAATGCAGACATAAAAGTTTCTTGGTGTGGATAACTCAACAATATCACCAATTTCACCTCCTCTTGAACCTGAAGTATGGAAAACATCTTTTAACGACTGGATCAGGAATTAAAGGCTACCATGATGACTCAGGTTGTCTTGAAAAACAAAAAAGAAAAGATGGACAGAGAGGGAAGAAAGTAGACAAGCATTAGAAATGTAAGAAAAGAGCGAAGGGGAGAAAAGAAGGCATGTGTTAGGGTGCTGACATCCTGCCACTGACTCAAAACAGAATAAGATGGGGAGGGTGGTAGGTGTAACTTTACTCTATAGAGCTTTGAAAACTTTGAACAAATGGTGTCTCCTTTCTCTGTCACTACCTCTGGAGTTAAAAGGAAGAGACACTCAGCCCATCAAGTTTAGTTTCTACCTTAGCCCTGTTTCTGGACCATAGGTGGATGGAGGGAATGACAAAGGTTATCATTGCCTGGGTGTTTTCGTATGTATTATTACTCACTTTATCAACTGTTGTGCTTGCTTTGAAATGTCCTGTAGGGATCTCCACTCATTGGCTTATTTGTATAGTAGCTAGTGATGGATGCTTTTGTTCATTCCCCTGGATCCCCTAGAAGAGTAACATGGAGCTTCAGGAAAGCTAGGAAGAAGAGTAGCATACAAGTAGGTGATGTTTTCCCACATGTTTTCTGTTATGTGTTCATCAAAGCATAGCTTTTGATACTTAGAGATTTGTTCTAAGGCCAAACAGTGGGGTAAGAGGTACAGAACAGGCCTCTTCTTCATTGGATAAAAACACCAGCTCTTCCTGAAATAGGTCAGCCCTGTGGCCCCTGGAAGGGGAAAGCTGTGAGTCAGCATACGATGGGTTTTTGCATTGTGATTAAGATGTGGACTGATGTGTGCTCTCCAGAGCTATATACTGTGGTGTTGCAGTCACCTGTGAAGGGAGCAAGCGTCGTGTTTCATAGTTATTAATTCAAGGGCCAGGTTCATATTTTTGCATCTATTAAATCGCTCTTCCTTCCAACTAAACTGTTACTTGGGATTAATTTTCCACAGAGTTTGGAGTAAATGACCACAAAGCCAGGCTGGTGTAGGAAATGAATGTCAGTGGCAACCTGGATGATTATGTTCAGATCTTCATTACCTGTATTCAGCTCCTCTGTGATCATGAGATACAACAAAACTTGAGTTCCAAGACAGCATCTTGAGTGTTCCTGGGTTGCCTCTCAATTATTCTCTGAGAACATAGGCTCATATTAATAACGGCAATAAAAGAGTATGAAAGGAAGAGTAAACCTGCTGCTACAAATGAATGGGGACTGTCCAAACCTAAACGATAATAATGTCTAATTGTGCTCGCAATCTTCCACTCTCCTGGTTAACACAGTTAACCAGCATTAAACATTCTTCTATTGTTAGAAGTAATTTTCTTCTGTTTTGTTTTGTTTTGTTTGTTTGTTTTTCGACCATACCCGGCGGTGCTCAGGGGTTACTCCTGGTTCTGTGCTCAGAAATTGCTCCTGCCAGGCAAGGGAGACCATATGGGATACCAGGATTCGAACCACCGTTGGTCCTCGGTCGGCTGCTTGCAAGGCAAGTGCCCTACCACTGCGCTATCCCTCCAGCCTCATTTTCTTCTGTTTTTAATGAGTCAAAATGTTTACTCATTGGATTGATTTACTTGGTCGATTTGCTAATCTTCATTGAGTTCCAGAAGAACAGCAGGAGCTACTAAATGGAGACACTCCCTGACCTCCAGGTACTTTTATTCTTTGTGGTAAGAAATGAGTGATCAGGGCCCAGAGAGATAGCACAGTGGCATTTGCCTTGCAAGCAGCTGATCCAGGACCAAAGATGGTTGGTTCGAATCCCGGTGTCCCATATGGTCCCCTGTGCCTGCTAGGAGCTATTTCTGAGCAGACAGCCAGGAGTAACCCCTGAGCATCGCCAGGTGTGGCCCAAAAACCAAAAAAAAAAAAAGAAATGAGTGATCATGGGAACAGATTTTTTTTTAAAAAATTTTATTTTAAATGAAGAGGATAACAGAGCTGCTATTATGATTGGAAGGACAGGATCTGGCCAGGAAGGAATAAAAGCTGAGCTGAGATCCAAAAGCTGAGAGAGTCAGCCATTCAGAAAGCCAGGAGAAAAGTGTTGAAGACAGGTACGCTGCAAGCACTAGCAAATCTGATGAAGTACTACAGATGGGATGGAGGGTAGTGTGGCTAGAGCCCTGTGCAGGAGAGCAGAGTGGCAGGCAGAAACCAGATGAGAACCAGTAGACCTTAGCAAAGATTAGAATTTTACTCTAGTGGAAAGGCATTAAAGGATTTTTAGAAAAGAGTGACATGATTAGATTTACATTTCTGAAATATCCCTTAGGGAGATAAATATAAATGCTTGTATATTCATAGACTTAAAAATATATAAGAACCGGCAGTGGTGGCTGTTTAGCCTCTGGGGAGGGTACCAAGGGACTAGAATGAGAAATTTACTTTTTACAGGATTTTATTTTATACTGATTGAATTTCTGTTATATTCATGCATTTTCTATTCAAAGAGAAATTAGTTAAATATAAAAAGATAGTTCAGACTTATTACTCTAAAATAAACAAAAATCCCCTTAACTATGAGGGAGGAGCACAGTGATCATTGTGGGCTAGCTTAAGTGGTGGATAAACTGTATTGTCAGTATTGTTGAGACCATTCCTGCTATAGGACTTTTTCATGTGATAGAGAGAAGAGGGGCAAATCCCAGATATTACCTATAGATAACTCCAACTGTGTACTAACAAAGTTGGTGTGAGATTAAGAAAAAGAAAGGAATCCAGGATGAGTCCTGGATCATTTCAGGGAATGTGGTACTGTCTACACATAGCAGCAGAACAATTGTGAATTGAGCTAATAGAATACTTAATAGATTGACTTCTGTAAGTAGAGACACTTGAGCATATGACAGGTAAGGGAGGTAACAGTATCCACTAAAACCATAGCTATCAGTCATCAAATATGGGGACATAAGTGGGAAGGAATGAATGTTGGACAGATATGATGGGTTATTATGGCACTTTAGTGGTGAATGTAGATAGTATCTTTGTATATAATAAATACCAGAAACATGGACACTATTATAACCCGAATTACCTAAATACAATAATTTTCATTATTTATATGTGTGGGGGTATATATAGTGAATTCTGCCTTAAGCACGTTGCATTTATTTCTATTAAAAAATCAACAGGAGGTGTTTATCAGGTAGGTACATAGATATAGAAGTTTGGAGTTCCAGGGGAAAATTGGTGTATGGAAATAAAAATTCAAAAGGCACCAGCATTAGATCTGGATGAAATCATTTAAAACGAAGACTAGAAAGGAGAAAATGTAGCAAGAATACATTCTGTGATGATTTTTAGAAGGGAACCCTATAAAAGTTTTCAAGTTAAAGGAGAATATCAAGAGATTACAGTCTCTCCAAAGAAATAAAAAGGGGAAAGAGGGAGATTAGATGAGACTCTTTGATTGGGCCACTTGAACTCAAGCTCAGTCTGCTTTAAATTTTGTTTGTTTGTTTGTTTGTTTGTTTTGTGGTTTTTGGGTCACACCCGGTAGTGCTCAGGGGTTACTCCTGGCTCCATGCTCAGAAATTGCTCCTGGCAGGCACGGGGGACCATATGGGACGCTGGGATTCGAACCGATGACCTTCTGCATGAAAGGCAAACGCCTTACCTCCATGCTATCTCTCCGGCCCCTGCTTTAAGGTTTTTAAGGTTTTTAAAATGTTCTGAGTTCTAAGTACGGTGTTTGTTGTATAACCTCACCATTATAAACCACACAAGCATCATCCTTGCTTAATGAAACTTTATCAGGGAAACAATCAGTGAAAAAAACTGAATTAAAACTGAGGTTAGGAAAAAGTCTACATGTAGGAGATCAGTGTGGTCTAGAACATTAAAGGGGTATGAGTGGCATAAGGCAAGTGAGAATAGCAATCCAGAACAGTGGCATATTAAAATGGTGGTTTATTGTAATTCCTAGGAAGCTGGTATAAACCACATAAACATATATGGTAATCTTAGGTTGAGGTGTTTGAAATTACTTTGGCTACTAAGAGGAGTATAGATTTGGTGTGGGTACCTACCCAAAGGAGCTATTACAGTAACTTTAGCAAGGGAAGCTTGTGGCCTTTTTGTTTGGATTTGGTTTAGGGGCCATACACAGCTGTGCTCAAATCTTACTCTTCGCTCTGCACTCGGATCACTCCTGGTGGGTTTGGGATATGTGATTGTCAAGGGATTGAACCTGGGCCAGCCACATGCAAGGCAGTGCCCTATTTGGTGTACTGTCACTTCATCCCCCAGGGGTCTTGACCAGCCAGTGATATTAGAGATAAAAGAAGAGAATGTATTTGATTTCTAGAAATAGCATCCACAAGACTTTAGGATTGAATGTGTGAAGAACAAGGAAAATGGCAATGATGACTCCAGGCTTTTGTCATGAGCTACTGGCTACACTTATTCTCTTGAATAAAAAAAGCAGGTTTGTGAAGAAATAGGTGTTCTGTTTTGTGGGACTGAGGCATGGAGCTCCAGAGAGAATGTCTTCTGCAGCCAAGAGATTCGTTTCAGAGCTGTTAGCATTTATAATTGGAATTTTAAACCTTAAGGGAGAAAGTTGCAAATAAACTAATTCTTGAGACCAAAGGGAAATGAGTCTAGCACTGAATATCCACAAGACAATAGAGAAGAGCTACCAGAGAAAGAAGGAAAACAAGGGTAGCAGTATGACTTAGAGGCATCCAGAAGTCTAGATACCCTGGTGTGCAGACTACGGTATAGTTAAGTCTGACTTGAACTCATGTCTCCAGCTGGCACAAGCTTCTACCAGAAATAAATGAGCCTTTTTCCTTCCAGGGGTGGTACATTTAAATAAACTCACTTTAAATCAAGAGAATCAAGAAGCTAGCTCTTATGTCTACCCCTCCTCCTCAATAGTTGTAACTTTAAAGCTTAAATTTTGTGAAAATAGAGTAATGCATGTTTATATGTGGAGTTCCTGAAAGTGACTTGGGGGAGGGATATTGTGAGAACAGGTAGCTTGCAGAGAGACTTGATTTTTGAAAGAAGCACACAAAAAGTGTACATGATGCCAGCACAGTAGGTGAAAGCAGAGTTTTTTTTGCAGTGACTGCAGCCCCTTCTTTTCCCTTGCTTCTCCTCTCCCAACATGGTCTCAGGAAAGCCAACGTGGCCTTTTCCACACACAAACATGACCAAATTGGGAAATGTGTCACTCACAAGTTCTGCCTCTGTTTATGAGGGAGCCTTGCAGATTTTTAGCCATACTTGCGGAGATGCCCCCACGAGAATAGAAGTGCTTCTCTGCTGTCCTTCGGAAGTTTCTGTGTCCCTTTCATGTGTCCCTAACCACTGAGAGTTTCATGAGGCTGCCTTGTGTAGTCTTTATATATTTAAATCAGTTCCCTTTCAAATTTGCATATCTTCAACAGAAATTTTTACAAGCTTGTGACTACCAGTCATGTATGTATAGTCTCTACAGAGAGGTTTGGGGAGAGGGACAGGGACAACTTTTGCCTTACATGTTCAGGCAAAGATTTCCACATTTATTTTCCTCTCTCAGTAAGGGGCTTCTCAGAAGAGAAGGCTAAGAGAAGGCTAAGAGGAAGAAGATAGCCTTGAAACCAAGTGTGTGAGATGATGGGAGACAGCAGCCAGAGAGCTAACACAAGCCTTCTGTGACTTTGTGTCAGGGGCTACTCCTGAACTGGTGCCTCAGGAAACTGCAGGGTAGGAAAGTAGAAAGGCTGAGCTGAGCTATTGCAGGTGACAGAGAATGCAGTGCTGCACTGGCTGAAGTCAGTACTTGGGCTCCAGAGCACAAGTTCCTACAGAAACTGCTCTGAAAGAAAAGGGGAGGTTCCCAATGAAAGTGCTTTCCACAACTACTGTAGGACTGGACTGAGCCATGATTTCTCCAAAGCTCTCGGCAATCCCCTTTGTGCTCCTCTCCTACTTCAGAACACTGGCAAAGGGTCTGCCTCTTCCTTTTCCTATGTTCTGGAGAGAGGCACTTCTGATGGCCACGCTGCCATTGTCACATGGGCCTCTAGGGCCCCCATTTTTTTGAATTAACTGCAGCTGGCTTTTATTATCTTCCAAGGGTCTGTGAAAGACTTAAGGAGAAAGCCAGACAAAGCCTGCTGAGAGGAAGAGGAGGTTACCAGAGAAACAGTTTTCTGCTACTACTTTGCTCTTGTCCAGAACACTCAAACTTGGTGGGGAGGGGTAGGCACCTCCTAGGATTTTTCAGATCCTAAAAATTGCCCTGGTAGCCAGAGACTAATGCTGTCTCTGTCTGGAAATGAAATGTTATTTGAAAGAGCAAGTCATTATTTCTATGGTTAATAATCATTGAGCCTTTTCTCTTGGTTTTTAAATATGTTCATATCTGAATGAAGCAGCTTGGTATTGGTATAATGTGAACTTGTAGTCAGCCTCCCTTCTCCTTCTGCTCAGGAGGATTGCCCTTCCTGGTGTAGGCAACCTATTTTTTGTCTTCTACCCAGCCCAATCCCAACTCCCAACCTACCCCCTGGCAAAAAAAATTAGGGTAGACTTTTTTCCCCCAGGTGAAGACAAGAATGAAAATGGAAAAGACATAGTTTCTAACTGTGGGGTTCTGTGCCTCAGAGGGACAGGTCATGCAGTTCTGCACAGGAGAGTTGAGAGGTCAGAGAGTCTGTCCAAGGATAGGTATCTGCAGAGATGGTGGAAAGGGAACTGAGAATAGTATTGTTCTACACTCTAAAATGCTAAGTCCAGACTCCCTCTATCATGCAGGAATGGCATGGTTCTCTGCCCGCTCTGCTGTCTGCTTTGTAGACATTCTCTGAGCATGTATAGCAGCTGGGCACAAGATATTAAGAAGGCTTTTATATCTTCGCCTTCTAACCACACTGCTTTTTGTTCTAACAGTTGTAGCTTATGGATATTTTAATTGAGTCAAGGGGAAAATAAATGATTGCTTCAGTTTTAGAATTGTCTGTTAATGGTTGTGCTATTTATTCTGTTGAGGGTCAGTGTGGGCTCTTCAAAGTTGGAATTTCTTCCTCTGAAAAACATGCTAATGCCCAATATGGTTGTGAGTTTGCGTGCTTGCATTTTCAGTGCAAGCAATCCCTGCATCAGCCTCCTCAACCACCCTGTGCCAAGCTCTGTGTCTAGGAATGATGCTTTTCCCACCATCACACAAAGCAAGGGATGGAGAGGAAGGGGAAGCATAAAGACTCCCTTCCCCCAGATACCTGCAGCTGCTTTGCCTGTCCCACAGACTAGTGAAAGAAAGGGCGTTAAAATCCCTTAATACATTCTGTGCTGCACATCCAGCCTTGGGTCATTGGATGTTCTGTAATCCAGGGATTGCTGTTGATGCAAGTATAAGTGGTGAATTCTTTCTAGCAATCTTTCCTGTAGCCACCTGCTGTTCCCAGAGTTTTTTTTACAAACAAGCTTTGAAGTTAGTGAGCTGTCCTGAACTTTGAGGAACTTTCAACTTACTGGGAAAATATTATTCTTTTTTTCTTTTTTTTAAATAAATTTATTAAAAGAAAATGCGTCATATTGACATAACTGATCATAATACATTTGTTTCAGGATGACAAGAAGCAAAGTTATCAAAAATATAAAGAAAAATAGGAGATCTAAAATAAAAAAATAAAGAATTAGAAAAAGTAAAGGATTTCATTAGCAGATATACTTGTGACAATTATTGTATTACCAAGAAAGTCCTAAATACAATAGCAGAAGCTTTAGTATGCTCTTTTATTTTATTTTTCAGTAATAGATGGACTAGAAGAAAAAAAAGGTGTGTGTGTATATGTATGTTTGTGTGTGGCAGTTGTTATTTGCATAGGCACAGCAAAATATGGGAGAAATTGGAAGGAAAAACCTTTGGCCTAAAAACAGGGAGACCTCACCCCTGAAGTGTTTTGGCATAAGACCAACTACAGGCTCCAGGCCTACTAGGTTGTCCAACGCCTTCGACATTCTCTGTGGTCCCAGAAACAGTTCTTCACCATCACAGTTGTTGCTGTCGGGTTTCTGTAGTTATAGAACTTGATTTCTGTACAGGTCCCATGTTGAAGGCTGTGAGGTATATGGCGTCTTCTGGTTTTGTCTCACCATTAGGTATCATTGCAGAGAATCCTGCCCTAAAAGCAGACTTATGCTGTTCCTAGGTATCATGGTGTCATAAGTACCATCTTTGGAGTAAGTCAATGCCATGACGGTGGTGGAGCCTTCCTTGTTAAGAGTTCTTATTCCTGGTAATGGTGTAGGAAACCATGTTTGTTTCCTCAGACGGTGTCCACAGTTCAGGGGTGAATGGTGAATGTCCGCTCAGCTGAAGTCTAAGACAAGTCACTATGCCAGGAGTTCAGATGTCTCAATACAGTTTAAAATGTACTCCAAAATCTGGAAATTGAGCTCACATTCGACCCAGCTATTCCACTCCTAGGTATATACCCTAAGAACACAAGAATACAATACAAAAACCCCTTCCTCACACCTATATTTATTGCAGCACTATTCACAATAGCCAGGCTCTAGAAACAACCAAGATACCCTTCAACAGACGAATGGCTAAAGAAACTGTGGTACATATACACAATGGAATATTATGCAGCCGTCAGGAGAGATGAAGTCATGAAATTTTTCTATACATGGATGTACATGGAATCTATCACACTGAGTAAAATAAGTCAGGGAGAGAGAGAGAGACGCAGAATAGTCTCACTCATCTATGGGTTTTAAGAAAAATAAAAGTCATTTTTGCAATAATCCTCAGAGACAGTGAGAGGGGGGCTGGAACTTCCAGCTCACTTCATGAAGCTCACCACAAAGAGTGGTAAGTGCAGTTATAGAAATAACTACACAGAGAACTACCACAATCATGTGAATGAACGAGGAAACTGGCAAGCCTGTCTGGAGTACAGGTGGGGGTGGGATGGGATGGAGGGAGATTTGGGACATTGGTGGTGGGAATGTTGCACTGGTGAAGGGGGTGCTCTTTACATGACTGAAACCTAATCACAATCATATATGTAACCAAGATGTTTAAATAAAGGGAAAAAAATGTACTCCCCCTCTCTATTAGATAAGAACTTGTTTGCATATGTAATCTCTGCACATTGTAATGTGCCTATGCAAAAAGGAAGAATAACAAAAGGTATTACTGTTGCATATGAGCGTGGAGGTATCAAGACCAACAATCCCCATAAACTTTTTCTTACATGGCCTTTAAACAAAGACTTGTCTACTAGAATTCTGTACTAAACAGATCTCGAGAATGGGGGGGATTGGCTACATGAGAAGATATTCAGTCACGGATATGCTTATTGAAAGAATGTAATTAAAGAGATACTCAAAGGGTATTTATAATGTCCTTTTTTTTTTTTTTTTTTTTTTGGGTCACACCCGGCAGTACTCAGGGGTTACTCCTGGCTCTGCGCTCAGAAATTGCTCCTGGCAGGCTCCGGGGGACCATATGGGATGCCGGGATTCAAACCACCATCCTTCTGCATGAAAGGCAAACACCCTACCTCCATGCTATCTCTCCGGTCCCTTATATGTTCTTTTTAAGTCTTTTGAAATAGTCAGGGAAGGAGTAAGATCCGGAACCCAGCTTCAACCTGTGAGTTAATTTTTGGAGTCTAGGGAAGATGGCTCCCAGGGCTTCTCAGCCACCAAATCCCATAGTAAGCGAAAGTCCATGGTAGAGGGAAGTGAAGGGAGAGAGGCCATCAAGAGCGAATCAATAGTAGTTGAGTGTCAGTGTTTCTCATGTAGAGAATCTATATTTTCACTTTGGGAGCTGGTTGACATCTGGCTCGGTTGGGGAGAATGTTCTGCTTTGTGAGGAGTTATGCACATGGAGTGTTATCCTGCAGGTCTTAGGCATTCCATTTCCTTTTTTAGGAACAGTCTAAAATTATGAGCATTGTGGTATCAAGGTTAACAAAGTACAGTTGGAAAAAAGTACAAAGTACATTTGGAAATGAAGACAGATGAGAAAGGACCCCAGTGTAAGGAGGTCCACTGCACAGCCAGGTTTATGGCCATGGAAGGGGTTACTTTTCCTTCCCCCACACCCCCAGGGACCCGGCTGCTTGGCCTTGCTGTGGAGGCCTGGCTTGGGGGTCCCATATCCCTGCTCTAGGGTTCAGTACAGGAGTCCTGTTGGCCAGCTCAGAGACATCCCAGTTACCGGTTGTGAGAGGAACGGTGAAGTTCTGGTATTTGGGGTCTGCTGATTCCTTTTCTAACAAAATGGCTGGGTGGTTTCAGATACTGGATGCATCAAACACATTTCACCTGCTTAACTAGACACTAGAGGTACCAGCTAATAGATGGTGGCAAGTTGAGCTTTGAATAATCCACTATATGGGTCGTCAGAAGTCTTTGGGGGCCCATGTGCATCTGTCACAGGCTCTCTAACTATTCTCCTGATTGGATTTGCCCAGAGAGAGCTGCTAGGTACCTGGACGGATTTGTGTGTATAAAACACATTGTCACAAGTTTCACTACAGTATATCATTTTACAGATGAGTTTTTTTGTTGTTGTTTTTTTGTTTGTTTTTGTTTTTTTGTTTGTTTTTGGTTTTGGGGCCACACCGGCAGTGCTCAGGGGTTATTCCTGGCTGTCTGCTCAGAAATAGCTCCTGGCAGACACGGGGGATCATATGGGACACCGGGATTCGAACCAACCACCTTAGGTCCTGGATCGGCTGCTTGCAAGGCAAACGCTGCTGTGCTATCTCTCCGGCCCCAGGAGCTGAGTTTTTAAGACTCGTCAGTATTTTTAAATTTTGCTTGAACCTTTGATGATTTGCAATTCAAATGAGCACTAGAGTGTAAAACTTCACTTGCAAGTAGAGCTGAGCCCTGCCCTGGTTTGTGACTTTTCTAAAAACGGCCACTTTGGGGGTGCCTTAAAAGTGGGAGATATGCAAGAAAACAATTGCTCAGCTCAATGAAAATCCGTATTTTTGGAGCTATTCAATCTTTTTATAATTACAGCACTTGTTTAACATTCTCTCCACCATTGGCCCCAGTTTTCTACCCACCCATCTCAAACCTGCCCCCTTGGCAGGCACAAAATAGTCAATTTTAGATTGCTTGTTACAATTAAATGGTTAATGGAATTATTGAAAAATATTTAAAATTAAAACATTCTGAAAATTGTGCAGTGGGGATCATTAAGTCATTGTGTGAGCGCTTACTAAACTATTTGTTGCTAGTTGAGCATTGTGTAGTGTTTTTGTTTCTCGAGATTAGTTGGCTTCTGTACTACTTGTGTGCTTCTACTGGCAGTATTGAAAAATTTGGATATTTCGTGTGGTCATAAATGTGGTCACGCACTCCAGGAACCCCAGGATCTGCAGAAATGGGCCTTTACTCTGACATGTGGGATATGAGTTTGGCATTGGGGCTTCTGGGAGTAGAGAGGTGAGTGGAGGCTGTCCACCCCTGCTCCAAGAAGGTCTCAGAGTTTACGGCAAGAGTACCTGGGATAGTTGGCAGCTTGATGCCTCTACATAGATCAGGGATGGATCTGAGGAGTTAGACCCTGGAAATAGTGACAGCTTTGGAGTCGGGATCTGGCTGTTGGGGGGCTTTGGCGGAGTGAGGACATGGCCCCACCCCATCCCAAGACCACTCCATAGTTTTGAGCCAGAAGACTGATGTTCCTGTGACTTTTTGTGACTTTTTTTCTTCTCTTATGAGACTAATCCTGAAGCTGTAGAGCTGGACCAAAGAGCTTACATGGTAGCTGTGAGAATAGTGTCAGTTTGCTACTTTAATAGAGTGTTTTACTCAAAGATAAAACTGATAATCTACATTTCTGTCTGGCAGTGATTGAATAAAATTATCAAGGACTCGGACTTTGAAATTTGGCTCAGCTTTTTTTTTTCCCCTCTAAAGAGATCACTTGAGTAAAGAAAGTTTCAGGCTCTGCTCAGTTCTCAGTTTGTAGGAGTGACATGCTGGTTTGGCTGGGGTTAGCAGTGAGCTCTCAGCCTAGGAAGTGGATGTCTTGTTCTGCAGCCTGGGCAGTCCTACCGGCAAACGCTGCACCTTTTTTCTTAGACCCTGTGAAAGACCTCTAGTGTTCTTGGGCAGTGACTCTATTATCTTGTAAAGGAGTGAGACAGGTATACTGGTATTGGGTATTATATCATCTTGTGTGAGGATCCCATTTCAGTGAAAATTGTTCTTGTTCATGGACTTTTAGCTTCAGGATACCACTATACCCTTTGCTTACTAACAGATGTGATGGGTGATAGAACTAAATAAACTATGATTTTTCAGTTGATGGGTGAGGTTAGAAGTTTCACTGTCACCAAATGAGCCTTTATTTTTATTCATTTATTCATTCATTCATTCATACATTTTGGGGTTTTTTTGTTTGTTTTTGTTTTTTTTTTTTGAGACCACACCTGGTGGTGCTCAGGGGTGACTCCTGGCTCTGCGCTCTCCTAGCAGGCTCAGGGCACCATTTAGGATCTTGGGAATTGAACCTGGGTCCATCCCAGGTCAGCTGCATGCAAGGCAAACGCCCAGAGTGCTATCACTCTGGCCAAATTGGACCTTTTTTAAAGAAACAAACCTGATTTAGATCTGTAGGAGTTTAGAATGTAAACTTTGGTTTGGTTTTCTTCTGGGAATGATAGTGCCCAGTATCAGTGAGGTATCTTGATATCTGTACATAAGGCTCAGTAGTCTACATTAGAAATACCTGTCTTCCCTCAGAACCCCCTAGGCCACTGTTCAGGGCAGTGATCTTCTTGCATGCTGCCTCCTGCATTTCTTGGTCACTTGACTCACAGGATTCTCTGGGTTCAGAGAGGAGGTGGATATGCAGTTGAATGATCTTTATCCCTGGTGTCATCATCTTAATGTCTCTCATGATAATAGAGTCAGACCAGTATCTTCTCCCAACCCACAGGAGGGTCCCTAGAGGTTCAGCCATTCTCTTCCTCGCCTCCTGAGTTAAAGATCTTTTCAAACTATGGAGCAGCTACTGAAGATTCTCTAAGATGCCCCAGCTACTAGCTGGAGAAGGTTGGCTGCTATCACCTGCCTTCTACCTCACTGCCTTCTGTCCCTCTCCCCAGTCTAGGGTGGCCTGTCAGAAGCCAGGTGGAGAGAGAGGGGAACCAGAAACAAAGTGCAAAGGAGTAGCTGCTTTATCCTCCCTTTTTAGTTAAAGGCTCATCTCAAATTGCTGCTTGGTGTCAGCAAGAGCAAAACCTCTTACACAGGTTCTTAAGCATTTGTGTGTGTGTGTGTGTGTGTGTGTGTGTGTGTGTGTGTGTGTGTGTGTGTGTGTGTGTGTGATTTTTGGGTCACACCCGGCAGTGCTCAGGGGTTACTCCTGGCTCCATGCTCAGAAATTGCTCCTGGCAGGCACAGGGGACCATATGGGATGCCAGAATTTAAACCGATGACCTTCTGCATGAAAGGCAAACGCCTTACCTCCATGCTATCTCTCTAGCCCCAGGTTCTTAAGCATTTGTACAGATTAACTGAAAACTCTGGCAGCCTTGATGGAACTCTACTCCTCACTCCTTGGAAGCAGGAAAGTGGTACAGAAAGGGCTGAGGTTCGCTGGATTGATGGTAAAAACTGAGGTACTTACCTTGTACTTGGCTGACTTGGTCCATCCCTAGCACCCAAGCACCACCATGAGTCACTCCTGAGTACCTCCAGATGTGACCCAACCACCCACCAATACATGTGTGCACATGTGCACGCATGCATACTCTTTGCACCAAAAAAGAAAACAAAGCTGTAGCCTTGTGGTTTTTTCCCTCATTTCTTCTCAAGTATTATAATATATGGGTGTCATAAACTAAGTGAAGCTGAACAGTAAAAATGTAGAGATGGAATATGTGAGTGCTTGAGTGCCATTTTGACATAGAGTTTTGGGTTGTTTGTCTGCTTGCTTTAATTGGGAAAAAGAATTGCATGATACCCTGATAACAGCAAAGCCTTTGTCACCCCTCAGCAATTGGGTTATTTTCCCTGCTTTTCATCCCTCAGGAATACTGCCTTGTTTGACCCTCTCTGGGAAAGGCCAATGGGTTTCTGGTGAGCAATGTCAGGGGATTCTGAGGCTCCCTACTGTGTAGGCAGTGAATCCCTTTGCACTTTGAAACATGTTCATCATTGAAATTAAGAGCAATAATCCTCCCACCAGCCCAAACTCATCTCTCTAGACTCAACATGGTCTCCAGAATTCAATTGGAGAGCAATGAAGAGTTCACAATACTTGCAGTGTTTTCTGGAAACATCTATGGCCACCGAATAAAAAAGGGTCAAATCTCATCTTTCCTCCATATGAGTCACTTCAACTTCCTACCTGCGCTCACAGCCCCTCACCAGGACAGACTATCCCACTGCTCACACCTAACTGCACTGAGCCAATTGTTGCTGCCAGTGAATAATCCCTACTCAGCACCTGGGACAGTTCCAGCACGGAACTTCCTCTTGGTGAGCCATCTGACAGGAGAGGGAACTGAGCCTAATTTATGAATCTAATAACCTCAGTGCTGCAGCTTGGGAAGTGAGCCTTCCAAATTTTCCCCTACTTTTCCCCAGTGAATTACAGTGGCATATGTTCTAGTTGTTAACAGCAGTACTTCTGAAATTTAGCTGCCATTTCATGGATTTAACCTTCCAGAAATCAAATTCAGGGCAGGAGAGATACCTCAAAGGGTGGTGTGCCTGCCTGCCATGTTCAAAGTCCTAAGTTTAACCCCCAGCACCAATACATATTCCCTTCTCAGCTAAATCCAAGTATTGCTAGAAATGGCCTCTGGACACAGCTTGGAGGCTCCCCATTAAAAAACAAAACAAAATAATCAAGGGGCCGGAATGGTGGTGCAGAGCAATAAGGTGTCTGCCTTGCCAGCGAAAGCCTAGGATGGACCTGGGTTTGATCCCCCAGCGTCCCATATGGTCCCCCAAGCCAGGAGTGATTTCTGAACGCATAGCCAGGAGTAACCCCTGAGCGTCACCGGGTGTGCCCCCACCCAAAAAAAAAAAAAAAAGCAGTCAAAACGGGCCTGAGAGATAACACAGCAGTAGGGCATTTGCCTTGCATGCAGACGATCGGATGGAAGGTGGTTCGAATCTTGGCATCCCAGATGGTCCCCCGAGCCTGCCAGGAACGATTTCTGAGTACAGAGCCAGGTTAACCCCTGAGTGCTGCTGGGTGTGACCCAAAAACCAAAAAAGGAGGAGAGCAGTCACAGCCAAATGATAGTGTGTCTGCCAGGTATACACAACTCTGGCAGGTGTTTGTGGCTGGATTGGGAGAGAATAGAGATCTACCTAGTGACACTCCCTGTTCCCTTTTCCAGACAGAATCTGGGGCTTTCAGACCCACTGGTTTGGCTTTCCCCTTGCTGGTGGGAGCCAAGCTAAGTAAGCAGGGGTAGGATAATAGTACAGACAGAACTGGAGCGCCCCCCCCCACCCCAGTCTGCCTTTGACTAATGAGGTGTAAGGCTGAGCCAGGCTGAGTTAATTTCAGGGGCAATCCATTTCCTGCTACTTTTATTCAGCCAGCATCATCCATCACAACCAAAGAGCCCTTGGGACCTTCTGCACCATCCCAGTATCTTGAAGGAAGGGAAGGGGGAGCTGATGTCCTCCCTCTCCTTATAGAAAAGGAATAGCTTAGGATTTAGCTACAGAAATGTCTGCAAATACTTCCTGCCACCATTCTGTGGTGCCTCCCTGAACCTAACCTAACAGGTCTTTCCATCCAGTGGAAAGATGATGCAGTTATCAGATGGAGAGGACATATCAAAACCTATTCTGCTGGGAGGTCCTTGAGGAGAAAGACAACTGGTATCCAATATCTGCAACTAATGAACTTATCAGTAAATATAACACATGAGCTCATTAATCTTAACTTTGCTTTTGGACCAAATGGGAGTTTGGCTCCTCAGGAGACAAAAATCTCATCTCTGTTCTTTTTCTTAAACCCAATCCCAATTTAGAGTCAAACATATTGCCCTGCTCTCCCTGGGAAACAGTTAATAATGTATTTTCATGCACAATGGATGGTCCTAGGAGGGCCTGGTTGTTCAGACCCCAGACTGTGTTCGTCCACCAGTATATGGTGGGAGCTGGAGGCATCAGAGCAGGATGCTGTCGGCTGAGTGATGTTCTCTGAGTGGATGCAGCTTAGGAGTTGGCTAGTGAAATTTCTGCTGTTTTAAGACCACTGCTGCAAAGAATCTGAGGGTAGGAACCTGAAGAATTGGTTTGCAGGACTGGGTCCCCATTCACACTAGCTGCTGGGATCTAACCTGGAAAGAAAGAGGTCTCTGAGAGGGGATGCTGTTTGTTTGGACAATGAGGAGAACATATGTTAGGGGGCAGGGAGGGGCTGCTTCAGCATAGAAGAGGAAGAGCAGATGTGAAGATGGAGTCAGGCTCTCTCACAGGCAAGTGGGCCTGACACTAGGCCTAACCAGGGCTCTGGGAGGTGTATATGGGCACCTGATGGCCTGCAGTGGTGGTGAGGAGCTCCTCTCCCCAGCCCAGTTCTTTCCCCCTTCCAAGAGTGTCACATGGGCCTCGTGGGCACCAAGTCCGCCATGAGTGCATTTGCACAGTGTTTCTCAAAACTGATCAGCACATGGGAAGGAACACTTGATAGTCCATGGTAGTTACATTTGTGTACTGCCCAGAGTCCCTTTGCCAAGTCCCCAAGTACCTCCTCTCCTGCTTCTGACCATACTGTCTCCCAGCACTGTCTGCCCTCTGCAGTCCTGTGGCCACTTCCACCTCTTGGGGGCTTATTGGGGTGGGAGACTATAGGTAGGAAACCCTGAGTGTGGGATAGTCCTACCTGCCGGATAGGACTTGTAGCAGCTTTTAGAACTCAGCATTTTCATTTTTTCCTCTATATGTAATACTAACCAGCTCTTAAAATAATCCATTTTCCTTTGAGAGCCCCCACTCACTTGTGGGTTATGTTTTGATCACTCTCATTCCCCCCCCCCCAAGCCCTAGCTTTACAGGAAGTAGAATGTAATTTAAGCCATAATCACTTCTGCTCCCTCTCAACCTCTGGAACGAGTGGGTGTCCTGTGGTGGGTACCACAATTTGCCCAAACCACAGAAGGAGCTGAGCTGTCAGCTCTGTGCTACTCTAGCCTGTGGTATGTTGAGAGGAAGGGGCTTGCAGCCCACTCTTTGAAACTTGGGAGAGTGTCTCATTCAGCAGTCTTTTGCGGTCCATTTCCATGGTCCAGGCACAGGCAGCATTGAAAGCAGAAGTTACCTCAGCAGTGAACCTTGAGGGAATTGTGTCCTTCAGACATCCAGGGGACATCATATGCCCTGGAGAAGAGCTTTGACGCGTGGAGGAGTTGGGCTTCTAATCCAAGGGCAGTGGTGTTGGGTTATAAACAAGTCTCTGGGAGTTGTGCCTCTACCTCTGGAGCAGAGCTGAAGGGAGAGGCTTTGGGTTTTAACTTGGCTAATGGATTTTCTTTTGGAGGCACTGACTATCTCTTTGCTTCTCCCATGGCTGCAGGCTACGTGTTCTGCATGTTACATCGCCTCCCGGAGCAGCACGACTGTACGTTTGACCACATGGGTCGTGGCCGAGAGGAAGCCATCATGAAAATGGTGAAACTGGACCGGAAAGTGGGGCGTTCCTGCCAGCGCATCGGGGAGGGGTGCTCCTGAAGGCCAGGCACGGCCACACATGACGCTGTTCTTAGTTCACTAATGTTAGCCTTATTTAGGACAAAGTCAGCCAGACACCTTGTACTGGGCACGCGTCAGACTACAGCCAGTCCGTTTCCTTTCTTTAGCCAGCCATCCTGGTACTGTAGTTTAGGGGTTGATGGTGGTTGAAATTGATTTCTGGCTGGTTACTAAGGTGCCTGCTAGCCATTGTATAAAATTAAAACATGAAGAATATTTTTTTTGAGCATGGCTAGTGGATTTAAAACAACACATACCTGTCACTGCTGGAGTCAAACTTAAAAAAGCCTTAAGTGGAAATGTTCCAGATGGAGACTTGGAGTCACTGAGGAGAAGCTGGTGTTAATGTTCCCACGACGCACATGGCTTTGCCAGAAACTCTGTAATGTTCCGCCTTTCACCTCTTCACTTATCCTTAGTCCCGGTAGCCAAGATACCTGATGGCCACGCGTGCCTTGGCCATGGGAGGCTGCCACGAGTGGCCATGTGGCTGGGCAGGGGGTGGTCTTGTGCTCCCACAGAGCTGGAAAGGGGGCTCAGGCTGGTTCTTAGGAAAAATTTTTTATCTGACTTGCTATGAAAAACTCATCACACAAGAAGACAAGCATTAACCTCACTTTGAGAATTCCTCCACTTGAGACTAACCACCACCACCAAGACCCACCTCTCTACACAGGATCCACAGAGTGAGAAGCAGCAAGTATCCTGGCCGGTCTGCCGTTTGCCAAGTTTCAGGGACCTGGCGATTGATCAAATAAGGCTAATCTCAGCACAGCAGCTGTGCCGGGCTGCCCCACTGGCCTCTGCACCTTGAGTTCTATATTGGGAGTTTCTTCAAAAGGTGTTTCAGAGCTGATGGGGGATCTGCAGAGGCACTTGGGAGAAGCTGGGACAGCTGCTGCCCAGACTCTGCCCTTCCTGCTCCCATTGACCCCCTGGGGCCAAGCGGGCAGTGCCATGGTCTCTGCCTCTCCTTCTCTAGAGACAGGCAGTGCACATGGACTACACAGCAAGCTCAGTGAAAGAGGCAGCCTAGTGCCTGGGACAGGGCTTAGTCTCTGCTCTGGGGGCTGGGGGGGTGTGTCCTCAGCCTGTGCCCTCCACCTGGGCAGAGAAGCCCAGTAGCTGCAGCCGCTCAGGCCAGATGAGAAAGAGGAGAGGTGGGCCTGTGGCCTGTGTTACTAGTGGAGATTGGGGGCCAGGTAGACAGGAGTAAGATACCCTTGAACCTGAGTGGGCATCAGTGGCCTCACAGCCCTAAAATAGGTTGGTGAGGGGAGATGGCTCCTACAGAGATGGTTTATATCTGCCAATGCACAGGCTTCTGGAACTTTCCCTTCATACCACAACAAACAGTTTAGCTCTGCAAATCAGCAGCAAAACACCACACACAAATATTTTTTGGTCCAAAATACTGAAATAGGAAATCATGCTCTTCACCCCCAGCCCCTGAGTGGAATCCGCTGCAAAATCTCCAGCCTTAATTCTTGCTTCAGGACCAGACTGGTGTCTTGCTCTCGGGCAGCCCAGGGCAGGGCACCCGGTCTGCCCACGTTTACCACTGTTGTCAAGCCACGGCCCTCTGGCCAGCCCATGGCCTTCCTCACTGAGGCGCCTGCCTAGGCTCCCCCTCAAGCTTCAATCCCCAAGAGGCCACACGCGTGCCCTTCCGCCCTCCTCAGGCCCCAGCAGCTGCTGCCGGGCAGCAAGGGGCAGCAGGCTCTGGGGGACGGGCGGCACGCAGGGAGGCCCGACCCCTGTTCACTTCCCGATGGTAGAGCTGGGGGTGGGGGGAGGAAGGGCTGTGCCCCTGCAGTATCTGTTCTGTGAAGTTTGTTAAATGTAAGGAAAGCTTAAATTCTTGTATCTTTAAGAGAAAAAATCTTATTTAACCCTTTTGTGTTCTAGATTTACTTACACATATAGCCTAGAGCTCAGTTTTAGTTTTAACATTGTGAAAATATTAAAAGAATCTTGTAACTTTATTCCTTTTTTTCTCCTGCTGAAAAAAAAATTAAACCAATCATATGAAAGTTTGGATTTCTCTGTCCTACTGGTTCTAAGTGCCCAAGTCAAAAAGCCTCTCTGGCAAAAAATGGGGGTGGAATACATGCTCCTTCTGAAGTGTCTGTTCATTCATCCAGTTCCACACTGGTTTCTATTGGGTGCATCTGCCTCAGAACCACAGGAAGAGAGTGTCTGGTGGGGGGTAAGGAAATTAAGCACAGCCCTGAGAGCCCCGAGGTGTGTCTAGGTCTTTGGGCAGTGCAGCTTCTTTATGTTCCAACCTCTGGACAAGACCCAGAGGAGACTGCAGGTGAGGTGGACACTGTGATCTTGGGCACAGAGCATATACCCAGCCCCTCAGCAGGTTGGTACCCACTGGTGACGGAATGCCAGACTCTGGGGCAATAGCAAGGTGTGGGCCAGCACAGCACTTGGGCTTGTGGTCACACTGCAGGGTTGAGGGTCGGTTCCTCCTCCTTGCCCCCTTCAGTACTACTAATTGATGAAGGAGGCTTCCTTTGTGCCTTACTGGGACCTCCAGTAAGAAATGGGATGGATGGGGCCGGAGAGATAGCACAGCGTGTTTGCCTTGCAAGCAGCTGATCCAGGATCTAACGTGGTTGGTTCGAATCCTGGTGTCCCAAATGGTCCCCATGCCTGCCAGGAGCTATTTCTGAGCAGATAGCCAGGAGTAACCCCTGAGTGCTGGTGGGTGTGGCCCAAAAACCAAAAAAAAAAAAAAAATGGGATGGAGGGGCCAGAGAGATAGCACAGCAGTAGGGCGTTTGCGTTGCACACAGCCAATTCAGGACAGACGGTGCTTCAAATCTCGGCATCTCATATGGTCACCTCCAGGAGTAACCCCTGAGCGCCACCAGGTGTGAACCAAAAACCAAAATAAAGTGGTTGGTTCTGGAGAGAATAGGGAACTTCCTGGGGTTCAGTGGGTCTTAGTCTGCACTCCCTTGGAAAATCGAGAGCCTTCTGACTCCAGAAAAGGAGACACCCCACCACCACCACCACCAAGAGTGAGGGCCCAGATGGGCACAATGGGTAGAAATCCCCACAGAAGTTGCCAGGGCCTCATAAATTCACTTTGTTGCCATTCTTAAAACTCCAAGAGGGGCTACTAGGAAAAGAGCAGGTAGAGAAAGACTGGGGGATAGGAAGATCTTGGGAACATGGACATGAGTGGGAATGGACCAATGTCCCAGCAGCCTGACTCACATGTGGGCTCCAGTGAGTTCATATGCTGGCATTAGGTGAGTTCTTCTGTCACTTTGGGGATGTCAGACATTTAAAAGCTTAAAAAAAATACAGCAGATTAAGTCATCTTCTTGCATCTTTTGAGCACTAACTAGAGAGATGGGTGAGGAATACAGGCGGTGGCTGCACTCAGAGCTCCAGGCTCCTTGACACCCTGACTTGTGGGTCATGAAGCACTGATCTGGATGTGACCTGTATGCAAAATGATCCTAATCTCAAGAAGGTGCCCCAGACCCAAGCCAACGTATAAGAGGTCTGAGGACAGAGGTGACCCCAAATGGAACCGAGCAAACGTGGAACCCCAATACATTGTGGAGAATGTGAAATGTTGAGGATCCTGTAGAAAACAGTTGGTTCCTCCAAAATCCAGAAGTGCCAGCTGACCTAGGGATTCCCCTTCTAGGTATTGACCCCCACAGAACTGAAAGCAGGGGCTTCAGTGCTTTTTGTATGTGTGTTGATGGCACCTTAAGAGAGACAACCTTGTGGATTCCAAAGTTAAATCTGGATAAATAGCATGAACCGAGTATATAATTTAAGAATCAGTACCACATTCCTGTGGACAGGAGCCATGAAGACCATGCAACTCACAGAATATGGCCATTGCTTTGAATGTCTGGAATCAGTAGCTCTACTGGGACAGAAAGCAGATGATCTGTCACCAGGATTTAGAGGGGGTCTAGGAGCTGACTCGGTGCAGGGTCTTCTATGATCATGAAAATACTCCCCACTTGAGAGAAGGCCTAGCACCCTGTAAAAACCTGTGCACTCCAAGGGTTCATTTTAGGATGGGATTGCAGCTACATGTGTCTCCTATTTATAGTTAATCTGTCTTCCCTGCATCCAGCAGTGGGGAGCCAGATGTGTGACTCTAGGACAGCACCAGATATGGGGAGTCTCTGGAAAGCCTGGCCTCTCTGAGTTCCAGCCACATGGATTTGAGTAAATACTGTGGTCTAGAGTGGTTGGTCGGTATCCATGTGCAACAGCAGAATGAGCATAGACTGTATGGGTTCTGTTCCCCAGTGTAAATGAAGCTGGATCTCACTGATTGACTTGCCAGGCCAGCACAGGGCAAGGAAAAGCTGATGGTTAGATGGTGATGAGGTGAACATGAACCTGAAGTAATGGGATACAATCCTTTCTGGTGAACTCAACCAGTGGGGGCTGCCAGTACTGTAAAAAAGATGGTGTAGATGAAACGGGAGGTGGGGAACAGGGCCAAAGAGACAGAGTTGACACAAATGGCAAACTGTGGGGCCAGAGCAGTAGCACAGTGGAGAAGGTATTTGCCTTGCATGCAACTCACCTGGGTTCAGTTTCCAGCATCCCATATGTTCCCAAACCTGCCAGGAGTGATCTCTTAGTGCAGAGTCAGGAGTGCCCCCCCCCCAACAAACAAATGGGCTTGTGAGATGGATTCTGGCTTTCAGGTGAGGGTCTCAGCAGGGGACACCCCTCCTGGCCTTGCAGTGCTTCACTCAATGTCCAAGATGAGTGTTGACTGGGAGTCATGGCCAAGTTCCCTATGTTCAGCCATTTAGGCTAGGTCTGAGCAGATTGACCCTGAATGTGGCCAGTTCTGCCATCTGAGACCTGGCACTGCAGAGCTGAGTGAAGTGCCCCATGGGCTGTGGAGATTGAGACCACTCACACTGCTTCTGCAGGACCGCCAGCAAAAACCAGGATGATTTGGGGTACAGCTGGCTGGAGACTACTGCAGACCATGTCTGTCCTCTCACCTACCCTGCCTCTTGTAAGAAGCAAAGTACTTTTGTAACCTTAGAAGCATAAGTGTCTGGACCAGAGGACTTAGCATGGCTGGTAGGGCACGCGCCTTGCATGTGTGTGAGTGTGATCCCTGAGCACAGAACTAGGAGTGGCCCCCAAAAACAAAAATAGAAAACAGACTGAATTTTACACTGTTGTAACAACTAACAGAAGAGATGAGTGGGTCAACCTCAAAAATGTCTTCCAGTGTTTTCCTTGATTCTTTTCTAGAGTGATTACCCCTGTGCCCCCCAAACCCTCATTGTTCAGCCTATTGGTGCTGGGGAACTACCAGGGCAGCACCGAGATGATTACCCATGAGTTCCCAAATTTTATCCCAGGAAGTTTTTGGGAAAACATCTAACAACATTTTCCTCTGGGGTCCTCCAAGCCACGAGGAGCACTTGCCTCAGGAGTAGGAGGACAGTACCTGATGGATGTGACAAGAACTGGTGTTCTTGGGTGGGACAGCTGGCTACCCAGCCTCTCCTGCCTACAAGCCTGACTAAAATGTGGACATGAGGTTGCAGGGCTGCTGGCTGGAGCACCCCTATCAGACTCAGGGAGCAGGGAGGTGCCATTCTAGGTTGTGGGGTGCTTAAGAAAGCCTATTGGGCAGCAGAGGAGCAGGAAGAAGGCTATTCTGCATGAACTCCAGCAAGAAAGGTGGACCCACAGACCTGGGACCTTCTTACTGTGTTCTGGTCCCCCCAAGTGCCCACCCTGCAAGAATCATCACTTCAACACCCTAAATTCTGGTGCCCCTCCACCAAAGGGGTAATCCCTGAAATGGGGGTGCTAGTGGGGGCCCAAGAGACTCCAAATGGTTCTGAAGGACATCAAGAAAAGACCACTGTCTACAACCCTGCACCCCACTGTACCTGAGAGACAGTGGGGCAGTGACAGGGCACCTCATCCACCTGTGGACATGCACAAAGCCAGCCTGATGGAATGAGACTGATGGAGTGACCCTCTGCACTTTTTGAGTCACCCATGTAACTGTGAGCAAACAATATTCTCTGGGCAAATGTCTTCCATGGCTTTGTACCTGATCCCTTCTGTTGCTTTTTTTTTTTTCCCCACTTTAATTCATTCTGTCCTCTGTTTCTTCTGGTCCTGTTCCATTTTATTTTTTATTCTTATTATTTAGTCAATGACATTGTTCATGATTGAGGTTGGTGAGGAATATGAGAGTGTACCTCATTGGAACCTCAAATTTACCCAGAATGAACAAATTGCTCTTCAGTGTATCCACCTGCCTTCTTAAACTCAAAGTCTAAGATTTATGATATTTACCATTTAAGCTGATGAAACAGTATGTATTGGAGTTCCATGGTCCCACACATGGGAGAGATTGCAAAACCCACTTCAGGAGAGTTGATGTTTCCCTGGCAGGTATATTGAGTATAGCTGTTTACAGGACAAACAAGGGCCCTTGGTGGAAAATGTCAACAGAAGAATTGCTGAAACTTAGAAGATAACAAAGACTGTCCCTGAATTCTTGCTAAACTTCCAAAACCCTAAAGTGCTGGGAGGATTGTCACCACTTAGGAAGGAAATTGGGGACCCAGGCACTCACACATGAGCTTACAGCCAACCTCGGGATTCTGAAATTTCCATGAATCACCATCCTCAGCCTTCTGTGTCATTCATTTGTCTGACTGCTCCCTCAGTTTGCTGTGGGCTCTTCCTCTCTGGGGCTCCAGGCACAAGCTTTGCAAATCTCAGTTGTCCCTTCTCAGTTCTCCAAGGCTCTGTCCTCAAACCTATGACCTGTCTTTTCTGCTGGGGAATCTTTTTCCAGTCTCCTGACCCTTAAAAACTGGGAGCGACCCAACTGTACCTTGCTCTGGCTCTAAACTATGGTGGTCGGAACAAGATAATTGTGGGATGTGAGGTTGAAACATTGCATATGTGAAACCTTGCATAAACCAGTGAATCCGAGAGACACAACCATTAAGTCACTCCAGATAAGCCCAGTTGAGATCTCTGGAGCTTTCTGGGGATGGAGGGGGGGGGGGGTGGGATGGGCAGGCTGAGTTCCTGTTTGCCAGAAGGTCTAGCACCCCACTCAACTTCTCCAGCATATAAATGACCCAGCTCCACGACTAATTTCAAAGAAAGACCAAGTTGCTGAACTATCAGTTCAACTGTTCTGCAGTTCCTGGAGCGTGATAATCTCCAAATTTTATAGTACTGACATCCCAGTAGGAGCACAACATTTTAAATGGGAAAATTTCACGGAAGTCCACCGAGTTCAATGAGTGAAACCAAGAATACAGAGGGCACAACTAGCACCTAAAAGCTCAGTAAATCCTCCAATAGTTACTTTAGTAACACCATTGTGAGATTTATGTTGTAATAAGCAATATATAGTAAATGTGTGCTTGCTAAAGGGAAGGCTTATGAAGATGTGTGATAAACTGGGGACATTAATGAAGGGATATTCACACTGGCAGTGGGATTGGAGTTGGAACATTGAATACCTGAAATAATTATTATGAACAACTTCTGTAAATTTTCAAATGTTAGAAAAAATTTAACTATGAAAATCAACTAAAATAAAAATTTTTCTTTGTTGGGGGTAAGGGCCACACCCGGCAGCGCTCAGGGGTTACTCCTGGCTGTCTGCTCAGAAATAGCTCCTGGCAGACACGGGGGACCATATGGGATGCTGGGATTCGAACCAACCACCTTAGGTCCTGGGTCGGCTGCTTGCAAGGCAAATGCCGCTGTGCTATCTCTCCGGCCCCCTAAAATAAAAAATTTTAATTCAAAGAGATCTGCATGCTCACCCCTCTCCACCATGCAGGAAGCCCCAGAAGCCACACCCAAACTCTGGGGTCTCCATCAGATAAACAGCTTCACAGTTTCATGACTAATCTTGGACAAGAAGCCAAGCCAATGAAACTTCCATTCACACTGGACATTTTTTTTTTGTTCCTAAATATTTTAATATTATATTACTTAGTGGCTAAAGTATAAGATAAAAAATTACAAGTGCTTTATAAAGTGGCATTCATTTTTAAGTTGACATTAATTGCAAATCAAGCCATCACACTGAATACTGAAACTTGAAAAGTTATTATAAACAGAAAATATTAGTACAATACAGGTGATCCAGTTTTAATCTATTTCACTGATATTCTAATATATTCTCATCAAAAATTAAAATGTTTTAATTAAGATTAATATTCAGTTTAAAAGGCATAATTACCATAAACTAACCAAATTATCCTAAAGGTTAGGAATTTGTTTACTATGGAACAAATGCCATGATTTTCAGAATATATAAGGAACATAGAAGGACCCAACAAAAAATAAATTTATAATATCAAGTGTCTGGAAGGGTTACATTCATGGCCACACCAAGAGTTAGCTATTTGGCTACGTTTTCTGTTCAGTATTGTGTTCTATAAAAAAAAATATTTAGATAACCTTTTCTTTTTAACCAAACATTTCTTTTTTAAAAATAATATTTAAGCACCTTGATTACAAACATGATTGTGGTCTTTTTTTATTAATATCTTTATTTAAACTCCTTGATTACAAATATGATTGTAGTTAGGTTTCAGTCATGTAAAGAACACCCCCCCCACTTCACCAGTGCAACATTCCCATCGCAAATGTCCCAAATCTCCTTCTTCCTCATCCCACCCTGCCTGTACTCTAGACAGGCTTTCTACTTCCCTCATTCATCCACATAGTTATGATAGTTGTCAATGTAGTTATTTTTCTAACTGAACTCACCACTCTTTGTGGTGAGCTTAATATCGTGTACTGGACCTTCCAGCCCTCCACTCTTTTGTCTCTGAAAATTATTGCAAAAATGTCTTTTAGTTTTCTTAAAACCAATAGATGAGTGAGACTATTCTGCGTCTTTCTCTCTCCCTCTGACTTATTTCACTCAGCATAAAAGATTCCATGTACATCCATGTATAGGAAATTTTCATGACTTCATCGCTCCTGATGGCTGCATAATATTCTATTGTGTATATGTACCACAGTTTCTTTAGCCATTCATCTGTTGAAGGGCATCTTGGTTGTTTCCAGAGTCTGGCTATTGTAAATAGCGCAGCAATGAATATAGGTGTGAGGAAGGATTTTTTGAATTGTATTTTTGTGTTCCTTGGGTATATCCCTAAAAGTGGTATAGCTAAATCATATGGGAGCTCAATTTCTAGTGTTTCGAGGAATCTCCATATCGCTTTCCATAAAGGTTGGACTAGACGGCATTCCCACCAACAGTGAATAAGAGTTCCTTTCTCTCCACATCTCTGGGGCCAGCACTGCTTGTTCTCATTCTTTGTGATGTGCGCCCATCTCTATGGCATGAGATGGTACCTTATAGTTGTTTTGATTTGCATCTCCCTGATGATTAATGATGTGGAGCATTGTTTCATGTGTCTTTTGGTCATTTGTGTTTCTTCTTTGAGGAATTGTCTGCTCATTTCTTCTCACCATTTTTTGACAGGATTAGATGGGTTTTTCTTGTAAAGTTCTGTCAGTGCCTTGTATATTTTGGATATTAGGCCCTTATCTGTGGGTATTGGGTAAATAGTTTCTCCCACTCAGTGGGTGGCTCTTGTATCCTGGGCACTATTTCCTTTGAGGTGCAGAAGCTTCTCAGCTTATTATATTCCCATCTGTTTATCTCTGCTTCCACTTTTTGGAGAGTGCTGTTTCCTCTTTTAAGATGCCTTTAGTCTCAATGCCATGGAGGTTTTACCTACGTATTGTTCTTTATACCTATGGTTTCAGGTCTGATATCAAAGTATTTAATCCATTTGAATTTTGCCTTCGTACATGTGTTAGCTGGGGAGTCTGAATTTGCTTTTTTGCAAGTGCCAACAGCACTTGTTGAAGAGGCTTTCCTTGCTCCATTTAGGATTTCTTGCCCCTTTATCAAAAATTAGGTCATTGTATGTCTGGGGAACATTCTCTGAGTACTCAAGCCTATTCCACTGATCTGAGGATCTGTCTTTATTCCAATACAATGCTGTTTTGATAACTATTGCTTTGTAATACCATTTAAAATTGGGGAAAGTAATGCCTCCCATATTCTGTTTTCCAAATAGGTATTTGTGGCTATTTATTGTTCCAAATGAATTTCAGAAGTGTTTGATCTACTTTTTTAAAGAATGTCATGGGTATTTTTTTTATTTTTATTTATTTATTTTTTGTTTTTGGGTCACACCCGGCGGTGCTAAGGGGTTACTCCTGGCTATCTGCTCAGAAATAGCTCCTGGCAGGCACGGGGGACCATATGGGACACTGGGATTCGAATCAACCACCTTTGGTCCTGGATCGGCTGCTTGCAAGGCAAACGCCTCTGTGCTATCTCTCTGGGCCCATGTCATGGGTATTTTTAAAGGAATCATACTAAATCTGTACAAAGCTTTGGGGAGTATTGCCATTTTAATAATGTTAATCTTGCCAATTCATGAGCATGGTATGTGTTTCCATTTCAGTGTGTCCTCTCTTATTTCTTGGAGCAGGTTTTATAGTTTTCTTTGTATAGGTCCTTCATGTCTTTAGTCAAGTTGACTCCAAGATATTTGAGTTTTTGTGGCACTAATGTGAATGGGGTTTTCTTAATGTCCATTTCTTTCCTATTATTATTGGTGTATAGAGAGGCCATTGATTTTTGTGTGTTAATTTTGTAGCCTGCCACCTTGCTATATGAGCCTATTGTTTCTAGAAGCTTTTTGGTAGAGTCTTTAGGGTTTTCTAAGTAGAGTATTATGTCATCTGCAAACAGTGAGAGCTTGACTTCTTCCTTTCCTATCTGGATTCCCTTGATATCTTTTTCTTGCCTAATCGCTATAGCAAGTACTTCCAGTACTATGTTGAATAGGAGTGGTGAGAGAGGACAGACTTGTCTTGTACCAGAATTTAGAGGAAAAGATTTTAGTTTTTTCCATTGAGGATAATATTTGCCATTGGCTTGTGGCAGATGGCCTTAACTATACTGAGAAAAGTTCATTTCATTCCCATCTTGCTGAGTTTTTATCAAGAATGGGTGTTGGGGGGCTAGAGAGATAGCATGGAGGTAAGGCATTTGCCTTGCATGGAGGAGGACAGTGGTTCAAATACCAGCATCCTATCTGGTCCCCCAGGCTTGCCAGGAGCAATTTCTGAGTACATAGCCAGGAGTAACCCCTGAATGCTGCCAAGTGTGACCCAAAAACCAAAAAAAAAAAAAAAAAAAGAATGGGTGTTGGACCTGATCCTATCAAATGCTTTCTCTGCATCTATTGATATGATCATTTTTATTTTTCTTGTTGTTGATGTTGTGTATTATGTTGATAGATTTATGGATGTTAAACCATCCTTGCATTCCTGGGATAAAATCTATTTGATCATAGTGAATGACCTTCTTGATGAGGCATTGGATCCTATTTGCCAGGATTTTATTGAGGGTATTTGCATCTGTGTTCATCAGGGATATTGGTCTGTAATTTTCTTTTTTGGCAGCATCTCTGTCTAACATCTCTATCAAGGTGATGTTGGCTTCATAAAAACCATTCAGAAGTGTTCCCGGTTTTTGTTTGTTTGTTTGTTTTCAATTTTATGAAAGAGCCTGGCAAGGATTGGCAGTAGTTCCTCTTGAAAGGTTTAAAAGAATTCATTAGTGAATCCATGTGGGCCTGGGCTTTTGTTTTGGGGCAGGCATTTCATTACCATTTTAATTTCCTCAATAGTGATGGAAGTTTTTAAATATGCTACATCATCCTTATTCAACCGTGGAAGGTTACAAGTGTCCAAGAATTTATCCATTTCTTCTCATGTTTAGTGGCATAGAGTTTCTCAAAGTAGTTTCTGATTACCCTTTGAATTTCTGCAATATCTATAGTGATATCCCCCTTTCATTTCTAATACAGGTTATCAAGTTTCTTTCTCTTTTTGAGTTTTGCCAGTGGTCGGTCTATCTTGTTTATTTTTTCAAAGAACCAACTGCTTTCATTGATCTTTCGGATTGTTTTTGGGGTTTCCACTTAATTGATTTCTGCTCTATGCTTTATTTCCTTTTGTCTACCTATTTTTTGTTCCTTTTGTTGATCATTTTCTAATTTTATAAGCTGCATCATTAAGCTATTCAGGCATGCTCCTTCTTCCTTTCTGATGTGTGCTTGCAAAGCTATAAATTATCCTCTCAGTACTGCTTTTGCTGTGTCCTATAGATTCTGATAGTTTGTGTCTCCATTGTCATTTGTTTCCAGGAACGTTTTGATTTCCTCTTTGATTTCATCATGGACCCACTGGTTGTTCCATAGTAGGCTGTTTAATTTCCAGGTGTTAAATTTTTTCTTCTGTGTCCCTTTGTAGTTCACATCTAATTTCAGAGCCTTGGGGTCAGCAAAGGTAGCCTACAAAATTTCTATTTTCTTGATTTTATGGAGTATGTTTTATATGCCAGCATGTGGTCTATCCTGGAGAATGACCCATGTTTTTAGAGAAGAATGTGTATCCAGGTTTCTGGGGATGAAGTGTCCTATATATACCTACTAGGCCTCTTTCTTCCATTTCTCTCTCAGAGCTAGTATATTTTTGTTGGGTTTCAGTCTGGTTGACCTATCAAGTGTTGACAGGGCCATTTTGAGATTTCCCACAATTATTATGTTCTTATTGATATCCTCTTTCAAATTTGTCAGTAATTGTATTATATATTTTGCTGGTTTCTCATTGGGTGCATATATGTTTAATAATGCAATTTCTTCCCATTGCACATATCCCTTGATTAGTACAAAGTGTCCATCTTTGTCCCTTACAAGTTTTCTGAGTCTAAATTAGCTTGTGTCACCTGATATTAATATAGCCACTCCGGCTTTTTTTTTGGGGGGGGTGTTTATACCTGGCAGTGCTCAGGGGTTTCTCCTGGCTCTACGCTCAGAAATAGCTCCTGGAAGGCTCGGTGGGACCATATGGGATGCCTGGATTCGAACCACTGTCCTTCTGCATGCAAGGCAAACACCCTACCTCCACGCTATCTCTCCAGCCCCACTCCAGCTCTGTAAAGTGTGTTTGTTTGGACAATTTTCCTCCAGCCTTTGATTTGGAGTCTATGTTTGTTTTGACTATTTAGTGTGTTTCTTGTAGGCAGCAGAAGGTTGGATTCATTTTTTTGATCCATTTTGTCACTCTGTGTCTCTTGACTGGTGCATTTAGTCCATTGACGTTGAGGGAGATGATTCTCATGGGATTTAATATGTATAAGTCTATGTGTATCTTTGTGTATAAGTTTTTTTGATCTGTCTTGTCTTAAAGTAGACTTTTCATATTTTCTTTTAAGGCTGGTTTTGCATCTGTAAGGTTTCTGAGCTTTTGCTTATCTGTGAAACTTTGTACCCTTTCTTCAAACCTAAATGTGAGTTGGGCTGGGTGCCGTATTTTAGGTGAACTATCCCTTTCATTCAGTCTTGTCACAATATCCCACCATTGTCTTCTGGCCTTGAGGATTTCTTGTGACATGTCTGCTGTAAATCTTAAGGATGCTCCTTTTAATGTAATTTCCCTTTTTGATCTTGCTGCTTTCAGTATTCTATCTCTTTCTGTTGAATTTGTCATTGTGACTAGGATGTGTCTTCGTGTGCTTTTTTTCAGGTCTCTTTTAGCTGGTACTCTTTGGGCATGCAGGATTTGGTTACATGCAGTCTTTAGCTCTGGGAGTTTCTCTGTGATGATGTCTTTGACTGTTGAATCTCCTGGGGATCTCCTTCATGAACTTCTGGGGCTTCAATGATTCTTATGTTGTTTCTGTTGAGTTTATCAAAGACTTCTATTTTGATCTTTTCTTTGAGTACTTTTTCCATTGTTTAAGGTTTTTTTTTTCCATTTTTCATCTGCCTTAAGATTTTTCCTTTGCTTTTTTCCATTTTTCCACTTTTTCCATTGCCTTAAGGTTCTTTTCCAATTTCTTCTGCTGTATAGCGTTGTTCTGCATTTCATCTTCCAGTTCACTGATTCTGTCCTCAGCTGTTGTACCCTGTTGGAGAGGCTTTCCATTGAGGTTTTCAGTTCAGCTACTGTGTTTTTCAAACCTGTTATTTCAGTTTGGAGTTTTCTAATTTCTATCTTTGTGTTCTGTTCAGCTTGAGCTATGTTTTCTTTGATTTCTATGAGGATACTCCATATTTCTATTCTAAACTCCTTATCTGAGAGATTAATCAGATGGTTGGTATTTTTGGGGTCATCAGAGCTATCATCTTCATTCTTTGTGATGGTGTTTGCTATGAGGTTTCCTTATTGTCAAGCTTGTAGTGTGATTTTTTTCTATGTGTTATGGTGGGGTTCATTAGTGAGAGAGTGAGCACCTTCACAGACAGAGGAGCTACTTTTCTGCTGGAGCCTCTGGAAGACAGCTTTTTATGGGTATTTCTTGGCCTTCTTAGCAGAAGGTTCAGGAGACAGGATAGAAGAGGAATAGGTGAAGGCAACAGATTCCTTCAGTCTCTCTCCCTGTTGTTCCACACTGGTCTTTTAAATGAAAATTGTGGGTCTTTCTTAGGAGATGGGCAGACTGAGTGCCCTGCCATGCTGAAGTATCAACAGCCACAAACATACCTCACAACCTCCAGCATATAAAGGGCCCAGATTTACTGGTTCACAACTAATCTCAAGTGATGCCAAGTCAAAGACTTATGTCAGTTTTACAGCTCCTGGAGAGTGTAACTGCATATGCAACCATGTACCATCTCCAAATTCCACACAACTGTCAGCACAGTAGGAGAACAGCAAATTAGATGGGAAAGTAGCCTTAGAAGCCCACTAAGCCCAATAAATGAAAACAATAACACAGAAGGCTCAACTAGCAACAAACAGTCCAGTAAATCCTCAATGACTTTAATAACACCATTGTGAGATATAACCATTTTTACAAATTTTCTTTTACTGAACTATTTTTTGGTTTCTCCATTTACTGTTTTGTTACAACAAGTAATATAAAAGTAAATTATTTGAACCTCTCACAGCCACACCATGTAAGAACAGCCCAGCTTCACAACTCCACCTTTAATCTTGGAAGAGATGTAAGTCAAGTCACTAACTCACTAGTACACAGGTCTTCAGGCTGAAAACACTAGGGTGGGCTGAGTCCCATAATACTGTCAGCCCAGTAGGATACACCAAATTAAATAAGAATGTAGCATAGAAGCCAACTAAGCTCAATAAATGAAAATAGAAGGCTCAACTAGCAACTAACAGCTTAGTAAACCCTCAGACAATGATTTTAATGACCCCATGTTGAAATGTAACATTTTTCACAAAATTTTTGACTGGTGTTTTTCCTATAATTACATTTACTTTTGTTGGAACAAACTTTATAAAATGAAGTATTTTGTGCCTGTTAAGGGGGCAGGCTTGGGAGGATGAGTGGGAAACTTGGGACAGTGGTGAAGGGAAAGTCACATGGGTGGTGGGATTTGGCATTAGAACATCGACTGCCTGAAACAAATGCATTATGACAATTTTGTAAACCAAGGTATTTAAGTAAAGCTCATGTAAAGTACATGAGCAATGCCAGGAGTGATCCCTGAGCACTTGGTGGGTGTATGTAAAATAAAAAATATTCATGATTTGGTGAGACCGCCCCAAATGTCATGTTTCTAACTCCTTAGGCAGAATATCTGATGAAGCAGGGTAGCAGCGGAGAAATAATATACCAAGCAGTTAGGATTCGATTTAACTTGGTGTATTATTTTCTTCAGGATCTGTTTTTTAGTTCAGGGCCTCTCTCTGCCACATGTCATCTCTACCCCCAAAACCAGAACTCCTCTTTATTATCCAGAACCAAATCCATCAGGGTGGGGGAAGGTCCTGTTATTCAGGTGGGCTTTTTTACATATCAAAGGAATTGGTTACCAGGAAGAGGAAGTCCGGGGAGCATCTTTGTTTAGGGTTTTTAGCTAGGTTCATCTTACAGGAATAGTGTCAAAAAATTTTTTTAATGTAAAGTAGCAAGAAAAAAAGTTTTAAAATATAGTTACATATACAGAAACCTCATAAAAGTATTTTTATCAGAAACTGCATACAAGAAGAAAATGGAGTGATATATTCAAGATGCTGAAATAAAAAGAACTAACAAAGAATACTTTACCCAGCAAATCTATCACTCATAAAGTGTTTTTCAGACAAGAAAATGTTAAAGGAGTTCAAATAACTATTTTACAAGAAATATAAAAGGGTCTTCTTTAAGCTAAAAAGAAATGGCTCTAAGTTGAAATAAAATGTATAAAATAAAAAATTTAATGAATAATGGAAGTTGCGAACTATTTATGAAGCCAGGATGAAGGTTAAAAGGCCAAAACAATATAAGATAAAATAATTAATGGATAAAAGATATAAAATGTGATATCAAAAGTAAAAACTCAACAAAAGAATAATAATTGTAATGTACCCAACAGAGAAACAACTATAAAGAAATAAAGCAAATAATAAGAAACCTAAAGCTTCTCTTAATATTCCCCTAAAGAGGGAAAACTGACTGCAATACAACAATTGTAGGGGACTTTTTTGTTTGTTTGTTTTTGTTTTTGTTTTGTGTCACACCCGGCGGTGCTTAGGGGTTACTCCTGGCTGTCTGCTCAGAAATAGCTCCTGGCAGGCATGGGGGACCATGTGGGACACCGGGATTCGAACCAATCACCTTTGGTCCTGGATCGGCTGCTTGCAAGGCAAACGCCGCTGTGCTATCTCTCCGGGCCCCAGTGTAGGAGACTTTTATACCCATTTATATTCATAGATTGTCAAAACAGAAAACTGATAAGGAAACACCAATTTTAAAACATAGGCTAGATGAGCTTCACAGATACACACTGTACTGCACCTAATAACAATATACATTCTTCTAAGCACATATAAAAAAATGTTAGATCACAAAGCAACTCTCAACAAATTTAATAAGGCTAGGATAAAATCAGTCAGCTTAGGCCTTTCCCTGCCTTCCTTTCCTAATGCAAAGCCCTGTTCATGATACTGTGTGGACCCTCAAATCACTGCTGGGATAAATCCCTAAACTGTCAGTACTCTCCACACCCCAGGCATGTGGTATAATACACTGCCAGGCATGTGGTATAACAAAAAAAAAAAAATAATAAGCATTTTTTAAATCAGGCACCTGGGTTTGGTGGGTTTTTGTGTGTGTGTGGGTTATTTGTTTTGTTTTATTTGACTATAACCAGTGGTGTCAAAAGCAATGCCTGGCAGTACAGGAGGAGATCTCATTATTGAGAAGATCACAGGTTGTTGGAGGTCAAAACTGAGACTCCCACATACAAAACATGCACTCCAAACCTTGAAGCTGCATTCCTAGCCTTTAACTATCTTTTTTGGCTACAACAGGGGCCAGCGAGGTGGTGCTAGAGGTAAGGTGTCTGCCTTGCAAGAGCTAGCCAAGGAAGGACTGTGGTTCAATCCCCTGGCGTTCCCTATGGTCCCCCAAGCCAGGAGCAATTTCTGAGCACTTAGCCAGGAGTAACCCCTGAGCATCAAATGAGTGTGGCCCGAAAAACCAAAAAAAAAAAAAAAATCAATTACAAGAGAAAGGGAGGAAATAAAAGCCCAAATACATAGGAAATACTGCACAGCTACTAGTCATTAAAGAAAGCAAATAATAATAATAATAATAATAATAATAATACAATAAAATAAAAAACAAAACCTTTAGACAAATTAAAATCTTGACCAAATTTATAGAAAATGCAAAAAGTGATTTTAAAAGAAAAAAATAGCATTGCAGGTATAGCTCAAAAATCTTAAATATACAACCTAGTGCTGTAGCCAAAGGAACTAGAAAATGGGCAAATGATGCCCAAATATAGTAGAACAAATAATAGATATCAAAGTGAAAATAAATCTAAAATAAAATGCAAATTAAAAAGAATAACATTTCATTTAAAGAACAAATAATAGATATCAAAGTGAAAATAAATCTAAAATAAAATGCAAATTAAAAAGACAATAACATTTCATTTAAACTATGATCTAGAATAAAAAGTAGAAAATTCTTTACAAAAAGGAAACTGTACCTGCTCCCAATGATACCCCTCCACAGATTTGTGGGCTTCATACAGTGACTCCCCGAAACCAGCAGGCTATATTCCCCATTGGGAATTTCTCCCTCTCAAATTTTAGCTATATTTGCCAAGAAAAAAATGAAGGTACACATGAAATCAGAACTGGAAACACATTATAACCAATATGCCTTGCATGCAGCCAATATGGGTTCAATACCCAGCATTCCACTTGGTCCCCTTACACTGCCAGGAGTAATTCAAGTGGAAACAGAGATAAACAGATGAGACTATATTAAACTGAGAAGCTTCTGCACCTCAAAGGAAATAGTGCTCAGGATACAAAAGCTACTCACAGAATGGAAGAAACTATTCACAGAATACCCATTAGATAAGGGGCTAATATCTAAGACATACAAGGTACTGACAGAATTTTACAAGAAAAAAAATCTAACCCCATCAAAAAATGGGGAGAAGAAATGAAAAATTCCTCAAAGAAGAAATACAAATGACCAAAAGATACATGAAAAAATGCTCCACATCACTGCTCATCAGGGAGATGCAAATCAAAAAAACTACAATGACGTACCATCTCACGCCACAAAAATTGGCACACATTACAAAGAATAAGAACAATCAGTTCTGGTGGGGATATGGGAAGAAAGGAACTTTGATTCACTGCTGGTGAGAATGCTGTCTAGTCCAGCCTTAATGGAAAACAATGTGGAGATTCCTCATAAAACTGGAAATTGAGCTCCTATAGGATCCAGCCATACCACTACTAGGGGTATATCCTAGGAACATAAAAACACAAAAAGACCTACTGCACACCTACATTCATTGTAGTGCTATTTACAGTAGTCAGACTCTGAAAACAACTCTGATGCCTGACAACAGAAGAATGGCTAAAGAAAATGTGATACATATACACAATGGAATACTATGCAGACATCAGAAAAAAAATGAAGTCATGAAATTTTCCTATACATGGATGGACATGGAAACTATTATGCTGAGTGAAATAAGTCAGAGAAGAGATACAAAGAATTTTTTTTTGTTTTTGTTCTTTTTTTTTGTTTGTTTTGCTTTTGGGTCACACCAGGCAGCACTCAGTGGTTTCTCCTGGCTCTACGCTCAGAAATCGCCCCTGTCAGGCTCCGGGGACTATATGGGATGCCAGGATTCGATCCACCGTCCTTCTGCATGCAAGGCAAATGCCTTACCTCCATGCTATCTCTCCGGCCCCAGAATATGGGTTTTAAGAAAAATAAATGACATTATTGTAATAATACCCAGAGACAATAGAGATGAAGTTTGAATATATGATTTTGGGAAGACTGGTTAGTCTTTTTTGAAAAATGATAGTGAGAATAAATAATAGGGACCGGAGCCTGCCAGGAGCCATTTCTGAGCATAGAGCCAGGAGTAATCCCTGAGCGCTGCCGGGTGTGACCCAAAAACCAAAAAAAAAATAATAATAATAATAATTAATAGTACAGTAGGTATGGTGCTTTATTTATATATGTCTGACCCAGTTTTGATCCCTGGCACCTATATGGTCCCCCAACTTATATGGTCCGGAGTGATTCCTGAGCACAAAACTAAGAGTAAGCCTTGAGCAAGCCAGTTGTGGCCCAAAAGCAATAATAATAATAATAATAATAATAATAATGGCAGAAAGGAAGGAAGAAAGAAAAAAAGAAAGGGAGTGCCAAAGGCTGAGCAGGCACAACTCTGACGAGAAGTTTTTCTGGAGACCAGCTTTAATGAGGAAGCAGGCAAGGTAGGAAAGCCAGAGGCCTTACAGCTAACCCCTATGCAGAGAGGAGGAAAGAAAAGGAGAGCTGTGTTTGGGACCAGGGCAAGAGGGATAAGCAGGAGAAGCAATAGGACAGTCCAGCCAACAGTATCTAGTGAAGCCATCCAGGAAATTCAGCCAGTGCCTGGGACAAACAGCCAGCCATACAGCAGCAGCCCCCCCCTCCAACTAGAGCTGGGGCTTATATAACCCCCCTCCAGACAAGTGCACTAAATGACAGTTTCCAGGGGACCATTTTAAAAGGACAGACTTCTATTATGGCAGTTATTGCAGTATGAAGGGAAGGAAGGGAAAAGATGAAGGAAGGTAGAAAGGAATGAAAAGAAGTAAAGGAAGAAAGGGAAGGGAGGAATGGAAGGAAAAAGAAGGAAAGGAAAGAAGGAAAAGAAAAAAATTAAACTCTTAGCTTCTACCATACACAAATGTTGATTCCCCATTAAAGTTAGATCCAATTCTTTAAAATACATTGAGGAAAGCAAGCAGGAGATTCCACAGGATATTTAACTTCAGAGAGGTCACCGATAACTCCATTCCATTGTAAAAGAAAATAAAAACAAAAATAAGCAAATGAATTACATCAAACTAAAAAGTGTCTACACTATGGAAGAATCTATGACTAAAATAAAAAGAATGGGAGAAATCATACGCACACCACACATCAGACAATGCACTAACTGGAGCAGAGCACTCACAAAGCTCCAAAACAATTCACTCCTATCAAACTATGGGGAGAGGAGATGAATAGACACTTCCCAATACAAGACATACAGATGACCAACGAGCATATGAAAAAGTGTTCATCATCACTGGTTATGTCAAGGAGATATGTGTCAAAATGAGATTTCATCTCACACAGAGAGAACGGTTTGTAAGCAGAAAGCTGGCCATCTCTGGAGAGGGGTGCTGGCCAAGTTCCAGCTCCACTGAAGTCATCCCTGCTGCCTCCATCACCCAGAATCACCATTTTCCCTATGTTCCTGCCTCATCACTCCTCTATGATTCTCTTTGGGGACACCAATATATGACAAAACTTCAGGCATGCCATTTTTGAGGCTGAAATAACCATTCTTTTAGGAGTGAGTGTGGGCAAAACCTTTCCCACCAATCTTCCCTCTTCCAGGAGGTCAGGCAGCTGAGTATATGCTCTTAAAAGTCACAGTATCAGTAATAGTGCTTTGAATTTCTAGACAAATTCATTTTTTTTGATGCTGTCATCCCCATAGGAACACACCAGATTAATAAAATGGACAGCTAACAATGAGAGCTTACTAAACTTTCTGCCATTGTATTAATGACTCCCACTGGAGATAGAATAATGAATAATTTTCATAAATGTGCTCACTACTATACTTTTCTTTTTTTCTTTCTTTTTTCATTTTATTTTTTTCTATTTATTTCAATAACTACTTTCACTTATCTGGTAACAAATGTATTATGGTCAACAATGTGATGCATTCTCTTTAAATAAAGTAAAAATAGGGGCCGGAGAGATAGCATGGAGGTAAAGCATTTGCCTTGCATGCAGAAGGTTGGTGGTTCGAATCCCGGCATCCCATGTGGTCCCCCAAGCCTGCCAGAAGCGATTTCTGAGTGTAGAGCCAGGAGTAATCCCTGAACACTGCCGGGTGTGATCAAAACAAAAGCAAAAAAAAAAAAAAAAAAAGTAAAAATAAAGAAACACACTTCAGTAGTCATAAAAGTTGCAGCTGGCTGGGGCTGGAGAGATAGCATGGAGGTGTGGCATTTGCCTTGCATGCAGAAGGATGATGGTTCAGATCCCAGCATCTCATATGGTCCCCCCAGCCTGCCAGGAGTGATTTCTGAACATAGAGCCAGGAGTGCTGCCAGATGAGACCCAAAAAAAAAAAAAAAAAAAAAAACAAAAAAAAGTTGCAGCTGGCATGCTGAATGTAGTATCTTCCTCAAATTCTTTCTAGTGCCAGCATGTGAGTAGAAATCAGAGAGTCAGCACAGGAATGCAACTTCAGAGAGCCAGCATGCATGTGTAGCTTCAGAGAGTCAGAATGAATGTGCAACCTCAGAAAACCACGTTTGTGCAACCTCAGAAAGAAAGAACATATTTGCAGTCTCAGAGAGGCAACATGCATGTACCATCCTATAGGTCCCAGCAGCAACCCCAGCACAATGGGAATTATTAATGGAAGAGTAATTTTATGTTTTAGTTTGTGTGTTGTACAGCACAATAACGTCAATTATTTTATGCCTTCTGGGAGGTAGGCATAGGGAGTGAGGGGGAAACTGGAGACTGGTGGAGTAGGGCCATATCGGTGGTAGGATTAGTGATGAAATGTTCACTACCTGAAACAACTGTATTATGAACAACTTTGTAAATCATGACTTTTAAATAAAGTTTAAAAATTTTTAAAAAAAGAAAAGGTAGTATGGCAGTAATATCTAGAAACAATCAAGTGAGGGCCAGGAGGACAGTCTATGTCAGAAGCTTACCACAAAGAGCAGTGAGCACAGTTAGGGCAGAGAAGGGTCCACTACGACAATGATAGTTGGAACTGATCACTTTGGACAAGAACAACTGAATGCTAAAAAAGAATAAAGTGATATGCATGTTCCCCCTTCAGTAACAATAGTGCAAACCACTGTTGTTTCAAAAAGAAGTGAGAGAGAGAGAGAGAGAGAGAGAGAGAGAGAGAGAGAGAGAGAGAGAGAGAGAGAGAAGTAAAATGTTTGACCCAGAGACAGGCAGGCAGTGGGGAAAGAAGTAGGGAAACTGGAGACACTGGTGGTGGGCAATGTGCACTGGTGAAAGATTGGTGTACAACAGACGAATGGCTAAAGAAACTGTGGTACATACACACAATGGAATATTATGCAGCTGTCAGGAGAGATGAAGTCATGAAATTTTCCTATACATGGATGTACACAGAATCTATTATGCTGAGTGAAATAAGTCAGAGAGAGAGAGGGAGAAAAATGCAGAATGGTCTCACTCATCTATGGGTTTTAAGAAAAAATGAAAGACATTCTTGCGATAATAATTTTCAGACACAAAAGAGAAAAGAGCTGGAAGTTCCAGCTCACCTCAGGAAGCTCACCACAAAGAGTGGTGAGTTTATTTAGAGAAATAACTACATTTTGAACTGTCCTAATAATGAGAATGTATGAGGGAAATGGAAAGCCTGTCTAGAGTACAGGCGGGGGTTGGGTGGGGAGGGGGAGATTTGGGACATTGGTGATGGGAACGTTGCACTGGTGATGGGTGGTGTTCTTTACATGACTGAAACCCAAACCCAATCATGTATGTAATCAAGGTGTTTAAATAAAAAAAAGACTATAGGCTGTAAAGCAGTTTTTTTAAACTTGCTAATGATAATTTTATATTATATATATTATATTATATTTATATATATAATATATATTATATTATATTTCACAAAGCATTTTAAAAGTATATGCCAAGATAATAAAGAATGCATAAAATATATTCCCATTCTTGTAACTTTAAAAAAAAAAAAGAAAGATTGGTGTACAATGTATGACTCAAACTCAATCATGAACATTTTTTTTTGGTTTTTGGGTCACACCTGGCCATGCTCAGGGGTTACTCCTGACTCTGTGCTCAGAAATTCTCCTGGCAGGCTCAGGGGACCATATGGGATGCCGAGATTCAAATCAGGGTCTGTCCTGCATGCAAGGCAAACACCCTACTGCTGTGCTATCTCTCTGGTCTCTATCATGAACAATTTTTTAGCCATAATGTTTAAATAAATTAATAATAAGAAAGAAAAGTGAGCATAAAAATAAACCCTTGCATATAAAGCCAAGTCACAAGAGAAGAGGCAAGTAAATACAGCAAAGGCAGTTTTCTCAATGAATGGTGTTGGGAAAAGCAGATGATCATACGTCAGCGCAAGAGCCTGAACTTACACAAAAGCTGACTCACAAAGGACTGGAGAGATAGTACAATGTATAGAGGGCTTGCCTTGCACCTGGCCAACCTAAACTCAATCCCCAGCATCCCATATGGTTTCCCAAGCACCACCAGGAGTGATTCCTGATTGCAGAGCCAGAAGCAAAGCCTGAGCACTGCTGGATGTGACCCAAAAGCAAACTAACAAAGAATTGATTTGAGAATGGGCTGGAATTGTGGAATTGTAGATCAGAGGTAGAGTATAACTTTGTTCCTGTGCTCAGTTTCCCCCCCATTTGTCTCCCAGGACCTTAAATATATAAACATAGAGAAGGGGTACAAAGCTTGATAGTGCCTGGTTTGGAAAGCACTCTACATGAAAGATGTTCTTTTATTGTACCTGTCATCTATTATTTCTTTTAATATTGCCTCTGCCTTGTTTTCTCCTGAAACTTCTATTAGAGAGTATGTTGGATCTTTTTTTATTTTACTCTGTTGTCCTTTGTGGCATAATCTCCTACCTACACCTATATTTCTCATGTTTGATCTTTGAAGATTTCTTTTCCTTTTTCTTACCCTCTTTTGTATTGTATTTTAATTAACTTTTATGTATTTAGCAGTAACATTTCTATTATTTTGGGGCTTTACTTGGGGAGCTGGTGGGCCATAACTTGCTCACTTGAATGAAGTTAGTTGTATGCCTGCCTAGGGTGTGGTGGCGAGCAACCTGAAGTCATTGGTGGAGAGAAGAGATATGGGTGGTGGGATTGGTGTTGGAATATCATATGCCCGATATGATTCTATTATAATAACTTTCTAAATCACAGTGATATGTATGATATCCCTTTAGTAACCACAGTGTCTAAAAGGAAAAAAGGAAGAGACAGAGAGAGAGAAAGAGAAAGAGGGAGAGAGGGAGAGAGAGGGAAAGAGAAAGAGAGAGAGATATGGAGAGAGGAAAAATATGTCTAACCCAGAAGCAGTGTTCCCAATTTCCCACCCATCACCCTACCCTGCTCCCTTGCAGGCACAAAGTTATTTCATATTGTTTGTTACAAAACAAAGGCAAATGGAATTATCAAAACATATCAGCGAGGGTCAATTTGAAATAATTGCTGTTTCTCCAGGGTGTTACTAAAGTCAGTGTCTCAGGATTTACTCAGCTGTGGGTGGTGCTAGTGGAGACTTGTGTTAATGTTTGTGGGCTCATGGAACGTGGTAGATTTCTATGTAACTTTCCCATCAGATTTTCTATGATACTGGGCTGACATGACTATGACATTTTGACGTGTCATGTCTCTTGCAGCTGCACAGTTCATGAACTGAATCAAATTTGGTGACTTGGCAATTTGATAAGGTAAGTTGTGGAGCTAGGCCATTTCTGTCATATGTTGTCCAGTGTGTCAGTGGGCTACGTGGCTCCAGGCAAAAAAGGAAAATTTGCCCACCCCCATTTTGAGAAGGCCTCAGAGGTATTAACCCATCCTAGACTATCTGGGAAGGTTCAGTGGCCATTATTTTATCTTCAAGCTTAGCAGAGGAGCTGGGCTGTTTTTCTGCTGAAGAAATTTTACAGTTTTATTAATACAATATAACGTGCCCAACGACTGTCTATTCATTTTCTTCACTGTGCAGCCTGGCTTTAGGATTGATGACTCTGATGGCCAGCTGGGCTGCTCTTTCCACAATTGCTTGGCGATTCATGGAGGAGACATTGTGAGCAATCTCAGTACAGTGAGATTTATTGCACATTAGCAGCACCTCAAACTCCTTGATGCTATGAAACAGGAAATTCCAGAAGCCAGTGGGCAGTCTGTGCTTCTTCTTCTTGTTGCTCCCATAACCAACACTGGGCATCAAGATGTGGTGCATTCTGTTTCCTGTGCCATTGGCTTCTGGCATTTCTGCTGAATCTTATTTGGTTGGTTATTTTGGGGCCACATCTAGTAGTGTTCAAGGGTTACTCCTAGCTTTGCAGTCAGGAATCACTCCTGGCAGGTTTGGGGGACCATGTGGGATGCCAGGATTGAACTGGGGTCGACCGTGTGCAAGGCAAGCTCCCTACCGATTATGCTATTGCTCTGGTCCTGGTTTGTTTTAATCTTATTGTATCAGTCAGACTGGTGCTTGATAAACTTCTTAGTCCTCTCTTTGATGATCTTGGGCTTCACAAGGGATCTGAGGGGTGGCCATAATGCCTCTAGCAAGAGATGCTCCATTGTTTTGATACATAGATCATTCCCTGTTCTGAAATAACTCAATTGTCTCCTGATTAGTTCTAAATTGGTTGTTTTAATTTTCTATTACAATAAAATTTAATTTTAACATTCAAGTTTTCATTTACTTTTCATTTGTTTTGCTTTACTATGAAATGTTATCCTACCTTAATGTCTCCCTTATATGCTAGTAAAAGATTTAATGATGTTAAATGTATTAACATTTTTAATTACTTTAAACACCATGATTATAAGCTGTTCATAATAAAGCTGGAGGTTTTTTATTCACAGTTCCAAAGTTGTTCTTTTTTTTTAATTTTTTTTTTTTTTTTTGGTTTTTGGGCCACACCCGGTAACGCTCAGGGGTTACTCCTGGCTATGTGCTCAGAAGTTGCTCCTGGCTTGGGGGACCATATGGGACACCGGGGGATCGAACCGCGGTCTGTCCAAGGCTAGCGCAGGCAAGGCAGGCACCTTACCTTTAGCGCCACCGCCCGGCCCCTAATTTTTTATTTTTAATTATAAGAACAAAGATGCAAAGAAAGAGGACAAGGTAAAGTTACAGTGGAAGGACAATCACCCTTAACATAATTCTCAGAAGAAGTCCCCTTGCTAATATCTTAACTTTGAACTTTCAGCCAAAAAACATTAAGATAAATAAAACAGAGTCCATGTACAATTACTTTGTCCCTCAAGCCCCCAAATTGTAATACATTGTAATATTTCTTAGCAGCAGAGAAGGCAATCTAAAGCCATAAAACTTATGTAACTCCTTAGACATTAGAGGCATAGTATTTTTTTACATTTCCATGTACATGCATATTAGTTTAAGTTAACCTCAAAAGTTTAAGTGGTCTTTTTTTTTAAGGATTAGAATCAAAGGAGCACAGTAAAACGGTGTTAGAGTGGCAATTGTTGTTTGCATAGGCCCACCAAAATATGAGGGGCATGGAAAGGAATAACCTTGGCCTAAATACAGAGACTCTACCCCTGAAGTTTCTTGGCATAAGAACAACTTTAGGCTCCAGGCAAGCTAGATCGTCCGATCCAAGACATTGTCTGTAGTGCCAACACACTTTTATTTTTCACACAGTCTCTGTTGTTGGTATCATGTTTCTGTATTAAAGATCCTGGAATCTGCATACCCTACATTGAAGTCAGGATGTGGAGCATCCTCTACTTTCACCTCACAATTAAAGGGCAATGCAGAGAGCCCTGTCCTGTAAGCAGGTCGTTGTTGTTGCTAAGTCTTCTCAGTGTTAAGGGAAGTCTCTTTTGAGCAGGTCGATGTCTGAGCAGTGGTAGGGTCTTCTGTGGTAGAGGATTGCTTCCAGGTGATGTTATAGACAAACTTGGATGTTTCATGGATGGCTTCCCTGGTTCAGGGGTGAATGGAGGATGCACATTCTTCTGAGGCTTGTGTCAGGTCGTTATGTCAATGTTCAGAGTGTAAGGTCCCTTTACATTACAAGGTTTGTGTGTTCCAATCTCTATTAGATAAGATCTCATTTGTAGGTGTAGTATTTTCCCATTTTAATGTGCCTATGCAAACAAGGAACAATGCCTCGTGACGTTATTGGCGCATATGGGGGCAGTAAGAACAAGTCCAACAATCCCCATGACATGGTTCAATCAACAGCATTAAACTGGGGGACTCTTACACCAAAATTCCTTATTAAACAGCTCACAAAGAGAAGATAAAAAGTGGTTAGAATCGTCACTGTATAAGAGAATATTTAGTAAGACTTATAGCTGTCAGAGAAAAAAAGCACATAAAATATTCAAAAGAAATACGTGTCCAGGGGCCGGGCGGTGGCGCTAGAGGTAAGTGCCTTGCCTGCGCTAGCCTAGGACGAACCGCGGTTCGATCCCCCGGCGTCCCATATGGTCCCCCAAGCCAGGAGCGACTTCTGAGCGCATAGCCAGGAGTAACCCCTGAGCGTCAAATGGGTGTGGCCCAAAAACCCAAAAAAAAAAAAAAAAAAAAAAGAAATACGTGTCCATTTTATGTCTTTTGAAATAGTTGGGGGTTGTTACACACAATGCACAGTTTTGGTCTGTGATTAGGATTGTGCAGTACTGAAGTTAAAAAGAGTAATGTGGGTTAGTGATGTTTGGGGGTGAGAGAGTTAAGGAGTAAAAATGAGCTTTGTAGGGGTGTGGGAAAGGGTAGAATACAAAATGGACATTCTGGATACGCAAAACATAACATAAGGATAGGGTTTTCCACATGTAGACTGGTCAGAAATTGACAGTGACAAACTTAGTGCAACCGAGCAAATCTCAGCACAGCCCAAGTTAGGACCCACCATTTCTGGCCGCCTGGGCTGGAACCCAGGGAAGGCCTGGAGGCCGGGGGCAGAAGAGTCCCGGCTAGGGGCCTATCAAGGCTCCCAGTGCACCCAAGTTAGGGAGAAGGCCTTCCACATTGGGTCTCCCCAAACCCCATGCCGGCTAGAGCTAGCCTCCAGATCAAGAAAGGATCGATAGAGAGCCGGAAGCTAGGATCTGCCCGCCCTCCACCCTAGTGCAGGGGGAAGGGCGGGGAAAGCTTGGGACCCCATCTAGGAGGGACCCCCCCCCCAACACCCATCTTGTCTGGCCGCCTGGGCTGCCACCCCAGGAAGGCCTGGAGGCCGGGGGCATAAGAGGGGACGGCTGGGGGCCTATCAAGGCTCCCAGCGCACCCAACTTAGGGAGAAGGCCTTGCACATGATTGCGTTTCAGTCATACAACACCCTTCATCAGTGCACATTTCCTGCCACCTTTGTCCCCAGTTTCCCTCTCACCCTCCCCATTGCCTGTTTCTGGGGCAGACCTTTTTCTTCTCTATTTGTCTCTCTGTCTGTCTGTCTGTCTGTTGTTCCTTTTTTCTTTTTAGATACTATGTTTACTGAAGGGATATCATGCATATCATTGTGAATTACAAAGCTGACCATAATAGAGTCATATCAGGCATACAGTATTCCAACACCTTCCCTCCACCAATGTATCCAGGTTGTCTACCAACCCACAGCCTCCCCGCTTGCAGGCATTAAAAAAAAAAAGCTTCATATTACATGCTCCAATAAAACATAAGGGATGTAAACAGAATGAATGATCAGAAAATAAACCAATAAGTTGATTTGTTATAATTGAATGCCATCTGGGGTTTTGTTTGTTTTTGTTTGTTTTGGGGCCACACAGGCCAATGTTCAGGGGTAACTCCTGGCTCTGCACTCAGGAATCACTTCATGATTCTATATGGGGCCACATCGAATGCTGGGGATAAAACTGCATCCGTTGCGTGCAAGACAAATTCTCTACCTGCTTTGCTATCACTCTGGCCCGATTCCTATGTTTTTAACCTTTCTTAATCTACTAGAAGACAACCTATATGCACCATGAGAAAGTGCTACACTCAATGCCACATGTCAGGAAGTTTGTCCTGTCCTTTAAAGAAGCTCTTGTGATGCTTCTTTCAAAACTGGTTTCAGGTTACTGATTCCCTAAACTTGTTGCCTGTCCATGAAGCCCTGTATTGTTCTTTCAAGTCTGAGTGATAATCCAATTGGACAGAGTATTCTTGTTGAGGTGTTCATTTCATTGATGACCCTTTCATATTCTTATGGCTTGCAGAGTTTTAATTAATAGATCAACTATACATTTATGAACTTTTCTTTGTATGTAAGCTGCTTTTTATATTTTGCTACTTTCAACATTGTCTCTCCCTTTGGATTTTGTCATTTTTATTATAATGTGTCTTGAAAATTTTCTAGTTGGGTCTATTGATGCTGGAACCCTTTAGGCCACTTAGATATATGTGTCTGTAATTCCCAGCTCTGGGAAATTCTTATCAGTTATTTTTTAAAAAATTCTATAAAATCTTTATTTAAGCACCATGATTACAAGCATGATTGTAGTTGGGTTTCAGTCATAAGAACACCCCTCTTCACAGGAGCAACATTACCACCACCAATGCCCCTCTTTCTCCTGCTGTTTGACCTTAAGCACGGCAGCTGCTTTGGGCCTTCACTCAGCTGTCCTGCAGTCAGGGATTTGATCCTCTCCACCCATAGTTCCCAGTTATTTCTTTAATCATTGCTTCTACATCACATTTACCTTCTTGTTCTTCAGAGACTTTTATGAGTTTTGTTTGTTTTTGGGCCATACCCGGTGGCACTCAGGGGTTACTCCTAGCTCTGCATTCAGAAATTGCTCCTGGCAGGCTCGGGGGACCATATGGGATGACAGGGATTGAACCCAGGCCAGCTGAGTGCAAAGTAAATGCCCTACTCACCATGTTATTGCTCCAGCTCTCCATTATCATCTTTTTTTTTTTTTGCTTTGTTTTGGGGTCACACCCAGCGGTGCTCAGGTTCAGAAATCACTCTGGCAGACTCATATATGGGATGCTGGGAATTGAACCCAGGGCCATCCTGAGTCAGCTGCGTGCAAGGCAAACGCCCTACTGCTGTGCTATCTCTCCGGCTCCACTTTGATGATTTTTATATTGTTTCTCTTGAACTCACTCCTTTAATGGAAAGGATTGGTATGTTGTTCAATCAAGTACAAATATATTTTAAATGTTTATTAATTTCCATGAATTATAAAATTATTAATGACTGGATTCTAGCAATACGTTTCAACATGAATCCCTTCATGTGTGTCCACTCCCCTCCACCAATGTTTTCCCTGACCCCCCCACCCCAATGCCCGTTTCTCTCCACACATTTACCTGCCTCTATGAGAGGAACTTGAAAAAAAAAATCAAATCTTGGCACTATGGTTTATAGTAGTAGCCTACCACTTTACTGCCTTTCAGCACCCTCTTTCTTCCTTGGTGGAATACTTTTAATTCCATTGTTGTAGCATTCTCTGCCCAATTACACCCCAAATGGCATGTTTCCCACTGAAGACCAGTTCTCATGTCTTTGATTTTGTTGTCATTGAGTATGTATTTCTCTGTTATGATTCTTTATATCCTGCTTATGAGAGATCATTTTGTCAGTATCTCTCTAACTTCACTCAGTGTGACACTCTCCACATTTACCTAAGTAGAAGTAAATTGCCTGATTTTATTTAGTTTTGTTTTGGGGACACATCCAGCAATGATCAAGATTTACTCTTGACTATGTGCTTAGGGATCACCACTGGTGAGTTCAGGGGACAATAATGAAGTGCTGGAGACCGAACCTAGATCAACCACATGCAAGGAAAGTTCTTTATCAGGTAATACTATCTCTTGGGCCTCGATTTTATCTTTGCTTATGGTCAAGTAATATTCCATTATGGTCAGTCATCTGTTCTTGAACACTTGGGTTATTTTCATATTTTGCTACTGTGCATAGTTCTCAAGGAACCTAGGGGTGTAAATCAAAAACAATAACAACCATCAGTGTTGATGTGGATGCAGGGGAAAAGGGACCCTCACTCATTGCTGGTGCTTGTAGACAGGTCCAGCCTTTCTGGAAAATAATATGGATATTCCACAAAAAACTGAGAATTGGGGACAGAGCAATAGTACAGGGGTAGGACATTTATCTGGCTTGCATCCACTGAATTTAATTCCCAGCACCCATTATGGTACATTATAGTCCTGACAAGAGTGATCCTTGAGCAGTCAGGAGTAAGCCCTGAGCACCACTGGGTGTGGCCCAAACAGCAAACAAACAAACAAAACTCTAGGAATTGAGCTCCCATTTGACCCATTTGTTTTGTTTTGTTTTGTTTTGGGGTCATATCTAGTGACACTCAGGGGTTACTCCTGGCTATTTGCTCCTGGCAGGCTCAGAGGACCATATGGGATGCCAAGAATCAAATCTCGGTCCATCTCAAGTCAGCTGCATGCAAGGCAAACACCCTACCACTGTGCTATTATTGCTCCAGCTCCACTGACCCACTTTTTGGCATCTACCTCAAGGGCCCAAAACCATAATGGAGCAAAGACTTAAATATGAATGTAATTCTAATACCTGAAACCATAAAGTTCTAGAAGAAAATATCAATGGAGTCTTACAATGGTCTTAACTATGTTTTTCTGAATTTCACCCAAAAGGGAAGGTAAATTAATGTGAAAATAAACAAATGACTCTACAGCAGACTAACAGCACATAAAGAAAACCATGTTCAAAATGGACAGGGAGGGGCCAGAGCAAAAGTGTAGTGAGTAGGGCATTTGCCTTGTATACAGTTGACCTGGGTCTGTTCCCCAGCACCCCCTATGATCCCCTTGAGCACTACCGGCTGTGGCCCAAAAACCAAACTCCCCCCCAAAAAAAAAGGTAGGAGAGATAGCACAGGGGTAGGGCATTTTCCTTGCACGTGGCTGACCCAGGACGGACAGTGGTTCGAATCCTGGCATCCCATATGGTCCCCAGATCCTGCCAGGAGCAATTTCTGAATGCAGAGCCAAGAGTAACCTCTAAGCGCCACCGGATGTGACCCAAAAACAAAACAAAACGAAAAAAAGAACAGGTAGCCTACGAAAGAGAAGATCCTGGCAAACGTGACAGGTGTAAAATCTAGTGTCTACACAGTGTTTACAATGAAGCAAACTACCAAATAAGACAAATGTTATTTGTAAAAGGGCAGAGAAGCTAAACACCCACTCCCACACCAGACGAAAAAAGATAATCATCAGAAAATGAATAGATGTTCCACAGAACTCATCACTGGGGAAACAAACTAAACCAAAGGAGGCAAATCACTCCTGTCAGAGTGGTGCTCATCAGAAAGACAAGAAATTTGTTTGAGGTTCTCTCTTTTTTTTTTTTTTTCACATGTGACTAAGCAGTTTCCCCAACAGCACTCGTTGAAGAGGCTTTCATTGCTCCCTATCATATTTTTTGCTTCTTTATTAAAGATTAACTGGTCATAGGGCCCAGAGAGATAGCACAGTGGCGTTTGCCTTGCAAGCAGCCGATCCAGGACCAAAAGTGGTTGGTTCGAATCCCGGTGTCCCATATGGTCCCCCGTGCCTGCCAGGAGCTATTTCTGAGCAGACAGCCAGGAGTCACCCCTGAGCATCGCTGGGTGTGGCCCAAAAACCAAAAACCAAAAAAAAAAAAAAAAAAAAAAAAGATTAACTGGTCACATACCAGATAGATCTTTCTCTGGGTTTTCTATTCTTTTCCATTGACCTGAAGGTCCTTCCAGTGCCCTCTGTTCCAGTATCATGCTGTTTTAATTATTACCACTTTATAGTATAGTTTGAAGTTGGGAAAAATGATACCTCTTACCTTCTTTTCCCCCAACAATTGCCTTAGTTACATAGGGGGTGGTGGTGTTATTGTTATTGTTCAATATGAATTTTAGGGCACACACAGCCCAGTGAGAGTGTGCAAGAAAAACAGCAGGCCAGAAAATTTCTGCCATCCTGCATAGAAAAAGAACAAATTCTCTCTTATCCCAATCCAAAAGTACAATGAAACATGAATTGGCCATGAAAAAGAATAAAATCAGGGTCAGAAAGAGATAGCTTGGGTTGAACCCCAGTTTAATTCCTACTTAGTCTGAATCCCTGAGCACTACTGCATGTGGACCAAAAGCAAAAAGAATAAAGTCTAACCATTGGCAACACAATGGGTGGAACTTGGATATTACACTTTAAAAAATAAACCAGCAAACAAATACCTCATGATTTTACTTATAAAAGGCAAAACAAGAGAAAACAAGTCTGAGAGGCAGATAACAGAGAGCCAGAGAGGTGGAGGGAAGCTGACGTGCCAGGAGGTCCCTTCTGAAGTTGGCTTCCTCTGCCCTCAGCCATCCTGGGCTCTGTATTTTTTGTCCCTTCCCAATAAACCCTGCACAGCAAGCAGACGGTGCTGCTACCATCACCTCTTCTGACTGCACCTCACCAGTCCTTCCAACCACATATAGGCAGGAGCAAGTTGTTTGAAGTGAATCTGCTTGATTCTCTCACTAGATCCTCCTCACTCTGAGAGGTGGCCCAGCGGCCTTTCCCTGCTCCCTACATCCCCTTACACTTGCCCCATTTCTCCTACCTCTGCCCCACACCAACCCAACAGCACCCCTGCAGGCTCCCTTCCCATATAGTTTCCTTCGAGGGTTTTTTTCTTTTTGGGGGGCACACTTGTTGGTGCTCAGGGTTTACTTCCTATTTCTGCGCTCAGGAATACTCCCTTAGGGTTCAGGGACCATGTGGGGTGCTGGAGAATGAACCCAAGTTAGTATCATACAAGGCAAGTGTCCTAGCCACTGTGCTTCTCTCCGTACTAATGTCGGTCTCTGACTTCAAAACCACACCCGCTGTGCTTGGGAATTCCCCTCGAATCTGTGCTGTTGGCTCTATGCTGGAGCATCATGCCTAGAGCTGTTTGCAGGATCACATGGTGCTAGGCCCTCCAGCATGCAGGAGCCTACATTCAGCTCATTGCACTCTCTGGCTTTGGATCTTGGTCTCTTACTTTCAGAGTTTCACTCTCTCTGCAGGTCACGTGGCCCCAGGCATGCTCACTCTCTTGGGTGCTGATTGCTGTCACCTCCTGTGACATGCATGTTATGAGGTCTGAACATTCACCTGTTTTGTCCTTTGTTGCTATGTCCCAGCATGTCGTGGCCCAAAGAAGGTCATCCCACTGCCCTTAGCTCACAGGACAAAGTCTACAACAAGGTTTGAAATGGCCTTGACACTTGAGGCTGCTGTTAGGCTAACATGGGGAGGAAAAAAGAGAAGGGTAGAGTCTGGGCTCAGAAAGGAACAATGTAGAACTTCCCCACAGAGCCGCCAGCTCCAGTTATTTTAAGTGACGGGATGTGAGGCCACAACCCTGAGTGGGCAAGTGTGTCCCCTATGACTCCTACCATCAGCGTCTGACTGCTGGAGTCTGAGGTGCAGTGTGGGGTCCCAAGGTGCCTGGATATAGCAGAGGGTGTTGTCGCAGAGAATTGAGGGGTTATGGTGGCACAAAGAAGAGGCAAAAGGGGCTGAGCTCATAGCAGGATGGGTTCGTGGTGATGAAATGTTATGGAATTTTTGGGTCCTACCTGCTAGTGCTCAGGGGTTAGTATGGTTTAGGGCCTTGATGGCGAACCCATGGCACGCATGCCAGCGGTGGCATGCAAAGGCCTTGCAGCTGGCACGCGGGAAGGTCTGCAATTAAGATATGCAGTACGATAGGAGGCGAGTGTGCCGGTGTTTGCTTTGTAGCTCATCTGGCAACAGGGCCGGACTGGCCATTGGGAGGACCGGGCATTGTGCGGTAGTTTGGGCACTCGGGCTCAAAAAGGTTAGCCATCACTGGCCTCGGGGTTGCTCTGGCAGTGTTGGAGGACCATATGGTGACAGGGATCAACCAGGGGCTCCCACAAGAAAACCCTGTGCTCCAGACCTCAGAGTTGACTCCTTGAGCCCCAGCGCATTTCTCTTACCAAAATCCTGAAAAGCATCTCAAGGTGGAACTGGCGTGACAGGTCTTCAGGGACTCCAAGGGACTTGATCCAAATAAACAAGAATGCTGGGGATGTACCCACACTCTTGAGTGTCCTGACAGGCCACTGCTCTGGGACTCTCACAAGCACATGGTCCACTTGACCACTACAGATGTCGTGCAGGGGAAGGGGGAAAGGAGAGGAGGGTCAGAGAAAGGAAGGTCAAAGGGAGGAAGGAAGAAGCATTGGACGAGGAAGGTCAGGAGAGAGAAGGGTCAGTGGGAGGCCAGAGGGTGAAGGGTCAGGAGGGAGGAAGGTTAGAGGGAGGAGAGGCAGGAGAGGAGGAGTGGAGGGAAGAGGATCAGGAGGAAGTACAGAGAGAGGAGGGGAAGGAGGCGGGAGATTGGGGAGGAGGAGTGTTGAAGTTGGAGGGGCAGGAGAGAGGAGGGTCAGAGGGAGAAGGACCTGTAGCTACTTATGCCACCCGGCTGGGCCAGAGGGCTTGGAGGGCAGCAGGATGACCAGTGCACAGGGGCACTGCAGGAGCTGGTCTCCTTGAGGCGGGGCTGGCGGTGCAGAGAGGACACCAACGCAATCACACAAAATCACTTTATTTCCCACAGGGCCCTGCAGGGCAGCCTCACAGACACAGCAGGGGGGCCTCTGGGACACACGTCTCTGCTTGGTGAGGTTGTGCTGCACAAGGAGAACGAGGCCATGTCCCAGCCACAGGTGGACATATACACAGATTCAGCACAAACACTGCCACTGGCTTCCCGACAACTCTGGGCAAGGCGCCCAGCCAGCTTCAAGAGACTCCACGCGGCTTCCTGATCGGGAAGTCTTGGGGACAGAACCCCTACCTTGGGCAAAGATCTCTGGTCAACTCTGGAGACACGAGTTTGGCAAGCCCCACCTGGCGGGGTGGAGGGCATCTCCTCTCTACACCCCACAGAGGCTGAGCCCAAGGCTAGCTCACTTCTGCTTTTCCAGGAGCTGCCATGGGACAGACTAGACAGAGTCCCCTGAGTCTGAGTCCCCCAGTGGATGATGCCGTCCCCCAGGGACAATGGAACCGGGGGGGGGGGGGGATACAGTAGAAACCTCAGGTGTGATCGAGGGGAGCAGTTTGTTCTACTAAAGGAGATAGATTTCTTGGGGGCTCAGTGATTTTTTTTTTTCTTTTTGGTGGCCACACCCAGTGATGCTCAGGGTTTACTCCTGGCTATGTGCTCAAAAATCACTCCTGGCTTGGGGGACCATATACGATGCCAAGGGATTGAACTACGGTCCATCCTAAGTCAGGCACGTACAAGGCAAATGCCCTATCTCTGTGCCACTGCTTCGGCCCCTCAGTGATTTTTCTGAAAATCGGAATCTCTGGCCCAGGCCTCTATGTGGAATGAGTGGGTTCCTCTGGAGGGAGGGGAGCCCAAGACTGCTCTGAGGAGAGACAGACCCTCCTGAGCCCCAGTTCAGGTCTGTTTGCTGTTCTTTGGTGACTTCCCAGCTGCATTCCTGTTAAAGGACGAATGGGGGGCTGACAGGACCCCTCTCCTCTGCTGAGGTGGGTTTCTGAAGTAACACCCTGTGGTGGGGGTATAGGTTCTGCAGGTGATGGGGATGTTGTGGGGGGGAGGGCTAACACCTGTGGTACAAGAAGCCATCAGGGAGACTGCCCTGCCTTGGGAAGGGTACAGTGGCTTCGCACAGGCCATCTAGTCTACCCTGGCCTGGGTCACCAGCTCAGTCACACAGCAGCGGGTGAAATATGACATGAAGAGGTGTCGGGGTCCTCAGGCTACTGTGGACACTTAGTTGAGCAGGGGACAAAATAGGCAAAAATAGACAAAAATGGGGCCACGGCTCCCCCTCATTCTTCCAGATTCAGAGTTCCACTCAAGGTGCAAAAGTGGAGCCATTTGGCATAAATTACCAGTGAGGGACTGGATGTCTCTGGGCCATGAAGTCTTGGGAATGCTTTTTTTTTTTTTTTTTTTTTTTTAAAAAAAAGCAAGAGAAAAAATGGGAAAGAATGGGAATAGATGACCATTTTCCAGGTCTGGCTCTGCTCTGGTGGCAGGGGAGTTGATGGAAGGAGTGCTGAGGTCTTCTCTGACAGGGAAAGTGGGTGCCTATATCTGTCCCTGCCATGAGGTTAGGGTGATTGGGCCCAAGCTAGGTCAGGAAGGGCCTGATGTGTGTGGGTGTGGGGCCAGCCTGTTCACCACGGTTGAGGACGCTGGGCAGACCCGATGCCAGTGCAGTGGCATGGGGCCGGGCCCACAGTGCCAGCACAGGACTGCCAACACGCAAGGACTCTGGAAAGCAGTGCTGTTGAGGAAAAACTCAGAGACTCACAGTGAATTTCATCACTCCCCCCCCTTCTTCTTCCAAAGGGAGGCTCTAAATAGAAGCCAAAATGGGGATCACTCCCTCTTTATTGCCAGTGGCCTATCACCAACTATACCTTTCTTTACCCCTGTGCCTCTAGAGAGGATAAATGATTACAATTTTGTTATCTTCTAAATAAATAATAAAAAACAAGGTAAAATTGCCAGGTTCAGAAATGTCTGCACAGTTCTTTTGACAATTGGGGCACCACATAACTAGGGAACAATTTTTTCCACAATTCACAACTCATTTTTTTTTTCACCAAGGAATCAGTCTAACAAACACGTCCCACTCTTGCTGAAAATAATTTCTTTCCCCAACTCTTCTAGGAATAAAACACTTTAAATGTATTTGTCAGGAATCGACACTTAGTTTAATAAGATTAAAAAGTGACAACTTAAAGAGCAATTGAGAAGTCCCACACCCACCCTGGGCTCAGGGTTCTAGCTAAGAGCAGAAGGAGGTTGGCAAAAGCTCTGAGGTGGCATGTTCCAGACACGACCGCCCCTGCTCTCCTGGCCCCTGCTACATGCTCAGTGCCACCCAACCCGTACTCCCAGAGGGCTCTCCTCCAAAGCCCCAGAGATTCAGACTGTCCCCCAAGCAATGTGAAATGCAGGGCAGGGAGTCCTGGCAGCGGGCACTGGCTACAAAGCGAGGCAGGATGGCACCAGGCCAGATGCCCACAGCTACCAAAGAGCTGCACCCACAACTACCTCATCCAACAGCGCTGGGCTGCACCCTTCCATGCCCACCCCTGAAAATTCTGCCAGGCCTCCTCCCAGAGTCCCCCAAGGCTTCTTTGGCTGCCTCACTCACCCCTCACCCCCACTTTGTTTTTTTGTTCTGTGCTCAGATGCTACTCCTGGCTTAGGGGACCACTCAGTGCTGGGGCTCAAATCTAAAACCTAGCTGGGAAGGAGGTGCTGAGTGGACAGAACTCTCACTGGCGACTGGGTGCAGGATGCTGACAGAGGGGACACCTGGCATGAGCCACAGGACTGTCCCCAACCCATGGAGATCACATGCTCAGGGATCTGCCCCCCCCACAGGGAGTGGATAGATAAGAGGATGGGGGGCTGAAGTGGCTCCTGCCCTGAATCCAAACAGGACAAACTTCCAGCTCAATGAGGTGGCTTCCCCCAGCCATGTCACCAAAGCCAGCCTGGGCCCAGGTTGGGGATGGAGAGAGACTGTTGGTTTCCACCCACAGTCTGTATGATGTTGATGCCAGGTAGAGACCCTCTAGAGGTTCCCATCTCCAGCCCACATCTGGAGGACAAAGGGCAAGGGATGGGGAACAGAGAGATGGAAACCAGAGGCACAGAGATTGGATGGGAGGAGAGACAAGATGGAGGGATGAAGGAAATGGACAGAAGAATGATGGGACAGGGGCAAAAGGGATGGGATGACAGAGGAACAAGAACAGAGGGACAGAGGATGGGGTAGAGGAACAGGGACAGAAGGACAGGAAAGGGATAAAGGGACAAGGACCAGGGAAATAAAGACAAAAGATTGGGGGACAGAGAGGCTACAGTGAATGACTGTTCCAGCCAATAGTGAACTGCAGAGCTCAGAGCTAATCCAGACAATGATGTGGTCCAGTTACAAACTGCAGCTGGCACTGGGATGGCAACTAAAAGAATGTAGAAGCCAGATGAGATCCAGCTGAGGAGGAGAGAAAAGCTAAGAATGGCCCGCTTCACAATATAGGTCGAGGATCTGTGACTGGGGAACCAACACGCCATGAACTCCAACACAGACCCCTTTCGTACCGATGCTGAAGCGATGCCCACTGGCAGTCGCCAGAGATTTTGGCCGACTGCAGCGAACTTAGTGACTAGGTCAGAGGCAGGTGCAATCCAAGCCGTTCTGAACAGCAGAGCCCACAGATTGAGCAGCTCGTGGTGTATCTGCAGAACTGCCCCAAAGAAGGCTCCTGTCAGCCCAGGAGCCATGCGTGTGTCTCTGCTCCAGCCTGAGAGAAGAACTAGAGGGAGGAATGGGATTAAACAGGGATGTGCTCTTTGCACATTTTTAAAAGACCTGGAACACCTATGATCCAGCAAATGGAGAATGACAAAAAAAAAAAAAGGAGATTCATTTCATTACCAGGATGCTGTGAGCCCTGACTAGCTGCCTGGGACCCAACATTGCTTCTGTCACGGGTGAGGTCAGAGGTAGGGTGGGAAGGATGGGCTGATGAAGACTCAAGACCCTTTGACTCCCCTGGAAGAGACTGAGGGTCCTTGGCAGACTGTTCTGTCCCCTTTGGCCTCCAGGTCTGCCTTTCCCTGGATAGGGCCAAGCCACGGTGGCCACTAAAGATCCCAGCTCGGGCAAACACCGCTTCTGGCCCCAGCCACTCCGCATCTGCACCTCCTTTATTGGCGTTGCCGACTGGGGGAGCGAGAGGCAGCAGTGCCTGGACTGGCAGGCAGGGAGTTGCCGTTGGGTGCCTGTAGGGCATGGGGGTCGAGCTGCTGACCCAATGGGCTGGGGTCCCCAGTTCCCACTTCCTCGCCGTTTTCTTCCTTCTGGTTGTTCTGTTGCTCTGGACACTCGAAGTGGACACAGTGGAACACCTGGAGGGAAAGGGAGAGACCCCATGAGTAATGGTCAGGACCCTCTTGTCCTTCCCACCCCCAGGCTCTGGGGCCAGTGTGCAGAAAGTCAGAGTGGCCCTTCCCCAGCCCTCCAGGGTCTAAGGTTTTCCCCTGGCTCCCAGGAACTAGAAGGCTGTAAATCCATGTCAACCTGTGTCAACTGAGGCAAAGGGAGGGAATGATGGCCTCAGAGTTGTAAGAGCAGCACAAGAATTGATGGCAAATTCTCACCGTCTCAGGTGCTCCCTTCTGTGGAATTTTATTCCTGTACCTGCCAGTGTGGCCAACAGTGGGAAGGGATGGTGGTTATAGTGGCATCATTCTGTGACTGCTCAAAGTGTGAATTACAGCCCAATGAAATTGTTAGGAAAACATGGCAAGGAAGTCCAAGAGAATGAAAACAACCCCGTATCCCCTCCTGTGTCCCAGGAACAAGCTTCTAGGCCAAACAGAGCTGATGGTGTTGCAGGGAGTGTGGACTGGGGCACAGGCCAACCTGGAACTAATTGCCCCCCTTGAAGTGACTGATCTCCCTCCTGTTCCCCAAAAGAAGCTGGCCTGAAAGCCAGGGAGTTATTTTGGCAACATTCAGTGCCATGGTGTAAAAGGCATAGCCCAGACTGCCAACAGCGGACAACTGAGGCTTGGACATAGCGAATATACAGAAGGAGGGGTGTGTGGTGTTTGACAGTCCCATAGAAGGTCACAGCTGAGGGGCCTTGGGAGGGTATTTAGCGCCAGGTCCCAGTCCAGGCAGTGTAAAGGTGCCAGCAGCCTCCCCTCACACCCTCCTCTGGCCCCCACCACCAGAGGTGCATCTGTGCCAAACTTAGGCTCTCCTGTTCTCTGGGGTGTGAATATCTGGGTATGAGGACCTGGATCTGGGGTACATGGACCTGGAACACAAATCTGTGGTGTGCAGATCTACTTTCCAAAGAGCATGCTGGCAGTTTTACCAGATCAGTTTCCAGATCTGCAAATTCTGTGTTCCTGAAATCTCCTGAGGTGAGTAAATCAGTGCCCTTCCCCATGCACCAGGGGAAGATGGCCTCACATCCTGCCCCGGGGCTCCATGGGGTCCACAGCCCACACCCCTGCCAACTGGGCCTGTCCTGGGCTGACATTCTGAGTTCAGAAATGAAAGGGTTTCCCAACTCACATTAAGTGTTCAAAAATGGTAATGGAATTTTTCTAGAAGCAAGACACAGTGGCTAAAAGCCCATGGAAAGAAGTGTTCCACAATTCCTTCTGATTTGGTTTGCCTTGTTCAGTGAGAAGATTAAAATCAAGTTTATCAAATGTCACCCACTGTTTATAGTGAAAGGAGAGGCTAGAAGGCAGAGAAGGGGATGGTGTGGCTGGAGGGGCCGGGAAAGGGGCCCTGAGGACTTTGGACAAGAATAGACTTCATGGGCCCGGAGAGATAGCACAGCGGTGTTTGCCTTGCAAGCAGCCCATCCAGGACCAAAGGTGGTTGGTTCGAATCCCGGTGTCCCATGTGGTCCCCCGTGCCTGCCAGGAGCTATTTCTGAGCAGACAGCCAGGAGTAACCCCTGAGCACCGCTGGGTGTGGCCCAAAAACAAAACAAAACAAAAAAACAAAAACAAAAACAAAAGAATAGACTTCATGGTCAGGGCCTAGCTTGACTGAGTATATGGGCGATTTATCGGTCAGTGATGGGGTGAAACTGTGGCCCAGGAGGGAATGACTGAGAAAGAGTGTGGATGGGGGGCCTCACTTGGTGCAGATGAAGTTGAAGGCTGAGTCCCAAGCTGGAGGCCTAATGGGCAGGGAGGAGGGACCCACTGTACAGGGGAGACTGAAGCCATGAAGGCCAGGCCTAGTAGACTCCAGATGTGGAGGCACAGCTGGACAAGGCTATTGGAGGAAGCAGAGGGGGCGGGGCCTTTGCCAGGTCAGGATTTGGGGCTGTGTTTTGGTTCCTGAGAGGTTTTATGGCATGGAAGAGTTGCAAATAGTGTGTGGGGTGTGTTTTGGGATGAAGACCAGAAGGCCAGACAACTCAAGTGCCCAGAAACAGTACCCTGGTCAATAGCCCTGGCAGGGCACAGGCCTTCCAACAGGTGCTGCTTCTGCCACTGTTTTCTCTAGGACCCCTTAAGAAGCACAATTCATACATCTGTTGGTGAACTTGAGTGCAAATACGGAGGCATATTGTTAGTGTGATAGGCTCAGGAAGGCCTGTGGTGGGTGTAGACAGATGTGTGGAGATCACGCACTGCAGGAACATGGTCATGTGAGCCTATAAGAGTGCAAATACTATGCCCCCCACTCACTTCCAGAGGGGTGCTGCACTCTGGGCCCCCGGATATGTCTGGAGAGGATAAGATGCTGGTACCCCAAGAGCCACTTCCTCCCAGAGTGCTCTATTCTTCACAGGGTGTCCCCAAAATCTCACCCACAAACTCTCAAGACCCACCCTGAAACACACACTCTCACACACACAAAAACACACTCCTCAAACACACACACATTCTCACATGTTCCCACCTTGAAACACATTCTCATGCTGATACATGCATACAAACTCACTTATATGCACTCTCAAATACCCCCACATGTGCCCTATTTATTCCATGCCCTGTGCTGCGAGATATGCATGTTGTCTTTTCTCTGGGAGAATCCAGTTCAGAGGGGGAGGAATGCAATACCAACTGGAATTACACTTAAGATACGAGTCCTGACTCCTTCCTGTAACCTAGTTTTCCCCATTCATTCTCTCCACTGTCTCAGAGTTACCATTTCCAGTTCTAAGAAAGCTGCCCTGAGACCACAAGGTTCATCTCAATCTTCCTTTGGCAGCGCCATTTTCTCTTACTCTGAGCTGATGCTGTTGGAAGGTGGGGGCCAGGGTGTTCCCCTCTCCCCAGGAGAGCAGGGTCTGGGGATGTTGCAGTGCTTGGACCTTCCCTGCCCTGCCCAGGGCCAATCTGAACCCTGGACGAAGCCCCTGTTAATCTACTTCTGCATCAGCTTCATGTTCTTCGGGCTTTGGATCATCTCTGGCAGGTTAGTGACTTACGCACCTTACAAGATGAAAATCCAGCTTTCTTGGCAGGGTGCGAGGCTTATGTGAGACACCATATCACTGCATGTGTGTTTGTGTGTCTGTGGGTGGGTGGGTGTGGTTCTGGCAGAGGGGCCTGGGCAGTACTTCAGAATTACCACCCATGGAGAGGCATGTGTCCTGTGCTCAAAAATGACACATCCCATTGAGCAGCAGCAAGGAGGGATTCTGTGTTATCTGACCTGCTACTGGGTCATCCCCAGCCCTCCTCAGAGCCTCAGAACACACCAGTCCTCATAGATATGGACTCCATAGGCCCTCAGCTCCCCATCCCTCAGGCTGACTGCCTGGGGTTTTCTCCTGCTCTTGTGGGGCTTGTCAGTCTCTGACTTTCAGCCAGCTGGATGTGTGTGTGCTATGACAGCAGCTGGCTCTCTGAACATCTCCCCTTAGGAAAGGGCCCCAAGCTCTGGGGCCTCATGCCCACCTCCAGCCTAGCCTGACTTGCAGGGTGTGAGCTGTGTGGCCATTCCCATTGGTTACCCCAACTGGGGATACTCCTTGTACCATCAACAATCTGACGTACAGACCAGCCACTGTTTTGGGCTTTTTGGGAAATCGGGAGGTCTTTTCTCACCCCAATGCACATAGAAGGATTACTGTGTGACTGGAGAGGGAAGGAACTGTGTGACAAAGCAAGGGGACTGCGTGCCTAACTGTGTAACTTGATCATGGGTGCATGGGGCGAGGGTGACCAGACACACAGAACAAGTCAGACCCAAGACTGAAGAAACCCCAGCCCTCAGGTCCTTGAGGAGGTGCAGGTTTCCCTGAAGACTGTGGATCCTCTCAGGGGCTGAGGGCAGGGGGAATCTGAGATGGTGTGCAGGGAAGATGGGGTCACTAGGTATGCTGAGCTGAGGGCAATGGCAAGGCAAGCAGGAGAGCACAGGGGAGCAGTAGGGGGTGGCAGAGAACAAGCCCAAAGAACCCACACATGGCTTGACCAGTATCTGGGTGTTGACTCAAAGGCAAAGGCGGCTCTGAGAACATTTCAGGACACATAGGAATTAAAGCATTTGCCTTGTAGCACATAGGTGGCCCCAGTTTAAATCCCCAGCACCACATACATTCTCCTGATCAATACCAGGGGCCACTCCTAAGCCAGCAATGGGCTCTGAGAACCCCTGCATAGCCTCCCAGCTAAATAAAACACATGCAAACAGAAGCTCCATTTCTTTTCTTTTTTTTTTTTTTGGGCCACACCCGGTACGCTCAGGGGTTACTCCTGGCTATGTGCTCAGAAGTTGCTCCTGGCTTGGGGGACCATATGGGACACCGGGGGATCGAACCGCGGTCCGTCCAAGGCTAGCGCAGGCAAGGCAGGCACCTTACCTTTAGCGCCACCGCCCGGCCCCAGAAGCTCCATTTCTTAAGCTCAAAGATTTACAAACACATGTTTGTGGTGACAAATAATACAAGTGTCTACAGACAGCAGCTGACAACACCTGGAATCCCTCAGGTGGAGCGGAGCCATCTGGGACAGAGCGATCAGGAGGAAGCCGGCGGGTGGGCGGGGCCGTGCTGGGTGCTGCTGGGTGGTGGCAGGGCTGTTCCCATCCTTCACAGCTCTGCTGTTTGGCACCAGAAGGTGCTTGGGGAGCAGCACACAGGGAGCAGGCCCAGAGGCATGAGGCCGCCAGAGGGGACCCTGCCCATGTGGTTGACTGTCCCGAAGAAACTCAGTACTGAGGAGCTGGGATACACAGGGGCCTCCAGGCTCTGCTTCCAGCTCCACTGTGTGTGCCTCTGGGGGGCTGTGCCCACCCTCCCCACTTGAGCCTCTTGAGCAAGTGTGTACTGGACCTCCACAGGAGTGGGTCAAATATCATGTGGGCACTATCTATCTCTTATGCAGATTTGGGGCTCCTCTCTCAGACACTGGGGATGCTCTTCCACTATAGGAGTGGGGGCAAGAGTGCTTCTGATGGCTCTCCTTAGTGGGGACAGAAACCAAGCTCTCCTGGGAAACAAGGCGTCTTTCCTGGTGGTGGGGTGGAGGAGGCGACACAGAAGGGAACAGAGGTTTTGGTACTTGTTCTCAGAAGGGAAATGCACTAGACCCTGTGGGGCACTGTTTGAGTAGATTTCTCCATGCACTTCTCCATCCCTCTCCGGTTCCTGGGCCTCCCTTGGGGCAGACCACCTGTGATTCACTGCTTACTTTATTTGTTTTTTTTTTTGAGGGGGCCACATGTGGTAGTGCTTGGGGCATACTCCTTCCTGGCTCTGTGCTCTGGGGTCATCCTGGTGGGGCTCTGGGGATCACTTTGAGGTGTAGGCAAGTCAATCTCTTTCCTGACCTCGCAGCACTGGGAGAGGATGTGAGCAGAAGCGAATGAGGCAGAGGCACATTCCAGATTTATGTAAAACCATCATCTCAGCCACAGCAGCGTGTTCCTGCCCTCCTTCGGCAATCCTGTATCCACTGGCCTCTTTGAGCTGCTTTTCACAAATTGGTTTGGAACCAGCTTCAGTAGCCTCAGGATCTGTCCCCCAAGGGCCGGCTAGTGTGGTCGTGTGGGAATCCAGGCTTCATCATTGCCCATGCATCTTTCCTGCTGCTTCTCCTCAGTTCTCTCTCCTCCCTGGAAGCCTTAATTCTCTACAAGGCCTGGACATCAATGTACTCTTTGCACCATGGAGACCGGGCAGGAGGTACATAAACATTCCAGTCCATTCTGGGGCTCTGGCTACTCCCACGCTGGCCCTGCCCACTGTGCCCATCAAGAGGGCACCTCAAGTGCCACATGCATCTCTGTGAGGCCTGTAGAAGCAGGGGCTATGCTGCTCATCTTCCAGGCTCGGCCCGAGAGTTCACCAAGAACTGTGGCCGAAATTGGGGAAAAGCAATAAATGCCGATCAATGGCTCTACCTTGCTTCCTTGGTTTCTCTGGAGTTATTTCTACAATGAGCTTTCATGCTACATAATACAAATAGGATTTTGGAGCCAAGCTTTCGACTTGTATATACGAGGTGATGTATCTTTATAAAACAGATGCTTATCTTATGAATATCCTGCTATCTGTCCATGGTTAAACACCAAGAGCTAGTTTCCAATCTGCCTTCCAGTGTCTGGTGAGCAGTGCCCGCCACACCCCACTCAGTACTCAGGGATGATGCCAAACCACTGAGGGTGGCACTGAACTCCTCCCACTTGTCTCTGCGGCACCTGAGCCCTCCCCAGAATGCACCTTTGTTCTTTTGGAAATGCCCAAGTATTGTTCCCGAGTACATCATCCCTTTTCTATATGACAGGCATGTGTAAACAGCCCTAACACTGAATTTTCTAATTTCATAGGGAGACATTTCTAGATTATATGATTACACATCCAAAATCTGTACTCAAAATTTCTGCTACAAGAGGCAATAGTTTTCTTGGTGACAACATTTATAGAAGGCAACAGTTTGTTTTTGTTTGTTTGTTTGTTTTAGCTTTTCAAATGTCATTTTCTATCATTTCCAAGAAGAGAGCACCCACAAAATGAAAACAATCCCCCATCAACACTGCCTGGAAGGTTCTAGAAGGTACTGGTCCCCCTAGTACTGAGCTGGGTATGTGGCTTCCAAACCAAATCCAAACAAAATGGTCTTTTATAGTTATGCTACAGGTAAGTATTTTTTTTGTTTGTTTGTTTTTTCTTTTTTTCTGTCTCTGTAGGAAAGGGCCTTAATGTATAGTCTTTCTTCTTATTTTATTTGCATCTATGTTTTCCTTTATTATAAAGAAAAGTATCCTGAGAACCAGGGAGGTAAGAGAGCTTTGCTGTTATCTCTCTGGCCCTTGTCCAGAAAGCATATCTGGCTGGGACAACAGAGGCTGGAACAGAGCGGCCTGGTGGTTTCTGACCTGGTGGTCTCACATATGCTACAGCCCCTCCATCAAAGAACCCTCCATCCACTCTTTCCTCCCACACTCCTTTATGCTTTGTGTCCAGGAGCAAAAGTCATATCTCACTGCTTATTTCAAGGCCCTACACATGGCTGCTACCTTTTTTGTTGTTGTTGGGGGAGAACCCAGTGACTCATTTATGCCAAGCAAGCACTGATCTGCTCTCTTGCACACGCCTTTCCTTAACTCCTTTGGAGGCATCTGACCCTGAGCAGTATACCCTGAGGTGAATACCCGGAAAGCCGCCTTCTGCTTAGAGTGACTCCGTTTTAACCATGTCCCTGCCTCCAATCCTGCACTTGTCTTATACCTAAATGCTTTTCCACTTCTTGGAGACCCTGAACACCTTTTCTCCAAGGTCATGGCCATGTCGGTGTTGGTGCCACTTTTGAATTAGGGGGGTTCCTATGAGCTGCCGCCCCCCTGACCTATCTTCAGGACACTGCTCCCTACCTGATGCCTGGAGGAGCTAGAGTGTGCCAGACATGAGGTGGTGCCAGATGCAGTCTGCCCTCAGGAAGGAAGTGTGGGTGGGACCCCGAGGCAAATTCACAGGTGCCTAGGCTGGACCTGTTGGGCTAGGACAGTCTGTTGTCTGAGTCTCTGTCCTGACTCTCCTCAACACACAATCCCTAAATGCTGGCCCCCCCGGGGTGGGGGGGTGAGGCCTGGGCTTGCAGACACCAGCCCACAGGGGAGGGGAGGAACTCGCCTGTCTCTCTGCTCTGGCCCCAGGATGTGCTGGTGTGGACACTCTCAGGGATTCTGACCTTGGGAGCAGCTGGCACATGATTGCTTAGGGCTGCTGGTGTCTGGTCTGGGAGGATACTGCTGAGAGGGAATCTTCGCAAGACAGAGAGGGCTGATGGGACAGGAGATGAGGGATGAGGTGGGGAGGGGGGATGCGGGGAATAATTATCACCAGTCCAGCCAGGGGGGAGTTTTTTTTTTTTACCTCTTGAAACAGTTTCCCTGCTTTTTTTTTTCCTCTTTCTTTCACTAGAGGCACATGTTACTATGGGAACGAGGATGGCACTGGGAGCCCCCAGCCACTCACTGGCCTGACAGAGCCTGTAAATAAATTCTGCCTCACTTCAGGTTCTGTGCTGAGTGGTCCTGGAGGGCAGCTCAAGCAGCCACTTGCCGACTTTCTGTCCTGCTGGTGGCGGCTTGTGCTGAGCCTCCTGTGGTGAGTTCATGGACTGATTACTATTCTTCGCACGGCAGCAGAGATCTGCACCCTGCCTGCTCCCCTCAAAACTATCTCATTGCATCCCCATTCACCCATCCTTGGGGCAGGGATCACTTTTCTTGGGGCCACACCTGGTGATACTCAGGGGTTACTTCTGGCGCTGGGCACAGGAACCACTCCTGGCAGTGCTCAGGGGACCATATGGGATGCCGGGGATAGAACCTGGACTGGCTGCATGCAGAGCACATACCTATCTGCTTGCTGTACTATCTCTCTAGCCCTCACGTGATTAATTTTATAGATGAGAAAACTTCCCCTTCTCAGGCCCTGGCCTCCATATTATTGCTTCCTTTCCTTCACTGTACAGCTGAACCGATCATTTTCATGTGTAGTGTCACAGGATCCCAGGCCCTGTCATAGCACCGAGGTTTGAACTCTCGGCCTCCTGCTTGCCAAGTAGGTACATCTAGTCACGGACCTCTTCCAAGCCCAGTATGAATGTTTACAGGCCGATTCACACCTGGCTCTGCCTCATCAGCAAGCAGCTTTTGTGTCAATCACTCAGCTTCATTTCTTCCCAAGTTTCCCCCTTATTTTGTTAAAAACCTTTTTATTGTGAGAACCTAGAAGTACATGAAATGCAACATACAGCTCGTGAAATTACAACGAACATCACATGAACCTGGCTCAGGTCAAGAACGATGAACATGGCCTGCTAATTCTTCCACGAGTGCTTTGTCTCTAAAAAAATCCTGCTGCTACGTGCTCGTGCACCCTTAAATGTCTTTGCTTAGTGTGTCCACTTCTTTTTTTTTTTTTTTTTTTTGGTTTTTGGGCCACACCCGGCAGTGCTCAGGGGTTACTCCTGGCTGTCTGCTCAGAAATAGCTCCTGGCAGGCACGGGGGACCATATGGGACACCGGGATTCGAACCAACCACCTTTGGTCCTGGATCGGCTGCTTGCAAGGCAAACGCCGCTGTGCTATCTCTCCGGGAGTGTGTCCACTTCTGATGTTGGCATGTGTGACCTTCCAGATCACTGCCCTCTAGACAACACATACCATCCTGCCATCCTCCCAAGTGCATCCTGATTGTGCCTTTGTCAACAGCACTGTGGCGAGCATCCTAATTTTTTTCGTGGAACTCTTTAGAGCAGCACTTATCAACCAGGGGTCACACAGCCCCCATGTGGGCTCCCAGGGTATTTCAAGGGGCCACACCTAAAAATCCCATAAGAGGGGAGCTGTAGTAAGAGAATCTGTACCAACTGGTAGGACAAAGAAATCAGAGGAAGGAAATAAGGTTGGAAATGCCAGGGCCAGGAAATGTTGGATGAAAGAACCTATGTACGTGCATATGCTGGGTGGGAACTTCTGTGACAATGTGATAAATATAAAAGAGTTTGGACTAGGACTTGCCACAGAGTAAGTGCTCAATAAATACCATCTGGGGTTGTAATTTATAGTCAGAATAAAAAAGGTCCTAAACTAGAAGGTTCTAGTTCTGGAAAACATGCTTTTACATTTACAAAATCTCTGGCTTATGAAACTCCTGGGGGTGAAGGTTAGAGATAATTAACAGGAGTTACAGCACCTGCTTTGCATGTTGTCCATCCTAATTCAAATCTCTGGTTCCCTGAGCACTGTCAGGAGTGACCCCTTGGCATTGATAGGTGTGGCCCAAACCCCACTCCTACTAAAAAAAAAGGGACTTTCTCCTTATGATGACAGAAGCCTGGTCTCTGAGAATGAAAATGTTCTACTCAATCTCTTCCTTACTGGCTGACTGGCGAAGAGCAGGTGAGATGGATGGACGGAATGATTGATTCACTTGCTCACTCAGCCAATAGGTACTTCTACATGCCGGGCTCACATGAGGTGCCAGTACAAAGATAAATAGGACACGGCCTCACCTCAGCTACATGAATTCAATAACGGAACCCCGAGAGCTGTCTGCAGAACATCAATACCATCCTCAGCGCCTGTTATTGACCTGGTGAGGGCTTTCATGTGGTTCCTTCTGAGCAGGGACCTGCCTTTCCAGGGTGTAGAAAGTTAGTCCTCCCTGCAGTCCCATTAACCTGCAGGGCTGCTGGCACCCCAGCTCTTTGTCTACTGAAAATTAACTCTGGAGCTTGTTCTCTAACCCAGGTTTTCACTTTTTTTGGGTGAGGGGCCATACCCAGTGGTGCTCAGGGGTTACTCCTGGTTCTGCATTCAACTTACTCCTGGCAGGCTCGGGGGATCATATGGGATGCTGAAGATTGAATCTGGCTTGGACGCGTGCAAGGCAAATGCCCTACCTGCTGTGCTATTGCTCTGGCCCCTAACCCTGGTTTTCATAAAAGCCACAAAAGAAACATAGGGACACCTTTCTCTAAAGCTGCAGAGTGAGGAGTGATTTCCATATTCCTGTCTGGACTCAGCCTCATGTCTTTAAAGACACAGGTGTTGCTTTGCCCCACTGCTGTGGGGATGACGGGGTGTTGGTCCTGAGATGAAGTGAAACACAAGCAGGACGCAACCCATCACTGGAGATGGAAGTGCGGACCTGCTGGGACAGGTGGGGCTTGACAGGAACCTTGGGTTCCCTCAGCCTATAGAGGCTCAGTATTAATGAGCAGGCTGGGGGGGGGGGCAACAGGCCCTCGGGGTATTATGAAGTGGCTGAGTGACAGACTGAGACCATCCTGAGGTGGCAGAAGTAATCCCCATTTCATCTCCAGGCACAGGGGCCATTAGAGAAGCCACTGACTGAACAGGACCTAAGGAAGGCATCAGTGCTAAAAGACAAATTGACAAGGCTGCCACCTAGTGCTAAGCAGGAGGCTCCGGGAACACAGAGGTGTGGGAAGGAGACCAAGACCTGAGACCAAGATCAGCACTTATCAGGAGCACTGGGGAAAGTGAGGGAAAAAGCAATGGCTACACACACCCTGTGCGGAAGCACAGAGAACATCCCAAGAAGCTGAGCTAAATTCAGGTGGTTTCAGAATGCAGGAACAGGTCAGGGAAGGAAGAGCTGTGACATTAGGGAATTTTATTGATAAAACTATAAATGTAGCTAAAAGATGAAATGAATTCATGCCTGCTGTGCTCACAGAGGAAGCTGAGAGACAGATGCCAGAAGCAGACTTACACTTCCCGGAGGAGAAGGAGGAAATGCTGCCGGAAGCTGAAGCGTGCTCGAACAGGTGATGGAGAAATCCGAACCTCGGGGACAGCCACCAGAAAGGGGAGCGGGGAAATTAGCATGCAGTCGGGCTGCAGAGCTGAGTGGCTCAGCAACTGCAAGCCCACCGCCACATAGAAATGTCCAAATATCTGAGCTCAGAGGAGGTCCCCTAGGGCCTCAAAGGTTGTGAGTTGGAAGTTGGGTAGCTTCAAGGCTGCAGTTTCAGAATGGTGGGTCACTCTCAGGCCACAACACCTCCCTGGAATGCTTCTCCAGCATGAACCCTGCCATGGTACCCATTTTCATCCTTTCTCTCTGGGTGGACTAGCAGCGTCAGGAGACAATTTTACCTGTGCAATGTGGCACAAGAATTAATCCACTCACATGTTTCTTCTGTCCTCTCTACACAGGCCATGCTAGAAACCAATTCCATCTTAAATGAGCTTAGTCCTTGCATTGGCAAACAGTATTAAAGGGAAACAGGTCCAGGCTCTGACTAAACAAAGTCACTGATGTCGCTTGGCAAACACACAGTGACAGACTGAGAAACTGCCTCCTTCCACATGGCCTCCTGTGTGAGGAAGGGGAGCCTGGCCCTGTGATACTCATGAAAACGGAGCTCAGGTCTCAGGAATGCAATGCACGGGCTCTACTGCAGAAGTACATCCCTGCTCCTGACTCCAAGTTTCTCATGCTGTAGTTCTGATGCCCATGGAACTAGAGACCTCAGCTTACCCCTAAGTGTGTGCCATCACAGATCACTGGTTTTCCTGCAAGCCTCGTCACAGTCAACCTCCCTTTCTTAATGCTGGTCCCTGTCCCTCCTGCCTCTCACCCCATAACCAGTTCTATCCTGCTCTAAAGTAGAGAACACACAGCCAAGTGATGCCAGGTACCAACAGTTGCAACAGAAAATGTTATATTTTCTTGGGGCCTGGAACAGGGCTCAAGGGCAGAATGCATGTCACACAAGGGTGAGGCCCTGGATTTAACCCCCACACTAAAAAAAGAAAAGGAAAGACGAAAGAAAATGCATTCCAAGTGTTTTCTATGAAACTTTATGTTTTACATGCTCAGTAAATCCAACCCTTTGTTCTGTGCTACTTTGTGCTGAGAATGATACTGTTTTTTTTTTTTTTTGGGGGGGGTTTGTTATTTACTTTATGCTCTAAGACGTTCCCAGATGGCAATATTATACTGAGTTCTTTTTTTTATGATCAATAACTGATTCAATAAGTCATTGAGCAAGTTGCTCACCAGCTAAATGGGACAGATCACCATGTAATTAGTGAGTGACCTGCTAGTCAACTCATTCAAACCGGCCAGTCCAAAATAATTGGGGGCCCCTTGCACAGATGATTTTGGCAAAGTCCTCAGGAAGATAAACTTCAATGGGGAATATTATCCTTATTTCATCACCGAGATGAACGAGATGGAGGTGGGGAAAATTGCATGAAGATAGTAATCAGACCATAATGCATTCACTCCCCCCACCCTTGTCTGAGCTTCCTTCTCTGCTGCAATTCATCCTCACAGCAGCTTATTAAAGGGAAAAAAAAGCATCTTTTTTTAGGGGGATATGGGGTACGGGCATTACAAAAGAAAAAAGTGATTGCAAATAAAGTATAAATTTAAATTGGTTTTCAATTTACTAAGCACTACACATAATTAATTTAACATAGTTTAAGTGGTAAGAAAATTGGAATTTATTGGCAAGACTTAAAATATGTTGGGTTTGAAGATCAAATATATATTAAAATCAGATTCATTTTTGTTTTTTGTTACATCATCAAAAAGGAAAATGCTTTTATGAGCTGATGTTTAGAACTGTTCAATTTTTTTTACAAAATATCGACTGGTTTACTTTTATAATTTTCAAGTCTGCTTTGAAATAAGGAGGTAAGAGAAGTTTTAGGATTTTGTGTACAAGATTTTCTCTGTAAGAAATAGATTGTGGGTGGTATCATTTATATTATAAATAAACAGAAAGGCAAAATGAATATAAATATCACAATATTTTCATTTCAAAAGTTTTTTTTTTTAACTGTAGAAATACTTCAGTGTGCTCCAGAGGTCTAGCAAGTTTTTGAGTTGTTTTTTGTTTTTCAAATATGGGCAGGGATTGAACCCAGAACCTTCTTGTGCATGCTCTGTGAGTGAGCTGCCTCTGTGGCCCTGCCTGGAGTTCTGACAGACAATGTACAAATCCAGGTCAGCTATGTAAGAGACAGAGGACAGTACCAGATAAAAACATAGAGCCTTTAATTTAAAAAGTGGAAAAAGGGTCCAGAGCAATAGTACAATAGGTAGGGTGTTTGCCTTGCAAGATCCTGGCCTCCCATATGGTTCGTCCAAGTCTACCAGGAGTAATTCCTGAGGTAGGCATAACCCCTAAGCACCACCAGGTATGACCCCAAAAAAATAACAACAAACAAACAAAGAGTAGGAAAGGAATTGGGGAAATAACTCAAAGTTCTGGAGCAAATGTGTTGCATTGTAGGAGAACTGGTTGCAATTTGAACTCAATCACCACATGATCTCCAGAGCATATGGCCAGGGGTATGGCACATAAATAAAAACAAACACAGAATCAACGAAGTGGAAACCCAAAAAACAATCCGAAAGATCAATGAAAGCAGAAGTTGGTTCTTTGAAAAAATAAACAAGATTGATAGACCACTGGCAAAACTAACAAAGAAAGAGAGAGAGAGAAACTCATATTAGGAATGAAAAAGGAGAGATCACTACTGATATGGCAGAGATTCAAAGGGCAATCAGAAACTACTTTGAGAAACTCTACGCCACTAAAAATGAGAACCTGGAAGAAATGGATAAATTCTTGGACTCTTATAATCTTCCACAGTTCAAGGACGATAATGTAGCATTATCTAAATACCCCATCACTATTGATGAAATTAAAACGGTAATCAAATGTCTGCCCAAAAACAAAAGCCCAGGCCCAGATGGATTCACTAATGAATTCTTTCAAACTTTCCAAGAGGAACTACTACCAATCTTGGCAAGACTCTTTCATGAAATTGAACAAACGGAAATACTTCCAAATAGCTTTTATGAAGCCAACATCACCTTGATACCTAAACCAGACAGAGATGCTACGAAAAAAGAAAATTACAGACCAATATCGCTGATGAATGCAGATGCAAAGATCCTCAACAAAATCCTGGCAAATAGGATTCAATGCCTCATTAAGAAGATTATCCACTACGATCAAGTAGGTTTCATCCCAGGAATGCAAGGATGGTTTAACATCCGTAAATCTATCAACATAATACACAACATCAACAACAAGAAAAATAAAAATCACATGATCATATCAATAGATGCAGAGAAAGCATTTGATAAGGTCCAACACCCATTCTTGATCAAAACTCTCAGCAAGATGGTAATGGAAGGAACCTTTCTCAATATAGTTAAGGCCATCTACCACAAGCCAGTGGCAAATATTATCCTCAATGGAGAAAAACTAAAAGCCTTCCCTCTAAATTCTGGCACAAGACAAGGCTGTCCTCTCTCACCACTCCTATTCAACATAGCACTGGAAGTACTCGCTACAGCGATTAGGCAAGAAAAAGATATCAAGGGAATTCAGATAGGAAAGGAAGAAGTCAAGGTCTCACTGTTTGCAGATGACATGATACTCTACTTAGAAAACCCTAAAGACTCGACCAAAAAGCTTCTAGAAACAATAGACTCATATAGCAAGGTGGCAGGCTACAAAATTAGCACACAAAAATCAATGGCCTTTCTATACACCAATACTAATAAGGAAGAAATGGACATTAAAAAAACAACCCCATTCACAATAGTGCCACACAAACTCAAATATCTTAGAATCAACTTGACTAAAAATGTGAAGGACCTATACAAAGAAAACTATAAAACTATAAAACTCTGACACATGGAAATGGAAACACATACCCTGTTCATGGATTGGCAGGATTAACATCATCAAAATGGCAATACTCCCCAAGGCATTATACAGATTTAATGCGATCCCTCTAAAGATACCCATGACATTCTTCAAAGAATGGATCAGGCACTTTTGAAATTCATTTGGAACAATAAGGGAGGAATTACTTTCCCCAACTTTAAACTTTACTACAAAGCAATAGTTATCAAAACAGCATGGTATTGGAATAAGGACAGGCACTCAGATCAGTGGAATAGACTTGAATACTTAGAGAATGTTCCCCAGACATACAATCACCTAATGTTTGATAAAGGAGCAAGAAATCCTAAATGGAGCAAAGAAAGCCTCTTCAACAAGTGGTGTTGGCACAATTGGATAGCCACTTGCAAAAAATTGAACTTAGACCCCCAGCTAACATCATGTACGAAGGTAAAATCCAAATGGATTAAAGACCTCAATATCAGACCTGAAACCATAAGATATATAGAACAACACATAGGCAAAATACTCCAGGACATTGAGACCACAGGCATATTCAAGGAGGAAACTGTACTCTCCAAGCAAGTGAAAGCAGAGATTAACAGATGGGAATATATTAAGCTGAGAAGCTTCTGCACCTCAAAGGAAATAGTGCCCAGGATACAAGAGCCCCCCACTGAGTGGGAGAAACTATTCACCCAATACCCATCAGATAAGGGGCTAATCTCCAAAATATACAAGGCACTGACAGAAATTTACAAGAAAAAAAATCTAATCCCATCAAAAAATGGGGAGAAGAAATGTACAGACACTTTGACAAAGAAGAAATACAAATGGCCAAAAGACACATGAAAAAATGCTCCACATCACTAATCATCAGGGAGATTCAAATCAAAACAACTATGAGGTACCACCTCACACCACAGAGAATGAGAATAAACAGTGTTGATGGAAATGTGGAGAGAAAGGAACTCTTATCCACTGCTGGTGGGAATGCCGTCTAGTTCAACCTTTATGGAAAGCAACATGGAGATTCCTCCAAAAACTGGAAATCGAGCTCCCATACAATCCAGCTATACATCTCCTAGGAATATACCTTAGGAACACAAAAATACAATACAAAAACCCTTTCCTTACACCTATATTCATTGCAGCACTATTTATCATAGCAAGACTCTGGAAACAACCAAGATGCCCTTCAACAGACGAATGGCTAAAAAAACTGTGGTACATATACACAATGGAATATTATGCAGCTGTCAGGAGAGATGAAGTCATGAAATTTTCCTATACATGGATGTATACGGAATCTATTGTGCTGAGTGAAATAAGTCAGAGAGAGAGAAAAATGCAGAATGGTCTCACTCATCTATGGGTTTTAAGAAAATGAAAGACATTCTTGCAATAATAATTTTCAGACACAAAAGAGAAAAGAGCTGGAAGTTCCAGCTCACCTCAGGAAGCTCACCACAAAGAGTGATGAGTTTAGTTAGAGAAATAACTACATTTTGAACTGTCCTAATAATGAGAAGGTATGAGGGAAATGGAAAGCCTGTCTAGAGTACAGGCAGGGGTCGGGTGGGGAGGAGGGAGATTTGGGACATTGGTGATGGGAACGTTGCACTAGTGATGGGTGGTGTCCTTTACATGACTGAAACCCAAACCCAATCATGTATGTAATCAAGGTGTTTAAATAAAATTTTAAAAAATTAAAAATTGCTGGCTGTAACCAAGGTTTTTCATTAAAAATATTAAAAATATTAAAAAAAAAACCAAACACAGAAAAAGAAAGAAAAGAAAACAGGAAAAATACCCTTCCTTTTTCCCATTCTTTCTCTTACCCTGCCCAGGTGCTCACATTTTCTATTTAATGATGGGTTTCTCCAGAGGTGGAGCTCCTGAGGTCAGTGCTTATGGGAGTCACACCAGCACCAGCTGACCCTCACCTTCTGGAGTGGAGGTGACAGTGGTCATGGGCAGGGAGAAGGATGAGGCTGGGCAGGGCAGGTGCCAGGCAGCAGATGGCTGGAAAGTTCAGAAGAGAAAAAAGGTCTGCATGTGAGTTCTGAGAGTTCAACCCTGCTGCCTGGACCATAGGCCCCTGAGAACTGGAGGAAAACAATTCAAATATGGTGCCTGGGAGCACTAACCTGGAGTCTGGGCCCCTTTCTGGACAGGAGCATTGTGTAGCCACCTGGTGGCTGGACTCAACTGAGAGAAACGGGACAAAGAAAACTGCAGAACCCTTTGTCTTAGGTCCCCACTGTACATTTACCTCCATTTGAATATTACTGGTCCTTCTGGTGCAGGACAGTTCTGAGGGGGGTCTAAGGCCCAAGCACTTGCACTGACTACCTCCAAAATAGGGGAAAATTCATTCCTCTTCCCTCCTTAATTGAAGGGTCAAAAAACAACCTCCACGGTTCTGGCAGGACTGTGTGCTCCCTGCAGCCAGGCCTGGTGCCAGGGGGAGAAACAGATGTGTAAAGAGGCTTGTTCAGAAACACTAAGGCTTATGTTTATAGGACCAGAGCTGACAGTAAAACCACAAGTGTGGTCCCCAGATACCTCATAGGACTGGATTTCTTCTACAACCCACTGCGGGGCCCAAGGGAAGAGGGGGATACTGGAGTTGTGAGTCAGTTTGACCTCTCAAGGTCTCTGTGGTTGCCAGTTCTGGTAGGAATCAGCAGAGCTGGAGGATCTGGTTTTCATTTGCTAATGGACAGCCATCCAGAGATGACAGGGATATCCCCACTGGGCCAGAGCAGGACGTGTCTGTCCTCAGCTGCCTGGACCGCAGGCTATTAGCAGGAGGACAAATAGTACCATCTGGCTGGAATGAGGCCTTGAACTGACACCAAGGACCCTTCCAGCTATATCCTGAAGGACCCTTACCTCATTCGCTGTGTTGTGTGTCCCCACAATTCGGATGAAGGAGGCAGGTTGTCTTTCAAAACTCACAGATTGCCAGGACCTGCAAGAGAAGCACAAACCTGTTCAGCAGGTAGTTAGTTTTGCCCTCAGGGGCTCAGGGACTCTGTCCCAGGGAGACTTGGGCTTGGGAGGTCAGGCTGATAGGACTAGAGCCATAGAATCTATGGCCCAGGGAAGCTATGTGGACAGAGAAAACACCCAGAAGCCTCTCAAACCCTCTTTGAGAATTGCATACAAGGTGCTACAGAAAAGCAGAAAGGACAGGTACATTCATGAGGCCCAAACAGAAAAGTGATAGGCACTGATAGAGTTCATAAAACATACATAAAGCAGCGGCAAATGGGACCACCACTGAGGCCTGGGGCTAAAGAGTGACATCCAAGTGAGCACAGAAACACTCCTGGGGGGCTGGAGGAGCTGGAGGGCTGGGCAGAGGAAGTTAGAGGTACAGGGTCACATGTGAGCAACCTTCCTCTTGTCCCCATTTCTTATGCCAGCTGGGCCTTCACCGTACTTTCCTTCCCTGCTGTCAGATGCTCTCGCCAAACAGTTTAGGCCCAGGACCACTCCTTCTCTGGGTGGGCTCAACAGGAACCCTGATATTCTAGTGGCAACCCGTGACTGAGGGCAAGGGCTGGCCAGTGCCTTTAACATGTGGCGGAGGAGGCCCTGACCCAGCCCAGAGGAGGTACCTGTCCCTAGCTTCACGCTTACAGCTCCTGGGAGTGCTCTGGAGGTGGGGAGGCACCCACGCTGTAAACTCCAACAATATTTTCTATAATAGATGTGAGGAGTTCACAGTTGTTGCCGTCCTCCTCCGCTTGCACGGTGGAAATGCCAGCTGCCGGGAAGCTGTTTCCTGTAATTGTCTAATTACCTAGTAATGCTATCAAAGAAAATATATGTATTCGTGGTGTGCGTCCCTCCTTTGGTTTCAGGTGTTCCATCTCTCCCTCACCAGCAGCTTCCACTGAGATTGATTCACTGCTGCCTGGACACCAGGCCCCTTAAGGTCATTAAAAAGTCGTTACCATCCTGTGTGCAAAGTCTGTGCCTCTGAAAGCAGTTCTCTGGAAACAGCAAAAGAAGAATCGCTCCTGCTGTCCAAGTGCCATTATTCACACAGGAAGGGGACACGGTCTGACCATCCCCAACAAACTCACTCCTGGCCTGTTTGCTCAGTGGGGGCCCCCCACCACTATCCAGACCCACACAGCGCTCCTGTGGAGGCTGCTGGATGGAGGCCTGTGGAGCTTTCCCCCTCAGCCTGGCTCCCACAGGCCAAGCTGTCACTCCCAGCTCAGCAGGATCAGCGCTTCAGCTTGCTGGGAAGCACAGGGTGGGCAGGGCACAGGGCACCTGAGTCTAACCCACCGCTAGTGCTGTGAATCTTTCGGGTGGAGTGGGAGGGGAGGCTGTTCCATCAAGTCATTTTTACAAATGGGTGGGAGTGGTGGAGAGGGTGACAGGGGTGGAGGAGATGGAGCGAAGATCTTATTTTCTTTGGCTTTCTAGACCTATGTCTATTTAAATAGTCCATCCTGTCGGGAGCCTGAGAAGAGAGCTTGACGGGGGAGAGCGCTCACAGGCAAGAAGCCCAGTGAAATCCTAGGCACCGTGGAGTCCTGGGCAACACATTGGGAAGAGCCCTGAGGCAATGGCAGTGTGGCTCAACATGAAAAAAGGAAGGAAAAAACACCTTCCAGGTGCTTCTGTTGGAAAGGTCTCCTGTAGGGCCATCAGCTCACGTCCTCACCAAAAGAAGCTGTGAGGAAGGTGGAGGGTGAAGATGTCAGAATCAGGACTCCAGGGGCCTTCCATTCTCCTCCACAAATAAGGCCTCTGGGTGAGGTCCTGGCAGAGCTGGAGTCCTCACCCCCACCTTTTCTCTTCCAGAACCCAGGTAGGACTCAGGGCTTTAGTCTCCTGGCCCTCCCCACTGCTCGGGGAAGAGAGGCTGGCAGGACAGTGGCCTGGGCAGGAGGGAACAGTAGCGAAGTAATAAGATCAGAAGGCCTCAATTTAATACCAATTCTCCATTACACTGCATTAATATCTAATCACATTAGAGTTCATTTTCACTAACACAGCCTGAGAGCTGAATATATGATTTCATTTTCAGCAAAACTGGATACCAACCCTCAGACCCATGTACCAGTAGGTGGAAAGTTGGTCAGGATGAGGTAATGAGCATCCCTCCCTCCCTTAATATCTGATTCCATTCCCTTCGACATCCTCAGGATGACTTTGAATGCTACTGGGTGGGGGAAAAGAGTAGATGGTGCAGAGACCATCCTCAATGTCTCCGAGTGACAGCTGTAATCACTGTGCCAAGCTGTCACCTGTCACGAGGGTGTCACTGGGCACCCTCGAGGGCTCCATCCATGCAGAAGCTGTATACAGAGTATGTCTGTGTGAGCCCTTCCACATGTCAAGTGCTCCGTATTTCTTCCCTAGACTCTCCAGGAAGACTGAGCATGGGGGTACAGACCCCTCTTTTCAGTCAGCTTCATGTAACAGGTGTGGAAGGTGGATAAAAAAGGAGTGAGACGTGTAGAAGCAAAGATGTGCAGTCTTTGCTCTGAGCAAAAGTCTCCACGAGACCAATCACTTTCTCCAATCCAGTCGCTCAAAATGTTTGCCGAGTTTGGGAATAGAAGAATTTCAAGAAAAATTTACTTTACTTTTTTTACTTTTTGGACTGTTTGAATTTAGGAGACTGTATACGTGAGCACGAAACAGGTAGTAATCCCTGAGCATTGCTGGTGTGCCCATCTCAAACAAAAATAAAACAGGGCAACAATAACAACCCACCTTACCTTCTACCCAGGCTTTCCTAACAGAAAATATAAAATACAGGGAAGATGTCAGTTCTGTACTATTATGCAAAGTATTTCTAGGTGAGAGGGTCACTGTGATGACAAAGGATATAGTGGGAGAGATTTCATCCTGGCCTTTGGGAACCAAAGGTACTGTGGTTACAGTGGCTGACTCCAGTGGCTCTGAACTCTGGTGGTCTAGGTCGAATCTCAGTTTTGCATTCCTGCCAGCTCTGAGAACATGGACAAAAGCTGACTAGCCTCTCTGGGTTCAAGTCTCCTCATCTGGGAAAAGAGGAAAGGAAGAACTTCCTGGGAACAGAGAGATACTACAGTGGGTAAGGTACTTGCCTTGTATGCAAGTAACCTGGGTTTGATTCCCCAATACCATATAAGTTTCCCTGAGTCCCACTGGGAATAGAAGATTCCAGAGTATAGAGACAGCTGACCCAGGACAGACCTTGGTTTGATCCCCAGCATCCCATATGGTTCCCTAAGCCAGGAACGATTTCTGAGCACATAGCCAGGAGTAACCCCTGAGCATCACTGGGTATGGCCCAAAAACCAACCAACCAACCAACCAAAAAAAAAAAAACCTAGGAAATCCCCTGCCCCAATAACTGATTAGATAAGATACACTCCTCCCTGGTACTTCATCTGAGTCTCAGCTGATGCCCTGCGATTTGATGACTGAACAGCTCCAGGATGCCTGAGAACACCCTTCACGGAAGCACCTATTTATTGCTGGGTGAGCACCTATTTATTGCTTAGAAGCAGACAAGACAGTAGGCGTTGGAGAACGGGAATCCAGGAGATGTGCTCTTGAGCCTGGCACCTGCTGGGAGTCTGGGGGCATCTGTGCAAGATTCAGGCTTGCCCTTGAGAAGTTGATCATCTCCGAGGGGAGACTGGCTCCCCTTCCAAGACCTAATTAGAGAGCCCTGCCAACAGAATACCGGTCCCAACTCACAAACTGATAGTGTTCCAAAACTTCCCTTGTAATTGGCTATTTGACACTTGGAGAAAAATAAAGTTGATATAGTTCCCAGGCCCACCCAAAAAACTCAATTTAACCTGTAATGAGATTGAAATACTATACATACATTATGTCTAAAAAAGGAAGGGAAAAAAATGTTGTTACCATAGTAGTAATTAAACAAGCCAAAGAAGACATTTAAGGTAAGTGCTAAAGAATTAAATCCTGTAATGCAGACAGTATGGAGGGCTGATCTGCTCAGAGAAGAGGGATGAAGTGGACCAGACCTTTCTTCTAGAAGCCTCTCCCACCTGCAGACCCCTGTGGGCTTTAGAAAGTGCGCCAGAGCTGTGGGCTCTCTCCTTCAGCTCCAGCACAGCCTGTTAGGGGACAAGGCGACAGAGCAGAACCCACTACAGAGCAGGCACTGAGAGTTAAGCGGTGTGTCAACAGTCCAGAGCTCCACTGCAGAGTCAACAACAGAAGCCAGATTTAATGACTGTTGGTTTATCCTCTCCCACCAAAGGGCACATCAAGGAACTTTCCAATAATTGAGAGCAGAAGCACCAATTATTCCCTGTCACCTGGGTCACCAAGTGTGACCCACACCTCACTTATGTGCCCATGTCCTGACTCTGGGGCAGGAGAGTGCACAACAGTGGGTCACATGCTGACCTCAGACAAACAGCAGTCCCCTGAGGCCTCAGTTTCCCCTCAGTCAGGGAACTAATTGTTGAAGATAAGGTTCCAAGAGAAGATGCACAGAGAGCCTGGTGTAAAGGAGCCATATAGTGACAGCTACATCTCTTTTGGTCTTACATTGATGCTATGGGCTGGGGTAGAAGCAGAAAATTTCGGGGGTCTCATGTGCTGCCACACTAAGCAGGGTGGCAACACACTCACTGAGTCACTCAATTTACATGTAGACATGGCTGCTATAAAGTATTTCCCACACTCTCTGCTGGGAGGAAAGCTGCACCCGGGGGCTGTCTGTGAGAAGGAAGGAAAGAAGGCAGGGGCAAAGGAGACCCCTAGGTGAAGGGGACAGGGTTTCATTTGGTTCAACTACAAAAAAGTGAAGTGAATATGAAAAATGTCAACTTCAGTCAATTCTTGGGATGAGTATATTGAGTAAATGTTATATTACATTTTATTCTATAAAGAGTTCTTAAGATAAATAAAAGGAAAAAGCAAGAACAGCGTTTTTTTTGGGGGGGTGCTCCAGTTTCTGTGAGAAAGAACTCACTGAAGTGGATGTAGGAAGTTGCAGATGTAAGTGAGGTTTGAGAAGGTGCGTGCCCTCTGCAGATAGTGCCATTGGCCTGTCAGAGCTAGGAGAGGACTGGGCAGCAGCTGGCTGTGCAGGGAATGTGCTTTGCCACCTTGGCATCGGAGTAGGTGGCTCTGGGTGACAAAAATAAAATCACAAGTCCTAAAAGGGAGGAAATAGATCAGCCAGGAATGGCTTTCACTCTTCACCCAGGACTTGACTTCTCTGGGCTCCAATGTCTCTTCCACGAAGGAAGCGTGTTCCTTCAGCTTTGAAAAGGATGGGACTAGGATGCCTGTGTGCTGGGGAGAATGCAGACGTCAGACTCTTTCACAGCCAACTGGGACGTGGTAACAAAAAGCCAAGGCTGGGCTGGGCAAACTGGACACACTGCTTCATCTTGACCCCTCTGCTAAAAGGGTGGTAAGGACTTTAATTTGCTTCATGTCAAATACAAGTGTTCTAGCATAGGTATACAGACAAGAGCAAAGGTGAGCTGCTAAGCAGGAAGTGCTCTCCTCTGTCTTGGCAGAAGGCATGGAGAGCTCTGGAAGATCTTACTGTAGGTTATGTGGAAGTGATGATCCCATGTGGAGGTTCCTGGAGTACCCTACCTTCCTTCCCTCAGCTCTCAAGCCATTGTGACCTGTGCTTTCTTGTCAGGTGAGAAACTGTGTGATCCTTTGTGATCAGTCCAAGAGGAAAATACCTAGGGTATATTTATGGACCAACCTTTCCTTTCTGCCCCTACATTCTTCCCACTACAGATTTTTGTTTTTGACTGGGGGGTGGGTGGATAGCTCCTAAGTGTTGCTCAGGAGCATCAAGGGCCCCACCTCATTGGTGACTCTTTGCCAAGTGGTTGGCAAATGCAAGGGACTGAGGATGCAGTACTCTTTTAGCCCTGAAGTGCCAAGGATCACCTAAGCTTCCCCAGAGGATGAGGGAGGATAGAGATTCCACAAAACTGTGTTACTGGGATTGTATGTGGTTGGTGTACCATTTCCTGAACCTCCACCACAAGTATTGTCAAACACTTACTATGCCACAAGTGTGTTCCACATTTTGTCCTTAAGAAGCTTATATCCTAGTGGAAGAGGAGACATTCATCCATGTTGAAGAAGGGTTATAGAGAAAGATAGACTGAGGGGCAGACTGCTTTAGGAAACATATTTAATTTAAGTAGGTTCTCTCTAGTGAACCTGAAATAAGACTGTAGAAATAGAGAACTGAAGGGCCATAAAGATGGGAATCTTGTTCTATGAAAAGAAACAGAAGGAGTTGATAACTGAATCTGAACTAGTGGGCAGGTGGCTCCTTAATCCCTATCTGAAATCCTTCAATGAAACCACAAACCTGTCCTCTAAGAAAATTTCCAGCCAGTTTTCTCTCCAGCCAATTGTACAGGTGGAAAGTTGGCCAAGGCTCACCAAAGAGAGACAATGGCAGCAAACAGAAAAGAAAAACTCAAAACAAAAATATAGAATTTAGCAAGCACCATAAAGCTCCAGAAAAAAGAACCATTTATCATAAAAAAGTATTATTACACCCTTGAGATAAGGATCAAAAGATAAGAAAAGGAATAATCAGAGAACAAGAATATACTCTTGTAAATTAAAACCATGAGTTCAAAGAATTAATTCAACAGATTATTTACACTTAAATTAAGAAAATATTCCAGGATACCCCCCCTAAAATGAGCAAGTCAGAAAATAGAAGAAATGGATAAGAGGGTGAGAGGAGAAAACAAAGAGGTCTACTGTCTGCTGAACAGGTGTCCAAAAAAAAAAAAAAAGGTATTTGCTAGGAAACTGTCTAAATAAAAAACATTTTCTCCACCTGGAGGACATGTTCCCAGGTTAAAAAGACCACTGTGCAATCATTATGATAAATGAGGGAATATTCACATAAAAGCATATAGTTGAAGGAATTAGATTTTAAATGCTTCTGGAGAAGAAAGAGTGGTTAGCAAAGATGTGGGAACAGAATCACATGATATTTTTCAAAAGCAACACTGGGAGTTAGAAGTTAATGGAGGGAAAAATTAGTTCCCATCTAGAGTCCCAGTCAAACTGCTAGGTCAAGTATTAGAATAAAGAAACTTTATTCATGTATAAATTTCAAAAACTTTACCTTCAGCAAATCAGAAGAAATTACAAGAAAATGTACCCTATCATAAACCAAGCATTAACTAAGACAAAGATAATCTGGGGATCCAGCCAAGAGGATATGACATGGAACAGGGCTGCCGAGCTTTCATAGCTGGCCCACAGATAGGCCTGAGATGCTTATGGAGAAAGGAGAAAGGTGTGTGGGGAGAAGTTAACAGGTGCTTACGGGTGAAAAGCAAAATGATCTACCATATGTGTTTGATTAGGTTGATTTGATAAAAGTTAAGGGAGAAAATAAAAAATTCCAGGAGGTAGTAGTGATTAGTCCATAGAAAACAAATGAATAATTGACATATAGAAACTAATAATAGAATAATAGAAACACAATAAATCAAAGAACTGTGATTATGGTTACTCCATGGCCTGGCTCAGAGTCACAGAGCTATTCTAACATCATTGATAAAAAAGAAAACAAACAAGATTTAACGAGAGTGGGAAGATGTAAGGATAAATTTCCAAGGAAGCTAAATCTTTACCCTTTAACAATAGAAAATTTTGGTTAAAAATTAATAGAGAGCAGAAGCAGCATAGAATTTAGAAATATGAAGGTCTGGGGGCTGGAGAGATGGCGTGGAGGTGGGACATTTGCTTTGCGTGCGGAGGGATGGTGGTTCGAGTCCCGGCATCCGATATGGTCCCCCAGCCTGCCGGGGGTGATTTTTGAGCGCGGAGCCGGGAGTAACCCTGGGTGTGACCCAAAAACCAACAAGTAAATAAAAAATAAATAAAATTAAAAAGAAAAAGAAATATGAAGGTCCAAATTGAAAGAAAGGGTGAAAAGAGATAAACAAGATTGATTCTGAAAGTTTGGTCACATGTTATATGGGGACACAGACACTTCACCGCCCTCTGCTGGAGGGGGCATCAACTCAAATACTTGCAGTCAGCAATGTCTACCCAGACCCATGGAACCAGCTATCAGTCCTCCCTGGCTTATGAGCTCACACTACGCTCACAGCATGGGAAGGGAATAAGGATTGTACTGTGACACTGTTTTAATAACAAGAGAATAGAAGCAAACTAAATGTATCTCACTTAAGACTAGTTAAAAAAATTAAGGCCGGGCTGGAGAGATAGCATGGAGGTAAGGCGTTTGCCTTTCATGCAAGAGGTCATCGGTTCGAATCCCAGCGTCCCATATGGTCCCCCGTGCCTGCCAGGAGCAATTTCTGAGCATGGAGCCAGGAGTAACCCCTGAGCACTGCCGGGAGTGACCCAAAAACCACAAAAAAAAAAAAAAAAAAAAAAGAAAAAAAAAATTAAGGCCAAAAAAAAAAGAAGAAAATTAAGGTACATCTCTATCCTGGCAGCTGTGGGCAGGGCAGAGGAGGTCGAGAACCTCCTGTATTTGGAAGTAGGGAAAATATACACATCTGCTGATGCACCAGCTCTTCTCTCTGGAGGAAGAGGCGGTAGGAAACGGGTCCCTGTCTGAAGCTTCTGTTTTTTTTTTTTTATTCTTTTAAATGTATTTTCTTTGAGTGCATTATCTTTTCAGGCTAAAAGAGCCGTTTAAGGAGAGAAAAGGAGAGCGGGACTGAGGCAAGAAAGGAAAGCAGGGAAAGTTGCTGCTTTGTGTGATGTGCCTCAGGGGGCCACAGGACTTCTAAGAATGTGGGCAACTTACATTAAAAGCAAAACAAATTCCAAAGTAAAACAACAGACAATGCAGGGCCAGGAAAGGAGGTGGTGAGGCCTAAAGAGTAAAGGTACAAGGATGCCCTATGGTAGCTAGGCTCTCTGAAGGAGACAGCTGAAGGCTGGCCCTGACCCACTAGGCTCCCAGTGGTGGTATAGCCTGTCCACGGTGATTGCACTAAGATGTGATGGACATTGGAGGCCTGAGTGACCAAAGGTTCCTGGAAGCAGGACCTCCCTTGGAACCACAGCAGCCTGGCCTCTCTCTCCCTGGAGTGCAGTCTGATTTGTCTGCACTGTATTCATGGGCCAAGGACCACCCTGGGGCAGGTTCGAATACTTGTCACACAGCAGCCCTGCACCTGGGTCCTGTGCCAGCCCCTAATATGGCTCCCTGCCCTGTCCCAGAGATAGGAGGGAAAGCATTCTGAGACTCAGAGGCAGAGCCCTGGATCGCTGACTGACCTAGACTGAAGCGGCTGTGGGCTCAGTGTCTACTCTGGTGCCTGAGAAAGATCTTGTCTACGGATGTTGAATGGCATTTTATAGCCTCTCTCTGCTTTGTGTTAGTGTGATATTAGATGGACTCCATTTACTCTGTCAGTCTGTCCATTTGACAGCCTTTTATTGGGAGCCTCTCAGTTGCCAGCCTGAGGAAAAAACGACCAAGTTCGTCTAACGAGTTAAGACCTCTGGGGGCAGGAAATGAGTTTGTCAGTAGCCACTAGATCCATGCCCATTTAGTCACAGGCTACATAGTGAATGCTTGCTGAGGTCATAGGTCACACAGGAGAGGCTATCTATGTACTTTTCTGGTTTATTGGCTGTTCTGTAATGGTTTTCAGTTATCTGTTATAAACATTGAGAAATATCATATAAAAGCACACATTTCCTGGATTAGAGGTATAGCATATGCTTTACACGTGTAAAGTCCTGGTTTTGATCCCCTGTATCACATGTCTCCCCCTCCCCTTCCACATGGCCCTGGTGACACCAGAGTACCACCAAGTTTGGGCCCCACCCTAAAAAAATCCTCACATTTCTGATCTCTCCTTAGAAACAGCATCGGGCACTCTTGGATTCTCTTTCCTGCAAAGCCCCTGGAACTCAGGGGAACCTGCCCTACTCAGGCCCTCAAGCCTGGTGGTCTTGTGGCCCTGAGCCTGGTTGGTTCCCTTCACTCACTCACCTGCTCTGCAAAAGGAGGTGACCAGATTTCTATCCCAGTCTTCAGTGGAGCTCAGGCAGTGTTAAAATACAGTGTTCTACTTTTCCCACCCAGGGATTCCTGGCTTTCTGGCCTTAGGGACAATTCAGGCTTCTTTCTCATTCAGGCAATGGGTTTGACTTTTCCTACTCGGAACTATTTACTCTTTAGAGGAGATGCTGCTCAAAGAGAAGGTTGGGACCCTCCTGCCAGCACCTCACAGGAGCTGTGCTGAGAGCATCAAACCCTGTGGCAGAGGGAGAAAACGTATGTGGCCAGGGACATGGACAAAAACATGGAGTCTTTGAAAGATCATGAGGAGGGGGGCAGGGAGTAAGGGAATGTTCTAATACTCTACATCTCACTCAGTCCCCCAAGTTCCTGGCTCCCACTTTCTGCCATAGAGAGCTTCTGGATTCCCCTAAGGGGATGCAGTAATTGATGATTAGCATTCCAAAGCTTGGCTTACATCCTGCTAGCCCGTCATATTTAATTACATTTTAACTATATTCGTCTTCGATAATAGCACGAACATAATTTAGATAATTATATCTCTCTCTCTCATTCTCTGACTCTGTCTCACTTAGAGTTTCCTGCAACAAAAATCGCTTTTTCGGCTCAAATACATAAACAGATTGAGGGGCCAAGCGTTTTCCTTTCTTGTAGCAGCCGCCACAGCAGCTGTGTTAGGAACACAGTGGTTTTGAGTATCAGGCAGAAAAGAAGCCCATGTTTCTTCCTGCCTTTGTATTTATGTTTGTACACAACTGGCAGCAGGAGATGGGGTGTGTGTCTGTTAGCACATACAAGGGACATACATCTTGTATTGGGGCAAGCGCTTTTCTGTGTTTTGGGAGACAGGAGGCCTAGTTAATCATATCTGTATGTATGATTGGCCTGGCATTTCTTTCTGCAAGGTATAGTGGTTTCCTTTGCAACAGTCTTAAGTGTCTGCTAAGTCTTTGGAAGAAATACATTGTTTTTAATAAGGTTTCTGTCACATTTAGACCTCATAATACCTTTTATCTTTTCCTCTTCCTATTACCAGCTCCTTCATGAGACACAGGTAGAAGGGAGAAACTGGGGTCTTACATGGGAGCTGGTGGACCCAAGACACTCACTTGGGTCATACTATTCAAATTCTTTGGTGTAAGAATACTCTTCCTCTCTCACTTTCAAAGCAAAAAGTATTCAAGAGACTTTGTTCAAAATATTTTCTGGTGAAGCCAGCAAATGGAGTTGAGCTTTATTTTTTTTTAATGCACAACAATTTCATGTTGTAACAGTCACATCTCAGTTGTGTTCTAAAAACAATAAGAGAATGAAAAATAGGCTCTGCAACAGCTACTATCCAGATAGTCTTAGACAAAGTTTGAAGACCAGAAAGAAAAAGAACTCTCATGACTAGCTAGCTCATAAGATACAGACAAGAGATGAGTGGGCCTCACCCTTCAATTTGCCATGTTTTGTCCATTTTATTGGAATTATTGGATGTGCCAATAAATGTAAATTTCATTTAAATGAAATTTAATAAATTTAAACTTAAATTTCATATTAAAAATTTACTGTGCTCAATTTTGTCTAATAATGAAGGATTATCCATTAGTTGAAGATCATTTATTCATCATCAGACAAATTTATTATTCATCTGGTTCTTTACTAGTGTCTCCCAAAATGGGTGATCCCATCAGGGATGGGCATGGGGGTGTTGAAATGATCCAGGGACAACTTTCTCTTTGCAGATTTCCAGTGGGGGAAGGTACTGAGTGATTTGTTTCTTTCTAAAAAGTAGGGAGTAAAGCAGATAAATTTGGGACCCCCTGTTTTATTTATTTGTTTATTTTGGTTTTGGGGCCATACCTGGTGATGCTCAGGGGTTACTCCTGGCTATGCACTCAGAAATCACTCCTGGCTTGGGGGACCATATGGGACGCTGGGGGATTGAACTGTGGTCTGTCCTAGTTTAGCGTGTGCAAGGTAAACACCCTACCGCTTGTGCCACCACTCCAGCCCCTATTTCAGATCCACATCTAAGACAAAATTCCTTTTATCTTCTCTGTAGGGTGAAAACCAGCAGTCAGTCCCTGCACTGGCCAGTATCAGCAGGAGGAGGTGCAACAAGATTGAATTTGGTTAGTTAACAAATCCGGACACCTTAGATATCACTTATTTGGGAGGCCACGATTGTGAGTTGTTCCAGGAAATAAACATCAGAGTGGACTTTAGGAGTATCTAGACTAAGAGTTGTCATCTGTGCACTGAGCCCCCAGCTGACCTTTCTGATATACCCAAGCCCACTGCAGTGGATTTGCAGAAGGGAAACGAACAGGTTCTGGAGCATATACTCAGGCCTAGCACTCCCATCACTGTAGGGAGGGAGACCAACTGGGACAACCTGGCCTTCAGGCAAGTAAGAGGATAGCAGTGCACAGTCTGGAGGAAAGAGAAGAGTTCACAGAACTGAGTGGCTGGGGGTAATAGCTTTTGGTTTCCTAAGATGCCAAGTTTCCAAATCCAACAGACTGGGTTATTTTGGACCAAACATCTGGAGTTTGACAGGAGAGGGTTTACCTTTCCCCTCATGGCCCTACCTTGGTTTACTCATTGTTGTCCAAGAGGGATATTCCTCCTTTTGCTTGCTTAGTCTCTAACTCAGGCACTTGGAAATTATGCCAAATCCTGCCTGAATTTAACCACCTTTTTGTTTTGGTGTTATATCTGGTGGTGCTGGGGGGTATTTGCATGAATCCAGTCTTTGTTTGGGGAGGGGGGTTGGGTCACACCCGGCAGCTCTCAGGGGTTACTCCTGGCAGGCTAGGGGGACCATATGGGATGCCGGAATTCAAACCATCCTTTTTCTGCATCTAAGGCAAATGCCCTACCGCTGTGCTATCTCTCCGGCCCCATGAATCCAGTCCTTTTAACCATCTTCCTGGTCCCAACCTGTTTCCTTGTTTATTTTTTGCCATGCCTGCAGTACTCCAGGGTCCATGTGGTACAGGGGAGTGAACTGGTGTCTCCCACATACAACCAAGCTTTGAGCCATCTCACTGGCCCTGAAAATAACCATCACCTGTGTCTGGGCCTCCAGTTAACTGATGGTAGAGCCAACAAACAGGTTGCCATATTTTCTGCCAGCAGAAAAGTTTTGGAGGGAGGGGCATGCGGGAACACTGAGTTTGTGATTTCCCAGAGGATTCCCAATCCCAACAAGCACAATGCTCAACACAATTAGATTTAATGATGTGTATGGGCTCCTTTTTGCTGTGTGTATGTGTGTGTGTGTGTGTGTGTGTTGCAGACAGGAGAGTAGAGTACTGACCACCCCTTGGCTCTGTAGGCTGTCCCATGACCACCCCCACTTCTCACCCAGAAGTGCAGTCCCTCCGGATGCAAGCAGGAAATGTAAGGAGTAAGCCTGAGCACCAGCCAATTTTTAAATGTTAGGAATCTGGCAATTTCATTTCCAAGTGTTTCAAATACCAAAAGGATTTAGAGCACAATGAGGACTAAATGCCCCAAATTTCAGGAAGCAAAAAGACAATAAAACATGCTGGTTTTATGGAAATTCAAGCCCAAAGCCTTTGTAGAAATGCCTGGCCTTGACCTCCAAAAGCCACCTTGGTTTACCCAGCTATGAGCTGGTACTCCCCAGGTACACTACACTCAAGATCTGGGAATCCAATTTCATATCTAAAACTAAGCTACTGAATTCTAGATCTGATAGCATGCCAAATTTGTTCAGTACCTAACAGAGGCAATACACTCAGTAAAAACTTAAAAATAGACTCTCCCTCTCCAGCCATTAAGGGCATGATATTTACAGCTGAACAGGTAAGAAATTGGGGGCACTGGAGAGAGCTTTAAAAATCTTCAGAAATGTTTCTTTAATGTTGAAAACTATGGCTCTGAGTAGAGCTAGCTGCCTGAGATTAGAGCCATTGAGTGTGCAGTCTCTGAATATGAACAATGCCATGAAGAGGTGACAAGTGTTTATGGCAGGGCTCACAAAGGCCTTTTCTGCTATTTGCATGAACTGCCACATTCAACATAATTAGAGCCAGAGTGGCCTGCAAGCAGGTGTAAGGCAGCTCATACGCTTAATAATCTTCCATAGTATGGTTTTCCCCCCTTTGGAAAAAACGATGAACTTAAAAACAATCATTGGGGGGCCGGAGAGATAGCATAGAGGTAAGGTGTTTGCCTTTCATGCAGAGGGTCGGTGGTTCGAATCCCGGAGTCCCATATGGTCCCCTAAGTCTGCCAGGACTGATTTCTGAATGTAGAGCCAGGAGTAACCCCTGAGCACTGCCAGGTGTGACCCAAAAACAAAAAACAAAACAAAACAAAACAAAAACAATCATTGGGGCCAGAGAGATAGTACAGTAGGTAAGGTAATTGTTTTGTATGTGGCTGACCTAGGTTTGCTCCCTGAGCTTTGTCAGTAGTGAGCCTGAGCAACATAGGATGTGGCCCCAAAACCTAAAGAGCAATCTTTTATTCTTTTCAAGTGTTTCCTTTATGAATACAATCATCACCATCACCCTTATATGGGTGTCAAGGACTTTCTGGATCCAGGTTCTGTGGCTCTGGCAAAAAATGAACTCGCCCTATCACTACACTCTGTCCTTCTAGGAGAGTTCCCCCAGGCAGTCAGTGTGGGCAGTTTTTGGGCTTCCTGAGAGCTCACAAAGGACAGTGAGACAGGGCAGGTGACAGTCAATCCTTTGTTAAGTATGTAAGTTGAATTAAATCAGAATATTTAGGATACTAAAATCAAATACTGTGACAGGGGAAATATAGCCAAGCAATGAGAGAGGCTCCGAAGTATGGCAAGTGAGGGGTATTGTTAGATTTTTTTTTTGTTTTTGTTTTTTGGGGCCACACCCGGTGACACTCAGGGGTTACTCCTGGCTATGCACTCAGAAGTCGCTCCTGGCTTGGGGGACCATATGGGACACTGGGGGATCGAACCACGGTTCGTCCAAGGCTAGTGCAGGCAAGGCAGGCACCTTACCTCCAGCGCCACCGCCCGGCCTCTTGTTAGATTATTTTAACTAGCCATAGGAGAAAAGTCAAAAAGAAAGCCCTGCAGAAGAGTGGGACCTCCAACTAATTGTGAGAAATACTAAGTGCCCTTGGGTTGGTAACCTCACAAGCTTCAGTTACACACACACACACACACACACACACACACGCGCGCGCGCGTGTGTGTGTGTGTGTGTGTAGGACAAGATTGGATGCAATGTTTTTCTTAATATCTGCCTTGAATCCTACTGATGTCCCCCAGGCTTACACATTAAAAAATTACTTTTTTGCTCCATACTAGTAAACAAGCAGCCCTGAGCCTTGCCCCAAAATATAGCTTCTTTTCAGGATGTGCTTCAATCTATCCCCACTTATTCAGCAGGTCTGGTTTCCTGCTCGGAAGAAGTCAAATTGCATTCAATGTTGAAAGTTTTTCTTGGCACATGGAAATCTCTTGCAATAAAACACTTTGAGGCCTTTGATTAAGCTAAATCAGCTTATTTTTCTGTATTATTTCTTAGGGATGAAGGCTGCTGGGTGAAGGGGATAGGTGAGAAAACAGACGGGTAACTCTTTCTGATTCCATTGTCAGGCTCTAAAATCACATAGATCTGCTATTAATCTTAGAAAGTCAGCAGTGAATGTGTGCAATAAATTTGTCATCACTTTATAAACAAGCCCTCGGTCACGAGGGCTTACTGTCTGGCAAGTCACCTTTTCCATGATATTTTCTATCACTTGTATTTTGGAGCGGCTTAGAAAGAGTATTATTTGTGTTCCCGGAGATGAGAACATAAAAAACCCTCAGAGTGATAGAGATATACAGGCAGGCTTCCTGTCTGCCCCTGGGCTTGCTAAGCAAACAGTTTACTGAAGCTACAAAACACGCAGCCCAGGGACAGGAAACAATGCCAGGCCCAGGAGAATGCCCCCCCAACCCATGCCTAATGACCGCCCAGTTAGGACTCTGTGACGTGGCATGTGCCCACTGGCTTTCTGTCAAAAACTGTCAAATTGAGCTGTTGGTAATCACAGCTGGCAAGTGGTTTAGTCAATATTTTTTTAAAAGTTCAACCAAGCGCATGCAAGCATGAAGTGCAATCTCCTCAAGTTGCCAGGTGATTTACTCCTTGCCCTGGGTTTTGGACTCTGCCCCCTGCAGGCTCACACTCATGCCTGCTGGGCAGTTTTGAGGGCGAAGAGGTGTTTGAATCAAAATGGGTAAAATTCAGCTGTTTGTCATTCATCTAGATTTTTTTTTTCTATCAAGCTAGTTGGACTCAAGATCTGCTACTTCGTACAGAGGGACCTTTAAGGTGGTGCTAAGGGGCCAGACAGTTGTGTCAATGTGTCAAGGAAAGAAAGTCACACCCAAGAAAGCAATTCTGACACTGGACATTGGGCCTCCGACCATGTGACGAGTTTATGATGGTTACTTCTGGGATATCTGCCTTTGTCTTTGGGGCCATCAATTGATGACTAATTTTCATTTGTATAATTCTCATGGGAAAGAATACAGCATCCAATTTCTGTTCAAAGTGCTCTGGTTAGCTGGTGAGGTCGGGGTCAGCACAGGCTCTCTAGAACCTAAATGCTTAAAGCTGGGTCGTGACCCCACATGGGATTGCATAACTTTATAAAAAATGTTTTAAGGGGCTGGAGCGGTGGTGCAAATGGTAAGGCTTTTGCCTTGCATGTGGCTAACCTAGGACGAACTGTGGTTTGATCCCCCAGCGTCCCATATGGTCCCCCAAGCCAGGAGTAACCCCTGAGCATCACCGGGTGTAGCCCAAAAACCAAAAAAAAAGTTTTAAAATACATTAGTGATGTTTTATTATCAGGAAATATTTAGTTTATACACTGCTTTATATACCTATATCTAAGGGATCCTGTCCCTTTAAGGTTTAAGAAGTCATTTAGGAGGGGCCTTTTGGGGTCAGTTAGCCTAGGCTATATAAACACCCCCCAGCTGAAGTACAGAGTGCTGAAAGGTCGCTGAAGAGTTGCTGGAGAAAATGTTTGCCGAACTCTGCTTTTGTTGCCTTTTGCTGCCTCTACTACTGTTCCCTTTTCTCTCCTCTCCCAGGCTGACTCCTTGCCCTAGCCCCTACCTTAACCCTCTTTCAACCTAGAGGGTTGGCTGTAAGGCCCCTGGCCTCCCTGCTTTGCCTCTTCTTCAATTAAACCCTCTTTCTAAACTTCTGTTGTTGGGGTTTTGTTTGGCCCTGACACCTATAAACCTGAAAGCCCTGACACCGATATTCCTAAAAATGCATTAAAATTTCCTGGGGAAAAAGGGTCTACAAGTGGAATAAGCTTCAGAACGCCTGATCTAGATCTCTGTGAGCTTTGTCCAGATCCCCTTGCTGCAGAGGGAATCTACTTACGAACACACACTGCATCTGGCCACAGAAATGGAACACTCAGGAAACAGTGCAACATCTAAAATCGTAGTCACTAGGACTGCCAAGTCTGAACTAAGCAAGTGGCTTCTCTGAATATTTTTTACTGATTTTTATTCTTTGCAAGAGGAGTATTTAACAGTTGGTGACAGAAAGGAAAGTTTGTCATTGCAGTCAGCTTCTCACTGGTCCTCAGAACCAAACCCATATATCATGAGTGCATCATCACCACCTTCACAGTCAGTGAAGAACATACACCTTGTTCTAGAGAGAATGCTAACAGCTTTAGTGTAAGGGCCCTGCAGGGGCATGAAGGTTTGTAACCATCTGTTCTGCAATTTTGAGATGCCTTCGGAGGCACTAGACCAAGGGGGCTCAAACTCATTCTTCTGCAGGCCTGTCAATAGTCACTCCTTAGGTGTCTGATTGAGCAGATCTGGGTGGGGCCCGAGAATTTGCATTCTAATATGAGCTCATGTGGTGCTGATGGCCTGGAGTCCACATTGACATAAAATGCTCTGACTTGTTTCTGTTCTGCTGCTATGTGGAAGGCAGCAAGATTAGAAAAACAAGGCAAGTTTCAGGAAGACAAAGGAAGATGATTTCAGTTATATAGAGGATGAGGGATGAGGGTAATCTGAAGATGATACAGGTAGGTTTAAACCCAGCTTTTAAAAGTGTGTGTGTGTGTGTGTGTGTGTGTGTGTGTGTGTGTATGTGTGTGTATTAGAGAGAGAGAGAGAGAGAGAAAGAGAGAGAAAGATAGACAGAAAGACAGAGACAGACAGAATTCAATAGGACTAAAAACATCTACGTGTTCTGCCATTTATAGGTTTGAACTTGCCTGAATCTCTGGATTCTTGGCCCCTGCTGTCCTACCTGGAACACATCTATCCTGCAAGTGGCCATGAATAAACTCAGCAGAAGCTGGAGAATGAGGGTTCTAAAAACCATCATTAGCAATGCCAGGATCCCTCTGCTGCTGCTCCAGCAGCATTCTTGAGGGCCCTGGTTCATTCTACCTAAGAGTGGTTAAAGGGGAGGTCGCTCAGCAGTTAGGTAAGCCATGCTATGGATCTTGCTCTCAAAAGAGGCACTCACCTTGTTCCCATTAATTCAACAAGCAGAGCACACACATGGATTTTAGTAAATTTTTTAGTTTTGGCTTTTGGGCCACACCCTGTGATGCATAGGGTCACATGCTCCTGGATATGCACTCAAAAATCGCTCCTGGCTCGGGGGACTTTATGGGGTGCCAGGGATTGAACCCAGGTTCATCCTGGGTTGGCCACGTGCAAGGCAAATGCTGTACTGCTGTGCTATCACTCGGGCCCTGGCTTTCAGTAATTCTTACTGTCTGTGTGCTTTTTTGCTTGCTTGATTTATTGTTATTTTGCTACTGTGGCAGTACTTAGGGGCTACTCCTGTCTCTGTGCTTCCAGTTTCTTCCAGTGGACCAAGTGGTATTCAGGATTGGAATCAGATTTACTTGCAGAATATATGCTCAGCTCACTGAGATCACTGTCTGGTCTTTTTGGCAATTCTTTTATACTCAAGTTCAGTGATAACCCCTAGTATTTACTGCTATATAAGATCAGACACTAAAAGTTTTAGGCATATACTTGGTTTACTGACACATATTCTTTTTTGTTATTAAAAAGATTCTTTGGGGCCAGAGAGATAGCATGGAGGTAGGAATTTGCCTTGCGTGCAGGACGATGGTTGAATCTCGGCATCCCATATGGTCCCCCGAGCCTGCCAGGAGAGATTTCTGAGAGTAGAGCCAGGAGAATTCCCTAAACGCTGCCAGTGTGACCCAAAAACAAAACAAATAAACAAAAGATTCTTAACCATTATACATCATCCTTGGCTTAGAGGCCAGACACCCCCCAAAAAAGTAGGTTGTGGGCAGATTTCAGTAGGTTCCCCGCACCCCCCACCTCTCTTAATCCACTGAAATCCTAAAGTCATTCCATAATCCTTACAGTTCTTTTATGACTGTTATATTCTAAGCCCATTTTCAAGGCCACTATGGCAACACTTACGTCTGGGCTATGATTCTTGCTTGTTGCTCAGATAAGTCCCTGACCTTACCAGACTACATCTCTATGTTCTTATCCTGGCCACTCTACATCCTGCTGCAGAAACCTGTCCCAATATTCTGCTCCAGCCCAGCAGACTGCACCCATCCCCAAGCCCTGACTTGCTGGCTGGGGATGTCTGTCACCTGCTGCCTGGATTCTTGAAGGACAACCACACTGAAGCCATGGCTGGACTTCATAAAGAAAGCGCTGGTCATCTTGGCTGAATTTTCCTTATTCTGAATTCCTAATTATGAGTAGATTAGATAGTTCTCAGGTATAGACATTTAATAAATAGGTGTGACACTAATTTATATGTGTGAGATATAATTTCTAGCTATAGAAGGTATTTTATCTGATAAGGGGAAGAAAAATCCATATGTTGAAAGTGACTTTCAAGATGCCACTGTCAGTTTTTTGGGAAGCAATCACACAGCCTGTGCAGACTGGGGTGATTCTGACAGTTTGGGGTGACATGTTCTTTGTGTAGGGTACAGTAAGAAGCATCCAATGCTGCTGAGTTTGATCCTCAAGAAGGAAGGCAGGGACATCTTTACTTGTCTTCTAACTCAACAGTCTCTGATTATTTCTCTCATCTTCTTGATGAATTCTGTGACCCGAGGCTGTTTTGTCACATGCAGGAGTCTGTCACACCTATCACAGTCCACACCACTATGGCAGCATGCCACCACACTTCCATTATTGTCTAGAAATAAATAAGTCCAGAAGTCAGGTGGTCCTGAGCTGGGGGAGTGTTCCTCTGGGCCAAGTGACTCTGAGTGGGGGATGAGTCAAGGCACATGAACTGTTTGCAACATCATTCTACAAATGTGACGAGATATAATGCAGGCACAAATACAAATCACTCAAACATGAGGGAGGCTTTCAGTCTGCCAGCCATCTCAAAGATACTTTCCAAAAAAGCTGGTCATTGGGTCCTCATTAACTGCTTCACCATCAATGGCCTTTAATATGGTAGCATGAAATATCAGACTCATGAGCTGAGGGGCTTTTTGTGCTTAATATACTCATTACAAATCAGAGAGAATCTACTACAGACCAGAAAGAAGGGAAAACAGTGGTGTTGTCAGGCTGTGGAGATGGCAGTGAGGTGTGGGTGCCTGGAGGGGGAGAACTGGGAGGGAGTGGAAGGGGGGGAGTAGGGTGGATAAAAGTGTGGGCACTAGTAAAGTGGTGAGAGAGTGAGAACCCCATCAGGATACACATCTTCTTTAGCACTGGGGTTTGCCTGCACTCCCTGGAGACAGGGCTGTTTTCATAGTTCCAGGCTAAGTGGCCTTGAGGTATGAGTTTAGTCTTGGATTCTTTTGAATAGGCTACCTTGGCAGAGTGGAAAACTCCTTATGGCCCCTTAGTTTGTGCTTGAAATACTGCTCCTAAGACAGGTGTAACCCTATCAATGTTTTCAATGGGATTTGAAGATATCATTTCCACATGGTTTGACAATATACACTTGTACTGGCCAACAAGGGAATTTTACTCAACTCTCATAAAGTTTTACAATGTATAATTCATTTCAGAAATGAGACTTGATAATGCAGATTTATTACGATGAGAAGCCTGCCTTTAAAATGTGATTTAATGATGCCTATAGTTATTCGCTGACATCTTTATAAAACTGTTAGTGAGGAAATATATTTGTCTTTCAAGAATAATTCTTCTCTTTTACTTTGACACGTATTGTGCAATACAAGAGAAGTACATTAAAAAATGCAGTGCAAAAGAGCAGCAAAGGGTCTAATTATGCCGAGCCCCTTCACTTCTTCCATTCCAGCTATGCCACGAGGCAGGGCAAACACGGTTTCCTCTCCAGTAACCTCCACGCAGGCACGGGGGTCCACAGCTTAGAGCTGCTACTGTAACCAGAGGGCAGAGGAAGGCTCTCCAAGGTCACACAGACACAAGAATGCAGCAAATAAATACACCACTGATTATGATTTAATGCTGTTTTTCTTCTTACCTTAACTTGGTTTATGCACAGATCTTGATGATTTAACCTTTCAAGCAATTAGAACAGAAGGTTTGATTGGCAGCAAACGAATAAAAACCATTTTAGTGCAGGAGATAGACTCATCCTCCCCTATTAATCAGTCCCTCTGCCTGTGTGCAGGTAATATAGTATTTATCACGCCACTGTGTTACAGTCCCTTGGGGTGTCATTTCATGGCCTACCAGTAAAAACTTCACATTTACAGCAACTGCCCCTCTATTACTGTCGATAACATCTAATTGATATGTCAAATCTCCAAGGAATGCAGTAAATTGAAACACTGCCTCCCAAAAGAAAAGGAATAGGCAAACAGGTAAATCACCACTCGTCTTTCTGTAATCACCCAGCCAAAAAGCCTAACCACCATCATTCCCCTCTTTTCACTCTTTTTTTCTGGCACTCCAGTGCACAGCCATACTGGTCACAAGCACCACTAAATTCCTGGCCACAGTGAACCCTGAGCACAGCCCAAGATGAGGCACTGCATTTAAATCACTTTGCCAATGAAAGTCCAGTCAGACTCTGCATGCCACAAGCATTACGTGAATGCAATTTGGAAGAGAGCAATAATAACAACCTAATAACAATACTGACGAGTTCTTCTGACTATCAGGAGATGCTGTCAGCGATATGATCCCATTTACCTTCCAAATATCCATGTAGTAAAAGAAGGAGTTGGAATTATTATGCATTGTTCAGGAGGAGAAATGAAGTTCAGAAAAGATAAAGGATTGGTCTAAACATTTATGATGGATCAGATACATGTGACACAACAGTGAAAGATATGGCTTAAAAGATTGGGCCCTTAATCACCTGAATAGTTATTAAATATTGATAACTATACTTACAACTATTGTTGATGAAGGGAGAAAGGACTGAATTAGCATTACAAATTCTTTATGAAACAAAAGAACTCTGACTTTAATAGTGGTAAAAATAAGCTATAATATATCTGTGATGACATTATGAATGTGTAAACATCTGGCTGAGGAATATATGACTCCTCTCTCTGTCTTTCAGAGATAAAAAAACACCTATACATATTCAATGTATATTAGACAGACATGTAAAACATGCATCTACAGGTAGATAGATGTATGGCACACCTATTTTAGGTATGTGGCAACATATGTTCTTCCTGTATCACACTCTAATGCCTTTCCTACAACTCTGTCTTTAACATTTCCTTTGATAAAATAAATCTTGTGAGGGGCCAGCGTGGTGGCGCTAGAGGTAAGGTGTCTGCCTTGCCAGCACTAGCCTAGGACGGACCGCAGTTCGTTCCCCGGTGTCCCAGATGGTCCCCATATGGTCCCCCTTCTGAGCACATAACCAGGAGTAACCCCTGAGCATTACCGGGTGTGGCCCAAAAACCAAAAAAAAAAAAATTTTTTTTAAAAATAAATCTGTGACCAAGCAAGCACTGATCCTACTATAGTGCCATATAATCACCCTTACAAATCATGAGAGGGTATTCAGACCAGAAATTCTAAATTTAAATACTCATTCTTTTCTCTTTTTAACCATTTCATCACCCAGTCATACTAGTGCTCAATTTTACCATTACAAGCATTTTTGTTTTATTCCCTTTCTCAGTGGGAATTCCTTTCTGATTTATTTGGTTAAACTCAGTTTTAACACCTAAAAACTTTCCTGATTGCTCATCTTGCTTTGAAAAACTCTCTATTTTTCCCTTATTTTCTGTTATAGTCTTTTGGAGTGGCTGTAAATTCATTACAAATTAAGGTATGGGTAATTCACTAATAAGATTCACTGGAGTCTCGTGGCCTGCAAAAACCTCCTTTTCTATGTTGTCATTTCATCTTCTCAGATTTATCTGTCTTCCTGGAACCCCTGACCTTATGAGCTATGTTCCTAATCTTTGGATATGGCCATGACCACATTCCTGGAAGAGGGCCATCTTATAATGAGAAAGAAAAAAAGTCAAAATATAGCACCACTGCTTGGGGGAAGAGAATCCTTGGGGCAAAACCAAAGTCAGAAAATAAATGCTTACAAACTTTACATAAAAGCTTTTAGAAATTATCAGCCAAAGTATATACAACATATAAATAGTACAAAAATGGAGAAACTTTGTGTCTTGGAAAGTTTGTAGAGTGGAAAGGAAGTGACATAAAAGAAAGACAAAAATGTTACAGGGGAAAAATCTCATGTAAAGACCAAGATCTCAGGAGTATGATTCATCTTCAAGCCAAAGAAAATTATGTGGCTGGTTCACCCAGGGACCAATTCTTACTTGCTTGTGATTTTCCTGACTTGTATATTTAATCAGAGCTATCCAAATATTATCCATTACAAATGGGAAGCTTTACACAGAGCTTGCTCCAGAGCACATGTGTCAGGAGTGCTTACACTGCTTACAAGTCTTGGTCATTCAGAATGAAATTCTAATTTCAAGAAAACAATGAAGTGTGATGCAGCAATCCTACAATCTAATTAGTGTACATCCATAACCATGGATCAGAGAGACATTTAGTTTGAGGGAGCTAACTTCTAATGGAAATCCTGTTGCTATCTGGTGACTGTGTCTTAACACAGTCTATAGTTGGGTACATATAATTTCCTCAACAGAGAGATGTGAAAGAGAATATTCTTTCCATGGAAGGCCCCACAGCAGTCAATATATTTGTCTTTATATGCTTGGTCAGAAATTTACTTATTTATCTCTTTGGATCTGGAGCCTTCCATCCCTTTATCTCCCACAACAGCATATGGGCTAATGGAATAAGAACAAAGAACAAGGGCCCGGAGAGATAGCACAGCAGCGTTTGCCTTGCAAGCAGCCGATCCAGGACCCAAGGTGGTTGGTTCGAATCCCAGTATCCCATATGGTCCCCCGTGCCTGCCAGGAGCTATTTCTGAGCAGACAGCCAGGAGTAACCCCTGAGCACCGCCGGGTGTGGCCCCCCTCCAAAAAAAAGAACAAAGAACAAATAATTAATAACAATTTAATTTGTTAAATTGTTGAAGAACAAATTACCTTAAAGACATCTATAAGCAAAAAATTGAACTTAGACCTCCAGCTAACATCATGTATGAAGGTAAAATCCAGACCCAAAACCATAAGATATATAGAACAACACATAGGCAAAACACTCCAGGACATTACAGGCATCTTCAAGGAGGAAACTGCACTCTCCAATCAAGTGAAAGCAGAGATTAACAGATGGGAATATATTAAACTGAGAAGCTTCTGCACCTCAAAGAAAATAGTGCCCAGGATACAAGAGCCACCCACTGAGTGGGAGAAACTATTCACCCAATACCCATCAGATAAGGGGCTAATCTTCAAAATATACAAGGCACTGACAGAACTTTACAAGAAAAAAAAACATCTAATCCCATCAAAAAATGGGGAGAAGAAATGAACAGACACTTTGACAAAGAAGAAATACAAATGGCCAAAAGACACATGAAAAAATGCTCCACATCACTAATCATCAGGGAGATGCAAATCAAAACAACGATGAAATACCACCTCACACCACAGAGAATGTCACACGTCACAAAGAATGAGAATAAACAGTGTTGGCGGGGATGTGGAGAGAAAGGAACTCTTATCCACTGCTTGTGGGAATGCCATCTAGTTCAACCTTTATGGAAAGCAATATGGAGATTCCTCCAAAAACTGGAAACCGAGCTCCCATACGATCCAGCTATACCACTCCTAGGAATATACCCTAGGAACACAAAAATACAATACAAAAACCCCTTCCTTACACCTATATTCATTGCAGCACTATTTACCATAGCAAGACTCTGGAAACAACCAAGATGCCCTTCAACAGACGAATGGCTAAAAAAACTGTGGTACATATACACAATGGAATATTATGCAGCTGTCAGGAGAGATGAAGTCATGAAATTTTCTATACATGGATGTACACGGAATCTATTATGCTGAGTGAAATAAGTCAGAGAGAGAGAAAAACGCAGAATGCTCTCACTCATCTATGGGTTTTAAGAAAAATGAAAGACATTCTTTCAATAATAATTTTCAGACACAAAAGAGAAAAGAGCTGGAAGTTCCAGCTCACCTCAGGAAGCTCACCACAAAGAGTGATGAGTTTAGTTAGAGAAATAACTACATTTTGAACTGTCCTAATAATGAGAATGTATGAGGGAAATGGAGAGCCTGTTTAGAGTACAGGCGGGGGTCGTGTGGGGAGGAGGGAGACTTGGGACATTGGTGATGGGAATGTTGCACTGGTGATGGGTGGTGTTCTTTACATGACTGAAACCCAAACACAATCATGTAGGTAATCAAGGTGTTTAAATAAATAAAAAAAAACACATCTATAAATCACAGTTAAAAGAAATAGAAGACACAGGAAATAAAGACATATTGCTAGACTGGAAAAACTGGTATTGTTAAGATGACCACCCTATCTAAATCAGATTCAATGTGTTCAGGTTCCATCAAACTTCCTGTGATATTTTTTTAGGCTATGTAACAAATATTATTTATATTTACATGCAATAATAAAGTTCTAAAAATAGAGAAAGTTGATCCTAAACAAAAACGGTAAAAATTTTTTTCTTTCCCTTTAAATTATACTATAAAGCTATAGCTAGCAAAACTCTGTGTGATATTAAAATAAAGGCAGATTCTTAGGCCAATGAAATAGAATTGAGAGCCCAGAGATAAGCCCTCACTTATTCATACATTTTTTTATTTGTCTAAAGGAGCAATGTGTATGAAGGAAGCAAAGAAAACTTCTCATGCCACACACAAAAATAGATTCAAAATAATTCAAGTCCTCTACATTATATCTAAATCCACAAAACACACAAAGGAAACAGGCAGAACTCTCCATGATTGACTTTAGAGGCATCTTCAATGATTTCAATGCTAGTGGCAAAGGAAAGAGAATTAAAAATAAACAAGTGAGCCTGGAGATAAATCAGCAGATTGAAAAACATTCATTGCATGTAGATTGCTGAGGTCCATTTCTCAACACCACATGGCTCACCAATCACCAAGAGCCATCCCCAAGCACTGAGTTAGAAGCAGCCTCCATGCACTGCCAGGTATGGTCTAAAAACCAAGATAAATAAGCAAATGGAACTACTAAAAGCTTTTGCATTGCCAAATAAATGATGACTAGAATTAAAAAAACTGAGGAAAAAAATTTACTCAGTTCACATCTGACAGAGGGCTAGCATCCAAGATTTATAAAATCTCACAAAACTTAACCAAAGAGCCAAATAAATCCATCAAAAAGTGTGAAGAGATAATGATCAGATCTTCCTCAAAAGAGACATATGGATGGGTTATAGTCATATAAGAAAGTCTCTTCATCGCTTATCATCAGAGAATTGCAAATCAAAACAACATGGAAAAACTGCCTGATAAAGGCAGTACTGGTGGAAATATGATTAAAAAACAACAACAACAACAAAAACTGTGGTGGTGACGTTACTTGGTTCAACCTGTAAAGAAAACAATATGGAGACTTTCTTTTAGGTTCCACTTATTGGCATAGTACTCCAAGAGCAGATAAAAATGGATTCAAGGGGGCCAGAGAGATAGCATGTAGGTAAGGTGTTTGCCTTATATGCAGAAGGACGGTGGTTTAAATCCCGGCATCCCATGTGGTCCCCTGTGTCTGCCAGGGGCGATTTCTGAGCATAGAGCCAGGAGTAACCCCTGAGCGCTGCCAGGTGTGACCCCCCAAAAAAAATGGAATCAAAAACATATCTGCACACTTATTTGAACACCTACTCACACTATTGTTAAGTATAATATTTCCATATTTGCTACTGCTAAGTACAATAGCCCAGATATGAAAATACCCCAAGGACTTATGAACAGATGAGGTAATATAATAAAGAAACTATGGTACATATGCAAAATGAAATATTACTCAGCTATACAAAAATATAAAATTCTGCAGATAATTGCAACATGGATAAAAATGATTGGTATCAAGTTGAGCTAAGTAAATCAAAGGTAGAAGCACAAATACTGAATGATCCCACTCATCTGTGGAGTATTAAAGAAACATAGTAAGGGAATAAACAGTGGCCATTTGTATCAATGGTAGCAATGGTAGACCCTGAGAATCTACTCACAGAACCAATTTTTCTTTCATTAATAATTTTTTTATGGTAACACTCTTTTACCAAGCTGCTCATAATGTAGTTGCTTTAGGCATTAAATAATCCACAACAAGCAGGAACCTTCCCTCCACTAGTGTTCCCAGTTTCCCACCTACTATTCTAGCCTGTAAATTCGCCGACACACATTTATTTATTATTGTTTGTTATAAGACAAAGCAAGGAGGGCCCGGAGAGATAGCACAGCAGCGTTTGCCTTGCAAGCAGTGGATCCAGGACCAAACGTGGTTGGTTCGAATCCCGGTGTCCCATATGGTCCCCCGTGCCTGCCAGGAGCTATTTCTGAGCAGACAGCCAGGAGTAACTCCTGAGCACCGCTGGGTGTGGCCCAAAAACCAAAAAAAAAAAAAAAAAAAAAAAGACAAAGCAAGGGGCTGGAGAGATAGCATGGAGGTAGGACACTTGCCTTACGTGCAGAAAGACAGTGGTTTGAATCCCAGCATCCCATATGGTTCCCCGAGCCTGTCAGAAGTGATTTCTGAGTGTAGATCCAGGAGTAACCCCTGAGCCCTGCTGGGTTTGACCCAAAAACAAAACAAAACAAAACAAAACAAAAAGACAAAGCAAGTGGAATTATAAATGCATAGATCAGTCAGAGTCAAATTGTAATATCTCCCAATGGTATTACTAAAAAAGCTAATATCTTAAGGATTTCCTAGACTGTGGCTGGTGCTAGTTGGGTCTTCTGTGTTACTGCTAAGGTTCATTGAGCTTGGTGGTCTTCTATGAAAATTCCTCATTAGATTTGCTGTAATCTTACAAAGCTGACAGGATGAAATTCTGAGGTGTTATGTGGCTGCATTCAGCTGCTCAGTCTAGGAGCTAAAGATTTGGAGCAATTTGGTGACTTGGCAGTTTGATAAGTTTAAATTTTGGAGCTGGGAGGTTTCTGTCACAGGGTGTTGGATTTGGTTATGGCTACTGTGTATTCAGGCAGAAAGGGGACTCTGCTTGCATCCATTCAGAGAAGGACCCAGAGTTGTCAGCCCAGCTCAGACTACCTGGGAAAAATAGTCCTTTGGAGCTTTAGTGGTGAAATTGGGCTGTTTTGGTGCCAGGAAGACAGTAGATATGGATGAGACTACTGGGTTTCCTGTATGTGTGATACTGGGTTTCGTGTGTGTGTGTGTGTGTGTGTGTGTGACTTTGCCTGAACACTGGGTTTCGTGTGTGTGTGTGTGTGTGTGTGTGTGTGTGTGTGTGTGTGTGACTTTGCCTGAACATAGACTGATTCAGATTCAACTACTCATATATATTTTTTAAGTATTTTTTCCTTTGCTATTTGGGTCACACCCTGTGATACACACACACACACACACACACACACACACATATTTTTTTTTTTTTGGTGGTTTTTGGGTCATACCCAGCAGTGCTCAGGGGTTATTCCTGGCTCCAGGCTCAGAAATTGCTCCTGGCAGGCATGGGGGACCATATGGGATGCTGGGATTCGAACCGATGACCTCCTGCATGAAAGGCAAACACCTTACCTCCATGCTATCTCTCTGGCCCCTGTAATATATTTTTTAAGTATTTTTTTTCCTTTGCTATTTGGGTCACACCCTGTGATGCTCAGGGATTACTCCCAGCTATGTGCTCAGAAACTGCTCTGGCTTGGAGGATCATATGGAATGCTGGGGATCGAACCAAAGTTTGTCCTGGAGCAGCCACGTGCAAGGCAAATACCCTACTACTGTGCTATCGCTCCAGCCCCTCCGCTGCTCATAACTTTTTAGTTGGGCCATTTCTATTGGAGGATGTTAGGTGCAGCTGCAGGCTGCTCTGTCTTTGGGCAGAAAGGGGAATCTGAGATATCCCTTCCTCTCCCCCACTCCATTCCAGAAGGCCCCAGGGTTGTCAACCTAGTCCAGACTACCTGGGAAGAGTTAGCGGCCATTATGTTTTTTTTAGAGATTAGTGGTGGAACTGGGCTCTTTTTTCTGCTGGGAAGATGGCCAGGACTTATTTATCTGATGGGGGAGGTAGACATTCAGAGAGAACCTAGAGACAGGAATGGAAGAATGCTGGTGCCCTGGTGTGGGTTGTGGTGCAACTTTAAATCTTTAAAACTAAGCGTGCTGTAAACCACAGTGCCTTAAAAACTTAGCTAAGGTCGCTGCCACTTTTTATCCAGTGATACAGTCTTAGAGGCTCTAATATTCATCTAACTCAAGTTATCAGTCATATTCAGAGGTAATGGGAAAAGGCAAAATGTTTAGGGTACATTAGGAAACTAGCCCGGCAGAACCCAAAGGTGAAAGCCACTGCATCCCTAGTTGGTAAGAGAGACACTGACATATCTTAAGAACAGAAACATTCCTTTTTTCCTACACTTACTAAAGTGTTCCTGGAGGCCCATTTTTAGTAACTAAAATATTTTTATATGTGCAAGGCATTATATGGGTCCTAAAAATGCAGAGATGAGTAAAGTGAGCAGTGTTTATCTTCATGGAACATATATGCATTGATTAAAAAGAAATACAAGATGGGGTCGGAGAGATAGCATGGAAGTAGGGCATTTGCCTTGCATGCAAAATGGAACATATATGCATTGATTAAAAATAAATACAAGAGGGGCCCGGAGAGATAGCACAGCGGCGTTTGCCTTGCAAGCAGCTGATCCAGGACCAAAGGTGGTTGGTTCAAATCCCGGTGAGCTATTTCTGAGCAGACAGCCAGGAGTAACCCCTGAGCACCGCCGGGTGGCCCAAAAACCAAATAAATAAATAAATAAATAAATAAATAAATACAAGATGGGGCCGGAGAGGTAGCATGGAAGTAGGGCATTTGCCTTGCATGCAAAAGAACAGTGGTTCGAATCCTGGCATCTCATATAATCCCGAGCCTGCCAGGAGCAATTTCTGCGTGTAGAGCCAGGAATAACCCCTGAGCACAGCCGGGTGTGACCCCAAAACGAAAACAAACAAAAAAGATACAAGAATTACTATTGTTATTTTAAATAGAATTTTCTTTTCTACATTTCATTGGAGGTTTTCAAGAATTCATTGAGACTTCACTGAAAGATTCCATCTTTCCACTGTGTCATTTCAGAATAAATAGGCGCTTAAGCTTCCCTCACCTCCGTCAATGTTTTGATTTGTTCCTTCACTTGGCAGAACTTGTTCCTTAAGCTGGGAAATCTCAGTCTTCATTATGGAGATCTCATTGAATAGCATTTGAAACATCTCCTTGACACCATATTTGCGGGCATATAAGACAACCCTTCAACCCATGAAAAACTTCCTAAAAGTCTTAAAAGTAAGAGAGGTGCGGATCACACATCCCTGAAGCTGGAACAAGTTTCAGCATGCCGTATACCAGCATATAATATGACTCCTGACTTTTAGAAAGTTTTTCATGGGTTGAAGGGTCATCTTATACGCCGGTAAATTGGTACTTCAGGCTCCTGCTCATGGGTATGGGCTGCCCCTCTGGCCTTTGTCATTTCACTAAGGTAGAACTAGCATGGGGGTGTCATGACTTTATCACAAAATAGCCATCATCTTTTAAACCAATTTGTCTGGTTTCAACCCAAACACAAGAATTATTGAGACAGGTGTTGTGGAGGAAAAGAACCTGGTATTGTGAGAGAGTAACAGAAGAACTCAACTCTCACTTGAGTAGAAATATTCATTGAACCAGCTAAGCAAAGAAGGGAGAGCAAAAGAACTATCACTGAACTTGCAAAGAGCTGGCGGAATGACCTTGAACTTCAAGGAGCTTGTGATCTAATTAAAGAGATGTAAAAGTATGGTCTAGTTAAGGAGACCTAATGGTATCTAATTTGCATAGTTTCACCACTGAGCTTATCCCATGTGAATCAATTCATCTGAGGCAGATACAATAACCATGATCAACGAGTGAGCATAGTCTACTGGTTGTAGAGACCAAAAAATAAATTAGCTTCTCTTCTCCTAGGTATCCCAAACCCCAAAGTACAGTCTGGTCTTGGTCTATGGTACTTAGTGATTCCTACATAATCCCTGAAAGGAACTCCTACACGAACATGCCCTGCCTGCTCTATCCATGGAAATTCCATAAGTATGTTTCAGGTTTCAGGGATGGGAGGAGTGTAAATACCCTTTCTTTTGTGGAGAACTGATGAGATGCCACCCTGACTAAGAGGGGAGGCTGCATCTATCAAATCAAGGTGACCACATACAGAAGCTGTCAGTGCTACCCTTCTCCAGATGGAGCAGGCAAAGTAATGCTACATTATAGCATTTTACTGCCCTTGGCAGTGCCTCATTGAAAATCAACAAGAGTATAGACTACATTAAGTTCAGCACTAAAACTCGTCACCCCTTTGTCCCGCTTATTCCTCTGGAAGCTTTCATAGTAACTAAGCAGCGTGTATGTGTGTGGGATTCTTGCTGCCACAGCAACCTTGCCAAAGAAAGTCAGCACACCAGGCCTGGAGGGCCCACAGCAGCCAGCTGTGCACCAAAGGATCCTAATGGACCTGTAAGTGCCAACTTGATATGGTCCAGGTGAATACCTCCAATAGGCCCAGAAAGATACACATAACAAAAGACTGGAAAGACAGAACAGGGGGTAGGGCACTTGTCTTGCATTCTTGCATGCTGCCGACCCTGGTCAACCTCTGGGAACAGACCCCCAACCACTGCCAGAAGAGTGATCTCTGAGTACCATAACAGCTGTGACTCCAAATAAACCAAAGCAACAACCAAGGCTCTGGAGGAAATGCCAGAAACACCTGAATCTGGGAAAAAGGACTCAAAAACTCTCAAAGCTAAAAAGTGAGTCAAAGAACCCTAAATTTCATGATGCCAGCTCAGATGTGAAGGCATACATGTACACTTATGCATGCATACACAGATTCTCTAAACACAGTTCTCTAGACACAAGAGGCTTTGAAAGTCATTTGTGGTGCCAAGGGGATCCAATTAGCCACCATCGCTCACAAACAGCGCACAAGTTGCACATGAAAAGCATTGCTGTGACCATCAAAGGCAGGCTGACAGCCGACAGAAGAGTCTTGAATAAAATAATGACCAGAAGACAGAACACTGCGTGGGCAGCAATTGACTTTATAACACAGCTTGACCCAGGGGTTTAAAGCAGAGATGTGGGCAGTGTGAGGTTTACCACTTAAGTAGTATGTCCCAGAGTAGCTTCCTCAGCCACATGGGGCTCCAGCCCCCACAGTAGGAGACCTCATTCGGAAAGCAAATGCTTTGCAGCAGGGAAATGTAGGACTCAGGCTGCAGAGGCTTCCTTCTTCAAGTTACAGAGAATGCAGGGCCTCTGATTTCTTTCCAAATGAGAGCACTTTGGGAGTCTAAGCTGTGAAGTCCTGGCTATCATCAGTTTTGTCACTTACACTTTACACTATTTTAAAAGCACTGATTTATTACATGGTTCACAGCTTACATGCTTCTATCTCCTGGCTTGAAAGTTCTTCCATTTGGAACCCTCCTAAGATTCTTGATGGCCTAAACCAGTGTTTCCTAAAGTGGATGATCCCCATGCACCCAGGGAAGCTGGGCTGCTTCACAGGGGTGGTAGTAACTTCAAGGGCAACAAAAGCCAGACATGGCAGCGTGGCTGAGTGCTAGAGTTCCACACATACAGATCAGCTCTGGCAGGACAATAGGGGAGGGAAATGAAGACAGTAGAGCTTGGCTGGCCAGGATTGTGAGGCCCCCAAGGCAGGCAGAGTAAGCAGAGGGCCCTGGAGGACTGTCTGGGAAGAGATGGCAGAAAATCACAGCTCAGGACTGAATAAGAGAAGTCTCTTTTCCTTTGTGCTCCAGCTCCTCCTGCTGACAGCTCTGAGTTGCAAGTGAGAGTGTGAAGTGGAGGTGGCACAGGGCTCATAGACCATCTGTGCTGAGGACTCACCTGGTGTCTCAGGAACAGACAAATGTGTTATCAGTGGGCTGTTACAATGGGTGCTTTGTAACACCTCAGAAGAAGTCTTCAGCTGAAGTCCTTCTCTGACCATTCTGCCCTCAGATATCCAGCCTGCTGCCCTGACTCTGCCCTCCCATATGCCTGGGAACACGTGGTTATAGAGGGTTTCTTTGCTCTCCCCTATAGAGTTGCTCCATGGCAGCTTCTAGCTCAGAACATTTCCTGTTCCAGCTTCTCATCACCCTCATAATTCCTCTCCCTGTTTCTTTTCTCTCATCCTTTACCACCCATTTGTCCTACTTACTTAATTTAAGAATATTCTACCCAGATACCACTGCTTTATCACTCCTCTCCTTTGGTAAAGAGCTAAGTTAAACCTTCTGACATGATACCCAAGAAATTCTACAATCTGATCCTAGTTTATCCCTCTGTCCTTTCCTCCAGTTAGTTCCCTTTTAGCAAGTATATTTCAGCAGCAGCAGCAGCAGGGGCATTTGACAAATCCTAACTAAGTTTTCTTCCCGAACTTTCTACTCCACTCTCCAGTCATGCCAAACCACGTTTAGTTCCAGGATGCACCAAAATCTTTCACATATAAATTGTGCACGTTTCCTTTGACTTGGAACATCTCTAGATATGCTTCCCACCCCAGTGGTGCCCTGGTAAGTACCCACTCATTTTCCAAGGTCAGGATAAATTGCTTCCACAAAGAGGTAGCGAGGCAGAGAGGCACTCACTCATTGCATCCCCACTCAATCTGGGGGGGGGGGGTCACACCAGCAGCTCTCAGGGGTTACTCCTGGCTCTGTGCTCAGAAATTTCTCCTGGCAGGCTCGGGGGACCATATGGGACGCCAGGAATTGAACCAGGGTCCGTCCTGGGTTGGCCATGTGCAAGACAAACACTCTACCGATGAGCTATAGTTCAGAGATTTCTCCCACTCAATGGTTATTGCCACAGTGACACCTGGAATATGTTATTGCAAGGACTTAAATCACTGTATCCATCTCTCTGGGCCATAGGTAAGTGCCACAGTACTTGATAAAAAGGATTAAAAAATAGATAGTAGATATCCATTAAATGTGTCTTGAAGACAAGAATAAAAATTTTAGTGCCAATCTCTGAGATTATCAGAACTACAAGACCTGCACATATTTAAAAAATGCTGAAAATTATTTAAGATAATTTAAATTCAAGACCTCACAGCTTCTTTGTTCTTCACTTTATTCTTAGTTTCTTCTACTGTTTTTCCCATAAACCGGTTTCCAGGATTCATACCTACTAGTCCCCTTCACTGTGTTAAGTCCGAACAGCAAACCCAACCAACATGGTGACATGGGTAAAGGAACACGAAGCAGTCCATGTAGACCAGGTGTCTCAAACTCAATGTACCTGGGGGCCGCAGGAGGCAAAGTCGGGGTGATCCTTGAGTGCAAAGTCAGTAGTAAGCCTTGAATATTGGGGGGTGTGACCCAAACAACTAAAACAAAAAAAGATTCCTCTTGGGCAGGGCCACAAAATGTTGTATGGAGGGCCACAAACAGCCCGCGGGCCGCGAGTTTGAGACCCCTGATGTAGACAAGTTTTCTAAGGTTTGCATCAAGATCTTTCTATCTTTAACCTCATACAGACAGTTTGGCTAACTAAAGCCACAGGTGCTCTTCATATAACTTCTCTGAAGCTTGACTTCCTCCATGCTCTACTTGTACAACTGATTTTCTGAACCTAGATAAAGGTCATCATATTGATCCCCATTAAATTCTATCATGTTTTAGTCTCACAGCAGAGAAATGGAGAGATCCTTCTAATACTCAATCTATCATCTAATACCATTGTCTCTGTCCTAGATTTGTCCTATGTCTCTGTATTTATCTATTTAATTATGGTCCCAGATACTGAATTCAGGGCCTGACTCAGCTGTTACCCTGCTCTGTCTTCTTTCAGGGCACTGATAAAATGGAGAAGGACTGAAATATCCCGGGTGTAGGACAGGTGGAAAGTAGTCTTCCCTCATCTACTTGCCCCCAGTCCAGTCTGTCAGACGAATGTTTTCCAGTGCCAAACTTTTTTACTAGTTCCACTATCATCACCAAAGCACAAGTCTCTGTCACTCTCATCTAGCACCAGTATCCTTATTGGTCCCCATTTCTGTATATACTTCCCTCCAATTCTACACAGTGACCAGGATGACCCACAAACAAACACATACCCAGGAATCAAGCCATAAACTCTCTTATTTAAAATACTCCAATAACCCACCCCCACCCCACTTTTGGGATAAAATTCCCTGATGAGATCAGAAGGTCACATAATGTGAGACCTGTTGGCCTTGCCCTTTCACCCCATTCTGAGACTTTTTCTAAACTTCAGAGAACTAGCCAGCTTTTTGTTCTGCACACATATGAAATACCTTCATGACCTTAATTCTTCCCAGATTCTCTTTCCCTGAGCTTTTGTGAAGCTGGCTTCCATAGCACTCCTGTATATCTCTCTTTCTCAGAGAGACCCTTTTGCCATAAAGTGGCAATTGACTGCTGACTACTTTCATTTTCTTTATAAACATTTATCAGTATCAGCAGAAGGAATTTCTTCATCTGTTATTATCTGTATTCCTAGAGAAGCATGTACATTTGGTGAAAAACTTAGACCTTGCTCAGTATCTAAAACTTACTAGGTGTTCAGTTATTATTTGCTGGGGTGAATACTAGTGAGAAGGAATCAGAGGAAATCAAACACACTTTCTGTGATTTCATGCCTATTCATAAAAGTGGTTTCTGGTTCCATTCTTATACCATTATTATCAACTTTGTTATCAATATTTTATGATACCATCAAAAAGTCAAATAGGATTACTGGCATTGAATTAGGACAGACAATAGCTGGTAGTAAAGTGCATTATGTGGGAAGACATAGTCATGCTACATTTAAGCACCATGCATTATGAGACCCCAATGATGTCAGTGCAGAATTAACATCTCACAGAGAGCTCTGTGGCTATAGGATTAGCTGTTTTCATATCAAGAGAGTAATTTATGAGGGCTGTGCAACAATCAGGTAAATTTCATGAAAATGTCTCTAATTCCTGCATTTAGACTTTTTTCAACAGTATAATAATAGGGGCAAAAAAATCAATCTGATTCATAATCTGAATTGTATTGACTTAGGATATGTTATGCCAGTGTAAGACCCTATTTTATTTTATTTCCAACAGACCACATAATTTGAATCATCTTGTTCTGCCTCATAAATTAAAGGGGAAAAATTGGTACCAGGACCCAACAATTGTATGAACATTGAGTAGAAATAAAAAAAATGGTCAGACTTGAACACAAAACCCAAAGGCAACGACAACAGTATCAATACCCAATTTACAACAAGCTGTACAAGAGGGGACCAGGGGGCAAAGGAGGGAGATACGGGATGCATGCTGAAAATGGATGGAGGGAATGGTGGTGGTGGTAATGGTGGTGGGAATGCCCTGATTCATTGTCACTATGTACCTTAAATATCACTGTGAAAGATTTGTAATTCACTTTGGCCACAATAAAAAAAGACCCTGTTTACAGTAGAAACTCCTATTGCTGATCTACTAGCCAAAATATATAGTGAATAGTAAGAAGGGTTGGAATGGCACATCAAAAGTCTAGGAGCTCAACAACATAAAGCCACTGAATAACAACACACTCTAAGTCTATTTTGGCTCTAGATATTTTCCGAGATCTGGTCATAAGTGAGAAAGATGGGATATTCTGCTATGAGAGCACAGCTGATTGGTTATTTTGCTTTCCACTCAACAAAAAGCCAGGGCACAACAATGTCCAGATTTGAACTGTAAATTATCAATGCATTAAAGCAGTAACCTCTAGTTTAGTCATGCCTTTGTGGAGAGATTTATTTGGTGAGAATAGGAAAGAGATGGGGTAGAAGAAGGAAACAGGAGAAAGGAGTAAAGTAAATGCCACTTACATCTCACTTCTCAAAGGAAGTGAAGGAAAAAAGCAGAGAAAATGCAGTGGAGAGAAGTGGAAGTGGAAGCAGTTCTCTGCTGCCAGTTCAAACTGGCCTCTTTCAACAGCCAACTCTGCCACACCAGTACAAGCTTCCTTTGAGCAGGGCTCAGGAATTCCAGGAACTTCGGACTGCACAGAGCAAGCAGCCCCTGGGCTCTGACCTGAAGAATTCTTCAATCCTAGTCTACAAACATCCCATAATCATTCTTTTAAACTATGATGGCTTTATTGTGATATAATTCACACACAAATATGCAACTCAATTAATTTTTAGTATATCATGGAATGGTGTGGCCATCACTACAATTAAATTTTAAATATTTTAACCCAAAAGAAACCTCTTTTCCTTGAGCAGTGATTCCTCATTCTCCCAAATACCACCAGTTCCATTGTTCTAAATTTTTGTTTTTCTGGATTTGGGCATTGTGTCTACATGAATCATGTAATGTGTGATCCTTTATAACTGTTTTTTGTTTTGTTTTGTTTTTGGGTCACACCTGGCAGTACTCAGGGGTTACTCCTGGCTCTATGCTCAGAAATCGCTCCTGACAGGCTTGGGGGACCATATGGGATGCCGGGATTTGAATCACCGTCCTTCTACTTGCAAGGCAAACACCCTACCTCTGTGCTATCTTTCCGGCCCAGATATACTCAATATTTTATTTATCATTCACTGCTTATAAACATTTCAATTTGGGGCTCTTATGACATGTTGTTATAAATATGCTCTTGCAAATTTTTATGAGGAGATATTTTCATATCTCTCAAGAGTAGAATATCTGGGTTTAGAAGTTTTTAAAAAATGATTATATTATTTGTAAGTTTCTCAGGTCCCAACTGTGACTTTTTTCCCATCCTCCCTTTTTCTTTTTTTTCCCCTTTTTTTCCTCCAACTGTGACTATTAAGGAAAAAAGCTATCTTTCCTTAAAATAGATGATCTCCATGATTGGGTGGGGGAGGTGTTCTTGTTATGACTGGAACCCAACTACAATTATGTTTGTAATCACAGTGTTTAAATAGAGAAATTATTTAATTAAAAAAACTAAAATAGATGATTTCTTGGTTAAATCTTGAAACTTAGTATGTAGTGATGTTCTAACACATGATAGAAATATAGTAGTGAAAAAACATTAGATATGGGCACATTCTTCATTCTGAGGTTGCTCACATTTTAACTTCAGATGTGTGAATCCTCTCTTTTACTTTATGGGGTGCCAAAGGCTTTTCCTCCCTAGAGAAGTTTTTTAAAGTCTTTAAACCTTTTATATTAAAGCACGGTGATATACAAAGTTGTTCGTAGTTGAGTTTTAAGACATACAGTGGTTCCAGCAGCAATCCCACCACCACTGGTGTCAACTTCCCTCCACCAATTTTCCCAAGTTCCTTCCCAAGCCCCCCTCCCACCTCCACAAAAACTGACATCTTGACACCTTTTTAAGTTTGGTTTTTAAAGTTTGGGTCTCATAATTTCATTGTTGTTGACTGTGGTTTGGATACTTAAGTCTATCATTTCCTTCTTTTAAACACCCAGGTTGTTCATAATACAGTTTTTTTCTCACAGATTAAAGTTGTTCATGATTGAGTTACAGTCATACAATATAAGAACCTTCACCAGTGCGCTATTGTGTGCATTTCCTGCCACCAGTGCCAATAGTTTCCTTCTCACTCTCTCTGATGCCCTCTTCCCTCCCACCCACCCTCTCCTGTCTGTCCAGAGGCAGGCATTTTACTTTATCTCTCTTTTCTCTCTTCCTCTCTTTCTCTCTTGCTTCCACTCTCCTCTTTTCTTTCATGACATTGTGGTTTGCTCTACTGCAAATGAAGGGGTGCCATGAATGACCTTTCCATATTAGACCTTCTCTACCTGTACTCTCTGCTCTTTGTGGAAAGCTATCTATCTTGGAACGAACGGTCCTCCTGATTTTCATCTCTATTGTCTTGGATATCATCCCCACACTGTCTTTTATTTTCCTTATATCCCAGTGATAATGAGATTATTCTGTTTATCCCTCCCCCTCTTACTCATTTTGCTCAGCATAATAATCTTCAGGTCCATCTATGTATAAGCAAAATTCATGACTTCATTTTCTTCTAAAGGCTGCATAGTATATTCCATTGTGTAGATATACCACAGTTTCTTTACCCACTCATCTCTTATCAAGCACCTAGGTTGCTACCCTCTAGAATAGTTTGCATTTTCTCTTAAATGTCATTTTCATTCTTTATCCCCCACCCTTGCTTTCAGTGGGGTAGCCACATCCAGAGGTACACAGTTTACTATTGGCTCTGCACTCAGAGATAAATCCTGGTGGGGCTCTGTGGACCATATATAGTGGCAAAGATGGAATTTGAGTCAGCAGCATGTTAGACAAGCTTGTATTATATATCTCTCTAGTCCCAGGTTATCTTCCCCCCTCACCCTGTTTCTGATCCTTCTCTCTTTCCCTCCTCATAATCCCCAAATTAAACCATTTTACTTCAACACACACACACAATGAGTTTTAATTCTTATCTTCTCACTAGAGAAGAGGTGTATGTGGTTTGAAATCCGTGGTTTCAAGGGTTCAAGGAGGCCTTAATCACCCCAACCCTCACTAAGACTGCAAGTCTAGTTTCAGGACCAATCAAGGAAGAACAAATAAAAGGTATTTAAAAATTGGGGGTTCTAAAGGTTTCACTTTTAGTTTAAGAGGGGTTAGGATGGAATTCATTCTAGAGGAGATGATCTTGAGATAGGTTTACAGGATTACATAGTCACAGAGAATAAGTAAGGGGTGGAGATGAGCAGTAGAGCAGGATTCCAAATAGTGGCATTAGAGTATGAAAATTTCACAAAGATAAGAAAACACAGACCTATCCAGAGAACAAGAAATGTCCTCAATAATGAGAGCAGAGGAAGTACAGGTTATAAAGTTTGGGGTAAGACTCTAAATATTTGCCGTTAGATGGAGGCATTGGGACTATAGGCAAGTGTGTTGTGATCACTGTTTAAGAACAGTACTAGAGGCAGAATGGAAGAAACCAGAGATGGAGAAAGAGACTGAGGAGAAACCAGCTGAGAGTCAACAAAAGGAGAGAAACAAACAGAATTGGCTAGACAATGAAAATAAATGAGTTGACTATGATTAGATTCAACTAGCTTGGGGAAAATAACTGAATGTGAATTTAGAATATGAAATGAGCTTATGTGGGAGAGTACGGGAAGGAGAAGATGGGATGCGATAAGTGAGATGCATGTGTGGTGCTCACATAAGGCTTCTTGTTAGAAGACACTGTGGGTTGTCACCAGAAGTCAATCACCGAGTTGTCCCCTGTCTTTTGCCACTGTCTTTTGGTGATGGAGGCCCCTTTCAGGCAGAGGTAACATAGAGAACACCCCACCAGGGTACCTTATTTAGGAATAAATCACTGAGAACTTTTCCTTTACCATTACTCTACACACACCAGCTTTTGAATGGTACAAAGTAAAAAAAAAAATACAGGAGTGTCTTAGAAAAGTCTATTTCTTGATTTGAAAGGTTCAGAACTTTCTTACGTGATTAAGTTCTTTCTGTGAAATATCACATTTTGTTAATTAGAGGCTGTTGAGAGTTTTGCCTTCCAAAAATATTTTTGTTTGTTTGTTTTGGTCAAACCCAGCTGTGCTTGGACCTAGTCTTGATTCTGTGCTAGAATCACTTCTGATGAGTCTGGGTGTACATTGAGGGTGGAGGCGAATGTACATGGTGCCAGGGATTATAACCAGTTTGGTTATGTGAAGGCAAGCATTTTATCCCCTATACTATCTCTAGAATATCTCTACCATACTATTCCCAAAAGTTTCTTTGGGAAGACAAGATGTAGAAATTTTTGGAACATACCTCTGTTAGAGGCGCTCAAACATTTACTAAAAGAGGGACCATTTATAATCTCCAGTGACTGATGCTATATAAATAGATTCAACCAATATATTAGGAAATACTTCCAAGTCACAAACTAGAGGTAACTGTGATCAGTCTTGTCCAAGCAAGCTGAAGAAAGTGCTAGAAGGAGCAAACAGTGAAGGAATTTGAATTCTAAACCCAAGACCTCCAAGGATGGAAGGGAGTAGAAAATAGAGAGTAGCCAGAAAAGTTTTCATCACATTCCCAAAGTTACCTGAGATAGTTTTAAGGCGAAAAGAGAAAAAAGATAGGTGAGATATAATATAGCATAAAGCTCTTCCAGAAGGTTCCTATCTGTCACTGGACTTTTTGAAAGTGCATTTAATTTAATAAGACCTTTTAAAATAAGTCTAGTATGGGGCCAGAGAGATAGCTTGGAGGTAAGGTGTTTGCCTTTCATGCAGAAGAACGGTGGTTCAAATCCCGGCATCCCATATGGTCCCCTGAGCCTGCCAGGAGCGATTTCTGAGTGTAGAGCCAGGAGTAACCCCTGAGCGCTGCCGGGTGTGACCCCTTCCCCCCCAAAAAAGTCTAGTATCATATAAAGAGACTGGCTTCCTCCCAAAGTTCAAGTTGAGTCCTACAGTGGACATTCTGTGCACCCTGGGAGCCTCCCTTTTTAGAGTCCACCACAAGGAGCAATTATATGGTATTAACTCACATTTTAGGCAACCTACGACCACTTTTTTTGAGGTTTGTGGGAGGACTCAAGTATTTCTATTTTGTTTCATTGCCTGTGTTTGTGGTGTCTGGGATTAAACCCAGGAACCTCACACTTGTGAGATATTTGCTTTATCCTTGAGCCACTGCCCCAGGCTGAGGGTTCATTTTTTTTATCTTTAGAAGGTGAGAGAGAGAGAGAGAGAGAGAGAGAGAGAGAGAGAGAGAGAGAGAGAGAGAGAGAGAGAGAGAGAGAGAGAGAGAGAGAGAGAGAGAGAGAGAGGAGCAAATAATTTTCTTGGATTTGTTTAGATTCAGTTTTCTGTTTTTTTAAGTAATAATATTTAACAAATTCACTCAATCTATAAACCTGTATGAGTACCATTTAAAATAATTGTGCCTGGGGCTGGAGTGATAGTACAGTAAATACCATTGCCTTGCAAGTGGCTGACCTAGGTTTGATCCTGGGCATTCCTTATCATCCCCTAAACACAGATGTGGCTCCAAAGCAAAAAAATGTTGTACCTAAGACATAGACACTCATTCCTTCATAAATTCATTGTTCACTTGTTCAAAAACCCCCTTTAAGCTAGGTTCAATGCTGTTTTGGTGGACCCCAAAAATGAACAAATATAGCCCTTTGCTAAAGGGCTAGACATGCCCACAAATACATTAAAGAGGGTCTCGTTGCAATACATTTTACTTATATACACAATATTATTTAATTATATTTTATTTCCATCTACAATCTACAGTTTCTCACACCACTCATGGGATAGGACACCCCTCCATCAACCTTATTTTGCATCATCCAGCACAGGCTGAGGCAGAGGGCAAGGGCTTGATAAAAAGCATCCCAGTCTGCTGAAAACCAGCCACCACACTATTAATGGGCCTCCATTTGGCTGCAGGAGCCTTTCAATTCTTACCTTCTGGCAGGTAGAGTTTAACGGGAAGCAATAGCCCTGCTACGAAATGACAGAAGAGCACACTCCTGTGAGTCCATGACCTTTGTATTCATTGAAACAACTCAACCTTTCTCAACCAGAACAGTCATCCACCTCCACTTGTGAACCTGAATTCAGCTGCCACATTTGCATGCATAATGTACTGAAAAGCCTTCTTTATAATGTTTACTTCTATGTTTCTTCCAAATAAAATCACTGAAGGGCAAATTTGATTTTCAAATCAGTTTTAAAACATCTGCCTTCTAAAAAAGTAAGAGCAAAAGAGATAAGGCTTTTAGATTACAGGCAAGGACTAATTATTTTAGCTGATATTACCGTCCATGCTAAAATACAAATGTTAAGACATTTTTAATGCACACCCACTATCTAATGGGTGTTAATATTTCATTAGGAAAAGGCTTCCAGTCATGAGGTAAGTTCTTTTTAATCAAGAAGGAAAAGGCTGGCTTCCTGACCTGTCTGTAACAGACACTCCTCTAACTGTGGCTTCAGTGCCTTTGTTATTTGACATGACTTTCTTCCAAATATACACTCATTTATGAATGTCAGAGCTTTCGTCTTCAGGAAGCTTGAGGTATTTAAGAAATTTCACTTTCAAATTTATTTCTTTATTCAATCATTAGCTTCCCAGGCTGAACTTGCAGTCATGTTTCCTTGTAGATTGGGCCTAGCTACATGAAAGTTAATGTAAGCTTCTAAGAGAAGGAGATAGAGAAGTAGCTGCCACCTCACACATAAGATAGAAAGCTCACCTATATATTTCATAGCATACATGTCAGTGTTCAGCCTTAGAATTGTGGTATGTAAATGCTAAAGGGAGATTTGGAGGTAAATTCATTCTATTTTATGTTTTACTATACTTTTTAATTGAAAACATAATGCTGTGTACTATTTTATCAAACTTTTTTTATTAAGGCACCATGATCTACAAAATTACTTAGTTGAGTTTCAGACGTACAATGTTCTCAATACCAATTCTCAACACCAGGTTAACTTCCCTCCAAAGGTCCAGCCTGTTTCCTTGACAGGCACACTTTTTATTTTATTTTATTTTATTTTATTTGGAGCAACAATCAGAGGTGCTGAAAGCTTATGCCAGGCTCTGTATTCAGGGAATTACTCAGGTTTGATCATGAGCACCACATACAGTTGTGCTTAGAGAGACTAACTATATGTGGTGCTCATGATCAAACCTGAGTTGGCAGAACTGTCAAGGCAAGCACTGTAAGCACTACACTAACTCTCCACCCCAACAGGCACTTTTTGGGGGAGGTGGGGTTTGGCCACACCTGAGATGTTCAGGCTCTGAACTCAGGAGAAAATCTTGGCAGGTACAGAGGATCAAAGTGGGATGCCAGGGAGTGAACCGAGGTTGGTCACCTGCTAGGCCAAATACCTTATTTGCTGTACTACCTCTCTAACCAACAAGTGAAATTTTTGGTTTTGTTTTTTTGGGCCACACCTAGTGATGTTCAGGAGTTACTCCTGGCTCTGTACTCAGGGGAACCATATGGGATGCTGGGGAATCAAACTCGGATCAGCTGCATGCAAAGCAACAACCCCTTACCTGCTGTACTATTGTTCCGAGCCCAACAGGAACATTTTCGAGTTTTATTACTGCATATTGAACTCATGCTTTCAGTTTTATTGATTCTGTCCTTCAGATATGTAGATATACCATGACTCTACTTTTGGGGGTGGGTGGGAGCACATCTCGCGGCACTCAGCCTGCTTCTGGCAGACTTGGGGGACAATATGGGATGCTGGGGATTGAACCGGGTCATCCCCATGCAAGGCAAATGTTCTACCACTGGACTATTGCTCCAGGCCCTACCTCTACATTTGTTAAAAATATTCGCTTCCTGCCTCCATTATCTTTTCCTTGCCTCTCTTTATTTCCCCTTTTTATTTCTTTCCTTCCCTATCCTTCTCAGTCCTAAAACTAGGGTCCAGGGTAATCTAGATAGTTCCCCTTTGATACCTTACATTCTTTTATCCTATTATTTTACATACCACAAATAAGTGAGATCATCTGGTACTTGTCCTTCTTCTGACATCCTTTCCTAAACATGCTATCCTCTAGTTCTACCCATAGTATAGCGAATAATCTTGCAGCTATATAGTATCCTATTGTGGATATATACCACACATTCATAAACTTCATCTGTCTTGAACACTTAGAATGATTTTTATAGGATAGCTACTGTGCTGAGTACTGCAATCAATAATGGTGTGTATATATCCTTCTGAATATTTTTTGAGTCAGGGGGTTAGATACCAAGAAGCTGGGTCATATGGCAGTTACATTATTGTGTATTTTTATTTTGTTTTGAGGCTATACCTGGTGGTGTACAGGGCTTATTCCTGGCTCTGCACTCAGATGTTACCTCTGATGGGCTTGGGAATCACATGGAATGCTGGAGATTGAATCTGTGTCAGCTGCATGCAAGGCAAACACCCTACACTTTAGACTGTGTCCCTGGCAGCTATATTCTTAACTCTCTGAGAATCCTCCATACTGTTTCCATAGAGGCTGAACCGAGTAACATTCTCACCAGCAATAGATACAAATCCCTTTTTCATCATATCCTCACCAACACAAACGTGTCCAAAGTTTGTTTCTTTCTATCCTACATATGAGAGATTATTCTATATCTTTTTTTTTTTTTTTTTTGTGGTTTTTGGGTCACACCCGGCAGTGCTCAGGGGTTATTCCTGGCTCCAGGCTCAGAAATTGCTCCTGGCAGGCACGGGGGACCATATGGGACGCCGGGATTCGAACCGATGACCTCCTGCATGAAAGGCAAACACCTTACCTCCATGCTATCTCTCCGGCCCCGAGATTATTCTATATCTTTCCTTCTCCTTCTGACTAACTTATTCAGCCAGATATTCTCCAGATCCATCCACGTATAAGCAGGTTCCATGATTTTGAAGCAGACAAGCAGACAGGTAGGGAAAGGTCTCCCACTCGAGGCAGTGAATTCTTGATATTTAATAAAACCAATAGGCAAGACTTGAAGAAATTAATACATCATTTAAAAGAGTCCCACCTGGTGCCATTGAAGGCCCAGAGAAGACTGGACCCCTATGGAAAGAGGCTCCATCCAAGCAGGAACAAAAGCCAGGATGAGTATCACAGAAGATCATCGACCCTGGCAACTACCATAGCATAGAAATCTAGCCTATATGGGGCAGGTTGGAAAAACCTTAGAAAAGTCAACTTGGAACTAAAGAGGTGTGTGTATGTGCCACTGGTACATGGTACCTGAGCACATGTGGCCCACATCTCTTGAGATATGGACTCCAACTTCCATGCTGGGCTGTGTGCCAGGGCGCTCTCTCTGCTTTTGGAGGCGTCTATGTTTTCTCTTGAGTTCATTACTCTTACTCTTTTTCTTATCCTCTCTCTCTCCTTCCTCAGTACCTCCAAATAAAAAAAATTTTTTTTTACTTCACTACTTGTCTCCTCAAAATTCTTTTCTGTGAGGGAAGGTGATGGACCTAAAAGACCTGGGCAAGGTCTAGGACTGATTTGCTTTTCTTGCCAGTGCAAGGACCACATTCCAAGCCACTTCCCCAGGAGGCACAGGTCAGTGGAGAGAAAGCTTCAGTTTCTCTTCTTGGGGTTGCTACCTTTCTCCACCCCACTTCATATAAGTCACCTTAGGAACATCCGTTGACATCAATTTGATCTCTTCTTAGAGATAAGTATGTATATAGCTTTATGTTTTTCGCCATCCCCACCCCGAGCTGTGGCCAGGGTTGAGTCCTGATTCTGTGCTCAGGGATCACTCCTATTGAGGCTCAGGAGATCATCTGGGGTGCCAGAGATCAAACCTGGGTCGCCTGATGCAAGGCAAGTACCATACTTGTACTATTGCTCTGGCCCCTTAATTCTTAGTTTTTTCAGAAGTGTCCACATTGTTTTCCAAAAAAGTTGAACCAGCTGACATTTTCACCAGCAGTGGGTGAGGGTTCCTTTCCTTGACCTCCATGCCAGGACTGGTTGTTTTGTTCTTTTTGATGTATTGTAGTCTCACTGGTGTGAGGTGAAATGCCACTGTTTTGATTTGCATTCGCTGTATTTTTTTTTAATAAAAATTGTCCCCACAGGCAAATATAGAGCTTTCTTTTAGAAATAGGGTTTCCCAACTGTGAAGGTGGAGAAAGCTTGAGAGAAAGGATGTGCCTGAGATGCTGGGATGGTCAGCGACAGAACCATGGCTGAAATCCAAGTTTTCTGATCTCTATCCATAGATTATTATGATGGCTGCTTTACGTCATCCATGTACATTTTAAGTGGTCCTTCTTAAACATCTCTTTCTAGTGGTGGGCTACTGACAAGGACTTCAAGAACACAGACTTTAACAAAAAGGCTGAGATTGAAATAATTTGCATGGAGCACAAAGGATTCCAGCAGAGATTTTTCTTTCACTCTGGCATATGATTGTACTCCTCAGTTTGTACCTGCCTTGGGGGCAGAGCTCTAAGCCTCCCAATCACGCACCTTTAAACAGCTGAGGTGCAGCATAAACTAACCAAGGGAGCCCACTCTTTACTCTGCGGAGCCACAGGCTTCTTAACTCTCAGTCAGGTGGTTTGTGCCTGGTAGAGTGCAGACCTCACAGAGGCTCCTCAAAGAAGCAGGCCGAATGAAAGGAGACAGATCTGCAGGCAGAGACTGTTCCCTACTGCTGGTCAAATGAAGTCCAGGAAGAAGGGAGGTGGGCTGAAGGGCAAGAGCAAGACCTAGAGGGAAGACGGAGGCTGGCCACTCTGATCTTTTACAACAAGCCCTCAGGTATGCACAAAGACAGTTACAAAGAGAAGCTTCTGAAATGGGAGCCTGGTGAGACAGGGACTCTGATTTCACTGTGACCCTCATTTGGCTCCCCACACAATTGGCTGCAGGGCAGCTATTGTATCCCCACATTTTAACATCTAAAATAAGAGGTCAGTGAAAAAGATGAAATCTGAGGAGTTTATCTTAGAGAATAGTGAGCCCAGACCTATGGTGCATATCAAATGGAGAAGGCCATAGGACAATTGGAATTCAGGCAAAGGAACTGCCCCATAGCAGATTACCCCTAACCTACATTTCCATTGTTACTGAAATATCTATTTTCAAAGCATTCCTCTTACCTTTTTTTTGTGTGTGTGTGCCATGGCAGTCTGGTGATGCCTAAAAGCCCTTTCTCAGAATCCTTTTCAAATATTTAAAACAAAACACACAGGGAAATCAATGATTTTGAAATTCAGAGCTGACCACAGACCCCACCTTAGGCAAGATGGAACTTTGTCCTGTGGTCCAAGGGACATCCTTTTATCCCTTGGTACAACTGTGCTTCACTGTGAGATCTCTTCATAGCTAGAAATTTTTTTTTTTTAAAGAAACAGAAGTTAGAAATTCTTGTTCAAGGGAAGTAATACCTCTTATAAGAAAGACTAACACACACATACGAGTAATAGGGCTGGAGAGATAGTAGAGGCTATATATGGTTTGATCCCTGGTACCACAGATGGTCCCTTGAGCCCCACCTGGAGTGATTCCTGTGTGCAGAGCCAGCACATCATTCCAATTTGGACCCTAAATCTACCCTCTTTCACATCAATTGGTAACAATGATAATCTCTATTCTATTTCCTCATATCCCTTCCCCATACCTTTTTGTTTATAAGGTGCTTTTCTTCTCACTTTACCAATTGGTAACAATGATAATCTCTATTCTATTTCCTCATATCCCTTCCTCATACCTTTTTGTTTATAAAGTGCTTTTCTTCTCACTTTACCTTTCCCACTAGAATGGAAGCCAGAAATTTGCAACACTGGCACAGATTTTTGGCTTTTGAGTGTATAGTCCAGCTTTTTTTTCAAAGCTATTTCCCTGACTCCTCCTGATTTACTTTTTAATTGTAGTAAAATTAACAAATCATTTGTCCAAGACATTTTCGAAGGAAAACATGAGTGTGTAACATCACGTCCAATAACGTGAAAGTGCAGTAATCCAACATGCTGACAATAACACCCAAATCAAATGTCAGGAAAATCACTTCTCTCTGAAGGACAACTGTCTGAACTTTATGCTGTCTTTGTAGTGGGAGGGCACTGTGCTAGATTAATCATAATCAGTAAAAGGATTCTAAGATTATAAATTCTAATTTATTTATCTGGATCTAAAAAGAAAATCCCAAAGATAGTATCTGGGCTAGAAACCAAAGCCCAGTAAACAACTGAACAATGTGAGGCACCAGTGAGACCAGGACTCCAGAGACTTGGTGGAAAATGGGCTATTCTATTGGCATTTGATTAGAAATCTGCATCCACCTGGGTCAGTGCATTTCCTGTGCAGAGTTATTCAGTTCCATATGCAGAGGGGCCTTTTCAGGAGAAGGCACTATGGGAGAAAGAAAACAATAGCTCCCTAAATCCCAGAGCTTTTCAGATGGTGTCTGGATTCAAGTCTGGGAAACAAAGAACTGTAAGTACAGATGTGCCAAATGAAGAGAAACATTTTCTCTGAGCAATACTGAAATGCCAGGGTCTATAGGAAGTCTGGATCCTGCCCAGGCACATACTTTTCCCAAACCTCATTGATCAGTGACTAAGTTTGTAGAAGTCTGATTCACTTTAAGTTCTAATAATTTTGTCTCTCTAAACTTCACACTGGTCCTTCTGAATGCATTTTCAAGCAGGTGGCTAAAGCCAGCCTACGATCATCTGGCTTTAGTGTGCTTTCTGGGTGATACTTGGAAAGAGTCAGCTGATAGACAAGGCCTTTTTGATCTATGTGTTGTTTTTGAACAAGACTAGAGGCAAGCGGTCTGTCTTCTCTTTTCTTTATAACTCCACATGGAGCTCTGTATACTGAGAGGCCTGATCTATCATTCGGAGGAGCAAATCCAACCTTTTGTGCCAAAAGGGCACAATCATCTTTTAAACGTGAGGTCAATTCAAGCAATTTCTGTACCTTAGTTGCCACTGTTCACGATGTCCTGGTTTTAACAAGTCAGTGCCAAGCAAGAAATCTGCAGGAAGGCTAGCTCTGTGACAGATAAATGGCAGGGCCCAATGATCATGGAAATACTAGGGCTCCCATCATCACAATTCATAAGATTTCCCTGGTGTCATAAGATCCACAGCTACTGCCAGAACTTGCCAGAACCATATGATAGGGATAAAGTCTACCATGAGGCTCACAGAAATGAATGAATGGATAGAGAATGCAAGTCACATCTCATAAAAAAGACAATGGTCTAATAAAAAGTTGCTTTAATCTGTTACAGAAACATAATGAATCTTACAGTGTTCTGAGCAGCAAGGAAAAGTTGAGGACTTCAAGTTAAGGGGTAAGTATTATTGTGTGAAGTTTGTGTTCATTTCTTTTCTAGATGCATTTTCCATAATAATAAAAAGGGCCCCATCCAAGCTGGATAGTGCCCAGCCAACAGAATAGGAGTCATAGCCAGAGGACTGTCTTCTGCCTCTCTCAGCAGGGCACCAAGCCATCAAGGATGGCTCACTTTATACTTATAATAAACTCTCTTATAAAAATGTAAAAAAACAACTTGAGCCTTGGCAGTTTTATCATCGAAGCTACTGGGCTAAGTAAACTCAAGCTACTAATCCCTTGAGAAAAAGCACAGCCAGGAGAGACAGCTAAAATGGGTTTAAGAATGTATATAGTCATTTTATTATAAATGGCTACTTTAGAACCATTTTATTTGACTTTGACTTCTTAAAGGCAAGATTAGACATTATACATTTTGGACACACTTTAAAAACAACTTGTCAATCTATCTTGTGGAGAAAAAAATGCCTCTGAAAAATTCATCGTATTGGTGAAGGGGAAAAAGCACCCACATTTTGGCTATCATTAAAAGCCAAACAGAAACCTCCTGTTATCAAGGATAAGTGGAAAATTACCACTTATTATATAGTATTACAGAGTTTACAGAAACTGCAAGTGCTCATTACAAACTGAACATCATACTTATCTTATCGTCAGAGAGGGCAGCCAGAGCACTGGCACAAGTCTTCAACAAAACAGGCTCAATTTGCCAAGCCTCCCAGTGGCTGAGGTTAATTGTTTCCAACAAGAAGGTAAAAGTAGATTGGCCAGTGTGTGGGCAGCAATCCTGCCATCTCTGGGAAGAGCTGTACACGTTTTAACTTCCCTCCAGCAGGATGATGGGAAAGGAAAAGAGCTTTATTTATCCACCAAGGCCAAGCCTACTCTTCCACATCGTATGTAGTACTAGACTTAGCATGCTGCTTGCTCCCATGTATACTAGGCCTCCTGATATGCTCAGAGAAGATTTACTCTAGTTAAGTGCCTCAGAATCCACAGGAGCCTTTATTTACGTTGGGATCAAGGCCTCTCAGTTCCTACTAGTCCTTAGCCAATTGGAAAAGCTTAGCAATGAGTCTAGGAAAGAAAAAACTGGCCCAGTACAGCACCTGACATAGAGAAATGGCTCAAAATACATCCGCTAAGTTAGACAGTGGAAAAATAACACATTTGAGGAGTAATAAGGGCTGATGTCCACAAACTGGGGTGTAGTACTGAACAATGATTCAGAATGCTCATCTTAGTTAAAGAAATATCAAAAGGAGAAACTAGTGTCTGCGAATATCAATTGATTCATCCCTGAATACAAAATTTAGAAGATAGACCCATGCCCCTTATCAACTCCTTTATAAATTTGTAGTTACTTAATATTTATACAAGATGCTATTAATGCAACTTGAAGGTATAAATTTGAAAATCAAACCAGGATTAAAAAAGGAATGCATTTGTAACTATAGATCATAGTATGCCATGTGTGATCGAATACAAAATACTAGATCACTACTTAAATAGAACCATACCCATATGACTTTGGACTTTTTGTTAAGTCTACCTGAAACATTAAAAAAAGGCACAGTATGTAGGGCTGAAGAGAGGCTACAAAACTAAGGTACTTGACTTCTATGTGGCTGACCCAGGGGACTGCATTTGGTCTCCAAGGTACTTCTAAGACTGAATCTTGGTACAGAGAAAGAAGTGAGCCCTGAGTTCTACTGGGTATGGCCCAACCTTTCTTCTGGAAAAAAAAAGTGAGGGCAGGCAGAGGATATGATAGGAAGAGGCTGAGCACCTGTTATACTTGCAGGAGGCCAAGTTTTATCCCCAGCAGTACATGGACTCCCAAGTGTCTCTGGGAACAATCCCCCAATAGTCAGGTAAGCCACTGGGTATTAACCCACCCCCCACCAAAAAAAAAAACCCCAAAGCTAAGAATCTTAGATAAAGTACTTAATGGTGCCATCAGAACATGAACTTTGGGCCTACATCCTCTTGCAAGTTTAAATCTTAACATCAGACAGGATTGTGTTTTAATTTAAAAAAAAAATCCTTCCAGGAGATCCAGAAATTAAAATAACAAGCTTTTATAAGCCTAACCTTCATGATTTCCTACAGATCCTAGAGGAAACACTATGTTAATATTTCAGAGTCCTAGCAGTTAGAACTTCTATTAAGTCTATATATCCACTGCTAAATCTAAAAGAGAATTCAGTTACTCTCCAGGAACTTAGGAGAAGAAGATAGAAAGAGCCATGGAGAGAAGCTCCTTTGATTAAAAAAAAAAAAAGCAGCAGGCAGAGCAAGTGCAATTCTCCTTTGCCTCAGAATCTCCCTCAGGTTAAAAAGGGTAGGAAGGGGTGCTCAACAATGAGGAAACAAGAGTTATTCAATTCTTCAAAAGGGGAAAGTCACCAGAGCATTAAGAGCATATCCTATGGGGCCGGAGAGATAGCATGGAGGTAAGGCGTTTGCCTTTCATGCAGGAGGTCATCGGTTTGAATTCTGGCGTCCCATATGGTCCCCCATGCCTGCCAGGAGCAATTTCTGAGCCTGGAGCCAGGAATAATCCCTGAGCACTGCCGGGTGTGACCCCAAAACCACACACACACACACACGCACACACACACACACACACACACACACACACACACACAAAGAGTATATCCTATGGCACTCTACATGGATATAGAAGGATGAGCAAGATGACTTCTTATTTCCATTTCTGGTCAGGAATGTAAGTCAGGAGGCCAGAGTGCTTGCCTTTCAGGCTGCTGACCCAGGTTTGATCCCTGGCATCCCATATGGTCCACTATCACTGCCAGAAATGATCCCTTAATGCAGAGTAGGCACTGGTAAGGTATGACCCCTCTAAAAACCAAACCAAACCAAACAGAAAACTCAAAAACACAAACAAGGAATGCTTAACAAAACAAAACAAAGAATGCTATGTCAGAGGCAGGAAAAAAATATGGAAGTTAAAGGTGCTAGCCCTGCATGTTCAATTCCAGATTACCTATGTTTGGTTCCTTGAGTACAACCAGGAATGAACCCTGAGCAGAGCCAGGAGTATGACCCCAAATAAGCAAAATCTGCTTTACCCAGAGTACACTTTGCTTTTCACTAAGAATGCCTACCTTCTTTCATTTTATTTGAGTTTGTCATGTGGGCTCCACACTGTTGGGACACATTTGGATAAAAAGATGAAGAGAGTATCTGAGCAAAAAGCAGCAATTCCAGATATGTGGGCAATTCTAGACATTCACCACTCTGGAACTACACTTGAAAACTTGGTAAGAAATGTTTATTATGATATTCAGTACCCAATTTACAACACCACAGTGAAATTCACTTACTTTCTATTTCAAGAGATTGTGAAGAGAAATGTCAATGATGGCGAAAACATGCTTTATGGATCGTGGCTTAAAACAGGAAAAGAACACATGTGACTCTCATTTTGAAGAAAATAGTCTAATAAATGGCCTAATGAACAGTGAAATGATTTTTTTTTGCAAGAAGGCAACAGAAAGAAAAAGGGAAGAGAAACAGGCCAATAACTCTACAACTTGGGAAATGAAGCTCTTGGTAATCTGGACTTGACCAGCGGTGTAGCAACTGTACTTTCAGACCTAGTTTTTAAAGGATGAATTATGATACAGCTAATAGGTTGGACAAATTAATATTCTGTGAAGTAAGTAGTAGTGATGGCAAGGTAGGAAATTATGTGACAATATAAGTGGATTTCCTTATAATCTATAGTCTTCTTCGCATCATCTAAAAGATGAGTCTATTTCCCACTTGTATTTTTATGTGATTTTCAAACCTGAGGTTCATAGGTTTCTTTGGTTGGGAAAATACCATTTTTTTCCTAGCTATAATGTGGGCAGTTGACTCAAAATGCTTCTTTTCAGAAAAAGAAAAAAACTGTACACCATACTCTGATCCTGTCTTAAAAGTCTTACAGTCTTTATTTACCTTTTTCCTTTATGGTCTTATAGATCATTCAAACTTCTGGGTAAAAAAATGCAGAAATGGAAATCTGAATTCTAATTTGGATCTTTCCATTAGATAAGATTTGGGGAAGTTATGCCTGTGCTTTCTGTTTCACAACTGGTATGTAAAATGAGAGACTTAAACTCTGGTTTCCAAGGTACTTTCAATTATGGTATTTTATGAGTATAGAATCTTACTGTATTTCCTATTATTTTTCTGAGTGAGCAGCTTCCCAAATAGTTGTAAATTATGCTTAGCCTATAAGTTCTCACAGAGGAAAAATTTCTTTCTGTCTCCTTAGTGCTTTCCCTCACAATGTGACCTCTACATATTAGGGTTATTCAACAAATATAAGAGAGAATCATATCAAAGATGGTTGAGCTATGCATTTTATATAGCACACTACCTAAAGCTTACTCTGTATGATACTAAATATCAGTGTACTTTGAAATTTAGATTTCTTTTATGGAGGGTGGGTGTTTGGGTCATACCCAGTGGTGCTCAGAGATCATTTTTGGTACTGCTTGGTGAGGGGAGGAGAGATGAAGTCATGAAATTTTCCTATCCATGGATGTACATGGAATCTATTATGCTGAGTGAAATAAGTCAGAGGGAGAGAGATAGACACAGAATAGTCACACTCATCTATGGGTTTTAAGAAAAATGAAAGACATTCTTGCAATAATTTTCAGAGACAAAAGAGAGGAGGGCTGGAAGTTTCAGTTCACAACATGAAGCTCACCACAAAGAGTGATGAGTGCAATTAGAGAAATAACTACACCGAGAACTATCATAACAATGTGAATAAATGAGGTAAGTAGAAAGCCTGTCTAGAGTACAGGCACGGGTGGGGTGGGGAGGAGGGAGATTTGGGACATTGGGGATGGGACTGTTGCACTGGTGAAGGGAGGTGTTCTTTACATAACTGAAACCCAACCACAATCATGTTTGTAATCAAGGTGTTTAAATGAAGATATTAATTAAAAATAAAATAAATAGCAAAAACTGAAGAAAAAAGAACCAGTGTGTGGCCAAATACACACACACACACATACACACACACACACACACTCACACACACAAAAGAAGATAGGGTCAGGCCACACCTACCTTCCTTCTCTTTACTTGAAGAACACTGAAGCCATCCCCATTCATTGAGAAAACACAGATTTCTATGATGACTGCTATTCTGACACCTTTATTGTGTCTCTGATTAGAGGTGTCTAGTGGGGTCACCTGTATTGCTTTGTTGGAAAAAAACTATGTGAGGGATGGGGTTAATAAAAACTTGGTCACGAAGAGCCTGAGCTATTTGTAGAGCACTTGCCTTACATGTCCTGCATTACCAAAGGGTTCCCCGAGTCCCTCCAGGAGTAATTTCTGAGTGCAGAGCCAGGAGTAAATCTGAGCACTGCTAGCTGTGGTTCGAAAATCAAAACAAACAAAACACTTGATCATGGGAAGGGGTAATAAGAGGCCTCTAACACTAAGGCCAGATGGTCTGGAGATATCCAGAACTCTGGGAAGAAATTAGAGACTCAGAGATCCACAGTGAGGGCTTTTTCTGCTGGACTGGCTCTGAGGCTGTGAGGGGTCTGTGAGAAGTGTCAAGTACCTTGAAAAGCACTTTAGCAATCCCTTCCAGGAAATAAGTTCGGTGATTTTTTTAACTTTTACTCTAAAAAAAACCAGAGAAGTGACAAAAACATGCTAACCTGACAAATTTAAGGTTTTTAAGTCAAATCAATTTCTGAAGTGAAAGGCTAATAGTTTTTAAAATACTTGGTTCCTCTTAAAGAAAGACTTTAGGGTAGTTAAAAATAAAGGTAATGGAATTCCAGTCAGTAGCCAATCTCAAGTGACAAACTGTTTCTGGGGGATCCAACTCATTAGGCTGAGGAGCAAGAATAAATGGCGAGGTGAAAGAACCTCCGGCAAGGACTGAATTTATGGAATAAGGCTGTAAATAAATCAAGGATGACAAAATAATAATGTATGTTAATAAAGAGAGGTTGGGGGAATATTCCTAGACTACAAGGAATGCATGATCAGGGACAACAAGCAATTTTTCTCCCATAAGCTCCTCCCTCCTTTATGTGATAGCCTTTGAGTTCTGATAGACAGATTTCCTGCCTATGCCCTGTGATGTCAACAGCTCGAGACAGTAGCAGGAAGGATAAAAACTTACACTGTACACAGCTAAAACCAAATGTATCCAAATTCAGACAGTATTATAGTCCTAGGTCCTTGGAAGTTTACCTAGGAGAAGAGTTAGTAAAATAGAATCCTGCTTTCTGAGAGCTGATATTCCCTTGGGAAGTACTGTGTAATAAATAATCTTCAAGCTGTGAAGGCAAGCAGCTTGTGGAGAGAGAGAGGTGGGGCAGCTTTCCTGAGAGGATGGCATTGAGCTGAGAACTAAAGGCTAAAATGGGGATTGCCAGACAGGGGGCAGAGTGGGAGGATCCAGAAAGATGCCATGGCCAGTATGTAAAGGTTCTGGGAGAGAGGGGACAGGGAGCGCTGTGAGTTATCAGAGGAAGCTAGGGTGAGGTGAGCAGAGAATAGGAGAGAGAGGTACAGCACACCTGGAATGACAATAGGAGGCCTGATTATATGGCCACTCTATTGGGTAAAGGATTCTGGGTTTTATTCAGAAAGCAATCGAAAGCCAGCAAAGGCTTCAAAGCAGGTATCATGCCTGAGATATGTGTGAAAAATGCTGCTAGGCTACATGAAGTAAACACTGGGGAAGAGACAAAGAGAGTGTGACTGGTATAGGGTAAAGAGGAAGGGTTCAATTACTGTGCTTTGATTGCTTTCATCATTTACAATGCAATATTAATAGGAGCTTATTCCTATATATATTTTTTTTGCTTTTGCTTTTGTACTATACCTAGTGAAGTTCAGGGTTTATTTCTGCTTTTGTATTCAAAGATCGCTCCTGGTAGACCCAGGAGAGAATATTTGGTGTTGGGGATCTAACCCAAGTCAGTCACATGTAAGACAAGTACCCTATTTGATATATTATAGCCCCAGCCTATTGAAAAAAATCTGACTGTGTACATTTTAAAAGTTCTCACACAGTTCACTGATAAAATGTTATTAAGTTATGCTTCAAGTTTGTGGAGGCTTTTTTTGGGGGGGTGGGGCATACCACACAATGCTCAGGGCTTACTCCTGGCCCTATGATCAGGGATCATGCTTGGTAGGGCAAGGAGACCATAAGTAATGCTAATAATCAAGCCCAGATCAACTATATGTAAGGTGAGTGCTGTGTTATCTGGATGTATTATCTCTCCAGCCTATGCTTCAATTTTTAATGACAGGCACAGAAAAATTATTATCCTCAGAGAGAATGATTGGCTTCAATTAAGCAAGGAAGAAGCAAGAGCTCTTAGCCTCTTCCTTCTGATCATTTGCTCTCAGTAGAATGTCTTTCCTTTCTGCTCCTTTATCTGTCAAATGCTGTGGTTGGGGAGGAGACTGTGGAAGGAATGTGTCCATAGAATCCGTTGAGGTCTAACTTTAGACCTTACACATCCTAACCCTCAAAACCTACTTTCCACATGATTTTCAACATAAGGGCAAATATTTGCATGAAAATCTTTCTATCGTAAAAGATAAATTCCTTCTCTAGATGTGCAGTTAAAATGAATGACTTTCAATTGTTGTTTTCTACTTCAAAATATTCATCTATTTTTATTTCTTGATATGCCTACAACCAACAGTTTGATGACAGGTATCTGTAAGTCTGACCAGACTTACCAGAGGAAGGCTTCTCAGAAAAGACTCCAAGAGCTCATTAACATGAGGCTTGTTAGTTGCTGATAGTGTGTGTGTGTGTGTGTGTGTGTGTGTGTGTGTGTGAGGAGAGAGAGAAAGTTAGACCTATATTATTTCGCCATTTTTTGCTATTCTTATTAATACATGTTGCTTTATTGTTCAAGTTTGAAAACTCCTGACAAAATTAACAAAATGTTTGCCCTTAGAAAAAAGGACATAGGAAAGAACATGACTGGATTTTTCCTTTACTGTCAAATATTGGGTCAAAAAATGAAATTAAGTATAAAAAGAGAAAACAAATCTCTGTCAAGCCTTTAAAAGTGACAATTACACAATCAGAGCCCAGTAATTGGCTCACACCTCAAGAAGGAGTAGCAAGGGCCCCTGCAGCCCTGAGGGGAGGGGGGTAGAAGTACGGCACCCTTTTCTTCTCCCAGCAGACTCAAAAAATAGTAATCCATCAATACAGAAGCTCTGTAACAGCCAAGAGCTGCAATTCCATTCTGAAACTAAAAGATGGCACTTTGCATGAACTTCTGCTTACCAGCAATCTCAATGGTGAACACATTTCCTCCTTTAAAACCCCACTTTCTTCTCATTGTGTCATATCAGTGACCCAGGTCCTTTACACATCGTCTCAAGGTACATGGAGTGCAGAGACCTACATGATTCTGCCCAGGATTTTCATTTTGTTAAGTGTCAAGCTCAGAAACAAAGTAGGCTAAACGAATATGTTCTCAAGTTTATCATAGACAATGACAAAGAAGATTGCTGGCTAGGTAAATCGTTTCGGTTGAAATGCCCCATTTTTCAATCTCGATGTACTCTGGAAGTTTATGGATGCTATTACTTTCCACCTTTTGCTTATCCCATGTTCTCTGCCACTGGAAACCATAGGAAAAGAAACAAGACTTCAGAGTCTTAGATTCCTGGTAAAAAAACAGCAACAGCACTAGGATCAGATCCTAGAACAGAACGCTGCCCTTCTCTAAACAAGTAGCTTCAGTGAGGGGCCGCCTGGTGCTGCTCAGACTCAAAAGTCATCATGCCAAAGCCCAGAGGCCTTTCAAGGGGTCAGAGAGACCATCAAAGTGTGACTCAGGAAGGCATAGTAAAACATTCGGATGTTAGGAAGCAGCAGAAATTGCCTGGTCCTGAGAGCTTTATACTCTCAAGCAGGCCAATGGGAAGGTGAAAGGAAGAAGTCTGCTAGGTAGGAAAGGCAGATTTAAAGAGGTCTGAGGGGAGAAGCAAAGGATATGTATGTGCTCAGGTGTCCTTTTCAGGAAATGCAACTTGTGTGTGGGATAAGTGGCTTCAAGGTTCTCAGGCACTCTGAGGATATTGCTATGTACAGCACTTATTTAATTTCTTTGATTTATTGCTGGCAGTGAAGAAACCATGCCACTCTGAGAGCATCTGCCGCTTCAATACTGGCAAGGACAAACATCTACAAGACATTTAAGGCTGCAGCAAGGGACAAGATTTTCATATAAAGTTTTCTTTTTTGTTTTGTTTTAAAAGAAATACATGTAAATTGATAAAAAATGTAAAAAAATTAAAATAAATTTCCATAATTCCAATACACAAAGGCAGCCATTATTATTAACAGTTTTGGCATATTTCTTTTTGGTTTTATTATTCCATATTTTTTCTTGTGATAGTACTTCTGTAATTTTGTATACTGCTTAAAAATCTTACTTTTATCAGTATTTTCACAAGTTATTAAAAGCTCTGTACAGCATACATGAATGAACGCTTTGATTAGAGAAAATATATTCAAAAGGGAATCTGGAGCGAATATTTGGGAGACAGATAAAAAGTATTGTGAGAAAATTAAGCTAAAAGTTAGAAATACTTGGAAGTTTGTGTATCATGACTGGAATTCTCAAGTAACTACAGAAGACTTCCAATGTTATTCAATTTTTTATATCTAATCATTTACTTTAACTGAAATGTTTGCTAAGGGCATGGTCTTGGACAGATGATGGTTTAAGTCACTACCATTTGGTAGAGAAAATTACCAGTAAATGGGACTATGACAAAATGAAGAAAATAATTTACAAATAAACATGTATGAGGTCAATACACTGAGGAGTACATGCAGGCAAGAAACCATACAACTAAATCGCATAGGCTAAGCAACAGCTCCCAGCACAAGGAAGGAAATAAAAAGAATTTGGGGAGAAGGAGTCTCAAAGGCTCAATCAGTTGAGCTTTTGGGATACCAGGTCTGAGGTGGCTGAACTTAGAGCTAACTTTATCTCTGTTCCCTTTCTGGAAGTGAATGGTGTGATATCAAATATAGATAAATAAAACATCCAAAACATATTAAAAACCTGTAAATAGAAAGGATATTTGCTCATCAAGATTCCAATTACTTTCTACAAAATGACAAATAAAAAAAATTGTGGGGGGCCGGAGAGATGCATGGAGGTAAGGCGTTTGCCTTTCATGCAGAAGGACAGTGGTTCAAATCTCGGCATCCCATATGGTCCCCTGTGCCTGCCAGGGGCGATTTCTGAGCATGGAGCTAGGAGTGGCCCCTGAGTGCTGCCGTTTGTGACCCAAAAACCAAAAACCAAAAAAAAAATTGTGGTCTGTCAAGAGGATCTCAGGGGATTCTGGGACTACCCCTTGCTACGCTTAGACAATCAGGCCAGCAGCTCAGTGCAAGGAGCTAAGGATGTGGTGCTTGTTGGCTCTGTGGTGCCAGGTAATCAAACTGGGATAAGCCATATGCAAGACATATGCCTTAACCTCTGTAGTATTTCTTTAGCCTGTGTTCTTCTTCAATTTTTCTTCCTTCCCTACTCTTGTGCTCTCTCATTTGTGACTTGCAGCTCTGCTGACTGAGCTCCTCAAGGCTGCAAGTAATCTCTGGTCACACTGCTGCTAAGAGTGTGCAAGCAGAGCAACTAGTGGGTGCTACCCCATTGAGTACTGCACCTGACTAAAAAGATGTGCAAGTTACACAGCCACGAGTGCCACTGGGATAGCTCTAGAACAGAATGTGCACAAGCACCACATCTAAAGAATGCAGTCCCCAGTGACACTCACACAAGCACTGCAGCTTGAGAGTCCCAGGAGCATCACGCAGAGTATGCTAACACTACAATCTGATGAGTGACTCCCAGTGAACACAACTGAATGTGTGAGCACCATAGCAGGCATGGGTGCAATCCTAAGTCATTGCAGCATCATCAACAGAGGAAAAGGAAGAAGAGAAAATAACTCAGTCTCATCAAAAAACAGGCTGGTGACTACCAGAAGTGGGGTAAAGATGAGTGCAGGCAGACAAAAGGTACCAACTTTTGGTTATACAATAAATAAGTACTGGGAATATATGTTAAATATAACTAATACTTTATTGCATATCTGAATGTTGTAGGAGAAAATAAACCTTAACATTTTTATGTAGTTAGCATTCTTAAAATTCTTATTATATAAGATTAAACTTACAATAGCAGCTAAGTTTACTGTAGTAATATTTTCACAACATATATATATATCAAATCATTATGCTGTACACCCTAAATTTACAATGTTTAACATAATTATCTCAGTAAAACTAGGGGGAAAATCAATAAACCCTCCCCCAAGATTGTCTACCAAAAAAAATTAACCTTTATCCTGAGTGCAACACAAGAGAAGCTCCAACTCTAGCATAAAGAATATAATACGACACCAGAGAATCTTATTCCCTAGCTATTTTCCAGAGGACTATAAAATTTTGGCTTTTGATTTCCTGGCAAGGTAAAATGCTATCAAGAGACAGAGCTATGATATTTGAGGTTCCACAGACTCTCAATGTAAGATGACTCACTTTATTACAATAACGAACAGGTTCTACTGCTCAAAACTATTAGAATTATTTCTTGAAGACTGCTCTGAAGTATATTAGTGTTAAAAAGAGAAGGATTTCTGTGCTTATAATCAATGCTATCTTCTATTATATTTTTTAAGGCCAAACTAAAAAATTGTGAGGCACAATAGATTCACACTATACCTACAACAAAATCATATTCCCTCATTTTGTTCACTGTTAGAGGGTTAATGACCATTTGCCTTCTTGCCATTATTGTTGTTATTCTAGCCTATTATTTATTTATTAATTTGTAAAATGCTATTGTAGATCTAAGTGCTAATATATGAAGTATAAAACATATTAATTATTCAAACCTACAAACCAAAGGGAAATTTTTTTAACGAGGAAAGAATGTTGATGACTTAATACAGAGCTACTGGGATGGTTCTAATGAGTAAATAGGGATTTTAATCAGGAAAAAACATTTAAATAAATATAAAACCATTACAACATGAATTGGTCAGTAATTAGTCAACTAATTCTTGTTAAAAATTCACATTGTATAGGGCCAGAGAGATAACTCAAAATGCTGGTGCATGCTTTGCATGCAGGAAGCCCATATTGGATCTAGAGTACTACATGGTGCCCTGAACACTACAAGTACAAATCTGAGAGTACTGAGCCAGGAGTTTCCTTCAAGCACTGCTACTGGGTGAACCCAGTAATGCTCCTCTCCCAATCTGAATTATATAACTTCCAACAGGAGATATAAAAGGATTATGTGATATACAGTTTCAATAGCTAAAATGATAGAATATGTGGGTAAAGGGGAGCCAATGAAATTTTTGAGGAAGTTGAGGGCAGGACATGACTTTCCTGTGTTAAGACTCTAGAAAACCAATGCTTTCTTTTTGAAAAGCAGTGACTCTTCCAATGTTAAGCAGTGACTTGGGAAAGGGGATAGGGCAGTTTTTGGTCGGCTGTTCATGGGCCTTGAACATGGAACTTTCTACTATATAAAAAGGGTTCTGGTAGCTTGAACATAAGTTAATCATTTCATTTCCCAATTTTCTCCATCACCTTAATTCAGTCCTTTTTAGCAATGTTTTCATACTTGGGGGTAATGAGGTGCAGTGTAAAGAGCCCTTCATCTTCTATTTTATGAAATAAGGCCAATACCCCACAAGAAGTTGTATAATCAGGACAAAACGAGATAAAATATGTAAAAGTAATGAAATCCTACTTACTAAATAATTGCTAATTTTCTCAGGCCAAGACAGAGCTGTTTATAGGATGTGTGTTCCACTAAGAAGTGGCTTTCCAGATAGGAAATGACTGCACAAGGGTTTTCCAGCTCTGCTAGCAGCTGGTGTGGTCATGAGCTCAGTGCTCCCTGTGGAAATGTGAGTTGATGTTCATTTCACTCAGGCCTCAGATATTCAGAACCTGGGATAACCTTCTCTCAAAAAACTGAGCCATCTGTCAGCTCGCTACAGAAGAGTGTTTAAGGACCTAGAACCACATGCTGGGAAAAAGCCTGGGTTCTTCTATCACCTTGCAAAAAGAGCTACATAATGGGGCTGGAGAGATAGCATTGAGGTAAGGCATTTGCCTTGCATGCAGAAGGACAGTGGTTTGAATCCCAGCTTCCTATATGGTCTCCCAACTCTACCAGGAGCACTTTCTGAGCATAGAGTCAGGAGTAACTCCTGAACTAAAAACAAACAAAAGCTACATGACAACCAGAACACTTGTACTGACTGTTGTATGCTGGGGAAAAAACTCTATTGTGCCTGTGAAATGCTGAAGCTACTATCTGTTATCGTAGCAAGTGTTACTTCAACTAATACAAGCATACTATATGATAATTAGGATAGCAACAAGCAATGAGGGTGTCAAGCACTGACCAAAAAGCCATCATCAGTGTTACTGAGAAATCATGATACATTAAACAAATGAAAAAGAAGCTCATCATCTATCAAGATCATGCAAATCAAAACTACAAAGAGAAAAGTGAAAAGTAAATTAGTAATGTTACTTCATACCTGGATGACTCTAAAAATGATGGCAACAAGTTCTGGCAAGAATGTGGAGAAGTTGAAGTCATTATACATTATTGAAGTGCAAAATGGTAGCACTTAATATAAATAAATAAGAATTAATGTAAGACCCAGAAATTCTACCTTTTTTTTTTTTTTTTTGGTTCTTAGGTCACACCCAGTGGTGTTCAGGAGTTACATCTGGCTCTGCACTCAGAAGTTGCTCTTGGCAGGCTCTGGGGACCATATGGGAAGCTGGTATTTGAATCGGGGTCCATCCTTGTGTTGACTGCGTGCAAGGCAAATGCCTTACCATTGTGCTATCACTCTGGCCCCAGAAATTCTACTCTAACATATATACCTAATAGGACTAAAAACACATTCATGCAGAAATATGCACAGATTGTTCACAATAACCAAATATAATAGCCAAAAAGTTAACATAATTCAAATGTTTAGAAACTGGTAAAAGAATAAACAAAAATCCTAAACAAATAAATATATTTAACTTATCTGTATCTTTCCATAATGGTCAATGTTATCTAGTCATAAAGAAGAAAGAAGCTCTGGCACATACTATAACATGAATGAATCTTGAAAACACAGTAAGTAAAAGTAACCTGGAAAAAATTCACTTACTATATGATTTCATTTATAGAAAATTTTCAGAATATGAGAAACAGAAACAGAAAGCAGATTATTAGGTGCTAGGGAGATGGACAGAAATGGAGAGATTACTAAAGGAAAGGAAGCTTGGTTTTGGAGTGACGAAAATGTTCTGCATCATTAGATATTAGTGATAGCTGTGTCACTCTGTAAATATAAAAAAATTATAGTTATACAACTTAAAGAGTAAATTTTATGATATGTGAATTATAGCTCAATTAAAAGATCCAGTAGTTATCTTTTTATCTTACCCCCAGAGAATCTAATTTTTTTTGGCCACACCCGGTGACGCTCAGGGGTTACTCCTGGCTATGCACCCAGAAATCACTCCTGGCTTGGGGGACCATATGGGATGCTGGGGGATGAAACCGAGGTCCATCCTAGGCTAGCACCGGAAAGACATACCACCGCTCCGGCCCTGAGAATCTGATTTTAAAGGCAGTATTCAGATTATTATTGAGAAAGGACCTGAGGAACACTTTCTAGGATGCTGAAAATAAGCTCATTTGTATCTAAGTGATGAGTTCAGGGTACATACACATATAATACATACTCCAGATTGGATCATGCAAAAATCTTTTTCTGGCTTCCCATAACTCATAAAGCCAAATAGGATTCAAAGTTCATGAAATGCTTCTTTATCTATGGAGGTTCTAAACTTTCATCAGTTTATGTAATAGTGTAGCTACCATGGAGATAGGATGACCATTTAAAGCTAAGCTTGAGAATGAGAAGAGTAGTAAAACAGGATAAGTATCCAAGAATAAATACAAAAATCAGCAAAATTTTCTAAAGAAGAGAAAGTTTAGAATGGGTAGCATGGGTATATGCAAACCATACATGTATTCTATGCACTATTTTTAAAAGTCAAGTTCAAACTATAAGATAAAGAAAGTTTGTTTTAAAGCAATAGTCATTAAAATAGCATGATAGGGGCCATAGGATAGCATGAACTTAGGGCATTTGCCTTGCATCCAGAAGGATGGTGGTTCAAATCCTGGCATCCCATATGGTTCCCCGAGCCTGCCAGGGGCGATTTCTGAGCGCACAGCTAGGAGTAACCCCTGAGCCCTGCCGGGTGTGACCCCAAAACTAAAAAAATTAAATAAATAAAAAGTAAAAAAATAAAATAGTATGATATTGGAATAAAAATAGATCCTCATATCAATGGAATAGACTTCAATTTTTTGAGATGGATGCACAGATATACAATCAATTAATCTTTGATAAAGGGACAAGAAAAGCAATGGTGCAAGGAAAGCCTCTTCAACAAGTTGTTTTGGGACAAATTTGCATACGCCACATGGAAAAGGTGAACTCAGAACCCTCTTTAACACCATGTACAAAGGTCAAATCAAAATGAATTAAAGACTTTGATATCAGACCCAGACTATAAAGTTTATAGAAGAGCATGTAGGTAAAACACCTAGGACATTGAGATTAAGGGTATCTTCAAGGAGGAAACACCTCTGTCCAAGCAAGTAGAAGCAAAGGTAAACAAATGGGACTACATTAACCCGAGAAGCTTCTGCAGTTCAAAGGAAACAGTGACTAAGATACAAAGGCTACCCACTGAATGGGAGAAACTATTCAAACAATACCTATCAGATAAGAGACTAATATCTAGGATATACAAGGTACTGCAGAATTCAACAATAAAAAACAAAAATGGGGAGAAATGAACAGACATTTTCTCAAAGAAGAAATACAGATGGCCAAAAGGTACATAAAAATGCTTTACATCACCAACAACAGAGGGATGCAAATCAAAACAATGAGGTATCATCTCACACCACAGAGATTGACACACATCACAGAGAATAAGAATAATTAGTGCTGGGGCCGGGCGGTGGCGCTGGAGGTAAGGTGCCTGCCTTACCAGCGCTAGCCTAGGAGACGGACCGCGGTTCGATCCCCCGGTGTCCCATATGGTCCCCCAAGCCAGGAGCGACTTCTGAGCGCATAGCCAGGAGTAACCCCTGAGCGTTATCGGGTGTGGCCCAAAAACCAAAAAAAAAAAAAAAAAAAAAAAAAAAGAATAATTAGTGCTGGCATGGGTGCGGGAGGAAAGGAACTTATTCATTGCTAGATTGCTAGTAGATATGCTGTCCAGCTTTTTCTGGAAAACATTGTGGATATTCCAAAAAACTGAAAATTGAGCTCCCCTATGATCCAGCAATACCACTCCTAGGAATATACCCTAGGAACACAAAAACACAATACATAAATACCCTCGGCACTCCTATGTTCATCACAGCACTATTTACAGAATCTATCTAGCCAGATATATTATATATAGCCATAATAAATATAATATAATAATACAATATAATATAATATAATATAATATAACATAATATAATATAATATGATATAGCCATAATCTATAAACAAACAGGTGCCCAACAACAAATGTGAGTGGCTAAAGAAACTGTGGTATATCTACACAGTGGAATACTATGCAGCTGTTAGGAAGACTAAACATGGAGATTATTATGCTGAGTGAAATGAGTCAGAAGGAGAGGGATAGACATAGAATAGTCTCACTCATTAGTGGGATATAAGAAAAATAAAAGACAGTATGGTAATGATATTCAGAGACAATAGAGAAGAGATGAGGGCTGGGAGAACCAGCCCATGATATGAAGCTTGCCACAAAGTGAGTGCAGTTAGAGCACTAACTGCACTGTCACCTACCATGACAATTGTGGGACTAAGGGATTTGTCTGTTTCTACATCAATCAACACCCACATTCTTTCTCATTGGATGTAATTCTTTGAAAGTATCCCTTCTGATTGGTAGTGAAACTGGAGGGTCCCACCTTCCAGGTGTGATGGTTTTCCTCATATAAAAGTCTTGGGCAGAAATGAAAGGCCCCCATTTGTTTCTGGATCTCTTTTGAATTGACTTCTCAAAGTGGTGGGAATTTTCAAAAGTCTTTGTTTAAGTGTGTTTGTTTGATTATTTTGCAGAGGGCCTTCTGACTTCAGACCTGTCTCAAGTATTCAGGGTCAGAACCGGAGGGTTAAGATTCAATAGACAATGATAGTGAGAGAGAAGCAGAATGCCTGTCCCAGAGACAGGCGGGGGTGAGGTGGCGGAGAGAAATGAGGGACATTGGTTGTGGGAAAGTTGTACTGGTGAAGGGTGGTATATATTCTATGACTGGAACCCATCTGTGAGCATTTCTGTGACCATGGTGCTTAAATAAAGAAACTGTTGAAACAAACAAACAAAACAAAAAAAGAAAGTTTGTTTTTATACAAAATAAATTTCATTTAAATACTTAGTAGTTAAAACAGAAGTAAAGAATAAAATATAATCTGGTGATACCTTGAATCATCACAGGAACCTTCTGAATCTGCCAAAAAATATGAATAAATCTCCAAGAGGACATAACTTACTTGCAGGATACTTTAGTTCTGTCAGCCACCATGGTCCATTGTTGCTGGTTGGTAGAAACCTCAACATAGTAGCTATAGCTTCGGTCATCACAGTCCCAAAGTAATAGTCTATATAAAGGGAAAATGTAAGAATGGTATTAGTGTTCTTTGTACTGCTCTATATCTAATCTATCCCTCCTCCTGGCTCCTTTACTTCATCACACTTTCAGGGATGAAGAAAGTCTATTCCCAACAAAAGATGATGAGAAAGGTGAATTCTCTCTACACTTGGAGGCTTGTCTCTTCAGAAATCTATTTCATAAATAAACCAATCCCAGACAGACTGTTCCCAAAGTGGCTTTTCATCAGGAAAAACATGACTTCAATATTTCTCTTCCTGATTCTTCTAGCTTTGATGTCCAGTTGGAGTGGTCCTGTGACTACTGAGGGAATCTGCTTTCTAACTGGTGATAATCAACATGTCCTAACAGCTACAATGATCAAGTTTTAGGTTCTGTTTCACTCTTATATGACAGTGCAGGAAAACATGTTCACTGGTAAAATTTTGTTAATGTTGAGAAACATTATCATTAACTGTTCTTTATATTCTCCTTTTACTTCACATAAGAATTGAAACAGTATATGGATGTTTTATTCAAAGAAGCTGAAAGACAGAGAATTGATCTAGGGATGCAAGAATTAGAATAGTGGTTACCTCTTAGAAGGAAACAATCAAGAAAGGGTAGACCTATATTCTGTACAGTGTTATTTTTCAAGTAAAATATATTATTAATATGCAATTGCAAGCAACTATGAAATCATACAATTTTCTGTAATTTGGATGGAAATGAAGATATCATTTTTAGTGAAGAAAGCCAGATGAGGAAGGGCAAAAACATTATGATTTCACCAATACGTAGTATAGAGTAACAGATTATGGAATTCAAGGTACTAAATCAGGGGATACCTAGATCACCCTTGAGCTCCGAGTATAGGAAGGCAAAGGAGAGGTAAGAAAAGAAGTCAAGCAGGGAAGTAAGAAGAGATGGATAAGAAGTAATAGAGGGCAGGTATAGAGGGATAGTACATATGACTAAATAACCAAACCACAGAGATCCAAACTACAACAACCAAATTAAAAAGTGCCTGTCTAGAATAATTGCACTGATTTGGGGATGTAAAAATCACAGTATGAGAATACCCAAAGACAAAAAAGAATGAAGGCCAGGAGGACTAGTTCTGAGTAGGAACCTCCACAAAGGATAGAGGTGGTGGTGGGAGAGGGTGGCTAGGACAGAGAAGGGATCACAGTAACAATGACAGTCAGAGACACTCTGGACAAGCACTGGGTGCTGAAAGGGAGTAAGTGATACCCACTTCCATTGACAATATTGGAAACCATAGTGTCTAAATGTGAAAAGGAATAAACAAAGTATCTGCCAGAGAGGCAGGCTGGGGGTGGTATGGACCCTTGTAGGGAAATAGACATTGGTGAAGGGATGGGGGCTTGAACATTGTGGGAAGGAAACTGAATCAAGAACAACTTTGTAACTTTGTATTTCCTAGTTGATTCAATAAAAATGTGGGTTTAAAAATTTTTTTAAATGTGGGCCGAGAGAGATAGCACAGCGGTGTTTGCCTTGCAAGCAGCTGATCCAGGACCAAAGGTGGTTGGTTCGAATCCCGGTGTTCCATATGGTCCCCCGTGCCTGCCAGGAGCTATTTCTGAGCAGACAGCCAGGAATAACCCCTGAGCACCGCCAGGTATGGCCCAAAAACCAAAAAAAAAAAATTTTTTTTTAAAATGTGCCTGTTAAGGAGGCTGGATGGGGTGGGAGGAAACCTGGAACATTGGTGGAAGGAAGTCACACTGGTGGTGGGATTGGTACTGGAACATTGTATATCGTATACCCAACTACACATAACTTTATAAATCACAGTGTCTTAATAGTTTTTTTTTCCTGGGGGGGTATATTTGGTGGTACGCGGGTTATTTCTGGCAGTGCTCAGGGGGCCATAAGGGATGCTGGGGATTGAACTCAGGTCAGTCATGTGCAAGCAAACAAAACTCCCCACTGTGCTATCGCTCTGACCTCGAATTCTTTTTCTAAGTATAAAAAATTTATCAATGTGGGATCAATTATAGCTTAAAATTTTGCCTTGGACAATGCTAAAGCACTGAGAAATTGTTTTCTACATTTTCTATGGGAAGCTGTTCCCTCAAAAAGTTATCATCAGGGGCTGGAGAGATAGGGTGTTTGCCTTGCACGCAGCTGATTCGAAGAGACGGTGGTTTGAATCCCAGCATCCATATGGTCCCCGTGACTGCCGGGAGTGACTTCTGATCACAGAGCCAGGAGTGACCCATGAACACCACCAGGTGTGACCCCCCCCAAAAAAAAGAAGTTATCTTCAGTTTTTCAGTTAATTATGCACCTTTGCTTCCTCAGTCCCTTTCCTTTTTCCTCCTTCCCTTAGTAAGGCAAGCACTCTACTACTGAGCCCCATCTTTATATTTTTAAAACCTCAGTTTTAGGGACCGGAGAAATAGCACAGTGGTAAGGCATTTGCCTTGCATGCAGAAGGACGGTGGTTCGAGTCCCGGCATCCCATACGGTCCCCCGAGCCTGCCAGGAGAGATTTCTGAGCGTAGAGCCAGAAGTATCCTCTGAGCGCTGCCGGGTGTGACGACCCCCCCCCTCCAAAAAAGCCAAACCCTGTTTTAGCAGTATCTCATACAAAGTCTATGCTCAATATGTGTTTGCTGGGCAAATATATTACAAGATTTTTCAGTTAACTACATGATATCAGTAACTATTGAATAGTCAGCATTTAGTTAGTGATTTCTTTGTACTTAATCCTATGGAACATATATCATTAAATTCTCCCCAAAATCCTCCTAACAAGTACCCTCATCTCATTATAGATGGTAAAAGTGGGACTTAATGGGGCCGGGAAGGTGGCGCTACAGGTTAGGAGTCTGCCTTGCAAGTGGATGGACCGCGGTTCGATCCCCCGGTGTCCCATATGGTCCCCCCAAGCCAGGGGTGATTTCTGAGCGCATAGCCAGGAGTAACCCCTGAGCTTCAAACAGGTGTGGCCCAAAAACCAAAAAAAAAAAAAAAGTGGGACTTAAAACTGTTAATGAACTTGAACTTGTCTAAATTTAAAGTCAGTGAGTAGTAGGAAGGATCCATTGGTATTCTAACCCAAAGTCTGTTTCTGATACAGAATGCCAAAGTCAATTTCACCCTGTCAAATGTTTTCTTTACTCCCATTTTATGTAACTGGGTCTTAATTTATAATTTATAGCTCTATAAATCAATTCATAATACTTAATATAATTATTATCAAGGATTATATTTTAAAATCCTTTGTATTAATTCAGTTTAGAGTCACCGATTAAGCTTTTATAATGGATTTAAAATGTCATTGTGTTTTCCTTTCCTCTTACCCTCTGTTCTGTTTTCAATTACAATTCTGTTTGCTCTCAATCACTAAATCCTTACCACCTAATATTTTGGAATTCATCTTTTAAGTGGATAAAATTATTAGAATATTTTGGAAAGTATAAACCTTCTGATTCCCCTTAATCCATCTGATTACTTATACTCAACTTCTCAAAGTACACTGAATGACTCAGAGAAGATTCTACCCTATTGTTACCAAGTGTCCAATAATTCTACTCTTACATTGTAGTAATTTGCCTAAGAAAGTAAATTGTTTCCCTCATTAGTTATTTCCTCAACTATTACTCTATTCTCTCAGCACTTTTTATGCAATTAGACAATGCCAATTTATATTTATTTTGAAAGTATAATTTTGCTTCTGTGTTTGTCTCTCAAGTTGATTGCATATCATTGATTCTTTTCTTTTTTCTCATTATTTGGGGAGAGGAAGCAAACTGAGCTGTGCGTAGTTCCAGGGTCACTTCTGATGATGCTCAGGGCCACACATGGTGGTACTGTATTGAGGGGCAATTGGTGTCAGGAATCAAACTAATCACACATATAAGGCCTGTGATCTACCAACTTAAGTCAGGTACCTGGCCCCTAATCATGTTGAAATAGTTTGTTCCAAGCATGTGGGTTCTGTTCATTCAACATGTTCCATATCTGATATGGACAGAAAGATACGAACAGAAAGAATTTATAAGTCTGCCAAAATACATTAAAACCAGGAAAAATTTCGCATTAATGAATCATCATCTATACTTCTTGACAGGTTATTGAGATTATTTGTCAATAAAAATTTAGATTATATATAAAACCATGTTTATCATAATCCCTATCCTCTTGGATAATCATGAGTCAGTTTTCTTTTCTTCTCTTTTGTGAAGAAAACGTCTTATTTAGGGAACTATGAGGAGAGAGAATGAAGAAACTCATGTTCAAGAGAGAACATGAAGAGAACATGGGCTTCTCCAGAAGAAAGAAGTCCAAGAGAACATATCTCAGGATGAGATGCAGTTGGATTACCAAGATGAAAGAAACATGAGTTAGTATTGCTACTTAAGTATCCATTTGAAGTGGGTTCAGGTGGACTCTTAGTGGTCCTCAGGCTTCCCCCCTCCCTCCGTACTCCAGGAGGGAGGTGCATGGGGAGGAGGGCGGGCAGACATCTGGCCTCCGGTTTCCTCTTTGACTCTGGAGACCAGCTCTTGTCAGGTATAAGGTTTGGGGAGGCCCCTTACCAGAGCCCTTCTCCCTGGCCTAGGGAGTGCTGGGAGGCTTGGCAGGCCCCCAGCCGTCCTTGTCTTTTTTCCCTGACTCCAGGCCTTCCCTGGGTGCCAGCTCAGATGGCCAGAAGTGGGTTCAGGTGGACTCTTAGTGGTCCTCAGGCTTCCCCCCTCCCTCCATACTCCAGGGGGGAGGTGCATGGGAAGGAGGGCGGGCAGACATCTGGCCTCCGGTTTTCTCTTTGATTCTGGGGACCAGCTCGTGCCAGGTATGGGGTTTGGGGAGGCCCCATGCCAGAGTCCTTCTCCCTGGCCTGGGGAGTGCTGGGAGGCTTGGCAGGCCCCCAGCCGTCCTTGTCTTTTTTCCCTGACTCCAGGCCTTCCCTGGGTGCCAGCTCAGATGGCCAGAAGTAGGTTCAGGTGGACTCTTAGTGGTCCTCAGGCTTCCCCCTTACCTCTCCCTACACTAATGGAAATGCACTTTGGGAGGAGGGCGGGCCGTTTTAGTACAGGTTTATGTTGGGACAGTCACTGGAATTTTTTTCTCCTTGTTTTCCTATTGATAGTATTGTATGCATATATTTTATATATCCATAACATCCATCTTGTATTGTGACCTTGATACTGCCCTACAAATCTCATTTCTAATATTTTACTGCCTCAGTCCCAACCCTTATTTCCCCCTATCTTCTCAGTAGGTTCAGCTCATGACATGAAGCTCACCACATAGAGTGATGAGTGCAGTTAGAGAAATAACTACACTGAAAACTATCATAACAATGTGAATGAATGAGGGAAAAGGAAAGCCTGTCTCGAGTACAGATGTGGGTGGGGTGGGGAGTAGATAGATCTGGGAAATTGGTGGTGGGAATCCTGCACTGGTGAAGGGGGGGTGTTCTTTACATGACTGTAATCATACAACTACAATTATATTTGTAATCACGGTGTTTAAATAAAGATAATTTATTAAAAAAAAGTATTGAAAATAGTGAGAGTGGGGCCAGAGCGATGGCTCAGCAGTAGGGCGTTTGCCTTGCATGCGGCTGGCCCAGGAAGAATTGCATTTCAATCCCCTGGTGTCCCATATGGTCCCCCAAGCCAGGAGCATTTCTGAGAGCCAGGAGTAACCCCTGAGCGTCACTGGATATGGCCCAAAAATTAAAGAAAGAAAGAAAGAAAGAAAGAAAGAAAGAAAGAAAGAAAGAAAGAAAGAAAGAAGAAAGAAAGAAAAAGAAAAGAAAGAAAGAAAGAAAGAAAGAAAGAAAGAAAGAAAGAAAGAAAGAAAGAAAGAAAGAAAGAAAGAAAGAAAGTGAGAGAAAATCTAATCTGACCTCAAAATATTTTTTTGAACTAAAATAATAATTTTATTTGGTGGTACTGAGAAGGGAGAGAATAATTGAGAAACACGCCCAAGAGAGTGTGGGCTTCTCTAACTCAGTGAGAGGTATACAACACAGCATGAAAGTAGGAAAGTCACATCTCAAGAGGGGAGATGCAGGCACCTTGTGGTAAGGTATCGTGTACCCAGGTAGCACTTGTGCGCTGACCTCAAACTATTTTACAGAAACACTTTCTAAATAATATGGGATATAGAGACAGGAAGACCAGTCATGAGTAAAATCATAAATGCTCTACTGGAGATTGCTAAACTGATAGCAAATAATTGGGAGTAGGACAGGGTTGAGTCAAACCAGGCAGTATTAAGGGCCTTTTCCGGGCTCTGTGCTCAGAAGTAATCCTGGTAGTTATTGAACCAGGGTCTCTATGTAATTAAGTGCCTTATCTCCTACTATTTTCCTTGACCCTGAAAAGGTTGTTTTTAAATTGTACATACCGTGTCCAAAAATTTTCCCTATAAAGTGTTTCAATTTTTCTCAAAGCAAACATAAATGATCACCTGTAATTCCAATAGCTTTGAAGACACACATGATAGTTTGCAATTATTGTTTTGCTTAATGATCTATTATTAGTACTTTTTTATACTGCCAAATTGTCTTCTTCATATATATTGTTTTCATAAAATTGCACTGTAGGGATGGCTCATGATTGATTTAATCAATTTATTATTGTTGGAAGCCTAAATAGCTGATAATATTATACTATTATGAAATCTTATGATGAGCATTCAACTAAATCTATGGTCACTGTCTCTGAAACTTTATACAAATAAAATTTCTGGAACCAAGCACATAATTAGCTGAGATCTTGATATTTTACAAAATAGCTACAGAGGGTTGGAGAGATAGATAGTACAGTGGGTAGGGTGTTTGTCTTGCATTTGGCTGATCCAAATTTGATTCTGAAACCATATATGATCCCCTGGGTACTGCCAGAAGTGGTCCCTGAGCACAGAGTTAGTAGTAAATCCTGAACATCATTTAGGTGAGGCTTCTATCCACCAAAAATGAACACAACAAACCCAATAAAGCCCCCAAACTTCCTGACACTGGAACAAAGATAGACTTTCAAATCAATGGAATACATTTGAGAGATCAAAGTTATACAGTTAATTTATAACAAAGGGATTAGTATAAAAAGTGGAAAAAATGAATGTGTCTTCAACAAATGATGATGGGAAAACTGGATAGCCACATTAAAAGAAATAGAATTAGACCCCTATCTTGTGCTGTCCACAAAGGTTAATTAAAAATGAGCTAATAACCTTGCAAATTAAACCTGCGCCTTTAAAACACACAAAGAAAAAGATAGGCAGGACTCTCCATAGTATTGACCTCAGAGGAGTCTTCAATGATAAGATTAAGACCCTAGAAAGAAATAAGACTAAGAAAAGAAGAACTAAGCAAACTGGGCAACATGAAGTTTAAAAAGCAACATGAAACTGTTAAGTATCAAACTAAAACACACTGTTGAAATAAATTATAAACTAAAGAGACACTGGTGATGACTCTGGTTCAATACTCAACACTAAATATGGTCCACTGGTCCACTAAGCACCTCTAGAAATAATACTTAAGCAGTGAGCCACAAGTAAGTCCTGAGTATTGTTAAGTGTGCTACAAAGCAAAATAGCACACTACTAATGGGAGAAAATACTCACAAATCTTACATCAAATATATATTCAAGGGCCTGGAGAGATAGCACAGCGGGCGTTTGCCTCGCAAGTAGCCGATCTAGGACCAAAGGTGATTGGTTCGAAACCCGGTGTCCCATATGGTCCCCCGTGCCTGCCAGGAGCTATTTCTGAGCAGACAACCAGGAGTAACCCCTGAGCACTGCTGGGTGTGGCCCAAAAACCAATATATATATATATTTTTTTTTTCAAAATACAAAAAACACTCTAATAGTACAACAATAAAAGGATACTATCAAAATTTGGGGATAAGTGGGCCAGAGCAAAAGCACAGCAGATAGGACATTTGCTTGCATGCAGTCGACCTGGGTTTGATATTCAGCATTCCATGTGGTCCACTAAGCCAGCCAGGAGTGATATCTGATCATAGAGCCAGGAATAACCCGAGAGCCACTGGGTGTGGCTCAAAAACCGAACCAAACAAAATAAGTTAGTGAGAAACAGACATTTCCTCAATGATGACAAAAGAGAGCCAATAGACATATGAAAAAGTGTTCAGCATCTGTGGGGAGATAAGAACTCTCATTCACTGCTGGTGGGAATGCTGACTAGTCCAGCTTTTCTGGAGAAAATATGGATATTCCTTAAAAAAATTGGAAATTGGGGCCAGAGAGATAGCACGGAAGTAAGGTGTTTGCCTTACATGCAGAAGGATGGTGGTTCAAATCCCGGCATCCCATATGGTCCCCTGAGCCTGCCAGGAGCGATTTTTGAGCCTAGAGCCAGGAGTAATCCCTGAATGCTGCTGGGTGTGACCGAAAAACTAAACCAAACCAAACCAAACAATACCACTTCTAGAGGAACACACACACACAAAAAAAAAAGTACAAAAATGCCTTCTGCATGCCCATGTTCATTGCAGCTCTATTTACAATAGTCAGAATATGCAAACAACCCAGATGCCCAACAACAGATGAGTGGCTAAAGAAACTGTGGTATGGGGCCAGAGAGGTAGCGCTAGAAGTAAGGTGTCTACCTTGCAAGCACTAGCTAAGGAAGGTCCGCGTTTCGATCCCCCAGCGTCCCATATGGTTCCCCCAAGCCAGGGGCAATTTCTGAGCGCTTAGCCAGGAGTAACCCCTGAGCATCAAATGGGTGTGGCCCAAAAAACAAAAAATACAAAAAAAAGGAGAAAGAAACTGTGGTATATACACACAATGGAATACTATGCAAGTATCAGGAAAAATGAAGTCATGAAATTTTCTGATACATGGATGGACATGGAAACTATTGTTTAGTGAAATGAGTCAGTGGGAGAGAAATAGCCACAGAATAGTCTCACTTATCTGTGGGATTAAAAAAACACACACACAAAAAGACAGTATGGTAATAATACCCAGAGACAATAAAGATGAGGTTTGAAAGGACCAGCCCATAATATGAAGCTTACCACATAGACTGGTGATCGCAGTTAGAGAAATAATTACATCAAGAACTATCATGACAATAGTAGTGAATGAGAGAAAAAGAATGCTTCTCTTAAAGGTAGGCAGGGAGTGTGGGAGGAAGGAAACTGGGGGTGGTGGTGGAAAGGGGGCATTGGTTGTGGGAAGGCTGCATTGGTGAAAGGGGGTGTACTTTTTATGACTAAAATCCAACTACCAACATGTTTGTAACCATGGTGGTTAAACAAAAATATTAAAAAAAGATAGAGAGCAATTAAAGAAACTGTTCAGCATCACTGTTTATCAGAGAAATGCAAGTCAAAATGAAATAACCTATTAAAAAAAAGTCTGGAAATAGTAAATGCTGGTGAGGATGTGGTGAAAAGATTCTTAGACTGTTGGTTTATCTTATTTGGAAAAGTTTGTAGACTTCTCAAAAAATTAAGGATAGAGCCCGGAGAGATAGCACAGCGGTGTTTGCCTCGCAAGCAGCTGATCTAGGACCAAAGGTGGTTGGTTCGAATCCCGGTGTCCCATATGGTTCCCCGTGCCTGCCAGGAACTATTTCTGAGCAGACAGCTAGGAGTAACACCTGAGCACTGCCAGGTATGACCCCCCCCCAAAAAAAATTAAGGATAGATCTTTGATATGATTTCACAATTCCACTCCTGGGCATCTACCCCAAGAATACAAAAATGCTAATCCAAATAAAATATGGATACATGTTCATTGCAGCACTATTTAAAATAGCTAAGATTTGGAAAAAACCCAAATCACAACATTTGAGTGGATAAAGACATTCTAAGACATATACAGCTGAATACTTCAGCTATGAGAAAAGATAGATTCTTACAAGTTGAAATTGGAGGTTGTTATGCTAAGTGAAGGGAGTCAGAAAGGAAAACAAATATCAAAGATGTTGCTTAGATGTGGAATTTAAGGAAGCAAAGCAAGGGATTAGAAATCCCCAGTGGGTAAAAAACAAACAAACTAAAAAATGTTCGTCAGAACTGTAATCTGACGGTGCTAAGAGGGAGAGAGAATACAACCTTGAGATTATGGTTGAGGGATCTGTTGGTGGGCATGATGCAACAGCACTGCAACTAATATATAATATTGGTATTACTGTGCTGGTGAGATAGTATGGGTGGTTAAGATGCCTACTTGCAAGTCGCCACCTAGGTTCAATCCTTGGCCCCACATATGGTCTCCCAAATTTTTTCAGGTGTGATTACTGGGCAAATTTTTATTTTATTTTTTTGGTTTTTCAGGCCACACCCCTTTGATGCTCAGGGATTACTCCTGGCTAAGTGCTCAGAAATTGCCCCTGGCTTGGGGGGACCATAGGGGATGCCAGGGGATCGAACCGCGGTCCTTCCTTGGCTAGCACTTGCAAGGCAGACACCTTACCTCTAGTGCCACCTCGCCAACCACTGGGCAAATTTTTAAAGAAAAAAACAAAGTTGAATTAAAATAGGTATAAAGACAAATCCAAAGATATTTTGAGAAAAGTAAAATAATAACTTTATAATATAATATTGATATTGAAAAATTAAAAAAATATTGACAACATGGTAGAGGAAGTAAAGCTCATAACTTTAGTCGGCAGCTTTTCATTTATCATTTAATTTAAATAATTTACTCATTTTCTAGTTATATTTATCCTTTTTTTTACTGACTTACAAGATGCCCTCTATATTTAAAGGATGTTAATCCACTGCCTATCATAACTGCGTGCTAAAGATATTAATTTTTATTAGCCTCGTCTATTGATCTTTACCTCAATATTTTTTCCTGGCCTACATTATTTCTTCTGAATACCTGCCAAGTGCACACACTGGTTCAGACATCTCTCTATTTCTTTATTATGAGTCCCTGGGGACTGGAAATGTGGGGTCATGGTGACTCCTCAGTAGAAAAAAGGACACTGATGGATTTCAGGTTATCTCATCTACACTTTGAGGATTTTGCCAGGATATCTACTTGCTTGAAATTTTGGCTCAGCCAGGAATAAAAATGTCTTTGTTGGTTCAACTTGGGGTGGAAGCAAGCACAGTTTTAAGATATCTCTCTCTCTCTCTCTCTCCCCTCCCCCCCATGGAGAGGAAATTTGTTTTAATAAGGCACAACTGAAACACCTACCAGCTCCCTACATTTCTTTCCCTGTAAGCAAAGTCTGTTTCTATGCCTTTGCACCTGCAACAAAAAAGAAATATGTCCGGGAATGTTTGCCCAGTGAAGTCACTAAGGACAAACTTCCTCTGACCTGAACTGAGAGGGCTCCTTAAAAATCACCCCCACTCCCATCTCAGATGTGGATATATCTTCGCCAGGACATCAGAATTCATTTTCAAAGGGGGCTGAATAATGGAAGCTGCTGGGCAAGTTCTATTAATGCAGATTGGGTCTGTGTTTAGCTGTTGCCATAAACCCTTCTACCTAATGAGCACTGCATGAAGTGCCTGGTGATATTAAATGCTCTCTCTTCCATCTTCCCTTATTTTCATTGTGGAATTCCTTAAAAGCAGTGAAGTGCTGGGCTTTTCGTTTCTCTCTCTTTTTTTAAAATTGATTAGCAGATGTGATTTTGCTTACATCTTCTATAAATGCTCTGGCTGGCTGCATACCATTGATTACTGGGGTTCAGTTTATAGCAACTAATTGCTCTCCTTGTTGGTGTTTTGATACAAAATTCAATAGTGAATATGTTTTCAAAACTTGTCTTTGTGGCTGGAGTCAGAAGTGACTTCAGGCAAACCCAGTGGACTGAGTTTTCCCTTCTTTAAAATAATTGCTCTCTCATCAGTCTGTGAAGAAAGTTTCCAAATTGTAGCATTCTAATTGGGAAGTCTGCATTATGCATGTGATGACAAACTATGTTGTGCTGAATGGCATTTTTCCCCCATCCCTTTCTTGAGGGATTAATTTTATGCCACATTGTTTGTGCCATGTTGAACAATGGCCAAGGTTTTACAGTTGAGATCAATGACTTTGACACTGGGCTGACGTCTGTCTTGTCTGGTTTGCACTGTCTATGTCTATGGGAGATTTCACGAAGGGCCACAACTGTTGCTGTGACTGACTTTCCTCATTTGGGTAAAAAACAAACCATTGTAAAATATCAATAAGGGCCGGAGAGATAGAATGGAGGTAGGGCATTTGCCTTGAATGCAGAAGGACTGTGGTTCGAATACTGGCATCCTATATGGTCCCCCTGAGCCTGCCAAGAGCGGTTTCTGAGTGTAGAGCCAGGAGTAACCACTGAGCGCTGCTGGGTGTGACCCAAAAACCAGAAACAAACAAAAAAATCAATAGCCAAATATTAGAATTAGATAATAATTTATTAACAAATCTCTCATTAAAACCACAGATATTTTTGACCTTAAAAAATTATGAACAGGGGCCCGGAGAGATAGCACAGCGGCATTTACCTTGCAAGCAGCTGATCCAGGACCAAAGGTAGTTGGTTCGAATCCCAGTGGCTCATATGGTCCCCTGTGCCTGCCAGGAGCTATTTCTGAGCAGACAGCCAGGAGTAACCCCTGAGCACCGCCGGGTTTGGCCCAAAAACCAAAAAAAAAAAAAAAAAATGAACGAGGGCCGGAGAGATAGCATGGAGGTAAGGCATTTGCCTTTCATGCAGAAGGTCATTGTTTCGAGTCCCGGCATCCCATATGGTCCCACGAGCCTGCCAGGAGCAATTTCTGAGTGTGGAGCCAGGAGTAACCCCTGAGTGCTGTGGGGTGAGACCCAAAAAACAAAAAATAAAAAATTATGAACTATTTTTGGTTAAAAACCTTCAGAAATTAAGTTCTTTAGAAAGAACTACCTTTACTGAGCAGTTCAACCAGTATTTACTGTGTGCTAATCAGGTCAAACTGCTTACATTACTTATACTTCAGATTTTTCCCCAGTGAAATAAAAGATCTAAGGACTAGTTTCAGTTTCCTTTGGCATCAGATGCTATTGGTGGGGCAGTGGTTCTCTCTCACCAGTTCCTCAGTATCTGTGTAGAGGAGGTTTCTGAGCTGAGTTGGGGGTCCTGACTGCATGGGCAAAAACATGACTTCAGATGACATACCTTGGGCCAATCAGATGTTCTCTCTCAACATTTCAGAATTATATAAGATTCTAGCTATTCATTAAATGAAATGATGAAAGGGCTTGTCAGATAATAGAGGGGTTAAGATGCATGCCTGGGTCCCTCAAACATTGCTGAGTGCAACTCTGAAGGGCCCTGGGTAATCCCCGGCACCATAGAACCTGAGCACTACTGCATCCTCAGTACTTGCACTGAATCACAGGTGGGGGCCCCTGGCCTCCTGAAGTCTACTTGGGAATTCCCTTCTCTAGATGAGATGATGAGAATGCAACAGTGTTGGGTGATACTCTTTCATAAAAACTCTTTCATAGATACACAAAGAAGCAAAGAGTCATCTGCAGCAAGAAACAAAGAAAACAGATGGAGTGATGCAGGGAGAGTTGTCTAGGCTTCTGGCAAGAATCCAAAGTCTGATTTTGGTTTCAATGAGGTCTACCAGTTTCTGCCCTCATTTCTATGACAGATCAATCATTTAATAAATTTCCCATTTTTAGAAGAAGCCATCTTTACCTGTTTATGCAGCTTTAGATTAAGAAATAAAGAATCTAAAGTAAGCTCCAAAAAGTGCAAGAATCAGAAAAAGGTCTCAACAAAGACCTAATATTTAAAAAAAAACTTTATTAATATCTTGTTTATCTTTTCCAAGTTTTTGTTTAGGCACCATGATTTACAGTGCTACTAATAATAGTTTCAGACACACACTCTACAACCACCACCAGTGTCAGCATCTTTACTCCAATGTCTCAAGTCCTGTTGACTATACCTTTTAGGAAACTCATTTTTCTGTTTATGGTTTGTTTCTGGACTCCTAGTTAATGCTAAAGATTTGTTCCTGGAAGTACTTGTGGGACCATGAATGAATTTCTATGCACACTGCATATATCTTATTTTGAAGTGAAGAAACAAAATGGGAACAAATACAATATGTGGTCCGTGGGCCATAGATTGAGGACCACTAGTAGCACCATATGTGTCTCTGAGCCTTACCAGGATAGATCCATTAGCACGAAGACAAGAGTAAGATCTGAGCACTGTTGGCTGTGAAACACCCCCCCCCCCCATTTATTGTAGTTTGGGTCACATACTTTCAATATGGTTGATGTGTATGGTTTTGTTATACGTAGTGATCTGAACTCACCACCACCAAAAGTGTCAGTCTGTCAAACAATGTCAATCAATGCCTAGTCTATCACTCATTCCCCCCTTCCTTATTTGTTATTTTCATTTCTACAACCCAGAGGCCTAAAGTGCTAATGATGAGAATAACAATATAATGACAATATAATGACAATGTAAGTGAAGTCAGGGAAGATGAAGATGCTTACTCTGGAAGGCAATCTTTTAATCCAAAAAGATGCTTCAAAGAAACTGAGAATGGAGTTCTGAGGTGCAGGGTACAAAGGTTGTGTGAGTATTAAAAAGAAGGGAGCAAAGTACGTAATTTACAGGTCTTGTCAGCAGAGGCACTGAGGGAGCAGCACACGAGATAATGGGACAACAGTGACAAGGAAGACACATTTCAAGGCCAATGAAAAAAGTAAAAGGAGCAGGAAGAGTACCTTTGACGCAGCTGAGGAGTTAAAAAGGGTTAGTGAAGCTGGCCAACTTTCAGAATAAGGAGAGCCACATAACTGAGGTGGAGGCAGGAGGAATGAAGCAGAGGCTCAAGGAGACATTTCAGTGCTTTCACCTGCAAGAGTCCAGCGCTCTTTAGATTGAGGAACTGAGACAAACATCATGATAGAAGATTTTTCTAATCTCTGTTATTGGAGCAGGAGGGAACTTATAATAGCTGCCAGAAGGAATTATTACAGCCTCAGAGAAAAAACTCTACTGATGTGTAACTGGGATTTTTCTGAAGATGAGAAAAATTCTTACTGTATCTGCCACAGGATTCAATGACCTTTCTCCTCAGGTGGGGAAGAAGGTCAAGCTGAGAAGAGCTGTAGATGATGGCAAATCCCAAATGAGACTCACAGTAGAAGAGTGGAACCAAGTACTTGTGTTTTAGCAAAAGTATGGGACTTGGATTAGGTGGCTGCCCTGCCCTGCAGATTCCAGATATGAGAACTCCCAAGGAGCTGCCACTACGTGGGTCACAACCTTTCAGGGCAAAGGGGATCCTAGCCTCCTACCAACAGTAAAAGGAGAGGTATCCAGGCTGCTCAACAGATGGAATGGGATTTTATGAACCAGACTAGTCAGAATATCAGAAAGTCACAGTCTGGTACTGCTCAATCTCAGATGTGGAACAGGGAGGGTGATTTTCTGAGAGGAAGAAAATTATGACCAAAAATATTCTTTTGGTGTTGGTGAGAGAAAAGAAAGTGCAAGATCTTGGCTATCTGTGAAACATAGTTTCTGGGTTTAGGCCTAGAAGGCCTAGATTTAAAAAAAATGGTTCCTCTGAGAAAGTCGAACCAAAAGGAAGAACTTTCTTTCATGTTAAATGTTCAGTGCAGAACAATCCAGGGTGGTGAATTGACAATGAAGAATATGGTTGCAGGATTTGACTTTATGGAGAACTAGATAGAATAAAACATAACAAAAATTGTTTGTTTTTGGGCCACACCTAGTGATGCTCAGGGGTTACTCCTGGCTTTTCACTCAAAAATCACTCTTGGCTTGGGGGGACATATGGGATGCCAGAGGTTGAACCCAGGTCCCTCCTGGGTCAGCTGTGTGCAAGGCAAACGCCTTACTGCTGCACTACTGCTCCTGCCCCAAAACGTAACAATTTTTTTGGGCAATATAAAACTTTTTAACATCTATTTGAAATCATCATTTTAACCCTTAGAAAGATCAAATTTTTAACTTCTCTAAATGTTTATTATTTATTTATTTTTGGTTTTGGTTTTTGGGTCATACCCAACAGCACTCAGGAGTTACTCCTGGTTCTACACTCAGAAATTGCTTCTGGCAGTCTTGGGGGTGGGGGGTACCATATGGGATGCCGGGATTCGAACCACTGTCCTTCTGCATGCAAGGCAAATGCCCTACCTCCATGATATCCCTCCGGCCCCCTATTTTTAATTTGTTTTTATAAAATCATTATTTAAGTACCATAATTACAAGCATGATTGTAGTTGGGTTTCAGTCAGTCATAAATAGAACACCCCACTTCGCCAGTGTAACATTCCCTCCACCAATGCCCTTCCCCCCTCCTTCCCTACCCATGCCTGTATTAGAGGCAGGCATTCTACTTCTCTCACTCATTAAGATTGTCCAAATAGTTGTTAGTGTACTTATTTCCCTAGCTGCACTCACCACTCTTTGTGGTGAGCTTCATATTGTGAGCCCTCTGGCCCTCATCTCTTGTCTCTGGGCATTATTAGAATGTCTTTAATTTTTCTTAAAACCCATATATGAGTGAAACTATTCTGTGTCTATCTCTCTCCCTCTGACTTATTTCACTCAGCATAATAGATTCCATGTAATTTCAAGTTTAAGGTTGCATTGCAGACAGTAACATCATAATGTGAAATAGTATTGTTGGAGCAGCAATATTAAGTAAATAATCAGGGAGAATGATGGGGAAAACAACTAATCATAATCCCACCTCATATTCACACAGACCTCACCAGTTTTGAAATGTTTTTGCATACATTATCACATTTGGGGGAAAAACAATTTATAATCAGCACATTTCCTGCTTTCAATGCAAATCTATTTTTCTAAGTTACTTGGTTAATTTTCTAACTTGGACTAAACACTGCCCAAGCAATCTTTTATAAATTATTCAATCACTTGGCAAGTCCTTTATTAACAAGTAAGTTTAGCTTTATGATTGAGATTTCATGTGACACAGTTCAATGTGATGAAATTTCTTTCATTTTATGCTTTCAATATGGACAGATGAGAAAATTTTGTCCAGGTCATATGGTACTTGAAACAAGCAAACAAACAAAGAAGCAGAAATTTTCTTCTATTTTTCAAGGTGACTCTTCAACACAGCCCCTTTCTTGCACAAGATGTTGGCATAAAAATATTGGGAGTCATTTTATAATGGTCTTGTTATAGTTTAAAAGATAAAGCCTCATTATCTTACAGATCTTTTCAGCAGTGACACACTAAGCAGGCAGGTATGCTGCTTTTTACAGATCTTTGCCTGTGTTTAAATTTGGCATCATCAATTCCTCTCTCCACAGCAAGGCCTTCCTCCTTGATCTCGGCAGCTTCCTCATCAGGACACATAGACACATTCAGTGATATAGGCCCAATTTGGCTTACCACCAGGATGGGAAAAGAATTTTCGAGAGGTAGAAATGGAGAGGTCCTGCCCAGACCACGGGGTTTAAGCTCCCTAGGTAGCAAGTCCAGCCCACTTTGTTTCATTTGTCGGGAAGACTATTAGGGACAGTTGTGGTTTTTAAAGGCCAGAATCAGTTTCTTCTGTTAACAGCTGAAGGCAATATATATTTGTATGAATTTTCCTGTTTCCAGTCCCCAATTTTATGAAATCACTGGAGAGGAAGATGAAATAGACAGGTTAAAGAGCTCAGAACACACTACCATATGAGTTCTAGGGATTTTGCCTTATGAATCTTTGATTCTGTTTATGACTCCAGTGGTGCAAATGGCCTCCATGGGAACCTTCGTTCAATACATGGGGTAGGAAAGGCACCTGTCTCCTTAGCACTATCCAATGGCTCCCTCCCTCAGAATTTAGGACCAAATGCAGACAGGAAGAACTATCTGTTCATGCTTTGAAGGGCAAAGGACCATGCCTGGTTAATTTGTGTCCTGGAATTAAAGCTTCCAGCATAAAGCAATGAATTGAACTGAAGAAAATAAGGGGAATAGAACAGGATAGATAGTCCTTTACACAAAATCCAGGTATCTATTCCAGTATGGAATGCCTGACTCTACAAACTGAGTTACATTTCTAGCCAAAAAGGAAGTTCTTCTCTCTTATCCCATTTTGAAGAGTTATACTTAAGAGATAATTTATGAGATGTATAGACTCTGACTGCTACTCTCTCTCTTTTCAGCTTTTGGGTTATCCCAGCAATGTTTGGGACTTACTCCTGGCTCTGCACTCAGGGATTATTCCTGGTGGGCTTGGCGGGATGGTGGGGTAGGAGTGGAGGGGGACACGCTCATATCTGAGAATGGAACCCAGGTCTGTGGTGGCACAAGGCAAACATCCTACATACTGTACTATCGCCTCAGCCCCTGACTCAATTTCTTAAGCTCATTTCCTATTTCTCTTCTGACCAAATGCTAATATATGCTCACATGGAAATTTAATAAGCTTCATCACTCCTTTCTAGTCCCTTGGGTCAAGTTTTCATAGAATCCCGAGTCTGTAGAACAATTTAGCTACAAGCAGATTTTTGTAGTCTTTCAAAGTGGCGATAAAGGCAGAGAATGGAAAGGCAAAACAAGGTGGGAAGGCTTGGCTCTGAATATTACAGGCAGAAATGAACTATAAGGCAAAACTGCCTATTTAGTTATGATGGAATCTCTCTGAATCGCTTTATTTTTTTCACCAAATCTCTTCTTTGCTCTCTGTTAACAGAGCCAGTACTATTTTCCTATCTCTCTCTCTCTCTTTTGGGAAGCACACCTGGTAGTGTTCAGGGTTTACTCTTGGCTTTGCACTCAGGAATCACGCTGGGCAATGCTCTGGAGACCATATAGGATGCCAGGTATCAAACCCAGATCAGCTTTGTGCAAGGCAAGTGTCCTTCCTGCTGCTGTATACTTTCTCTCTTTCTCAACAGTTTGACCTTTTCATCCAAATAAGACCTGGGTTTTTTTGTTTGTTTGTTTGTTTTTGTTTTTGTTTTTGGTCTTTGGGTCACACCCAGCAGCTCTCAGGCTTACTCCTGGCTCAATGCTCAGAAATTGCTCCTGGCAAGCTCAGGGGACCATATGGGATGCAGGGATTCAAACCAATGACAAGGCAAATGCCTTACCTCCATGCTATCTCTCTGGCCCCCAGACCTGGTTTTCAACCTCTGATCCAGCTTCAAATCATCGTCTTTTCCCCCATAGGTCATAAGCTACAAAGTTGTGGAAATGTACCATGGAAAGCTACAAAGTTGCTGAAAATCATTTTAGAGTATTTGTTCATTCAATTCAAACCCATCTTCTAATACTGGCTACTTCTCAGTTGTTCTCTAGGCTTTCTTTACAGGAAATTATTATCTTCCTCACATGCAATTCCCAAGCCTTTACAGAGATACTCATTCTCTTTATTCCTCCCCCATCTCTCCATAACTTTATCCTTCTTCCATATCTAAATTTATTGTTATTTATTTTGCAGTGCTGGGGATGAAACCATGGGCCTCACGGAGATGAGGCCATATCCTGTCGCTCCCCATTTCTTTTCATATCTGATCTGCATTGTTTCCCTGTGAGTCCCTTCTCTAATAAAGTTCCTTCATGGAATTCTTCTGGGAAGGCTTTCATATGAAAAGACTACCCTCGAAAACAGGAAAATAGAACAATAAGAAGTTGCAACAAGTATACAATTAAAACAAAGTAAGTATATCATTCTATTTAAAGTCTAACATCATAATTCTTCATGGGGTATATGATTTATCATTAGAACAATATTAATGAGATAACAATAGTAACATCTTTTACCAATAAGTGAAAATCCTAACTTTTGTTTGTTAGGTTTTATGAAGAATAACTAAGTTCATATGAAATGATGTTGACTTTTTTGGGGAATAGCAGGAAGCAAAAAAAAAAAAAGGCAAGATTTCATGTAATTTTTAGCACCGACTAGAGAGAAAGTGTTTAATTATATTTTTCAGTGGAATTCTTTTGATCATTAGCCACTTAGTAGAGTGTTCTTGATCCAGGTCTTCAAAGCTAGACTCAATCATTAAGTTTTAATTTAAATGTTATCAGTGGTACATTGATAACTAACTTTTCTAACTGCCAACCACCAGTAATTAGATCAAACAGGTGTGAGTATAGAATCAAGGCCAAATGGTCAGTTGTCATTTGTTTCTGGAATGTCTACTATTTCTCCCAAAATGGGAGGCCTGGGTAGATTCTGAGTGGGGAAGGGCAAAGGTTCTCCCCAGTTTGTAAGAGATGTGAGGACATAATTTCTGTCTCACAAAGTCTCACCAGAATTGCAGAATAGCTTGCCCCTCCCTCTCACATTTGTTTGGTTGAAGGATTGTCAGACTAGAGAAAAACACTCTCTTTAGAATGTATTCTGCACAAGTTGCCTTTTAGAAATAACTCTTCCAGGTGCCGACATGAATATTCACCAGAGTGTGCCGGGCACTGGGGCCAGTCTCCATGCAATGTACACTAATCCTTCCAAATGTATTCCAAGCAAGCTACGAAAGTAAACGCCTATACGAAGCTGGCCTGCTTGGTGATAGCTATAGGATAGCTGAAAGGAGGGAATCTGAGTGAAGGAGGCAGAGCTGAATAAATTACTCAGATCAGTGCAAGCCCCTGCCACAGCAAGCCCTTGCCATTTTTGACTCAAGCACAGCATGAAGCTTCATTAGAGAAGTGCACTCTGTGAATTAAATTGTTCCTTTTGTTCACTGTTTTATCCTTTCTCATCAAGAAGAATAAACATTTATCTCCTCTCTGCCCCCATAACCAATCTGAGGAACCTCTTTTTACTTGCTTTTAATGTTATCAGATAAGACATGCACAATTCTAGTACAATGTTGCTATGCAATGCAGGTGAGTAAACACATACACACAACATCCAATGCAGGTATGTGAACACACGCATAAACATACATGCTCACATACACTCCCTCTTTCATCTGTGGACACATCATAGAAGAGATTATGCCCAAGGTAGCGAGATCTCAGGCTGCTCCTCTCTGGTACTCATCTCCAAGTGCCAATGTTGAGTTTCTTGCTGAATGGCAGAAGAGGGGGCAGGAAGAGAAAATGAGTCAGAGTCACACATGAGGCTGTCACAACTCCCTGCAGCTGATGAAGGTTTTGATGTCAGGGACCAATACACATTACCTCCATGGAGCTGGTGCTGGAATTGTTGCAACTGGAAGTATAATTTATGTTCTAGCTTAGGGCTTTTTTGTTTGTTTGTTTGTTTGTTTTGTTTTTTTGAGTCACACCTGGCAGTGCTCAGGGGTTACTCCTGGCTCTAAGCTCAGAAATTGCTCCTGGCAGGCTCAGGGGGATCATATGGGATGCTGGGATTCGAACCACCGTCCTTCTGCATGTAAGGCAAAGTCCTACCCCCATGCTATCTCTTCTGCCTGGGCACTTGGTTTTTTAAAAGGCTCCACATAAGTGTGGACTGTGAAGTTAGAGAAATAACTACACTGAGAACTATCATAACAAAGTCAATGAGTAAGGGATGTAGAAAGCCTGTCTCAAATACAGGCGGGGGGGGGGGGGGGGAAGGGGCGGGAGGAGATGGTGCATTGGTGTTGGGAAGGTTGCACTGGTGAAAGGGGAGTGCTCTTTTTATGACTGAAACCCAACTACGATCAAGTTTGTAATCAAGGTATTTAAATAAATACATTATTATATACAAACAAACAAACAAACAAATGGGGCAGGAGCAGTGGCACGGAGCGGTAATGCATCTGCCTTGCTGGCACTAGCCTAGGATGGACCACGATTCGATCCCTGGGAGGCTCATATGGTCCCCCAAGCCAGGAGTAACCCCTGAGCATCACTGGGTGTGGCCCAAAACAACAACAACAACAACAACAACAAAAAACCCAAACAAACAAAAAAAGCGTGTAGCAATACTTCAGCAATACTGTGGGCCAAGTGATTTCCTAAGCCATTCTGGATCACAAATGGCCTCTAACTCTTCTGCCATTTGTGTAGGACAAACAGAGCAATGGTATAACAGCAGTTACTACGACAGAAGGGAACAAGAATCCCCATTCGCCCCTGCTTTGCAGCTTTATCCTCTCAGAATTACCATCCGTTAAATGGGGGGCAGGGTACAATGAGGAGTGTTAGAGGCTGTGAAAGAGGAAGATAATTTTTTTTTTATTAATTCTGATTTCTTTTGGTTTTGGGGCCACACTCAGTGGTACTCAGAGGTTACTCTTGCCTCTGTGCTTGGTGGTCAGTCCCAGTAGTACTTGGGGAACAATTAAGAGTCAGGGATGGAAGAATGGAGCCTTGACCGCCGTCCTTCAAAGCTTGACACATTTATTACTCTTGGCCCCAGGGAATAAATTTTATTATACATGAGTTATGGATTCTTTTTAAAAGTTGTTTTTCTTCTAATTACATGTAATGCATAATAATTTTTTGGTACTTTTAAAAGGAAATATTCCTTTACAACACTGTTACAAGGATAACTTTTTAAAACTATAACACCAAGCCCCAAAATAATTTAATAAAATATTCATGGTAATATATATCACAACATAATATTCATACATGAACATTATTTTGATAAAAACAATATTAAAATACAAAACCAACAAGGGGTAATATTTGCATGTTAAAAATGACAGTCCAATCTAAAATTCTCTTTGGTACTTATAAAGTACCCATTTTAACAAGGTATTATACTAATTGCAAAAAATAATGTAAACTTTATGTAAAGTACATTCTTTTACAGCTAACATTCTGGACGAATTTCAAATAGTCATAACAGATACTGAACAGATACTATTCTACTGAAGTCAGAGTTGTTGCTGAAGCCTCTTTTGCAAACTTCTTTATAGGCCTGCCCTGTGGCTCATCCATAGCAACAGAACACAGCAGAGAAAACCATTGTGTGTACATCTTGTCCCCTAAGTAAATACTCTTTTTAGAATTCAAATCTTTAAAGCACAGGTGTTAAGTTAATAATTCACATATTCTGAAACCATGAAAAGCAAATGAAATTTCAGACTCTTGACTTTCCCCTAACTGGACTAAAATTATTAGTGAAAAGGGCATTGAGTAGATTAGGCTTTGACAATCTATGGTCCATGGCTGTCTGATCAAGCCCAAGTCAACCACATGCAAGGCAAATGCCCTATCTACTGTGCTATCACTCCAGCCCCAACATATGTCAAGTTTTATTGGAACACAACCATACCTTCTTTACAGGGCTGAGCAATGTCTTGAGAAGCTGATTTATAAAGTCTAAAATATCTATGACCTTGCCCTTCACAGAAAACATTTGCCAATGCCAGAAACAGAAAAGCTGACTATTCTCATAGAATAGTGAAAAGTTACATACTGAGGTAAGAAAGAAAGGTGTAGGTGCTGGACAGAATATAAGAGGTAAAATGTTTGCTTTTCATGCAGCCAACCTAGATACAATCACTGCTACTGCATACGATCCCCTGTACTCTGCCGGAAATGATCTCTAAGCACAAAGCCAGGAGTAGGCCCTGAGCACTATTGGTATTAATAGTCAGAGTTCAAATTAGGGTAAGGGTGGGGGAAAGGTATAGTTTAAACATCTAAATTTAGCTTAGAAATTTCTAAACAATTTAAGATTATTACACCTTTCTTCTTTTTATTTTTGTTCTGTTGCAGATACCTCAGTAAATTTTCAAGTAGCAATTCCACATTATGTTTTTAGATTCTGCTATATTCCTAATCCCAACCTTGGTATTATGAAAATAGTACTGACAATTTGTGACTTGCCTTTTCCTTTCCTCCCAATTTCCAAGAAAAGAACAAGACAAAGAAAAAAAAAAAAGCAAACACAAATAAAACTTTCTAATTAAAATGAAAACCAGAAAACCATTCCCAAGCACTCACAATTCTCTAAACTTCCACCCCAAACCTGTTTGGTCTACCATGTTCTTTTCAGGAAAAACAAAATTAGCAGCCCCACTGGAAAGCTACCTTCTAAAACTGAACAAATAAAAAGTACCCTCTATTTGCACCCAACATTATTGCTGCTCCTTAGACTGTTTCAGTGCCCTTGGGGTTATCACCCACTTTGGAAACAAATGAAGATCTCAGGAGCTACATTCTCAAACAGAAGATGAACACAAGGGTAGTCACACAGCTACTGATGGTTAATAGAATAGGGTGAAGAAGTTAGAGGTTAAATGATAAGCCTGTTAGTATGACAACAAGGATTACAAAGGAAAACCACAGCATAGACTAATGGTACCAATTAGGTAAACAGCATTAAGTTCTTTTCCAGTCACTAGAAAAAGGGATTTGTCTTAATCTCTCCTGTGGACATCTCTCCAGTCTGCCTATTGTGATTATAAAAAGCTTCTTGCAAGGGAGCTGGCCAGGGCAGTTTATGACCAGAGAACAACAAAAACCTTACAGTGTTGGGCCGGAGATTTGGCGCTAGAGGTAAGGTGTCTGCCTTGCAAGCGCTAGCCAAGGAAGGAGCGCGGTTCGATGTCCCCCCCCCCCCCCCCGTGTCCCATATGGTCCCCCCAAGCCAGGGGCAATTTCTGAGCACTGAGCACTTAGCCAGTAGTAACCCCTGAGCATCAAATGGGTGTGGCCAAAAAAACCCAACAAAACAAACCTTACAGTGTTTGTCATTTTAACAGAGAGACTTATTTGGAATCTTTAATGAAACCAACTTTAAATAGATGGCTCTGTTATAACATTTTCGTCCCAAATAGTTCTACTAATCTCTAGAGTCTATTTTTCCCCTAAGTCTAACATAGATGAAATCCCACTAAAGTGAATACACTCATGACAAAACCAATTTTTATTCTACCAAGAGGGATAGTCTCACCAAGGTATTTATTTGGCCACTGCCAATTCTCCAAAAATTCTCTATAGAGAATGCTTTCTGTTTCTAACAAGGCTACTCTGAACTTCAGAATAAAGACACTATTTGATTATAGATGACACCTTACTATTTTTTTTTCAATCCTGGAAAAAATTGACTACAGAAAGTGAGATACCAAGAACTGACAAGGACTTGCCTCATTTATCAGGGGACAATTAAATGGTGTATGTTGAAGGAACTCAAAACAATACTTACCACAACCACAAGGTTAATAATAACACAAAAGGAAAATAAGAAGCAGAGGGACACATGGCTGCTAGTCAAACTTTTGGCTTCTAAATCTAAGAAAATAGGAGAACTCCCAAGGAGACAGGATTGTTCCCTATTTCCAGTGTTGTAATTGCCCAGATCCAACTAAAACAAATCAGGATGCTGTCTCTTCATCAGCATCCAAACTTGTCATCATCCTTATCACTACAATCACTACAATTCAGTGATGGATTATATCAATATACATTCTGACATGACAAGAAAAGAGAAGTTGGACAGTGATGATATTTATGAGACTTTCATATGCACAGAAGTCAACTTTCTATAAAATCATTACATAAGCACATTTCTGGTTAGCAGTTTTTTGACATTTTTGTTTTGGGGCCACATCTGGCTGTGCTCAAGGTTTGTTCCTGGCTCCGTGCTCATAAATCATGCTCAAGGAACCATATAGGATGCCAAGGGTTAAAACTTGGGTTAGCTGTGTGCAAGGCATCTACTTATCCAATTACTCCAGCCTCTAGACTTTTTTTTTTTTTAACAAAAATTTAGAACTTGATCAAATATACTGAGTGCCATATCAAATAGACACTACTTTCTTCTTTTTTTGGGGGGGGTGGGGGGGAAGGAGCATATCAGATCATGCTTAGGGCTCTGTACTCAGAAATTATTCCTGGCTCTAGGGACCTAGAGCTCTAGGTCTGCAGATTGTACTGTTAATCCAGAAGTACTCAAGTACTATTGTTGACTTGTGTTTGTGTTTGCTCTAAGCAGTCCTGGGGACCATGTAGTACTGGGGATTGAACACAGGCCTTAAGTCCTAAAATTTCCAAAGTAGGTATGGGATGCCCAGTACTGGCTAACTCTTAACTGTGATTCTCCATTTCGCTAGCCCCATAAAGGCCAATGCATTATGTATAATATTCTACCTAATAACTAAGTTGAAGTCACCAATAGTATTTCATATAAAGTTTGGACTTTTCCTAATAAAATGGGACAAACTCAGTATGCAGAGTTCTTATCTTTTTGCCCCTTTGTCCTTCTCCTTTCTGCCAAAAGGTAGGCATAGTATTTGAAATGAGAGCAGCTATCTTGCATAATTGAGGCTAAAACTTACAGATAAGACAAAGGAGTTTAAAGAGTCTATTGAATTGTAGAACCCAACTAGCACTTACTTATCTGTGAATATTCTGTTGTGAGAGCAAAGCAAAAGAATAATTAATTTCAAATAAAAAAAATTTATTTGGTTTTTGGGCCACACCTGGAGTTGATCAGGGGTTACTCCTGGTTCTGTGCTCAGAGATAGCTCCTGGCAGGCAAGTCTTTCTTTGTTCATGTGTTTTATTTTTTGTTTTTTTTTATTTTGTTATTTGCAACCAAAAGCAAACCCAATGCAAGCTACTTTAGAGCAAATGAATGCAAGCAATAAAGAAAGACAAATGTCATGTCTCAGCCACAGTATTTAACAAAATGTTCTATAATTTACAACTTGGAAATGAAGATGGGTTGAAGCAGAAAATACCATTTCTTCTCTCAAATTCTTGTTTGATTTTTGAGCCACAGCCAGGAATCCCTGGGGTACTTGGGACCATGTAGTAGTGTTGGGGATCAGCCCTTAAGCTATTTCCTGTCTTTCCCCAATCCCTCTGTTCATTTTGAATACTACAGGATCCCCGTAACTGTGCAACGAATTGGAATGTTTTGAGCGAGTGTTTTAAGCACCATTTGCACTATATTCTCAAAATGGAGAGAGAAGGATGCCAAATAATATTTTGGTTTTTTTTCTTCTCTTACTTTGAGACAGTAAAAGCAAAATATTTCCTGAGCTACTCTAAGATTCACACGTGAAAGCACTATTAGCCATTCTAAACCTTAAATTGTTAAATCTAAGCAGTCTTCACTGGTGTTCAGTTACAGAAAAAGGATACTGTGGCAAGGTTGGTGATGTCAGAACTACTGAGAGGTATGGTTTCAGATATCATAAGGCTAAGGAATGAACAGGATCTTCACCATCAGGTCTTAGGTATAAGGAAAGAAAACCCAGGGAGAAGTAAAAGCAGACTCTGCATTAATCTATGTAAGCAATATCACTTATATTGAATCTGATACATTGACGAAAGAGGCAACAAGGCAGAAAAAACAAAATGATTCCTCAGCTAGATCTAAATCCCTGAGTGTCCAGGAAATTTGCTGAAAGGAGTCCTTGAGGGACAGAGCTAGTATGTCCTCATAATCACTTTTCCACAGAAAAGGATGCAGAATGGACACTGGGCAGATGAAAGAAGGAAAGACAATGAGTTTTTTTTTTTTTTAAAAATCTCACTTCTGCATATTCCTAAAGACAAATAGAAGAAAAATTTGCTGAAGTACTGTCCTTATGCTTTAGTAGGGTACTTTTGTCATCATACTTTAACAAGCTGAGAGTGAAGAGAGATAGACACAGACAGACATTAGATACTAAGAACACACACCAAAAGTGTTGCTTTGGATTAATTGGAAGATTAGTTTTAAATAGATGTGACCATTAACTTTTCAAAATAGGTTTATTTACTGCACATTCCACAGATTGATTCAAACAATTTGATGCATTAAACCTGTAGCGACTTTGGTCAACTTGTTGAGAGGCCTATGGGTTAGCCCTCAGGAGAACAATCTTCAACCCTTGACCCTCTGTGGCCTATTCTGGGGGAGCATCATGTAAAGCATATGAAGGAGTAGATGAAGATTCCTAGTCACCTGATCTTCTTGGTTCACCTATTGTTCACCTTACCAGGTTTTTCAAATGATTTTTTAAAGCACTATTGGTGAGGTATTTGCTATAAAGGAGCTCAGACAATTCCGCTAATTACTAAATGTGTATTTGAGCCTGAAATGGTGAATCAAATGGGCTGATATTCTCTGTAAAAATGTCTTCTTGATGGGATAATCTCTGAAAACAGCAAGGATTTTTCTTCCATGCAGCCAGCTATATTTTATGATGACTAGTTGTCAAGTTCTCTAATCACTCAAAAGAGATAAATGGTTGACATATGAGTTAAATCAAATACACAAACGTCTTTTTTCCTTTATGGCATTTAACCTTTCCTGCTTTTCCAAAGAACATCTGAATTGTAGCACCCCTCCTGTATTTTTAACAGGCAACTTTGTTGCCATAGCAATACTTTCTGGCTTTGTAATACCTCTAGGATAGAACGGGTGAATTCATATTTATTTACCATGCCCACAAACTCTGCGATCTGTTTTCAGACTCTCGAATTTCTGGTCCCCTAAGTGTTCACTGAGTTCAGACTCCAGTGCCTATTGGGAACCACAGAGATAATTTTTTATTCAGTAATTTTTCTGGGAACAGAGTTCTGAGGTCTGAATGTGATAAGAGAACATTTTAGTATGATGCATATAGGCTGAGAGAGAAATAACACTTTAGTAAATAAATCATGGATCAGTGAGACAAGAAAATTTCTTTGGTTGAGGGCTGTGACAGATGATGCTCAGCATGACTGATATGAAGCAAATTTGATAAAATAACCTTTGTCATTTTGATTTGAATTACAGGAAATTTTAATTTAAACTATCAGAGTCATCAAGGGAGATTTGTTATATTCTTTAGACTATAAAAGAAGAACTTTCAGGGCTGGAGCAATAGCACAGTGGGTATGGCTTTTGCCTTGCATGTAGCTGACCTGAGTTTGATCCCCAGCATCTCATATGGTCCCCTGAGCCTGCCAGGAATGATTTCTGAGCATAGAGCCAGAAGTAACCTGAGTGTGGTTGGGTGTGACCCCAAAACTAAAAAATGAAATAAAAAAATAAAATAGAACTCTCTAACTACCTTGATTGCAGAGAAGGTTGTCCTGAGGTAAAGAGATGTATTGCTTGTCTGTGTAGGTCTCAGAATGCCATGGAAGGAGCCTGGAATGTATGCGGCAGCTTCCATGCCTGTGCTACCTTCCAGAGTTTAACTTGGTCATTTTCCAGAGATGTCAAATCTTTAGCAGTTTCCTCACAAATGCTTAGATCATACACACTGAGAAAATATGTTGTCCAATTTAGCTGATAGATGGAACTTCTTTTAGCTGCACTAACATACCACTTTGTCAGTTCTGTTGATGTGTATTGAGCACGCATGTGCAGTACTTGTTAAGTGCTGCAGAGATGGAAACCCATTTCAATGTTATGGAGCCATTCTTTTCTAATAATTTTTTTTCTTTTGGTTTTTGGGTCACACCCGGCAGTAGGCACAGGGGACCATATGGGATGCTGGGATTCGAACCACTGTCCTTCTGCATGAAAGGACTATCTCTCTCCGGACCCTTTAATAAATTTTTTTATTTAAGCACAATGTTACAAACATGTTTGAAATTGGGTTTCAGCCATAAAATGCACACTTTCATTATTTCAACTAAAGATGACCCCAGATCTATGAAGCAGCACAGAAGTAGAAAATTATCAGTTAAAAAACATCATTTGAGACATTAGATTTAATTTCTCTTCCTATATTTATCCACTAAGGTTTCATGAGAAGCTACTGAATAACCGAATGGAATGGTTTGAGATTCCTCTTCTTTTCCTTTTCCATGAATATCATTTGGGGGGAGGCAGTCAATGAGCAATACTCAGGGAGAGTGGTGAACATTGGGAAGAAGAGAAAAGCAGCCAAAGGGACTCTGTAATATGTAAATTGGATAAATAATCTCTACAAATGGAAGAATTCTTTGTGGTCACATGATAGTGAAAGGCCTGCCCTACCAGTATGGACTTGACAGTTCACAGATAAAAAAGATACCCAGTGAATAAAGACCAAAGCAACATATCTAATTAAACAAACAAACAAACAACTTACTCTTGTTTAGTTCATCTATGTTTAATAACAGTTACTCCTGTCTCTGCACTCAGAAATTACTCCTAGAGAGTTCAGGGGATATTTACATTTATCAGTGGCAGAATGGAATTTTCCCTATCACAGAACAAAGGCTTCAATCCCACAGATTAAAGAGATTATCAATCTCCATCCAGAGCATATTTTGGGCAAGGCCCATTTTATAACATATAACACTTCCAAACTGGGGAGCTCAAAATAATTTTATGTCATTAATTCCCCAATCCTCAAGGCTTCTCCATTAAGAGTAACTATGTATTTATTTAGTGGCATCTACTTGCAGTTTCATCTTTGGACAGTATTCTTACTGTCATTAGGTTAGCTTAAACATTAGGGGTATTTTACTTACACTACTGCACATAATAATTACAAAGGCATCATTTTCAAGCTAATGGAAAATTGTTAAATTAATTGACTAGCTTATAATTAGGGTTTCAACAAAGTGTTGTCATTTATTAGCTGAAAAAGACTGGATGATGGGTGTACATAATGCATAGCATATGTGATTTCTTATACTATCTTGAAAACACTTAAAAGGAAATGAAGATTAGCCAATAGAAAAGATAATGAATCTAAAATCAAAGTGACAAAAGAACTATAAACTAAACTATTAGGTAGATTTGGTTAGCTGTTGTGACTACTCCAGTCTTTTTATATGGTCAGACACTTGAAGATTTCCTATTATTTAAATATTAGTGTTTTTAAAATGGGCTAAAAACAATATAATTACTACTCAGTTACCTACTTTTAAGGCACATTCATGTAATTTATTTTTGTCTCAAATAAAATGAATAACTTTTTGTTGAACCTACCAACAAGGATAAACTTCAGTTTCCTGTTATATCACCTGCTCTGGCACTTTGGAAAGAGATGGAGAACTTTCCTTTCTATTAGACTGGAAAGACTAGGAAGTCTCCTGTGGGATCTTTTCCAGGAGCTGGCTGGATAAAGGCAGATCAGAAATGAAGAAGGTGGTTTATGGGTATGATGCCTTTGCCCTCAACATAAAAAACCCCACAGCTGATGCAGTGATTGGGTTGTAATGGTAGATGGGATGATTCTGGATATAAACTAAATATAAAAGTAGCAACAAAACATATCACAGTTATTTCTCCAAGAAACCTCTTAGCCTCGCCTCCTCATGCTGCTCCAGCATCCTGCCAGTTATACTCCCAGCTCGGCTTCTGTGATGCTCCTTTACACAGTCCAAGGTACTTAGTTCTTTCTATACTTGAGGCTCTGTTTGAGGTCTGCCCTGACAACCAGTCTAAAACCATTAAGTCCTGAGTCCTCAGTTCTCACTCCTGATGGTCCTGCTGCACCTCCGAATATCTTACTCATTGCAGATAATGCTGCTTACCCTTTTCCTCCATGCCTGACACACACAGAAGACAATCAGCACCCATGATTATCTTTCTTCAATGCTGTATTCTCAGTGCTTAGAACAGTACCTGGCACATAGTAAACACTCATTTGTTTGATATGTAAGTGAAAGAAATTAGGGTGAGAGCAATAAGTCAGAAATCATGCTTCAGAGTCAGCCTCTCTAAGACACCATGAGGGTACTGGTTCATCCAAACACTAGCAGAAAGAGATTCCCAGTGACTTAGGGGTCAGCTCAGTCTGTCAAGAAAGATGAATCTCTTTGCCTATCCACCTATTTGGCAAACTCTCAGAAAAGGAAGAAGTGATTTCTATGGATGAAACAAACATAAGACATCTCTATTCAGAAAACAATGATGCCCTCCCTCTTAGGAATCAAGAACAAGTGACTCTTGATTTGGGACCTTTGCCTCTGCAATCATAATGTGAAAGAAACCTGAAATTTTGGGGCACCAGAGAAGTATTCCAAGATAGCCCTGGCTGGGATCTAGGAAAAGTGCTTGTCACTCAGCTCCGTGACGCTCTCCCTTGAGGTGTTGATTCAGAATTATTGGGTTTCTTCTGATATAGTGACTAGGAAAGCAAGTCAGTCATCACAAACAATAGAAGTTGTGGGTCAAATGTCACTGATTAATCATCCTGTCACTGGGCAATTACCCACCCCCATGAAGAGGTGCCACTGATCTAGTTTCCTATCAATAAATGTCTATCTGGGCACATCAGCTGCTGCTAACCACTCTTGCCAAGATATCCAGCATCCTCCACAGACACTGGTGGTTAAGAAGTCCCTCTCTCTTTCTTCTTAATAATGTCACAGAAGAGGCAAATGCAGTTCCTGACAACATAATGTGAGTTTCACAGAGACGTGTCTCTTTGAGCATTCAGCCAGTTATATGGGGCTTCAATTGCATGGATTTTCTCACTGCAAAAACAACTGTGTTGAGATATACAATAATGTCTTTGGCTGTGTTCATATTCACCATCCCCCCAATAGGGAAAGAAGTTATTTGGAGAAATAATTTGCATTCCAAATGAACAAAAATCAAATGGGCAATGATATCTCTTTGTCTTAAGTTTCAACGACACCTTTGTCTGGAGTCAGATTTAGCACTGCTAATTCTTTGGACAGAGTTAGAAACCAAGGAGGTCTTGCCACTCAAAGCCTGTTTGTCTCTTTCTGAGTTGTTACCTTGGCAACGACCTTATGAGGTCCCCGTTGGATCTAAAATTCTGGATCTCCTACTGTACCTGCAATAATTTCCCCTTCTACTTTGACAGACTACCTCATCTGCACATTCAGTCTGTCAAAGGATGCTTTTTCTTAGTTGCCACAGGCTTTATATATCAGGTGAGGCAGGGAGGTGGTAGCAAGTAAACAATTAGAATATAAATATTACAAATCCTTTGATAGGAATTTCATACAGAATATATGGGATCATTGAACAGAAACAGCTAAATCAGTCTGGTACATGATGAAAGGATAGTGACATGTCCCCAAAGGACTGGAGTCTTCCTGAAGGGGGAATGTAAACTAGATAAAACAGGGTGGTGAGAAGGGAATGACAGACACACGCAATGAGAGGATTGTGCTCAAAGAGCTGAAGGGAGAGCTTGAGGGAGAGAGGGATGACATGCAAAATACAAGTAACTAGATAGGATGATAAGATGAAATGGAAAATGTACAGTGGGCAGAGAAGTATGTCAGTCAGATCCTTTTAAAACGTCTTCATCTGAACTTTCCCCTGGAGGTAAGTAGCCATGAATCCTCTTGGGAAGAGATGAGAACATCAGATCTATGGTAACAGGGCAAGAGGTAGTTTCTGGTGGGGAGAAAAAAAAAGACAGGTGAAAGTCACAGGTAAAGAAGAGTGACTATAGTGATAACAGTGGCGTTGAGAATAAAAGGAAAGATTTGTGATGTGTGCAGAAGCTGAGAATGATAGAACTTTAAAATTAGTATTTGAAGGGCTGGAAAAATAGCACAGTGGTTGGACATTTGCCTTGCATGCAGCCAATCCAGGACAGACAGTGGTTTGAATTCCGGCACCCCATCTGGTTCGCCAAGCCTGCCAGGAGCAATTTCTGAGCACAGAGTCAGGAGTAACCCCTGAGCGCTGCTGGGTGTGACCCCAAAACAACAACAACAACAACAACAACAATTTAGTAGTTGAGGTGGGTGTGGGGGGATGACGGAGATAAAAAGAACTTGGCAAGATTTCCATATATCTGCATCAGTGGGTATGGATGGGTATTGCCACTGAATAAAATGGGTAAATCATGAAGTAGCTTGAGAAGGGAAAAAGAATAAAACAAAATTCCTTTTTTTTTTTTATTTTAGATGCTTGGGAAACACTGTTAGATTGGGGCGGGGGTGTAGGATATCAGGTTAGCAGATAGAATACAGAGAACTTTAAAAGAGAGTGGGCAGAACTACTAAGCTGCCAATTTGCTTCCATCCTCATTGGCAAGAAGACTGATCTTCAAATTAGAAATGGCAGAAGAAACATAATAAAGAGAAAATTGAAGACCCAAATAGGTGAAGTGAAAGAAAGAATCTAGTCAATTTAAATGATTTCAAGTCTCCGGGCTCAGATGAGTTACACCCCGAGCCTGCTGAAAGAAATTGCAGATGTAATCTCAGAGACAGGATTGGTAATCTTCAAGAAATTGTGGAGACTCTAAGGAGTATCAGGAGATAAGGCAAGGACAACTGTTTTCTAGACTTGCAAAGTGAAGAGATATAGATTATAATGGAAAATATTCAGACAAGTTTAGCATTGGCTCTGACCAAAATTCTAGAATGGTTTATTAAACAGGTGGTTTATGATTACTTCAGCTAATGCATGCAGCTGACAAAAAGGAAGGGTTGAATAATGTTTGCTATTTGCTAGAAATTTATTTGTACATGGCTGATTGTAGATTGTCTTTTTCCTTTTCCTAAACATAAAGTGTGTGTCCAGCCTGCGGTAAGAACTTAAGGCTTCTCGAGCTGTGATTTGTTGTTTATGGTACTCTGACTATTTGTATCTCTTTATGAGAAAGGAGCTGAAAATGCAAAATAAAAAAAAAACCACACACATACACACTCACACACACACACACACACACACACACACACACACACACACACACACACACACACACACACACACACACACCACAGTCTTAATTCTCCAAGAAATTCAGAATTATTTGCCAGGATGCTCAGGGAACTGGCAAGTAGTATTAAGTTTTATGATTATAAGCATAAATGTCAATAAACCTTTGTTAAAATCTTATTTCATTTTTTTGTACTGTTTCCTTTTTTTACATACTGACTTTAAAAGAGAAGAAGAAGCAGCAAAGCAAAAGTAAAACATGATATAGGAAGGCAACAATATCCTTTTAACAACTATACCCCAGGTTGCCTAATATGTATATAATTATAATGAAAAATGTTACTTTTTTATTTTCATAAGAATATAGTTAAGATTTAGAGATCTCGGGGCCAGAGCAATAGCACAATGGTAAGGTATTTGCCTTGCATGTGGCCAACACAGGATGGACCTCAGTTCAAATCCCAGTATCCCATCTGTTCCTCCAAGCCTGCCAGGAGAAACTTCTGAGTTCAGAGCCAGGAGTAACCCCTCATTGCCACCACGTAAAAACTTTTATTAGAGATCTTAGAATTCTTAAAAAAAAAAAGGCAGAGACAGGAATATGATTCAGCAATAGAATACATGCTTTGTGTTAATTGAGGCCTGGGTTGATAACCAGCACTGTAAAAAATAAAAGTTATGGGGCCAGAGAGATAGCATGGAGGTAAGGTATTTGCCTTTCATACAGAAAAATGGTGGTTCGAATCCCGGCATCCCATATGGTTCCCTGTGTCTGCGAGGGGCGATTTCTGAGCATAGAGCCAGAAGTAACCCTGGAGCGCTGCCAGGAGTGACCCAAACCCGCCCCCCAAAATAAAATAAAATAAGAGTTATGAAATAAAGAAAGCCTATTCAGATGCACTGAATTTAGAGAACATCCTTGGAAGGAATATTACCTGTCAACATTTTAAATCTGAGTCTCATCAAAGAATCCTGGGTTAAACTACCCTTCTTTATTTTATTTTATTTGTTTTGTTTTTGGGTCACACCCGGTGGTGGTGCTCAGGGATTACTCCTGGCTCTGCACTCAGAAATCGCTCCTGGCAGGATTGGGGGACCATATGGGATGCTGGGATTTGAACCACTATCTGTCCTGGGTCAGCCATGTGCAAGGCAAATAAATGCCTTACTACTTTACTGTGCTATCACTCTGGCCCAAACTCTCCTTCTTAAAAGAAAATAAAATCAAGAAAAGAAGAACAAATCTAGATACAAAGATCATTAAGAAGATCTTTTAGAACTAAGTGTCATTATTAGCTCTATTTGATTTATTTGTGAAGATGCTTATCAAAATTGAAATTAGCATTTGATTCTTTATCATCTCACTTGAGATTCCCCTAGAAGTCTATAAAAAATACATTAGACATGAGCAAAAGGTAAGCCATACCAGCAAGAGGCCTCTATCTACTTCTTAAGTCAGTCTATTTTTGGTGTATCTCCACACAGATTCTAGTACCCAATATTCCCAAATGTTATTAAATGTGTTATTCTGTTTTCATCCTTTTCCATCTCTTCAGAAGATGTTTTAACTAAAGCTGAGATCATACAGGTACCAACCCACCTTTTTTTTTTAGTGTTTGGGACATAGACAGTGGGCCTCAAGCATTCCTGGTTTATGCTCAGAAATTACTCCTGGCAGACTGGGAGACCATATGGAATGATCTGATGCTGTCCCATGCCTTCCTAAGAGGATTCACTGCCTCTAGGGGAAAGTTCAGATGAAGACATTTTAAAAGGATCTGACTGACATACTCTGTACCCACCATTTCATCTTATCATCCTAACTGGATACTTGTATTCTGCATGTCATCTTTTTTTCTCTCTAATCTTCAGCTATTTGAACACAATGTTCTCATTGATGGACTATACAGGATTTAACTGAGGTTAATCATGTGCTCTTGTTCTGGCCCCCAACCCACCTTTTTCATAAGTATCTTCCAATTTTAAAAGTAATGAATAAAAAGGAACCTTCTTACCGTATTGACCCTATCATGTAGGGCTGTGCCAGTTGAACCACAATTGCACCACTTCCTAGCTGATGACATGTATAGCCAGAATCCCAATCATAATTCTTAGTGTCTCCATTCAGCAAAGCATTTCGGCTTCGACTTACTCCTTCAATCACACTGGCACAATCAGCAATTGTTGCAACATTTTCCATGGGAACTGTGAATCAACACAAGATATAGCATCAAGTAAGGGAAACCAAAGAAACCAATATAGAGGTTATAATCAAAATTAGAATGCAATTACAAATCAACAATGAAAGAAAAACTTAAGGCATAAACACAATTTCCCTGTTAAGAGCTTTTTTTAAAAAAAGTTGGGGGCTTGGGAGGTCTAATGAGCAGGTTTGTACACAGGAGACATGGGTTTGCTCCCTTGTATTGAAAAGTCCCCAGAACTACAGGGATTAGTCTCTGAGCCTCTCTAAATGGGACTGCAGCGTAGAAGGTCAGAACAAGCCAAACAATAAGCAGCAATTAACTCTAAGATACTTTGTTATAAGGAAAAATAACCCATAATATACAGAATGGGTAAATACATTGTGAAATATTCCAATGTGAAGTTATATAGCATTGAGATGAATGTAACAAAAATAAATATGAATCCAAAAAGCAATGTTGAGTTAAAAAAATAACAAGTCATAGAAAAAGAATACAAGTTAATTTTTGCACAGTTTTTAAAGGTAAAATTTTTGTTTTGGTAAGCAAGGTAGGTTTCTTTATGAAACTTATTTAGAAAGATGTGAGGGAAGAGGTAGAAGTAAAGAAGTATGAGTTTGAGAGAGAACACAGACTTCTCCAGAGTTGAAATAAGTAACCAAAGCAAAAGAAACAAAGAGTGGGATTCATGTTCAAGACATAAAAAGGGGGGGCCGAGCGGTGGCGCTGGAGGTAAGGTGCCTGCCTTGCCTGCGCTAGCCTAGGACGGACCGCGGTTCGATCCCCCGGCGTCCCATATGGTCCCCCAAGAAGCCAGGAGCAACTTCTGAGCGCATAGCCAGGAGTAACCCCTGAGCGTCACAGGGTGTGGCCCAAAAACCAAAAAAAAAAAAAAAAAAAAAAAAAGACATAAAAAGGGTTTAAAAAGCAAGCCAAAATCATTATAAAAATGGCAGTCTTAACTAATTTAATCCCTACTAAAATAATAGTGAGTCTTCAAGGAAATTGAATAAACAATTATAAAATTTGTACAGATTCAAAAAAAAAAACTAAGGTAAAGCATTTTTGAGAGAAAAAGAGAAAAATGAAGGTATTGTGGCACTTAATTTTAAACTATATTCAAAGTAATAGTAACAAAACGTTATAGTCTTAGGCCAAAAAACAGGCACACAGACCAATGGAATAGAACAGTGCCCAGAAATAAAGCCATACATGTATGAACATGTAATCTTTGACAAAAGGCCAAAATCATGTAATAGAAAAAGGAGGAAGGACATCTTTTACAAACAGTGCTGGGAAAACAGAACAGTCACATGCAAAACAAACAAACAAAAACACTTAAATCATTACTTAACATCACAGAAAACAAAATAACTTAAATATTTTAGAGTTGGATACAGACTTCAAACCACAAAATACAAAGAAGAAAATAAAGGAGACACACTCCAGGTCTTGATATCAGAGACATGATTAGAAAATTTACTTTATTGGTAAGGAAAATGAAACTAAGAACAAAGAGAGAGACTAAATAAAACTAAAAATATTTGGGGCTAGGGAAATGGTACAGTGGGTAGAGTACAGCACTCTTTACAGCTTGCTTTGCACATGGCTGACTTGGGTTTGATTCCTACCAGGGCTCCTTACCAGGAGTAAGCCCAAAGCACAGCTGGATGTGGTCTCCCCTCAAATGAAAGTAAAAGGACCAAAAGACACACTTTGGGAATACTTCGAGTAAGGAAAAGCAAAAACAGAATCACAATGAGGTATCATGAAAATTGAGTCTTTTAAAAAGATTGAAAACACATGTTGATGTACACGTAGAGAAAAATAAATCTTGGCACAACACAGTTGGTGACAAGGTAAACTGGTGCAGCTTCTATGAAAAACAGTATAGACATTCCTTAAAAAAATAGTAATGCTATATGATCCAGCATACCTCTGGAGGATATAAAAACGTGAATTTGAAAGATAGCTGCACCTTTATGTTCATGATAGCATCATTCAAAATAGCTAACACATAGAATTGACCCAAATGATCATAAATAAATAATTGAATAAAGAAGCTGTGGTATATATATTAAGTGGGATCTACTCTGACATTTAAAAAATGCTTTAAGGAACAAAATAAATGGGACTTGAGGTAATTATGTGAACTGAAATAAATAAGAAGATGATTTCACTAATATATAGGTTATGAATGATTAAAGCAAATGAATTTTCAAAAACAACACAAAACAAACTGAACCAAATCAAACCAATAAAAAACCAATTAAAAACCCAATCAATAAAACTAACTCCTAGATTTGGTAAGACAATCGGGATGGGAGGAATGAGCAGATGGGTCTTTTATTGTTTTGTTTTGTTTTGTGTCATCCCCAGCAATGCTTAGGGGATATTGGCTCTAATTTAGGGTTCACTACTGGTGATGTGGAGGAACATGCATATAAGAGACAGCACTGTGGCTTCCTGCTTACAAAGCAAGTTATCAGCCCTTTGAGCTATTTTCCTAAATCTACAGGGGCTTTTAATGGGGTGAGGTGCATTGGAACTTTTGTGGTTGGTACATATTACCACAAATATCAAGAAGTGTTAAACTATGCTCCCTACATTTAGTAATATTATAAATCTAATTAATAAAAAGATAAAAACAAAATTTTAGGCTAGTAAGTAACATTTTGGTTAGGGATTCAAAAACATATGTAAAATTAAAAGGAAACCCAGACTATTCATATACAAAAATCCAGAATAATCTGTCTGGGACAAAGTGAAAGGTAAGGCCTTGTTGTGAGGTAACTAGAGGCTTTTTAATATTTCTCTTTTGTATCTGTTCTCTCTGCCTGTGTTTCACTCCCCCCATTTTAGGTAGGGATGCTATTTGGATCTTAATAAATAGGATTGGTGGGGAGGATGTGTCTTTTGTGGCTCTAGAGCAAGCTCTGGATTTGGAGCTGCTGGCTAGTTGGAAAGGGTTTTGTGTCAGACCTTATTACCTCTTTTTACCCTCTTGTCTGCATGGATTATTTACTGCGGATCTATACGACTAGAACTGCTTCCCCTGTCCTTGATGGATAGAGGAATGGGAATTCCCTTTCCTTTCTGAGAATAGTGGGGTAATCAAAACTCAACCAATCTCCAAGAGAATGTGACCCCTCACTTGTAACCATTTCTACTAATGGTTCAAGCATGAATTGATTTTCATTTTCAAGATAAAAACTTGCTAGGGTTTTAGAAAGTCTTTTTCTACTCTTTTGACACCCTATTGGTTTTGAGGCCATGACCTGGAAATGCTTAGGGCTTAATCATAACTCTATGCTCAGGGGTCATTTCTGGTGGTGCTTGGGGGACCATATGTGGTGATGGGAATCAAACTAGTGTTAGCACATGCAAGGAAAGCAGCTAATCCCTATGCTATTAAACTATTAGTGTTCTCTAAATTCTACATATTATTACATTTAATAAACACAGTATATCAATACATACATATAAACATAATGTGTACATATACACACATAATGAGTAGTTTTAGTCTTAGAATCATATACTCACATGATGAGTAGTTTTAGCCTTAGAATACAAAAAACTGATCCAGAAAATAACACTAATTCCTTTTAAGAATATACAATTGCCATTTGCCATGATTTATTTCCTTTCTGGTCTACTATACTGTGTATTTCAACCATATGCTTCTCTCCTTATTCATGAACCATTGCATTTTAAAATACCAATTCTGTTTTGGTTCTGAGTCTCTGTATTTCAAGCCCATATCAAACCGTTCGTTTAGAAACATCAAGGGCTTCTAAAAAAAGATAGCTCTCTGAAAATGATGTAGAATCTCCAATGCTGAGAAAAGAATGATAAAAAGTCTGCAGGGACATTTTCTGTGCAATTTGCCAGCACTGGGAGTTTCTTCAGATAGTTAACTATTTAAATCAAATCAAATTAAACCAAACTAACTGTTGCTACTTAGTTCTTACTGGTAATTTACACTATTTGTAGCTTATTTTATGTAATTGTAAAATAGACTGCAAGGCCAGGTTGACTACTTAATAAGCTTTATGCTTTGCATGCATGATCCCTGAGTTCAATATCTGAAACTGTATGGTACCCTGATCACTACCAGAATTGACCTAGAACACTCACCCATGAGTAGCCCCTGAGAACCACAGATGTGCATGCCCCTCCCCTACAGAAAGCAAACAAGATTGGAAAAGATCATTTCTCATCAGATGTATGCCATATTTTTCAGTATAATATATTCTCTGAGAAGAGAGAGGGTGAGCAGTATTATAATTAGGGTCAAAGTGAAGGGAAGGATTGGGAAGGAATATCAGATAATTTAGTTATTTTAACTGGCCTTTTTTTATATCTTTCTGTAGGGCTGCAGAGATCAGAGAGAGGGAAAAGGTTTACATCCCACTGACTCTGGTTTGAATCCTTGGCATCACATAAGGTTTTCCTTGAACTTCCAGGGGTCACTCCTGAGAGCACAGGAACAGTCCCAGAGCACTGCTGGGTGTGATAATAAACAGATAATAAATAGTAATATAATAAAATAATAAAATAATAATAAATAGATAATAAACAGATAAGTAATTTACTTATTGAGAGGCAGTCAGTGTGAGATATCAAAGAAAACACCAGCCTTGTAACTTTGTCTTAGGCCCCACACTCTCACCAGATAAAAAGCAGCTTCTCTTGGCCCCTTGGGCACAAGTGGACAGCTGGAAAGCAGCAGTTCATACCCACACAACATGGCCAGAGGATGAAGAAATAATACTCTCCTGCAGGGAGACATAGGCTCTCAGGTTTCAGACCAGTCTTGGAAGCTAGAAACTGGATTAAGAATTGTGAGGGGAGCTGGAGTGGTGGTGTTTGCCTTGTACTCGGTTAACCTAAAAAGGATGCCTGGGGATTGGAACTGTGGTCTTTCATAAGTCAGGATTCAAGAGACATGAATTGGGGTTAGTGGTTATATAGGACCAGTTGAAAAAGAAAGAAAATTGTCAAAAATGGGTAAGTGGGCCAGGCAAAGAGTCTTAGGTCACGATAAGCTTCATGTGACCCTTCAGTTGCTCCTCCAACTGAACCAGGTTCAGCATCAAATACAATATGCATGAGAACTTTTAAGATGGGGGGCAGGGAGAAAAAAGCCAGTTGGGAACAAGATGGAGTCTATACTGTCCATTGCTGTCCATATACTGTCCCTATTCCCCAAACTTAAGATATTTGTTCTCTATATTCTTTTTGCATAGAGTATTGTTTTTCTAAATGTTTCACACATGTTAAAAATGTGTTTATAAAAATCAGAAAGCTTTTTGGGAGACTAAAACCTATCAGAATTACTTAAATGCTGATGTTCTCTGAAGCATCACTAGGTCTTACCAGCTGTCTTTGATGGCTCTTCTTGAATTTGCCAGTTTTTTCTTACAAAAATGTCATTTTCTTAGTGTTGATTTTTTTCTACTGCTTCAAAATATTATCCCTAGATACTCTGATTTTAACTAGTGGCCAATTAGGGCATTAATACTGAGATGCTCAAAAAATCTCTATTGTTTTCAGTTCTTGGAAAGAATAGGATAAGCACTTAAAATTCCTTTCCTAATAGACACATTTATAAGTAGGTTTATTAAAGATTTCTAATGTCTTTGGTATTACAATAAGAACCTTTAAAATACTGAGATGGCCTAATATGCAATATTAAGGAATGCTGCAGCCTTAACAAAGATAAATTATCTACACGTTGGAGAATAACACATCAGTGCTTCTATTCTGATCTCAAAGTAATTACTCATTTGTATTTATCATCAGTTTAAATCCATATAGGGCACTTAGCTCAGAGACCCACCTCAACATATATACATTCAGATGGGCTAAATCATGAAAGTCCACTTCAAGTTCCAAATTTTTCTTACAAGAAATAGTTTCTGCTATATTTCTGCTAGAAACTTTATACTTAACTATCTAGAAAACCCGAAGATTATTAGTTTTCTTATTCTTATCCCCCCTTAAAAAAAAAGACCAAATTAATGTAGAATACCACAATACCATTAACTATAAACAACACTTTCAAAAGTGGAGAGGACAAGGACCTGCAGAGTAAATCTACTAGGGTAGGCAATGACTTTTGTAAAGAGCCAAGGTAAGACCATCATTACAGCTCTGTGCCAATTCATAAACTCAAGTTAGAATTGCGATCTGATGAAACCTGAAGATCCAAGGATTAGAATGTGAGTTTCACAAGTAAAGGTCTTTATTTCTTCTTCTCACTGTTGCATTCCCAACTGCCATATAGTGTCTACCATATAGAAGATATTAAAGAAATACTTGCTGAATGAATGAATCAGAGATGGAAAAGAAAGTTGACAGAGGTGGCAGAACTTAACCTTACTTAACACAGTTCCTTACCAAAAGTTAGAAAATTTAAAAGTTACTGAATAAAGCAGAAAAGAAAATTGCTTTCTCAGTGAAAGTTTTTTTAGAAAGGTAAAGTATGATCAAGTATGATCAATCTCTGGGTCTTGACCTATACATTAAAAAGAAAACAAATATGCCTGCAGCAGAAGAGCTGCTATATTAGCAATACATGTACCTTCCTCAGCTCTCTCTCTCTCCTCTCTTCTCTCTCTCTCTCTCTCTCTCTCTCTCTCTCTCTCTCTCTCTCTCCTTCAAAGTTTAGCCCATATCCAAAATATGGCCACTTAGCATAGACTAAAATATTTCCTGGGACAAACCATTTTGAGGAGAGCAGAAAGGAAGAATGCACAAAACAAGGTAGATTTTAAATAAAGTTTCTTTTATGCCAGAGAGGAAAGCTATTTGCTTTAGTTTTCACTAAAGAGGTTTGTCCTGAATGTAACACTGTTTTATTAGCACAGAGGCCATGTCCTCCATGTCAGTAGAAAATAACTGTTATTAATTTTGATTCCTACAAACACAAACCTCAGCCTGCCTTGTTGAACAGCTTAATAATTACTCAATGTTTGGAGTAAGTTCCGTGGTATTTTTTACTGGGAGAAATTAGACAGTAATTCTAACTGACTGCAACGCACAGAAGGTGCCACACTGCTTTTGCTTCCCATAGGGGCTGGGCCACTCCCCATCTGAATGTTCATTACTGTCTTTCATATGCGTCTGATAAATTTATTAAAAACACCATCTGGATGGGATTCAGCTTTGAGTTGTATTTCTAGTCTTCCAGTTTCCTCCCCTCTCCCACTGGAATTTCTGCTCCAATTTATGTCACTTTGTTTACAAAACCATACTGCCAAAATTCAGCATTTTACGTCTGTCTTGTTCTGGTTTTTCTTTGCGATCTTTCAGCTACGGGCTATTACAATAGCCTGTGCTATGAGCAAATGGCAAAGGGGAACTGCCTAGGCAGAAATTACTTTCCCCCTCCGTGCACAGAGCAATTCTGCTCAGACAAATTAAATGTGTTGCTTATGAATGCAAAAGTTGCATGTTAACAAAGTGTATACATTCTGTAAGTGTATAATATTGGGATGACTCAGATGGTGGGCAAGTATAGAAAAAGTGATCTGAAAACAATTTCACTGTTCTTACGCAGAACCAGGGGTGGCCAACATCTTGCCAGTAAATTTAATTCAGGAGTAATAAATTTTTAAAAAGGCAGTATTACTTCACTAGGACATGACCTGAGGGCCACCAGTACCGGCTATATTTACAGATTAGACTGACATGTTATTTAACTGTCTCCAGAGATTACCTTTGAGAAGTAAGGGGCAAAATACCCACTTGAAGTAAATTTTTAAAAATGGAACAGCACTCAGCACTTTTGGGAAACTGTCATCTTCAAAGAATTGTGCTTGTCTTAGGCTTTGGTCAATGTTTTCCTGGCTGTCATATTACAAACTATTTTCTGTTTTAAAAAACTGAGGTATAATTGATACAAAATATTTTCAGGCACAAAGCGTATACACTCAAAATGAACACAGTAGGTTTAACCACCATCTTCAAAATATAAAATTATACATTCTTTTCTCTTGTGATTAGCACTTTAAAGATTTATTCTGTTGACAACTTCCAAAGATGAACCACCATATGAATAACCATAGTAATCGTCTTGTACTAATTCATCTTCATAGTTTTCATTTTGTATATAGAATTTTATACCTCTTGACTACTGGAAACCCATTTGTTAACTAGCTATGTTCCAGTGGCAACCACATTGTTCTGTTCTGTATTTAAAGTTTTGTCTTGGGGACATATCTGGCTATGTTCAGGGTATACTCCTGATTCTGTGCTCAGGGGTGACTTTTTAAAAAAAAATAATTTCTTTATTTAAGCACTGTGATTACAAAAATGTTCATAGTTGGGTTTCAAGTATTTGGGGTGACTTTTGATGGGTGTCAAGGATGGAATCTGCTTCAACTACATGCAAGGCAAATGCCTTAACCCTTGTTCTATCTATTCAGCTCCCTGTTTTGTATTTTGAATTCTACTTATATAACATGTAAGTGAATACACTATTTGTCTTTTTCCTCAGACATACTTTATGTAGCATAATATACTGAGGGTCCATTCATGTTGTAAAAGGTAAGATTTCATCCTTTTTAAAGGTTGGGAAGTGTTCTCTTTTTTTTTTTTTTTTTTTGGTTTTTGGGCCACACCCTGTGACGCTCAGGGGTTACTCCTGGCTATGCGCTCAGAAGTTGCTCCTGGCTTCTTGGGGGACCATATGGGACGCCGGGGGATCGAACCGCGGTCCGTGCGCAGGCAAGGCAGGCACCTTAGCTCCAGCGCCACCGCCCGGCCCCTGGGAAGTGTTCTCTTGCATGTATATGTGCACCTGAATATATCATTTACTATCATTTATTATCATCAACTCACTGAAGGACACTTCAGATGTTTCCAGATCTTAGCTTATATGAATACTGTGACAAGCATAAGGGTGATGTGTCTATTCAAATTATGAAAAAGGATTGCATTTTCTTTACAAGAAGAGGTAGACTTGCTGGGTAATACTGCAATTCTATTTCAAATTTTCTAAGGCATTTCCATACTGTTTTTCACAGTGGCTGTGCCAACTTACATTCTCAATAACAGTACACTAGGACTTCCTCCCCATCCCATCATTCCCAACACTTGTCATTTCTTGCCTTCTTTGATAACAGTCACTCTAGCAAGTGTGAGGTTCATTGTGGTTTTAATTTTCATTTCCCAAATGATTAGTGAGTGGAGCACCTTTCTATGTGTCTATTGGCTACCTGTCTTTCTTCTTTGAAAAATGTCTATCCAGAGTCTCTTGCTTATTCTTTATCTGAACTGTGTGGTTACATACTTTGGTACTAACACCTTATTAGATAAATTATTTGCAAATGTTTTCCCCATTAAGACTTTTCATTTTATTTATAGTTTAGTTTTATTGATAGTATGAAGAAACTTTGTTTTGGAGGGAGATACACCCCAGCAATGCTTAGTGCTCAGGTACTATAAGTGATTCTGTGCTATGGTCACTCCTGGTGGTACTTGGTGGATCAAATAGGTGGTGAGGGCCTAAATCCAGGTCCAAGTATGCAAAGCATGTACCCCAGTCCTTGGAGTCATCTACTTGGTCATATGAAGAAACTTTTTAGTCTTTTATTCATTTTTCCTTTTGGACTCACTTAAAAAAAATTGCCAAGATTAATGCCAGGAAGTTTCTGCCTATGTTTTTCCCCTAGGAAGTTTATGGCTTCAGAACTTAAAGTCTTCAATCTGTTTTTAGTTAAGTTTTGGAAAAGATAGAAATCTAATTTCATTCTTTGCTGTGTTGGTCCTGTTTTCCCAGTGCTATTCATTGAAGAAAATGTTCTTCCCTTATTGTAGATCTTGCCTACTGAGCTGTTTTCTAACAAACACACAGTGGATCACACAACAAACAACAAATCAGAGTAGATTCAACTATTTTGCCAAGATTTTCAGAGATGCGAAATATTTCCTTCAAGGAGACAATCAAGGATATCACCGTAGGGTCATGTATATTTTTTGAGAGGGGATTTATTCCAGGGCCTGTCCTTAGACATATAGGAAACTTGTAGCTGACTAGGCCTGCTTTCAAACCAATTGTGATTAAAAATTCTGCCACATTACTTACATTAGGAAAAAAAAGTACCCACAGCTGTTATATCTGAACAGCTGTAAAAGAACAATAGCCAATTAGAGCACAAGCCCATCTTTTCGGGAACTATAAAAAGCTACAATAATATATCATAAAACATTTGCACCAAGTTACATTAGTTCTATTTATGTATCAGATTAAAAATTATTTTTCAATAATTTATTGAAATGACTGTTGCCAAAAAAAATCCAATGATAATATATGAAATGTAACTTGGAAACATTCCCTTCCCCTCGTGTGCTCTCATCTCCCAGCTCTGTGAAGGGACAACTTCCTTTCCCTGGGGAAAAGACTGGTCCTGGCTTGCTTGTTCTAGAGCAGCAGGAAAGCCGCAAGCAGGAATAAGGATGAGCCCTGTGAGTGCTGGGATCCTTTCCTTGTGTGTCTGTCTCCTGTATGCTTTTCATTTTGGTCTATTTAAATGAAAATTAATCTTAGTGCTTACACCATTCTTGCTTTAATTCTGATATAACCGAAGTTGTCCAAATCAAGCTATAGCTTAGGAATATGAGAGCTCTGACAATAATGCTGAATTCTATTTAGTCAGCAGCAGGAAGAGGTAACATTTTCCTAAACTTTAAATGTGATTTCCCCCAATCCATCTCCACCTTCGAATATACACCAACTTTTTTAGTTTGGGGTCCATATCCAATGGTATTAAGGACTTACTCAGAATAAGGCTTACTTTGTGCTCAAAGATCACTCCTGGCAGAGTTTGGTGGGCATATTGGATGCCAGGGGTCAAGCCTAGTTGGCTGTGTGGTGTGCAAGACAAATATCCTGCCATTGCTGTATTATTTCTCCAGCCCCAAACACATACAAATTTTATGAAGCTGCATCTCCAGTTATTTAGGAGGAAGCAATAGCTTTCTAGGAAAACAAGATGAAAACAAGAGATGCTTATGCCCAGGGGACAAAGGTTGGGTGGGATAGAGTCAGAGGATCACAATACACATGTTCACCAGGATCCCTGAATTCGCTCTTCTTACGCTGTGATTTCTGAAAAAAGCATTATCAAGAACAGTTTAAGAGGTTTATTCTCATGTATGGTTTCAATGCTGAGGGTTTTAGCTGTGAAAATCTTCCATTCAAAGAGACCTTAAAGAATCGCATCAGATGTTTAATAGGCAGCACTGCAATGTATCAAAGAGGGATTCATTCTGTTGGTAAGGCCTTGAAATTTAGGACAAAGGCATTTTCAGGTATAAGGAAAGGGATAATCTAAATAGCCAATTCTATGTTTGAACTAATAGGCAATATCTCATTGGGGTGATTTTCCCATTTTCTTTAGACATGATATATCAGAGAAAGAGAGTCTATATCTACCTCTTGTATGAATACAAATTGCTTAAGCTGATTTTGGAGAAAAAAAAACCCCACACACATCTAACACACAAAGAATCATTAATACTGGCTTTATACTATTTAGAAACTCTCAAAAATATGGAAGAATTATAGTATAAAGGGCACTTTCCCTGTGAGTAGTCTCATAAGAGTTTGATATGGTTTTACTTTTTCTTATGTGCTAAAAGACATTGAAATCAACAGAATTATCTTTTTCAACCATGCTACTGGTTGAAAGGTCTTGTCAGGCTAGATTTTTTTAAATGTAAGATCAGAGATGTGACCATATCTTGAAAAAAATATATCTTTCTCTTAGAAGCTTTACAAAAGAAGTGGTGGTTTATTTAACACTCTTTTAGAGTGTTAAATTTTTTTTTAAATTCCTATAATAAAATATTAGACTTTTAAAAGAAAAAACAATTTTTCTTATTTATCTAGTCTTTGTTGATTTCTTTGTTTTGGTGTGGATATTAAAGTTGTTGTCTCCATTTATATTTATTTATTTTTCTTCTTTTCTTTTCTTCCTTTATGTGCTCTGCCATGTTTTTTTTTTTTTTATCTCAAGACTATGGCTTTTATGTGGTGCTTATCTTTATTGTTGGAGTGCTCACTGGATATTTTATTTGACACCTCTTTTTGTACTGTTGTGGTGTTTCACCTTCTTTTTCCCCTTCGTCTCTCCAACCTAGGATGAGAGCCTCCAGAAGGACTCTGCCCATTTTTGGCGTATTTGATTTTTTACCCAGTTTATTACTTTTCTCTTCTTCAAACAAAACCACATAACTTGAACTATCTAGTCCCGCCTCCCAATTAGAGCGGAAATAAGGCAGGTACCAAAACCAAACAGGGGTAAGTAGTAAGCTAGGCACAGAGGGGACCACTTATTCTGGCAGCCCCGGGGGTGAGGGAGGAGGATATGGGAGGTAGGACGGGAATGGAGATGGAGGGAGGGCAATTCGGTAATGGGAATTCCCCTGATTTTATGTTAATATATACCAAAATATTATTGTCAATGATATGTAAGCCATTATGACTAAAATAGAATTATATTTATTAAAAAAAAAGAAAAAGAAAAAATATGGGCCCGGAGAGATAGCACAGCGGCGTTTGCCTTGCAAGCAGCCCATCCAGGACCAAAGGTGGTTGGTTCGAATCCCGGTGTCCCATATGGTCCCCTGTGCCTGCCAGGAGCTATTTCTGAGCAGACAGCCAGGAGTAACCCCTGAGCACCGCCGGGTGTGGCCCAAAAACCAAAAACCAAAAACCAAAAAAAAAAAAAAAAAAAAAAAAAGAAAAAGAAAAAATATTTTCAGCTGGAGGTGGCAACAGATTCAAACTTGAACAATGTTTAGTCAGTGATATGGGGTAACTCCTATTCTGGAATGAGATTTCTTAAATGTTCATTAATATTTAAACATTTTGTATTTCTACTGAAAATAATACTACTGAAAGTAGTATTAATAGAAGATATTTAACAATTAAGTGGAACCATGTAATCATATAGAAAATATCCCAGTCAAGGCCAGAGTGATAGCACAGCGATAGGGAATTTGCTTTGCATGCAGCTGACCCAGGATGAACTTTGGTTCAATCCCCTGGCATCCTATATGGTCCCCCAAGCCAGGAGTGATTTCTGAGCGCAAAGCCCCCCAAAACAAAAACAAAAACCAAAAGTAAAAGAAAATATCCCAGTGAGCTCAGTGAGGGTTTTGTGTGTGTGTGTGTGTGTGTGTGTGTGTGTGTGTGTGTGTGTATGTGTGTTCACACCAAGAGTACTTTATGGGGGTCACTTGGTGGCTAGTGTAATGCTGGGAATTAAAACTGGGCCTCCCATATGCAAAGCATACATAGCAGTCCTTTGAGCCATCTCTCAAGCCAGTGTGAATATTTTGAAATGGAGCTTTATATGAATATTCTAGCATGTTAAGAAAAATACATTAGTTCTTAACTCTGGTTCTTTTTCGGGGGTGTTTTGGGAAGTACCCAACAGTGTTCAAACTTACTCATGGCTCTGCGCTCAGGTATCACTCTTGGTGGTATTTAGAGGACCATATGGGATGCTGGAGATCGAGCCAGGAAAGCCAAACAACCTACCTACTGTACTATCTCTCTCTGGCTCTGTGCTGGCTCTTATTTTTTTTTTGGGAGGGGGGGTCACACCCAGCAGCACTCAGGGGTTACTCCTGGCTCTGTGCTCAGAAATTGCTCCTGGCAGGCATGGTGGCCATATGGAATGCTGGGATTCCAGCCACCGTCTGTCCTAAATTGGCTGCGTGCAAGGCAAACACCCTACCACTGTGCTATCTTTCCAGCTCCATGGTCTGGCTCTCTTTATACTATATATATTCCTTAACAAGAGGAAAAATGATCATTCTTCCACTTATTTCACTTTTGTTCTAATGTTCAATTGACGAGACAAACTAGAAAGTAGTTCTATAACTAGTTTCCAGAAAATATTGAGAAGGTCATACTCTAAATACCCTGTAACTCAGTTTACCTACTTATAAACAATCTCTCCTTTCTGTGAATATTGACAGAATAAGTCAGATGATACAACAAAGCATCTTGAAATTTTCAGAGAAACACAGAACTAGCTTTAATACATTTCCCCATCTATAAAGAGCAGGTTTCTCTCGTGTGGTGAAACTAGCAGTTCAGAAATCTGGGTATTTCACAAAGGGGGGACTTTTATTCTTATGAACCATCTTGTAAGTATAAGAGGACAGGGACAAGGAAAAAGAAGACCAGTAACAATTCTACTGACCTGCAAAAAACTATTAGCACCTGCTAGTATAATATGCAGCTAGCAGTTTCAGAATATCCAAGAAAGCAGTTCTTTCTGGTCGATATTTGCTGGGTACAGCAATTTCTGACCTACAGAATTAGATCAAGATCATCCAAATCATTGGGCCAAGGAAGCCTTTTTGTGCTAATATTTCGGTGGCCTGGAGTCTCTCTTCTTTAGACAAAGGTATTGGCCATCATCTTACCTTCTGGGGTAGTTGTTGCTTTGAAGTTTCATAATCTATTGCAACTGAGTAAGAAAATCGAACCATAGACAAGTGGGTTTATGAATGATTGAACAGGGAGCTGGAGAGTGGTGACCTATACACACACAAAGCCAAGGGACTGCCATCTAGCTGTACATAGGGGAAAGTAGAAGGGGGAGCAAGAAGAGAGAAGGAGAGAAAACATTCCCTACATTATTTAGATGGTCTTTAAATGTTCCTAATTTCCTTGGGGTGTGCTCATTGCCAAGCTGACAGATGTTGCTAGAAAAACCTGTACTATTCTGAAGAAAGGCTAACCTTTCAAGAGCGGAAGAAGGGGAGAGAGGCGGCCCATCCACTCTGTGAAGAGATGACATTAAACTGGACAGCAAACTATCCTCAGCACACTGGATCTTTAATAGGCTCTGTGAGAACGCTGCCAAGAAAAACTGTCTTGGGAGAAAGCTCATTTCACCTTGGTTTCCTTGCTGTAGTTTAAATCAGTTTAAATGATCATTAATTATTACTTTTTTGAAACCAACAGGACTTCTAGTGATAAGTTGCACAACATTCCCCTAAGAGCAGTCATGGAGACCCCATTTTATATTCCCTCCTATGCCTTTGCTTGCCTTTTTTTTTGAATTCGGTTTTCTTTGTAGTACTTCATATAAAAGAAAAGTTTGTTCCTCAAGCAGACTGGAAATGCCCTTATCCCAGACTTCCTGACTAGGGGCAAACTTCCACTTTTTGCTTGGCCCTTGACATTTCCTAGAGTACTTTTCAACAGAGGACATAGAATGCAGTGCACTGATTTATGTGACATATGACCATCCTGCAAAGCTCTCTTGCTTTTCCATCAATAAGAAAACAAATTAGGGCTTCTTGGATTATGGCTGTCAGCCTAGGGGCTGAAGTGCTAGTACAGAGGATAGGGTGCTTGCTTTGCAAGTGGCTACTCAGGGTTGGATCCCTGGCACCACACATGGTATCACTCGAGAATGGGTGATCTCTAAGCAAACTCAGGACTAAGCTTTGAGCATGACCAGGTTTTGACACAAACCCAACTCCAGAGGGGAAAAAAAAGAATAAGAAAAGAAAAAAGACTGTCAGCATGCCAAGGGGCAAGAAGGTGACAGTGAAAGGAGAATGATGCTTGGCCAGACTCCCTATTACAGCACACTTGCCTTTGTCCTCTTCCTGGAAAGGGAGAAATATTTTCTTTTTGATCCAAACCACTTCGAGACCTCCAGCTCAAAAGTCCACATTCATGTGGGGCTTAATTATTTTTTCTTCTGCCTTGAATATGCCCAATGTTTTTATCTGTCTGATAAGGAGTGGTTTCCCTAATGTCTTCCTGTAAAAGGCAGATGAATGGCCTATCCATTTACAGATTAACTGTAATGTGCCATAAGGAAAATTATACCTCCAGCATGAAAATCTGCAATTGGGGAACAATTTTACTGGATCACATTCATTTATATCAATTATCTTGTTTATCAAAGACAATGAAACCCAAACTGGTAGTAAAAAGGTACAGAGTGCACTGTGAGGAATAATTAGGTCTTACCCTCCCAGAGGCTGATCGCCGCCATTTGCCACTTCAATTTGGGAGGTTATGTTTACAGTGTCTGTTTTATAACTCTTCACATTAACTTTCAAATGTCAAAAGCAGGCAGTTAATTTGTTTCTTATACAGAATGTCACATATGTAAAATATTGGGACATAAAATTATTATAACCAATCTACCACAAGAAATCCTGCCTTTAGCTTTTATAGCTTGTTTGTCAGTCCCTGGATCTTAGCTTAACTGCCATTATGTGGTCTGTGTGTGCTGGAGCCACCATCTGATGAATAATCTTCCCTATGTGCACAGTGTCCTCAGAAAAACAAAAAGTAAAAATAACACCATCTAAATTTACCATTACGGTTTATCATATTATGTGCTGAGAAGAATGAGCTACTGGGCAGCATCATCATGTTTATTTTTTCTTGTAGCTCTAAGAGTGACACACTCAGAGACTTTTTTTTTTAATCTCAGATAAAAATGTATTTTCTCAGTGCCATTCAGCCATTTGTATAATATTTTAGGGCCCCTGAAGTAGCACAATTTGTGAATTCGGGTCTTTAGCGCTTTATATTATGGTAAAGGAGACAGGTACATGAATGATCACAATACAATGCAAATGCAAAATATTCAGAGACATATGACTTGAAGTTTACTGAAGCATTTCAAACTGACAAGACTGATGTGTGCTGTGAGATGTTGACACCAACACTCTGGGTCTATCCCAGAATTACTCTGCCATGAAGCTACACACCAGCAGAAGAATTTCTTTCCTGTCATCTGCCAAGTTTTCAGAGACCAAATTCTAGCCCAACCCCGTGCTTCTGAACCCCAATGTTTCAATATTGCCAAACCTATCTCTAGATTAAAAGAATTCAATTCTTCTCTAGAGCTATAAAAATCAGATAGAGGAGAAAGAGCAAAGTGCAGTGGAAAAAAGGAAGTAGGAATAAAATGCAAGCTTATTTCTATGGCAAAGCAAGTATGAATTTGATGTTTTGGTGATAGCTGCTGTAGTTTAAATTTCTTCCCAGTGCTCATGGCCATGTGGGTTTGCCAAGCACATCACTTGGATCCTGGATTCAGTGATGCCAGAGAGAGTTGGTTGTCTATTTGGGCCTGAATGGTGTGTTCTTCTCCTAAATTGTGTATAGCCACTGAGGCCTGTGAGCAGGAGTTCCATGACAAAGTGGAGTCTGTTTTTATGCCATATAGCACTGGGAAGAAACCTAAGCTATAGCAGCTATCACCAAAACATCAAATTCATACTTAACCCAAAGAGCCTAAAGGACCACTTAGATAATTCAAGAAGGAATTGATCATTTACTTTTTTTATTACCTATTGATCCATATAATGGAACAAGTGGGGAAGCTGTTTAAGTCATTTTTAGTAACTTTGGCTGTAAAAAGACTTAGCGATAAGTTAGGAAAAGAAATTTACAGGAGCATTTTATTTAAGGAAACAGCAGAGAAAATTCTAAGATAAATATCAGATAACAAAAACCAACAATTATTTAAAAATTCATAATCTCCAATAGCGATTTATCCTGGGAATGCAAGTATAGCTCTCATTAGAATATCTATCATCGGGGCCGGGTAGGTGGCGCTGGAGGTAAGGTGTCTGCCTTGCAAGCGCTAGCCAAGGAAGGACCGCGGTTCGATCCCATATGGTCCCCCCAAGCCAGGGGCGATTTCTGAGCACATAGCCAGGAGTAACCCCTGAGCGTCAAACGGGTGTGGCCCAAAAACCAAAAAAAAAAAAAAAAAAAAAAGAAAGAATATCTATCATCTCAGTGGACTAAAGCCTCTGAGGAATTTGGAGCAGAATAGATGATGACAGTTGTTCTGGCTAAAGTGATGAGAGCAGCAAGGACAGGAGAGGAGACAGACATGCCTGAGTCTTTGCAGGACAGTGGTACAGGTGAGACTGTGCCAGGATGGTGGCAGTGAGGGCATGAGAGGAACAGTATTGTGTGGAATCTACTATCAATACAAAAGTTATATCCACAATATAAAATCTTTCTGATGATGATGTACTTTAGTGTGGTTTCACAGCTCACTGACATATCACTAAGATATGCTTCCAATGTTTTTTATAATAGGCCCCTAAAGAACATAGATTTATCAAAGGATCATTGAGAAAAATGTATAATAATGTTCTTGGGGTGACTGGTTCCTGGGTTCTGAGTAAGAAGAAAAGAAATCGTCTTCTAAGTCCTTTCCATCTAAACTACCATCTTTGTTTTCCAGCTTCTCTGACCATGAGACCCACAGTAGTTGCCTACATTGCAGGTGGTGGATTTGGCCTTTCGCAGTCTTGCACGAGCCTGCACTGTGCATAGCTCAGGTGGAAGAGTCAAGCCATTCAGATTTGTTATTTTACAGAAGCATTTTCTAAAGATTCTAATGTGAACATCCTAACACTATCTGCACTTTTACATCTCACTTGAGCCCCTCACTTTTACATTCCACTTTAATGCCATTTTAGTTGATTTCATCTGAGCTTCATGGAAAACAGCTTTACCAAAGACCATTTCCTGTCATTACGAGGGCAGAACTGAAGTAATCCCCTGCCTGAGTAAGAGGTAGTTTTTATGATAATTTTTCCACAGGTAATGCTGTGATTTTTAAGTGCATGGCTCTCTTACAGCACTGTACCAATTCCTCTCTTTAAAAAGATAAGTATCGACTGCGGCTATAAAAGAAACATACCCATCTTCACAATATTAACGAGCCAATAAATTCAAAAACATTACAGCATCCCAGACTGGTTCTTCTAGCAGGCATCCTCCACTATCATACAATTACTTAATTTTACTCAAATCAGTGACACACCCAGGCTCTATTGCAATGAATTATGGGCAGGAAAAAACCATCAGATTTAGATCCCTCTCTACATATTTCAGGCAATAGCCTATTCCAAAGAGCATCCTGAAAAATACAGGATTCACTCCATCAACAGTCCTCCTATCATTTGTTTCTTTGTTTTTAGTATTAGGGTCACACTTGCAAGTGCTCCAGGCTTTTATTTCTGCACTCAGAGATCACTTCTAGAGGTGCTCAGGGGACTATGAGGTGCCAGAGACTAAGTCTAGGCTGACCATATTAAGGCAAATTATTCATCCAAAGTATTACCCTATCATTTTTAATGAATAAGTAATACTGCAAGTGCCCCAAAGGCACTTTTCCCAAAGGAATACCTGAGATTGTTTCTTATAGTTCCCTCCCTTCATTTAAAAAATGTTTCTTTAACTGCAACTTACACATGACAAACTACACACACTTAAAGTGTGCAGTATGATGAACTGTACATATCTATGAAACTGATAGGACAATCGAGATAGCAAATGCTTCCATCACCTTCAAAGTTTCCATGTGCCCTTTGAAGTTCCTCCTCCAGCCATAAAGAAGCAGGGATCTGTATTCAGTCAGTATGTGTTAGTGTACACGATCTATATAAACTAACAAGTGCATATAATCTATATATAAATAGAACTATATATATAGTATATGCTCTTTCTTGTTTGAAAGCTTTCATCTGGATTCTCAAGGACTATATTTACTCAAAATAATCATCAGGTAAACATTTTGTAAGGAAATCTTAATTAGCACAGAAAAAGAACTTTTCTAAGTCAGCAGGCTCTACTAAGAGCAAGTCGGCTGCTAAGGTGCCTGGAAGGCATTAGCTCTATAGTCATAGCTTGTCTCTTTTTGCAGAATGTGTTGCCATACCTTGCACAGGGCTCACTCCTGGACTTTGTTCATAGCTTACTCCTGATCTGTGCACAGGGATCACTCCTGGTGATGCTGAGAGGATCAAATGTGGTAAAAGGGATCAAACCCAGGTCAACACATGCAAACCAGAGTCTTATCTACTGTGCTGCTATTTCAGCTCCACTTATCTCTTATTTAATAGGGCAATGTAGAAATAGCATGTAGAGGGCCGAAGTGGTGGTGCAAGTGGTAGGGTGTTTGCCTAGCACGCGCTAGCCTAGGACAGACCACAGTCCGATCCCCTGGTGTCCCACGTGGTCCCCAAGCCAGGAGTAACCTCTGAGCATCACTGGTGGGCTCAAAAACAAACAATAAAAGGAAATAGCATGTAGAATTAGCAATGTAAAATAGCATTTTTTGAAAAAAAAATATTATGCATTTATAAAGTATATTATACTTTATATTTTTTTTTTTTTTTTTTTTTTTTTTTTTTTTTTTTTTTTAATTATGAGAACAAGGGTGCAAAGTAAGAGGACAAGGTAAAGTTACAGTGGAAGGACAATCACCCATAACATAATTCTCAGAAGTCCCCTTGCTGATATATTAACTTTGAAATTTCAGCCAAAGAACATTAAGATAAATAACACAGAATCCATGTACAATTACTTTGTCCCTCAAGTCCCCAGATTGTAATACATTATAATATTTCTTAACAGTACACAAGGCAATCTAAAGCCATAAAACTTACGTAACTCCTTAAACATTACAGGCATAGTATTTTCTTACATTTCCATATACATGCATATTAGCTTAAGTTAACCTCAAATTTTAAGTGAGTTCTTTTTAAGGATTAGAGTTAAAGGAGCACAGTAAGAATGGTGTTAGAGTGGCAATTGTTGTTTGCATAGGCTCACCAAAATATGAGGAACATGGAAAGAAATAACCTTGGCCTAAGTACAAAGAGACCAGACCCCTGAAGTTTCCTGGCACAAGACCAAGTCTAGGCTCCAAGCAAGCTAGATCGTCCAATCCAATACATTGTCTGTAGTGCCAACACACTTTTATTTTTCACACAGTCTCTGTTGTTGGTATCATGTTTCTGTATTAAAGATCCTGGAATCTGCATATCTTACATTGAAGTCAGGACGTGGAGCATCCTCTCCTTTCACCTCACAATCAAAGGGCAATGCAGGGAGCCCTGTCCTGTAAGCCGGTCGTTGTTGTTGTTAAGTCTTCTCAGTGTTAAGGGAAGTCTCTTTTGAGCAGGTCGAAGTCTGAGCAGTGTAGGTCTTCCATGGTAGAGGATTGCTTCCAAGTGATGTTATAGACCAGCCTGGATGTTTCGTGGATGGCTTTCCTGGTTCAGGGGAGAATGGAATATGCCCTTTCTTCTGACGTCTGTGCCAGGTCGTTATGTCAATGTTCAGGGTGTAAGGTCCCTTTGCACTACAAGGTTTGTGTGTTCTAATCTCTATTAGATAGGATCTTATTTGTATTTATACTATTTTCCCATTTTAATGTGCCTATGCAAATAAGAAGCAATGCCACATGGTGTTATTGGCGCGTATGGGGGCCATAAGAACAATTACAATGATTCCATTGACATGATTCAATCATAAGCATTAAACTGGGGGACTCTTCCACCAAAATTCCTTGTTAAACAGCTCAAAAAGAGAACATAAAAAGTGGTTAGAATCATCACTATATAAGACAACATTTAGTAAGAATTATAGCTGTCAGAGAAAAAACACAAAATATTCTAAAGAAATACGTGTCCATTTTATGTATCTTGAAACAGTTTGGGGTTGTCATACACAATGCACAGCTTTGGACTGTGATTACGATTCTACACTACTGAAGTTAAAAAGAGAAAACTAGATTAGTGATGTTTGAGAAGGGGTTAGAGAGTTAAGGAGTGAAAAAGAGCTTTGTAGGGGTGTGGGAAAGGGGAGAATACAAAATAAACATTCTGTGTACGGAAAACATAACATAAGAATAAGGGATATTCTGAATACATGAAATACATGAAGTACGCGCGGGGGCGTAAGCCCCCGCGCGGTTCTGTAGTTTTTGGATGCCTAGGGAGGAATTTCTCACCCCCTCCCCCCAAGGCCCGATTAACCAGGCGTGGCCCTGAAGACCCGCCTGGTGTAGGGGGAATCATGCTCTCCTGGACAAAGTGGTCAGCCCAGGGTCCTATGGCTAGCTGTCCTGCCCAGAGCCCCCATCATACCAGTCAAAAGCCCACGAAATCCTGGCATGTGGAGTGTTCTGGTCCCAGCCGAGCCTCTGTGGTTTTTGGATGCCTAGGAAGGATTTCTCACCCCCTCCCCCCAGGGCCCGATTAACCAGGCGTGGCCCTGAAGACCCGCCTGGTGTGGGGGAATCTTGTTCCCCTGGACTAAGTGGTCAGCCCAGGGGTCCTATGGCTAGCTGTCCTGCCCAGAGCCCCCAACATACCAGGCAAACACACCAAGAAATCCTGGCATTCGGAGTGTTCTGGGCCCAGCCAAGGCTCTGCAGTTTTTGGATGCCTAGGGAGGAATTTCTCACCCCCTCCCCCCAAGGCCCGATTAACCAGGCGTGGCCCTGAAGACCCGCCTGGTGTGGGGGGAATCATGCTCTCCTGGACAAAGTGGTCAGCCCAGGGTCCTATGGCTAGCTGTCCTGCCCAGAGCCCCCATCATACCAGTCAAAAGCCCACGAAATCCTGGCATGTGGAGTGTTCTGGTCCCAGCCGAGCCTCTGTGGTTTTTGGATGCCTAGGAAGGATTTCTCACCCCCTCCCCCCAGGGCCCGATTAACCAGGCGTGGCCCTGAAGACCCGCCTGGTGTGGGGGAATCTTGTTCCCCTGGACTAAGTGGTCAGCCCAGGGGTCCTATGGCTAGCTGTCCTGCCCAGAGCCCCCAACATACCAGGCAAACACACCAAGAAATCCTGGCATTCGGAGTGTTCTGGGCCCAGCCAAGGCTCTGCAGTTTTTGGATGCCTAGGGAGGAATTTCTCACCCCCTCCCCCCAAGGCCCGATTAACCAGGCGTGGCCCTGAAGACCCGCCTGGTGTGGGGGGAATCATGCTCTCCTGGACAAAGTGGTCAGCCCAGGGTCCTATGGCTAGCTGTCCTGCCCAGAGCCCCCATCATACCAGTCAAAAGCCCACGAAATCCTGGCATGTGGAGTGTTCTGGTCCCAGCCGAGCCTCTGTGGTTTTTGGATGCCTAGGAAGGATTTCTCACCCCCTCCCCCCAGGGCCCGATTAACCAGGCGTGGCCCTGAAGACCCGCCTGGTGTGGGGGAATCTTGTTCCCCTGGACTAAGTGGTCAGCCCAGGGGTCCTATGGCTAGCTGTCCTGCCCAGAGCCCCCAACATACCAGGCAAACACACCAAGAAATCCTGGCATTCGGAGTGTTCTGGGCCCAGCCAAGGCTCTGCAGTTTTTGGATGCCTAGGGAGGAATTTCTCACCCCCTCCCCCCAAGGCCCGATTAACCAGGCGTGGCCCTGAAGACCCGCCTGGTGTGGGGGGAATCATGCTCTCCTGGACAAAGTGGTCAGCCCAGGGTCCTATGGCTAGCTGTCCTGCCCAGAGCCCCCATCATACCAGTCAAAAGCCCACGAAATCCTGGCATGTGGAGTGTTCTGGTCCCAGCCGAGCCTCTGTGGTTTTTGGATGCCTAGGAAGGATTTCTCACCCCCTCCCCCCAGGGCCCGATTAACCAGGCGTGGCCCTGAAGACCCGCCTGGTGTGGGGGAATCTTGTTCCCCTGGACTAAGTGGTCAGCCCAGGGGTCCTATGGCTAGCTGTCCTGCCCAGAGCCCCCAACATACCAGGCAAACACACCAAGAAATCCTGGCATTCGGAGTGTTCTGGGCCCAGCCAAGGCTCTGCAGTTTTTGGATGCCTAGGGAGGAATTTCTCACCCCCTCCCCCCAAGGCCCGATTAACCAGGCGTGGCCCTGAAGACCCGCCTGGTGTGGGGGGAATCATGCTCTCCTGGACAAAGTGGTCAGCCCAGGGTCCTATGGCTAGCTGTCCTGCCCAGAGCCCCCATCATACCAGTCAAAAGCCCACGAAATCCTGGCATGTGGAGTGTTCTGGTCCCAGCCGAGCCTCTGTGGTTTTTGGATGCCTAGGAAGGATTTCTCACCCCCTCCCCCCAGGGCCCGATTAACCAGGCGTGGCCCTGAAGACCCGCCTGGTGTGGGGGAATCTTGTTCCCCTGGACTAAGTGGTCAGCCCAGGGGTCCTATGGCTAGCTGTCCTGCCCAGAGCCCCCAACATACCAGGCAAACACACCAAGAAATCCTGGCATTCGGAGTGTTCTGGGCCCAGCCAAGGCTCTGCAGTTTTTGGATGCCTAGGGAGGAATTTCTCACCCCCTCCCCCCAAGGCCCGATTAACCAGGCGTGGCCCTGAAGACCCGCCTGGTGTGGGGGGAATCATGCTCTCCTGGACAAAGTGGTCAGCCCAGGGTCCTATGGCTAGCTGTCCTGCCCAGAGCCCCCATCATACCAGTCAAAAGCCCACGAAATCCTGGCATGTGGAGTGTTCTGGTCCCAGCCGAGCCTCTGTGGTTTTTGGATGCCTAGGAAGGATTTCTCACCCCCTCCCCCCAGGGCCCGATTAACCAGGCGTGGCCCTGAAGACCCGCCTGGTGTGGGGGAATCTTGTTCCCCTGGACTAAGTGGTCAGCCCAGGGGTCCTATGGCTAGCTGTCCTGCCCAGAGCCCCCAACATACCAGGCAAACACACCAAGAAATCCTGGCATTCGGAGTGTTCTGGGCCCAGCCAAGGCTCTGCAGTTTTTGGATGCCTAGGGAGGAATTTCTCACCCCCTCCCCCCAAGGCCCGATTAACCAGGCGTGGCCCTGAAGACCCGCCTGGTGTGGGGGGAATCATGCTCTCCTGGACAAAGTGGTCAGCCCAGGGTCCTATGGCTAGCTGTCCTGCCCAGAGCCCCCATCATACCAGTCAAAAGCCCACGAAATCCTGGCATGTGGAGTGTTCTGGTCCCAGCCGAGCCTCTGTGGTTTTTGGATGCCTAGGAAGGATTTCTCACCCCCTCCCCCCAGGGCCCGATTAACCAGGCGTGGCCCTGAAGACCCGCCTGGTGTGGGGGAATCTTGTTCCCCTGGACTAAGTGGTCAGCCCAGGGGTCCTATGGCTAGCTGTCCTGCCCAGAGCCCCCAACATACCAGGCAAACACACCAAGAAATCCTGGCATTCGGAGTGTTCTGGGCCCAGCCAAGGCTCTGCAGTTTTTGGATGCCTAGGGAGGAATTTCTCACCCCCTCCCCCCAAGGCCCGATTAACCAGGCGTGGCCCTGAAGACCCGCCTGGTGTGGGGGGAATCATGCTCTCCTGGACAAAGTGGTCAGCCCAGGGTCCTATGGCTAGCTGTCCTGCCCAGAGCCCCCATCATACCAGTCAAAAGCCCACGAAATCCTGGCATGTGGAGTGTTCTGGTCCCAGCCGAGCCTCTGTGGTTTTTGGATGCCTAGGAAGGATTTCTCACCCCCTCCCCCCAGGGCCCGATTAACCAGGCGTGGCCCTGAAGACCCGCCTGGTGTGGGGGAATCTTGTTCCCCTGGACTAAGTGGTCAGCCCAGGGGTCCTATGGCTAGCTGTCCTGCCCAGAGCCCCCAACATACCAGGCAAACACACCAAGAAATCCTGGCATTCGGAGTGTTCTGGGCCCAGCCAAGGCTCTGCAGTTTTTGGATGCCTAGGGAGGAATTTCTCACCCCCTCCCCCCAAGGCCCGATTAACCAGGCGTGGCCCTGAAGACCCGCCTGGTGTGGGGGGAATCATGCTCTCCTGGACAAAGTGGTCAGCCCAGGGTCCTATGGCTAGCTGTCCTGCCCAGAGCCCCCATCATACCAGTCAAAAGCCCACGAAATCCTGGCATGTGGAGTGTTCTGGTCCCAGCCGAGCCTCTGTGGTTTTTGGATGCCTAGGAAGGATTTCTCACCCCCTCCCCCCAGGGCCCGATTAACCAGGCGTGGCCCTGAAGACCCGCCTGGTGTGGGGGAATCTTGTTCCCCTGGACTAAGTGGTCAGCCCAGGGGTCCTATGGCTAGCTGTCCTGCCCAGAGCCCCCAACATACCAGGCAAACACACCAAGAAATCCTGGCATTCGGAGTGTTCTGGGCCCAGCCAAGGCTCTGCAGTTTTTGGATGCCTAGGGAGGAATTTCTCACCCCCTCCCCCCAAGGCCCGATTAACCAGGCGTGGCCCTGAAGACCCGCCTGGTGTGGGGGGAATCATGCTCTCCTGGACAAAGTGGTCAGCCCAGGGTCCTATGGCTAGCTGTCCTGCCCAGAGCCCCCATCATACCAGTCAAAAGCCCACGAAATCCTGGCATGTGGAGTGTTCTGGTCCCAGCCGAGCCTCTGTGGTTTTTGGATGCCTAGGAAGGATTTCTCACCCCCTCCCCCCAGGGCCCGATTAACCAGGCGTGGCCCTGAAGACCCGCCTGGTGTGGGGGAATCTTGTTCCCCTGGACTAAGTGGTCAGCCCAGGGGTCCTATGGCTAGCTGTCCTGCCCAGAGCCCCCAACATACCAGGCAAACACACCAAGAAATCCTGGCATTCGGAGTGTTCTGGGCCCAGCCAAGGCTCTGCAGTTTTTGGATGCCTAGGGAGGAATTTCTCACCCCCTCCCCCCAAGGCCCGATTAACCAGGCGTGGCCCTGAAGACCCGCCTGGTGTGGGGGGAATCATGCTCTCCTGGACAAAGTGGTCAGCCCAGGGTCCTATGGCTAGCTGTCCTGCCCAGAGCCCCCATCATACCAGTCAAAAGCCCACGAAATCCTGGCATGTGGAGTGTTCTGGTCCCAGCCGAGCCTCTGTGGTTTTTGGATGCCTAGGAAGGATTTCTCACCCCCTCCCCCCAGGGCCCGATTAACCAGGCGTGGCCCTGAAGACCCGCCTGGTGTGGGGGAATCTTGTTCCCCTGGACTAAGTGGTCAGCCCAGGGGTCCTATGGCTAGCTGTCCTGCCCAGAGCCCCCAACATACCAGGCAAACACACCAAGAAATCCTGGCATTCGGAGTGTTCTGGGCCCAGCCAAGGCTCTGCAGTTTTTGGATGCCTAGGGAGGAATTTCTCACCCCCTCCCCCCAAGGCCCGATTAACCAGGCGTGGCCCTGAAGACCCGCCTGGTGTGGGGGGAATCATGCTCTCCTGGACAAAGTGGTCAGCCCAGGGTCCTATGGCTAGCTGTCCTGCCCAGAGCCCCCATCATACCAGTCAAAAGCCCACGAAATCCTGGCATGTGGAGTGTTCTGGTCCCAGCCGAGCCTCTGTGGTTTTTGGATGCCTAGGAAGGATTTCTCACCCCCTCCCCCCAGGGCCCGATTAACCAGGCGTGGCCCTGAAGACCCGCCTGGTGTGGGGGAATCTTGTTCCCCTGGACTAAGTGGTCAGCCCAGGGGTCCTATGGCTAGCTGTCCTGCCCAGAGCCCCCAACATACCAGGCAAACACACCAAGAAATCCTGGCATTCGGAGTGTTCTGGGCCCAGCCAAGGCTCTGCAGTTTTTGGATGCCTAGGGAGGAATTTCTCACCCCCTCCCCCCAAGGCCCGATTAACCAGGCGTGGCCCTGAAGACCCGCCTGGTGTAGGGGGAATCATGCTCTCCTGGACAAAGTGGTCAGCCCAGGGTCCTATGGCTAGCTGTCCTGCCCAGAGCCCCCATCATACCAGTCAAAAGCCCACGAAATCCTGGCATGTGGAGTGTTCTGGTCCCAGCCGAGCCTCTGTGGTTTTTGGATGCCTAGGAAGGATTTCTCACCCCCTCCCCCCAGGGCCCGATTAACCAGGCGTGGCCCTGAAGACCCGCCTGGTGTGGGGGAATCTTGTTCCCCTGGACTAAGTGGTCAGCCCAGGGGTCCTATGGCTAGCTGTCCTGCCCAGAGCCCCCAACATACCAGGCAAACACACCAAGAAATCCTGGCATTCGGAGTGTTCTGGGCCCAGCCAAGGCTCTGCAGTTTTTGGATGCCTAGGGAGGAATTTCTCACCCCCTCCCCCCAAGGCCCGATTAACCAGGCGTGGCCCTGAAGACCCGCCTGGTGTGGGGGGAATCATGCTCTCCTGGACAAAGTGGTCAGCCCAGGGTCCTATGGCTAGCTGTCCTGCCCAGAGCCCCCATCATACCAGTCAAAAGCCCACGAAATCCTGGCATGTGGAGTGTTCTGGTCCCAGCCGAGCCTCTGTGGTTTTTGGATGCCTAGGAAGGATTTCTCACCCCCTCCCCCCAGGGCCCGATTAACCAGGCGTGGCCCTGAAGACCCGCCTGGTGTGGGGGAATCTTGTTCCCCTGGACTAAGTGGTCAGCCCAGGGGTCCTATGGCTAGCTGTCCTGCCCAGAGCCCCCAACATACCAGGCAAACACACCAAGAAATCCTGGCATTCGGAGTGTTCTGGGCCCAGCCAAGGCTCTGCAGTTTTTGGATGCCTAGGGAGGAATTTCTCACCCCCTCCCCCCAAGGCCCGATTAACCAGGCGTGGCCCTGAAGACCCGCCTGGTGTGGGGGGAATCATGCTCTCCTGGACAAAGTGGTCAGCCCAGGGTCCTATGGCTAGCTGTCCTGCCCAGAGCCCCCATCATACCAGTCAAAAGCCCACGAAATCCTGGCATGTGGAGTGTTCTGGTCCCAGCCGAGCCTCTGTGGTTTTTGGATGCCTAGGAAGGATTTCTCACCCCCTCCCCCCAGGGCCCGATTAACCAGGCGTGGCCCTGAAGACCCGCCTGGTGTGGGGGAATCTTGTTCCCCTGGACTAAGTGGTCAGCCCAGGGGTCCTATGGCTAGCTGTCCTGCCCAGAGCCCCCAACATACCAGGCAAACACACCAAGAAATCCTGGCATTCGGAGTGTTCTGGGCCCAGCCAAGGCTCTGCAGTTTTTGGATGCCTAGGGAGGAATTTCTCACCCCCTCCCCCCAAGGCCCGATTAACCAGGCGTGGCCCTGAAGACCCGCCTGGTGTGGGGGGAATCATGCTCTCCTGGACAAAGTGGTCAGCCCAGGGTCCTATGGCTAGCTGTCCTGCCCAGAGCCCCCATCATACCAGTCAAAAGCCCACGAAATCCTGGCATGTGGAGTGTTCTGGTCCCAGCCGAGCCTCTGTGGTTTTTGGATGCCTAGGAAGGATTTCTCACCCCCTCCCCCCAGGGCCCGATTAACCAGGCGTGGCCCTGAAGACCCGCCTGGTGTGGGGGAATCTTGTTCCCCTGGACTAAGTGGTCAGCCCAGGGGTCCTATGGCTAGCTGTCCTGCCCAGAGCCCCCAACATACCAGGCAAACACACCAAGAAATCCTGGCATTCGGAGTGTTCTGGGCCCAGCCAAGGCTCTGCAGTTTTTGGATGCCTAGGGAGGAATTTCTCACCCCCTCCCCCCAAGGCCCGATTAACCAGGCGTGGCCCTGAAGACCCGCCTGGTGTGGGGGGAATCATGCTCTCCTGGACAAAGTGGTCAGCCCAGGGTCCTATGGCTAGCTGTCCTGCCCAGAGCCCCCATCATACCAGTCAAAAGCCCACGAAATCCTGGCATGTGGAGTGTTCTGGTCCCAGCCGAGCCTCTGTGGTTTTTGGATGCCTAGGAAGGATTTCTCACCCCCTCCCCCCAGGGCCCGATTAACCAGGCGTGGCCCTGAAGACCCGCCTGGTGTGGGGGAATCTTGTTCCCCTGGACTAAGTGGTCAGCCCAGGGGTCCTATGGCTAGCTGTCCTGCCCAGAGCCCCCAACATACCAGGCAAACACACCAAGAAATCCTGGCATTCGGAGTGTTCTGGGCCCAGCCAAGGCTCTGCAGTTTTTGGATGCCTAGGGAGGAATTTCTCACCCCCTCCCCCCAAGGCCCGATTAACCAGGCGTGGCCCTGAAGACCCGCCTGGTGTGGGGGGAATCATGCTCTCCTGGACAAAGTGGTCAGCCCAGGGTCCTATGGCTAGCTGTCCTGCCCAGAGCCCCCATCATACCAGTCAAAAGCCCACGAAATCCTGGCATGTGGAGTGTTCTGGTCCCAGCCGAGCCTCTGTGGTTTTTGGATGCCTAGGAAGGATTTCTCACCCCCTCCCCCCAGGGCCCGATTAACCAGGCGTGGCCCTGAAGACCCGCCTGGTGTGGGGGAATCTTGTTCCCCTGGACTAAGTGGTCAGCCCAGGGGTCCTATGGCTAGCTGTCCTGCCCAGAGCCCCCAACATACCAGGCAAACACACCAAGAAATCCTGGCATTCGGAGTGTTCTGGGCCCAGCCAAGGCTCTGCAGTTTTTGGATGCCTAGGGAGGAATTTCTCACCCCCTCCCCCCAAGGCCCGATTAACCAGGCGTGGCCCTGAAGACCCGCCTGGTGTGGGGGGAATCATGCTCTCCTGGACAAAGTGGTCAGCCCAGGGTCCTATGGCTAGCTGTCCTGCCCAGAGCCCCCATCATACCAGTCAAAAGCCCACGAAATCCTGGCATGTGGAGTGTTCTGGTCCCAGCCGAGCCTCTGTGGTTTTTGGATGCCTAGGAAGGATTTCTCACCCCCTCCCCCCAGGGCCCGATTAACCAGGCGTGGCCCTGAAGACCCGCCTGGTGTGGGGGAATCTTGTTCCCCTGGACTAAGTGGTCAGCCCAGGGGTCCTATGGCTAGCTGTCCTGCCCAGAGCCCCCAACATACCAGGCAAACACACCAAGAAATCCTGGCATTCGGAGTGTTCTGGGCCCAGCCAAGGCTCTGCAGTTTTTGGATGCCTAGGGAGGAATTTCTCACCCCCTCCCCCCAAGGCCCGATTAACCAGGCGTGGCCCTGAAGACCCGCCTGGTGTGGGGGGAATCATGCTCTCCTGGACAAAGTGGTCAGCCCAGGGTCCTATGGCTAGCTGTCCTGCCCAGAGCCCCCATCATACCAGTCAAAAGCCCACGAAATCCTGGCATGTGGAGTGTTCTGGTCCCAGCCGAGCCTCTGTGGTTTTTGGATGCCTAGGAAGGATTTCTCACCCCCTCCCCCCAGGGCCCGATTAACCAGGCGTGGCCCTGAAGACCCGCCTGGTGTGGGGGAATCTTGTTCCCCTGGACTAAGTGGTCAGCCCAGGGGTCCTATGGCTAGCTGTCCTGCCCAGAGCCCCCAACATACCAGGCAAACACACCAAGAAATCCTGGCATTCGGAGTGTTCTGGGCCCAGCCAAGGCTCTGCAGTTTTTGGATGCCTAGGGAGGAATTTCTCACCCCCTCCCCCCAAGGCCCGATTAACCAGGCGTGGCCCTGAAGACCCGCCTGGTGTGGGGGGAATCATGCTCTCCTGGACAAAGTGGTCAGCCCAGGGTCCTATGGCTAGCTGTCCTGCCCAGAGCCCCCATCATACCAGTCAAAAGCCCACGAAATCCTGGCATGTGGAGTGTTCTGGTCCCAGCCGAGCCTCTGTGGTTTTTGGATGCCTAGGAAGGATTTCTCACCCCCTCCCCCCAGGGCCCGATTAACCAGGCGTGGCCCTGAAGACCCGCCTGGTGTGGGGGAATCTTGTTCCCCTGGACTAAGTGGTCAGCCCAGGGGTCCTATGGCTAGCTGTCCTGCCCAGAGCCCCCAACATACCAGGCAAACACACCAAGAAATCCTGGCATTCGGAGTGTTCTGGGCCCAGCCAAGGCTCTGCAGTTTTTGGATGCCTAGGGAGGAATTTCTCACCCCCTCCCCCCAAGGCCCGATTAACCAGGCGTGGCCCTGAAGACCCGCCTGGTGTGGGGGGAATCATGCTCTCCTGGACAAGTGGTCAGCCCAGGGTCCTATGGCTAGCTGTCCTGCCCAGAGCCCCCATCATACCAGTCAAAAGCCCACGAAATCCTGGCATGTGGAGTGTTCTGGTCCCAGCCGAGCCTCTGTGGTTTTTGGATGCCTAGGAAGGATTTCTCACCCCCTCCCCCCAGGGCCCGATTAACCAGGCGTGGCCCTGAAGACCCGCCTGGTGTGGGGGAATCTTGTTCCCCTGGACTAAGTGGTCAGCCCAGGGGTCCTATGGCTAGCTGTCCTGCCCAGAGCCCCCAACATACCAGGCAAACACACCAAGAAATCCTGGCATTCGGAGTGTTCTGGGCCCAGCCAAGGCTCTGCAGTTTTTGGATGCCTAGGGAGGAATTTCTCACCCCCTCCCCCCAAGGCCCGATTAACCAGGCGTGGCCCTGAAGACCCGCCTGGTGTGGGGGGAATCATGCTCTCCTGGACAAAGTGGTCAGCCCAGGGTCCTATGGCTAGCTGTCCTGCCCAGAGCCCCCATCATACCAGTCAAAAGCCCACGAAATCCTGGCATGTGGAGTGTTCTGGTCCCAGCCGAGCCTCTGTGGTTTTTGGATGCCTAGGAAGGATTTCTCACCCCCTCCCCCCAGGGCCCGATTAACCAGGCGTGGCCCTGAAGACCCGCCTGGTGTGGGGGGAATCTTGTTCCCCTGGACTAAGTGGTCAGCCCAGGGGTCCTATGGCTAGCTGTCCTGCCCAGAGCCCCCAACATACCAGGCAAACACACCAAGAAATCCTGGCATTCGGAGTGTTCTGGGCCCAGCCAAGGCTCTGCAGTTTTTGGATGCCTAGGGAGGAATTTCTCACCCCCTCCCCCCAAGGCCCGATTAACCAGGCGTGGCCCTGAAGACCCGCCTGGTGTGGGGGGAATCATGCTCTCCTGGACAAAGTGGTCAGCCCAGGGTCCTATGGCTAGCTGTCCTGCCCAGAGCCCCCATCATACCAGTCAAAAGCCCACGAAATCCTGGCATGTGGAGTGTTCTGGTCCCAGCCGAGCCTCTGTGGTTTTTGGATGCCTAGGAAGGATTTCTCACCCCCTCCCCCCAGGGCCCGATTAACCAGGCGTGGCCCTGAAGACCCGCCTGGTGTGGGGGAATCTTGTTCCCCTGGACTAAGTGGTCAGCCCAGGGGTCCTATGGCTAGCTGTCCTGCCCAGAGCCCCCAACATACCAGGCAAACACACCAAGAAATCCTGGCATTCGGAGTGTTCTGGGCCCAGCCAAGGCTCTGCAGTTTTTGGATGCCTAGGGAGGAATTTCTCACCCCCTCCCCCCAAGGCCCGATTAACCAGGCGTGGCCCTGAAGACCCGCCTGGTGTAGGGGGAATCATGCTCTCCTGGACAAAGTGGTCAGCCCAGGGTCCTATGGCTAGCTGTCCTGCCCAGAGCCCCCATCATACCAGTCAAAAGCCCACGAAATCCTGGCATGTGGAGTGTTCTGGTCCCAGCCGAGCCTCTGTGGTTTTTGGATGCCTAGGAAGGATTTCTCACCCCCTCCCCCCAGGGCCCGATTAACCAGGCGTGGCCCTGAAGACCCGCCTGGTGTGGGGGAATCTTGTTCCCCTGGACTAAGTGGTCAGCCCAGGGGTCCTATGGCTAGCTGTCCTGCCCAGAGCCCCCAACATACCAGGCAAACACACCAAGAAATCCTGGCATTCGGAGTGTTCTGGGCCCAGCCAAGGCTCTGCAGTTTTTTGGATGCCTAGGGAGGAATTTCTCACCCCCTCCCCCCCAAGGCCCGATTAACCAGGCGTGGCCCTGAAGACCCGCCTGGTGTGGGGGGAATCATGCTCTCCTGGACAAAGTGGTCAGCCCAGGGTCCTATGGCTAGCTGTCCTGCCCAGAGCCCCCATCATACCAGTCAAAAGCCCACGAAATCCTGGCATGTGGAGTGTTCTGGTCCCAGCCGAGCCTCTGTGGTTTTTGGATGCCTAGGAAGGATTTCTCACCCCCTCCCCCCAGGGCCCGATTAACCAGGCGTGGCCCTGAAGACCCGCCTGGTGTGGGGGAATCTTGTTCCCCTGGACTAAGTGGTCAGCCCAGGGGTCCTATGGCTAGCTGTCCTGCCCAGAGCCCCCAACATACCAGGCAAACACACCAAGAAATCCTGGCATTCGGAGTGTTCTGGGCCCAGCCAAGGCTCTGCAGTTTTTGGATGCCTAGGGAGGAATTTCTCACCCCCTCCCCCCAAGGCCCGATTAACCAGGCGTGGCCCTGAAGACCCGCCTGGTGTGGGGGGAATCATGCTCTCCTGGACAAAGTGGTCAGCCCAGGGTCCTATGGCTAGCTGTCCTGCCCAGAGCCCCCATCATACCAGTCAAAAGCCCACGAAATCCTGGCATGTGGAGTGTTCTGGTCCCAGCCGAGCCTCTGTGGTTTTTGGATGCCTAGGAAGGATTTCTCACCCCCTCCCCCCAGGGCCCGATTAACCAGGCGTGGCCCTGAAGACCCGCCTGGTGTGGGGGAATCTTGTTCCCCTGGACTAAGTGGTCAGCCCAGGGGTCCTATGGCTAGCTGTCCTGCCCAGAGCCCCCAACATACCAGGCAAACACACCAAGAAATCCTGGCATTCGGAGTGTTCTGGGCCCAGCCAAGGCTCTGCAGTTTTTGGATGCCTAGGGAGGAATTTCTCACCCCCTCCCCCCAAGGCCCGATTAACCAGGCGTGGCCCTGAAGACCCGCCTGGTGTGGGGGGAATCATGCTCTCCTGGACAAAGTGGTCAGCCCAGGGTCCTATGGCTAGCTGTCCTGCCCAGAGCCCCCATCATACCAGTCAAAAGCCCACGAAATCCTGGCATGTGGAGTGTTCTGGTCCCAGCCGAGCCTCTGTGGTTTTTGGATGCCTAGGAAGGATTTCTCACCCCCTCCCCCCAGGGCCCGATTAACCAGGCGTGGCCCTGAAGACCCGCCTGGTGTGGGGGAATCTTGTTCCCCTGGACTAAGTGGTCAGCCCAGGGGTCCTATGGCTAGCTGTCCTGCCCAGAGCCCCCAACATACCAGGCAAACACACCAAGAAATCCTGGCATTCGGAGTGTTCTGGGCCCAGCCAAGGCTCTGCAGTTTTTGGATGCCTAGGGAGGAATTTCTCACCCCCTCCCCCCAAGGCCCGATTAACCAGGCGTGGCCCTGAAGACCCGCCTGGTGTGGGGGGAATCATGCTCTCCTGGACAAAGTGGTCAGCCCAGGGTCCTATGGCTAGCTGTCCTGCCCAGAGCCCCCATCATACCAGTCAAAAGCCCACGAAATCCTGGCATGTGGAGTGTTCTGGTCCCAGCCGAGCCTCTGTGGTTTTTGGATGCCTAGGAAGGATTTCTCACCCCCTCCCCCCAGGGCCCGATTAACCAGGCGTGGCCCTGAAGACCCGCCTGGTGTGGGGGAATCTTGTTCCCCTGGACTAAGTGGTCAGCCCAGGGGTCCTATGGCTAGCTGTCCTGCCCAGAGCCCCCAACATACCAGGCAAACACACCAAGAAATCCTGGCATTCGGAGTGTTCTGGGCCCAGCCAAGGCTCTGCAGTTTTTGGATGCCTAGGGAGGAATTTCTCACCCCCTCCCCCCAAGGCCCGATTAACCAGGCGTGGCCCTGAAGACCCGCCTGGTGTGGGGGGAATCATGCTCTCCTGGACAAAGTGGTCAGCCCAGGGTCCTATGGCTAGCTGTCCTGCCCAGAGCCCCCATCATACCAGTCAAAAGCCCACGAAATCCTGGCATGTGGAGTGTTCTGGTCCCAGCCGAGCCTCTGTGGTTTTTGGATGCCTAGGAAGGATTTCTCACCCCCTCCCCCCAGGGCCCGATTAACCAGGCGTGGCCCTGAAGACCCGCCTGGTGTGGGGGAATCTTGTTCCCCTGGACTAAGTGGTCAGCCCAGGGGTCCTATGGCTAGCTGTCCTGCCCAGAGCCCCCAACATACCAGGCAAACACACCAAGAAATCCTGGCATTCGGAGTGTTCTGGGCCCAGCCAAGGCTCTGCAGTTTTTGGATGCCTAGGGAGGAATTTCTCACCCCCTCCCCCCAAGGCCCGATTAACCAGGCGTGGCCCTGAAGACCCGCCTGGTGTGGGGGGAATCATGCTCTCCTGGACAAAGTGGTCAGCCCAGGGTCCTATGGCTAGCTGTCCTGCCCAGAGCCCCCATCATACCAGTCAAAAGCCCACGAAATCCTGGCATGTGGAGTGTTCTGGTCCCAGCCGAGCCTCTGTGGTTTTTGGATGCCTAGGAAGGATTTCTCACCCCCTCCCCCCAGGGCCCGATTAACCAGGCGTGGCCCTGAAGACCCGCCTGGTGTGGGGGAATCTTGTTCCCCTGGACTAAGTGGTCAGCCCAGGGGTCCTATGGCTAGCTGTCCTGCCCAGAGCCCCCAACATACCAGGCAAACACACCAAGAAATCCTGGCATTCGGAGTGTTCTGGGCCCAGCCAAGGCTCTGCAGTTTTTGGATGCCTAGGGAGGAATTTCTCACCCCCTCCCCCCAAGGCCCGATTAACCAGGCGTGGCCCTGAAGACCCGCCTGGTGTAGGGGGAATCATGCTCTCCTGGACAAAGTGGTCAGCCCAGGGTCCTATGGCTAGCTGTCCTGCCCAGAGCCCCCATCATACCAGTCAAAAGCCCACGAAATCCTGGCATGTGGAGTGTTCTGGTCCCAGCCGAGCCTCTGTGGTTTTTGGATGCCTAGGAAGGATTTCTCACCCCCTCCCCCCAGGGCCCGATTAACCAGGCGTGGCCCTGAAGACCCGCCTGGTGTGGGGGAATCTTGTTCCCCTGGACTAAGTGGTCAGCCCAGGGGTCCTATGGCTAGCTGTCCTGCCCAGAGCCCCCAACATACCAGGCAAACACACCAAGAAATCCTGGCATTCGGAGTGTTCTGGGCCCAGCCAAGGCTCTGCAGTTTTTGGATGCCTAGGGAGGAATTTCTCACCCCCTCCCCCCAAGGCCCGATTAACCAGGCGTGGCCCTGAAGACCCGCCTGGTGTGGGGGGAATCATGCTCTCCTGGACAAAGTGGTCAGCCCAGGGTCCTATGGCTAGCTGTCCTGCCCAGAGCCCCCATCATACCAGTCAAAAGCCCACGAAATCCTGGCATGTGGAGTGTTCTGGTCCCAGCCGAGCCTCTGTGGTTTTTGGATGCCTAGGAAGGATTTCTCACCCCCTCCCCCCAGGGCCCGATTAACCAGGCGTGGCCCTGAAGACCCGCCTGGTGTGGGGGAATCTTGTTCCCCTGGACTAAGTGGTCAGCCCAGGGGTCCTATGGCTAGCTGTCCTGCCCAGAGCCCCCAACATACCAGGCAAACACACCAAGAAATCCTGGCATTCGGAGTGTTCTGGGCCCAGCCAAGGCTCTGCAGTTTTTGGATGCCTAGGGAGGAATTTCTCACCCCCTCCCCCCAAGGCCCGATTAACCAGGCGTGGCCCTGAAGACCCGCCTGGTGTGGGGGGAATCATGCTCTCCTGGACAAAGTGGTCAGCCCAGGGTCCTATGGCTAGCTGTCCTGCCCAGAGCCCCCATCATACCAGTCAAAAGCCCACGAAATCCTGGCATGTGGAGTGTTCTGGTCCCAGCCGAGCCTCTGTGGTTTTTGGATGCCTAGGAAGGATTTCTCACCCCCTCCCCCCAGGGCCCGATTAACCAGGCGTGGCCCTGAAGACCCGCCTGGTGTGGGGGAATCTTGTTCCCCTGGACTAAGTGGTCAGCCCAGGGGTCCTATGGCTAGCTGTCCTGCCCAGAGCCCCCAACATACCAGGCAAACACACCAAGAAATCCTGGCATTCGGAGTGTTCTGGGCCCAGCCAAGGCTCTGCAGTTTTTGGATGCCTAGGGAGGAATTTCTCACCCCCTCCCCCCAAGGCCCGATTAACCAGGCGTGGCCCTGAAGACCCGCCTGGTGTGGGGGGAATCATGCTCTCCTGGACAAAGTGGTCAGCCCAGGGTCCTATGGCTAGCTGTCCTGCCCAGAGCCCCCATCATACCAGTCAAAAGCCCACGAAATCCTGGCATGTGGAGTGTTCTGGTCCCAGCCGAGCCTCTGTGGTTTTTGGATGCCTAGGAAGGATTTCTCACCCCCTCCCCCCAGGGCCCGATTAACCAGGCGTGGCCCTGAAGACCCGCCTGGTGTGGGGGAATCTTGTTCCCCTGGACTAAGTGGTCAGCCCAGGGGTCCTATGGCTAGCTGTCCTGCCCAGAGCCCCCAACATACCAGGCAAACACACCAAGAAATCCTGGCATTCGGAGTGTTCTGGGCCCAGCCAAGGCTCTGCAGTTTTTGGATGCCTAGGGAGGAATTTCTCACCCCCTCCCCCCAAGGCCCGATTAACCAGGCGTGGCCCTGAAGACCCGCCTGGTGTGGGGGGAATCATGCTCTCCTGGACAAAGTGGTCAGCCCAGGGTCCTATGGCTAGCTGTCCTGCCCAGAGCCCCCATCATACCAGTCAAAAGCCCACGAAATCCTGGCATGTGGAGTGTTCTGGTCCCAGCCGAGCCTCTGTGGTTTTTGGATGCCTAGGAAGGATTTCTCACCCCCTCCCCCCAGGGCCCGATTAACCAGGCGTGGCCCTGAAGACCCGCCTGGTGTGGGGGAATCTTGTTCCCCTGGACTAAGTGGTCAGCCCAGGGGTCCTATGGCTAGCTGTCCTGCCCAGAGCCCCCAACATACCAGGCAAACACACCAAGAAATCCTGGCATTCGGAGTGTTCTGGGCCCAGCCAAGGCTCTGCAGTTTTTGGATGCCTAGGGAGGAATTTCTCACCCCCTCCCCCCAAGGCCCGATTAACCAGGCGTGGCCCTGAAGACCCGCCTGGTGTGGGGGGAATCATGCTCTCCTGGACAAAGTGGTCAGCCCAGGGTCCTATGGCTAGCTGTCCTGCCCAGAGCCCCCATCATACCAGTCAAAAGCCCACGAAATCCTGGCATGTGGAGTGTTCTGGTCCCAGCCGAGCCTCTGTGGTTTTTGGATGCCTAGGAAGGATTTCTCACCCCCTCCCCCCAGGGCCCGATTAACCAGGCGTGGCCCTGAAGACCCGCCTGGTGTGGGGGAATCTTGTTCCCCTGGACTAAGTGGTCAGCCCAGGGGTCCTATGGCTAGCTGTCCTGCCCAGAGCCCCCAACATACCAGGCAAACACACCAAGAAATCCTGGCATTCGGAGTGTTCTGGGCCCAGCCAAGGCTCTGCAGTTTTTGGATGCCTAGGGAGGAATTTCTCACCCCCTCCCCCCAAGGCCCGATTAACCAGGCGTGGCCCTGAAGACCCGCCTGGTGTGGGGGGAATCATGCTCTCCTGGACAAAGTGGTCAGCCCAGGGTCCTATGGCTAGCTGTCCTGCCCAGAGCCCCCATCATACCAGTCAAAAGCCCACGAAATCCTGGCATGTGGAGTGTTCTGGTCCCAGCCGAGCCTCTGTGGTTTTTGGATGCCTAGGAAGGATTTCTCACCCCCTCCCCCCAGGGCCCGATTAACCAGGCGTGGCCCTGAAGACCCGCCTGGTGTGGGGGAATCTTGTTCCCCTGGACTAAGTGGTCAGCCCAGGGGTCCTATGGCTAGCTGTCCTGCCCAGAGCCCCCAACATACCAGGCAAACACACCAAGAAATCCTGGCATTCGGAGTGTTCTGGGCCCAGCCAAGGCTCTGCAGTTTTTGGATGCCTAGGGAGGAATTTCTCACCCCCTCCCCCCAAGGCCCGATTAACCAGGCGTGGCCCTGAAGACCCGCCTGGTGTGGGGGGAATCATGCTCTCCTGGACAAAGTGGTCAGCCCAGGGTCCTATGGCTAGCTGTCCTGCCCAGAGCCCCCATCATACCAGTCAAAAGCCCACGAAATCCTGGCATGTGGAGTGTTCTGGTCCCAGCCGAGCCTCTGTGGTTTTTGGATGCCTAGGAAGGATTTCTCACCCCCTCCCCCCAGGGCCCGATTAACCAGGCGTGGCCCTGAAGACCCGCCTGGTGTGGGGGAATCTTGTTCCCCTGGACTAAGTGGTCAGCCCAGGGGTCCTATGGCTAGCTGTCCTGCCCAGAGCCCCCAACATACCAGGCAAACACACCAAGAAATCCTGGCATTCGGAGTGTTCTGGGCCCAGCCAAGGCTCTGCAGTTTTTGGATGCCTAGGGAGGAATTTCTCACCCCCTCCCCCCAAGGCCCGATTAACCAGGCGTGGCCCTGAAGACCCGCCTGGTGTGGGGGGAATCATGCTCTCCTGGACAAAGTGGTCAGCCCAGGGTCCTATGGCTAGCTGTCCTGCCCAGAGCCCCCATCATACCAGTCAAAAGCCCACGAAATCCTGGCATGTGGAGTGTTCTGGTCCCAGCCGAGCCTCTGTGGTTTTTGGATGCCTAGGAAGGATTTCTCACCCCCTCCCCCCAGGGCCCGATTAACCAGGCGTGGCCCTGAAGACCCGCCTGGTGTGGGGGAATCTTGTTCCCCTGGACTAAGTGGTCAGCCCAGGGGTCCTATGGCTAGCTGTCCTGCCCAGAGCCCCCAACATACCAGGCAAACACACCAAGAAATCCTGGCATTCGGAGTGTTCTGGGCCCAGCCAAGGCTCTGTAGTTTTTGGATGCCTAGGGAGGAATTTCTCACCCCCTCCCCCCAAGGCCCGATTAACCAGGCGTGGCCCTGAAGACCCGCCTGGTGTGGGGGGAATCATGCTCTCCTGGACAAAGTGGTCAGCCCAGGGTCCTATGGCTAGCTGTCCTGCCCAGAGCCCCCATCATACCAGTCAAAAGCCCACGAAATCCTGGCATGTGGAGTGTTCTGGTCCCAGCCGAGCCTCTGTGGTTTTTGGATGCCTAGGAAGGATTTCTCCTATACTTTATATTTTAACACATTTTTTATGAAAGAAACTATTGAAATGTAGAAAATAGAATAAAATTATTTTCTTGATGTGCAATCTCACCAATCAGGACATATTATTATGTGCATTATAATAACCTTCTGTGTTACTAACAACTGTCTTCCCCTATCCCAATTCACATGTTGAAGGTATAATTCTTTATAGAATGTAACTGTATTTGAACACAGAGACTTATTTTAAATAAAATGAGTACATAAGGATAGAGTTCTAATCCATTATAACTGGTGACCATATAAAAAGAGGACAATCTTTGCTATTCATGCAGCTGACCCTAGATCAATTCTTGGCACCAAATATGGTCCGCCTAGAAAAGCCAGGAGTAAACTCTGAGAACAGCTGATGTACCCTCCCTCGATGTGCCCCCAGTCCCCAGCATAAAAAGAAGAGGAGACTATCAGAATGGGTGCACTTGGGAAAAAAGTCATGTAAACACACAGCAAGGTAAGAACCAACTGCATGCAAGTCAAGGAATGAGGTTTCAAGATGTATCAAATTTGCTGGACCAAGAGCATGCTGATCTCTCAAGCTCTAGAACTATGAGAAAATAAATGTACTTTCCAAATCACTTAGTCCAAAGGTTCTCAACCACCCAATATTTAAGTGTAAAATACTGAAAATCATTGACCTAGTCTATGGCATTTTCCCCTCATGGTACTTCAGTAAATTAATACAAACACATATAAGATACACATACAATCATAAATCTTTCAGTATGATATTAATTTGGCCATAAAGATATATCCTATTTCTTTAACTAGTAACTTCCTTAAAGAAAACATATAATGTCCAGAAGGTAAATTAAAATGATCTGGATAAAAAAAAAATGATCTGGATCACTTATTAGGGAATGCAAATCAAAAAAATAAATATCACCTTACACAAGTGAAATACCCACATCACAAAGAGTAAAAGCAACCAGTATGGGCATGGAAGAGAAGAAAAAGGGATTTTCATTCACTGCTGGTGGGAATGTCCACTGGCTCAGTCTTTTTGGGGACACAATATGGACAGTTCTCAAAACTAACAAATCCAAAACCAAACATTCCCACAAATTGAGCTTCCATATGATTCAACACTTCCACATCTTGGCATCTACCTCAAAGGTCCCAAAACTCTATTCAGAAAAAATAATTGTGGGGCCGGTGAGTTGGCGCTAGAGGTAAGGTGTCTGCCTTGCAAGTGCTAGCCAAGGAAGGATGGCGGTCTGATCCCCTGGCGTCCCATATGGTCACCCCAAGCCAGGGGCAATTTCTGAGTGCTTAGCCAGGAGTAACCCCTGAGCATCAAATGGGTGTGGCCCAAAAAAAAAAAGAAAAAGAAAAGATAATTGCACCACAATGTCCAAAGCAACACTATGCATAATAATGAAAATCTAGAAACAATCCAGTGTTCAAGAACAGATGACTAGATAAAAGAAGCTATGGTACATATAAACAGAGGCTTTAAGAAAAGATTAAATCATGCATTTTACTGTTAAAATCACTGTTAAAATGCTAAGTGCAGTAAGTCAGGAAAGGGTAGGTCAATAACATACAAAAAAGTGACTCAGGCCTCTCCGTAACACCATGGACAATGGTCAAATCAAAATGGATTAAAGACCTTGATATCAGACATGAAATCATAGATACATAGAGGAAAACAAAGGCAAAACAGTCCATGACATTGAGACCAAATGCATCTTCAAGGAGGAAACACCATTGTCTATGAACGTGAAAGCAGAGATAAACAAATAGAACTACATTAAACTGAGAAGCTTCTGCACTTCAAAGGAAACAATGACTATGATACAAAGGCTACCCACGGATTGAAAGAAACTATTCACTCAATACACATCTGATAAGGGGTAATATCTAAGATATACGAGGTGATGAAAGAACTCAACAAGAAAATAAAATCTAACACCATCCAAAACTGGGAAGAAGAAATGAACAGACATGTTCTCAAAGAAGAAATAGATGGCCAAAAGGCACATGAAAAAAAAGCTCCCCATCACTAATAATCAGGGAGATGCAAATTGAAACAACAATGAGGTACCAACTCATACCACAGATAAAGACTGGCACACATCATAAAGAACAACGATGGCAGGCATGGATGTGGAGAGAAAGTAACTCTTACTCATTGATAATGGGAATGCTGCTTGCTCCAGCCTTTCTGGAAAACGATATGGTATTCTTCAAAACACTGGAAAATGAACTCCCATAGGAGCCAGCAATACCACTCCTAGTAATATACCCTGGGAATACAAAATACACAATACAAAAATGTCCTCTGCTTTCCTATCTTCATTGCAGCACTACTGACAATCACCAGAATATGGAAGCAACCCAGGATCCCAACAGTGGATGAGTGGCTAAAGAAACTGGTACATCTTTAAAATGGAATACTACACAGCTGTTGGGAAAAATGAAGTCATGGAGTTTTCTTATGCATGAATGGACATGAGATTATTTTTTGAGGGAGAGGGTCACATCCGGCAGGGCTCAGGGGCTACTACTGGCTCTGCACTCAGAAGTCGCTCCTGGCAGGTTGGTGGGACCATATGGGATGCCGGGGAATCGAACTGGGGTCCGGCCGGGGTTGGCCACATGCAAGACAAACGACCTACCACTGTGTTATTGCTCCAGCTCTGGCATGGAGATTATTATTATGCTGAGTGAATGGGATAGAGGGAAGGATAGAACAGAATAATCGCACTCATCTGAGGGATGTAAGAAAAAAATAAGACAGCATGGTAATAATATTCAGAGATAATAGAGATGAGGATCAGGAGTCCTAGTCCACTGTAGGAAGCTTGATAGTTGGAACTGATCACTATGGACAAGAACTGGGTGCTGAAAAGGGATTTAGTGGCATGCATAGCACCCCTTCATGAACAATAGTGCAAACCACAGGGTGGGCAGAGAAAGAGAAAGAGAGAGAGAGGAAGAGAGAGAGGGAGAGAGGAGAGAGAGAAGGAAAGCGAGACAGAAGCAAAATGCCTGCTCTAGACACAGGTAGGAATGGGGGCACTGGAGGGAAATGGGGGATATTGGTGGCACTGGTGAAGTATAGTGTATATTCTCTGACTGAAATCCAACGATGAACAATTCTGCAACCGAGGTGGTTAAATAAAAAAATATATTTAAAAGGGAGGGGGACAGATACAGAATGATTTCCCTTATATGGGGGATATAAAGAAACAGTTTGGGATGGGGGAAGAGTGACAATACAATGGGTAGGGTGTTTGTTTTGCTTGCAGTCAACTTAGGAAACTCAACAGGAGTGTTCTCTGAGCAGAGGATTAGGAGTAAGCTCTGAGGACTGCTGGGTAGGAGAGGCCCAATAATCCCCTCCTCACAAGACAAAGAAACAGTGGGAGAATAATAAATGCCCAAAGCAAGAGAAATGGAGACCTGATCTTCAGTAGAGTTTATCATGGAATGGAGGGGGATGAAATGGAGAGACGATAGAGTGGAGGGGGGATGATGTGGTGGAAAAATGGTGGAGGGAAATACATTTTGGTGGTGGATGTGTTGTTGAAACTGCGCAAGGAGGGAGAAGAAGATTTGGGCCATACCTGGCCAGGGGTTACTCCTGGCTCTGCACTCATTTGCTGGTGGTGGGACTTGGGGAACTATTCTGGATGCCAGAGATTAAACTCAGGTCAGCAGTGTGCAAGGCAATTACTGTACTACTGCTTGGGATCCCATGTACTGGAATACTTTATATATAAAGGCCTACATTAGGGGTCTCAAACTCGTGGCCCGCGGGCCGTTTGCGGCCCTCCATACAACATTTTGTGGCCCTTCCCTAGAGGAATCTTTTTTTGTTTTGTTTTGTTTTAGTTGTTTGGGTCACACACCCCCAATGTTCAAGGCTTACTACTGACTTTGCACTCAAGGATCACCCGACTTTGCCTCCTGCGGCCCCCAGGTAAATTGAGTTTGAGACCCCTGGCCTACATCAATAAGTTTGTAAAACAGAATGCCTAAATTAAAACAAAAAAAGCATCCTACTTGGTTTTATTTATATTATACCATAAATATCGCCCTATTTATGAATGGCTATATAGACATTTGGATGTGAAAGATGTTTAAAAGTAACATTTACTTCATTATGTTCCTAATGGAGGACATTTGTAAGACCTCCTTTTTTGGTTGCCATAAGTCAATCCATACTGAACTTTCATACAGAAGAAATGCTTTTCCTGAATATTTACATATAAAAATTGACCAAAGGTTGAAGCAGTTTATCAAGATATATTTTAAGTCTTTTAATACATATTGCCAAATTGCCTTTCAGAAATCTATACCATATATATTTCATAGTACTTTATGAGACTGTCTGCCCATTTTGTGATGGCCTTACCCATACCACATATTTTCATTTAAAACATCTTTGCCAACAGAATTTTAAAATGAAACTTGACAAGCTGATTTTCAAGTTCATTGGAAAAGAAAATTTGAAAGAATAGCCTGGAATACTTAGAGAAAGACTAGCCGTGAGTGTGGATTTGCAATCATAGAGACCAAAATAATTTTCAAGTTATAGTTATTTAAATTATGCAATACAAAAACTAACACGTAGATAACATAGAATTTCACAACTATTGTTTGAAAATTGTTTGAATATTTTTATTGATAAAATACTTAAAATAAAATGTAAATGATCTCCTGTATCACTAAAGAAAAAGTGAGAGATGATCTTTGTACCATATTTGCAACAAAGAACACAAAGAAGTAATTTCTTTAAAAGAAAAGGCCAAGAAATATTGAAAGCATCTCAGCTGTAGAAATAACCTAGCTGATCCAAGTTAAAACAAAAATCTTTTATTTTTATATGTGTGTGCATGTATGCTCTGTATTGCTTAGTTTTTGATGAGGAATGATTGTTACATTATTTATAAAAGTATTAGCCAGGGTAGCATGTGGCACAGTTTGTCAAAATACATAATCAACATAAGATACACTATGGGTTCAATTTCTTGCACTCCCTAAACTAGGTGTATTGAAATAGGCCAAAAGTGAGGGGGCCAGAGAGATAACCTAGCACCAGAAAAGGTTCCTTATGTATTCCAAGAGTAATTTTTGAAAGGCTTTTTGTTTTATTTTGTAGTGGAGCCACACCCAGTGGTGATCAGGGCTAACCCATGACTCTGTGCTTAGAGATCACTCCTGGTGGAGCTTTGAGAACTTTATGAGGTTCAGGGGCTCAAACCTGGGGGGGTCAACTGTGTGCATGGCAAATGGTTCCCACAGAAAATTAAAAAAAAAGTCAAATTTCAATCTGCATTTAAAATTTTGCCTCTAAGAGTCATACCTGAAAATACTGAGGACTTACTCTGTCTCTCTGCTTAGGGATCACTCCAAGTGTTGCTCAGGGGACCATACATGGTAGATGGACCATATATAGATTGAACCTGGATCAGCTAAATGCAAGGCCTTCCCCTCTGTACTACTCTCTGGCTTCAACCTGTAATTTTTTTTAGTTATCAAGGTTAATTTTAACTTTACTGACAATTGTTTCTCTTTCCTTCCTCCTAATAGACTTATTTTACACACAGCCTATTGGGGACTCATATTTTTCATTTATTAGTACTTCACATATATTAGAGATAATTATCGTCATATATGCTGTAAATTTTTTCCCAGTTTGGCAAATTAACTTGAATTTTGTTAATGATTTCTGCTTTTATTTATATTTTGAAGCAGTAGTTCTATACCTTGAGTTTCATATGCATAACAACTTTTTTCCTACAAGTTTTCCTGGAATAATTCTGAAAAGCCTAACAATGGAAACCACTATAATATTTAAAATGAGAGAAGAATCTCATGCATTTGCAGTTTTCAACTATATTAGCACCATCTACTATACTACTCTTCCATTCTAAATCAGGTAAAGTGTCATCCTTGTCTTGCTCTATTTCTTACTTTATACTAGCATCTAACACAGAGTTCTGGTGATTACTCGATCTACCAGCTTATTCTTGTACTAACACTACTATCATAACATATACTAACTTAAAAATCTAGATGCCCTGAACATCACCAGGCAGTCAGGAGTAAGCCCTGAGCATGGTCAAATATTCTACCCACATAAAAAACTGTCCCCTGGTATTATAATTCTCAATTGGGAGTTCATGGTTGGGTAGGAATTTATTTATTTGTTTATTTTATTCTGTTGAGAAATATTTTATTTTACTTTAGGGTCTTGGGCAGCAACACTCAGGGGCAACACCAAGTTCTGTGTGCCAGAGGTTGAATCTGGGCCTAATGAAACAAATCATATATTCAGTCAGTAGGCTCTTTCTTTTGCCCCAGTACCTTTTTTTCTTTGCTTTTGTTTGAGAACTACACCTGGCTATGCTCAGAGGTCATTCCAGACTCACTATTAAGAGGTCACTCCCAGAAGTGTTAGGGATCAAATATGGGTCTCCCTCATGTAAAGAATAAACTTGGTTCATTGAATTTATTCATATCTTTCTGGCCTTGGAAATAATTCACATTTGGGGGGGGGGCAGATTAGGCTATACCTACCTGTGTTGTTTAGGGCTTAATCCTGGCTCGTGCTCAGGGATTATTCCTGGTGTTATAAAAGAAGAATCCTATTTGGCGCTGGGGATGGTGCTGGGGTTAACAGTATGTAAGGCAAGTGACTTCCTTAACTACCGTGTTTATTCGAGTATAAGGCACAGACTTTTCTACCAAAAAAAGAAATCAAAGTTTGGGTGTGCGTTATAAACGAGGGCTAGGGTGGGGTAGCAGTGGCAGCCGGTCCATTGAGGGCACAGGCAAATTGTGAGTTCACACTGCACTTTTTCCGTGAGGGTGAAGAAAAAAAAAACCTCAAGAAACCTGGCCTATGTCTCGTGACATCCTGGGTTCAAACATCATGGGAAGACATACCAAAAGAAATGATCATCAAGAGTTTTTGGAAGACAGGCATCAGCAATAAGATGACGACCTGCTGTGGAATTCAGACTCAGAAGAAAGCGAAGAAACTGGAGAAACAGATGTTCCTGCCAACTGGGACACTGATTAAAAATTAACTCTAGAAGAATGGGAACAACTCTGTAGTGAATCTGATGATGAATCTGACTTTGAAGCATTTTAAATAAATATTGTTACCGGTCATTTTATTTCGGTATTGTGTTTATACCAGTTTATGTTGTCAATAAATGATTTTTATTATGGCCGCACGTGTTCAACAACGGTTTTTTTTTTTGTCAATTACAATGGTGTGAAACAAAATTTTATACCGATTTTTAATAGAAAATTAGGGGTGCATGTTATACTCGAATAAATATGGTACTGTACTATCTCTCCAACCTTGGGAAATATTTAGAAGAACAAAGTTAAAATCTTTGCTCTCCTCCTCCACCCCCTGCCTGTACTCCAGACAGGCATTCTATTTCTCTCACTCACTCCCATTGTCAATGATAGTTGTTAGTATAGTTATTTCTCTGAACTCAGCACTCTTTGGGGACATTTAGGTTTGAAGGTTGCACTGAAACTTAACTACAAACATGCTTGTAATCATGGTACTTAAAGTTATTATTTAAAAAAATAAAATCTTTGCTCTAGGGCTGGAGAGATAGTACAGAGGTTAGGGCACTTGTCTTAAATGTGACCTACCTAAGTTTAATCCCTGACCACCAGGAGTGATTCTGGAGTGCAGAGCATTACTGGTTGTGACCTAAAACCTAAAAAAACAACAGCAAAAATCTTTGCTCCACTATCAAAGTCTAACTGAGAATCTGCCTCTGGACATTTAATTCTATTCTACTGGTTCTATTCCAGTATCCCACTGTTGTGATTACTATAGCTTTATCATATAATTTAAAGTGGGGGAAAGAAAAGACTTCCATAATTTTTCCTAAGATTGCTTTGGCTATTCAGGGAGATTTATTGTCACATATAACATTGAACAGCATTTGGTCTATGTCTTTAAAAATATTATGGGTATTTTTATAGGAACTGCTTTGAATTTGTGTAGTGCTTGGGGTAGGACTTTCACTTTAATAATAAACCTTCCAATCCATGAACAGGGGATGCATTTCTATTTCCCTGTTACTTCATTTAATTTCTTTTAGAAGTGATTTACAGTTCTCACTACATAAGTCTTTTGTGACAGTGATTCCTAGATACTTGATGCTCTTTTTGAGGTACAATTGTGAATGAGATTTAAAAAAAAAGACTTATCTCTTTTCTATTTCATGTTTGCAAATAGAAACCCCAATGATGTTCGCATATTGATGTTTTTCAGATGTTTTCCATTATTCTGTACAAGTTTATTGTTTTAGGAGTTTTTTTTAGTACTCAGGGTTTTCTAAGTGTCCTGTCATCAGCAAATAGTGACAGTTTGGACTTCTTTTATAATTTGGAACCCTTACTACTTCTTGCCTAATTTCTATGGAAAGTATTTCCAATACTATGGAATAAAATAAAGAGAATTTCTTTGACAAATAGTGCTTCGAAAACTGTTTAGTCATATATTAAAAAATGAACTCAGATCTCAATCTTATACCATGCACAAAGATGGATTAAAGATCTTCACAGCATACCTGAATATAAACTCCAAAATATAAATTTTGGGCCTGAGTGATAAGCACAGCGGTAGGGCATTTGCCTTGAATGCAGCTGATCCAGTACGGACCTTGGTTTGATCCCCAGTGTCCCAGATGGTCCCACAAGCCAGAAAGCAATTTCTGAGTGCATAACCAGGACTAACGCCTGAGCATCACCAGGTGTGGCCCCAAACCCAAAAACCAGAAAAAAAAAATAAATACAATGCAATACAATAAAAAATTTGCATCCCTTATAATCAAGGAAATGCATATTAAAACAAAAATGAGATAATACTATAAATCAGTGAGACTGGCACACATCAAAAGTAACAAAAACGGGGTTCGGAGAGATAGCATGAAGGTAAGGCATTTGCCTTGCATGCAGAAGGATGATGGTTCAAATTTCAGCATCTCATATGGTCCCTGGAGCCTGCCAGGAGAGATTTCTGAGCATAGAGCCAGGAGTAACCCCTGAGAGCTGCCGGGTGTGACCCAAAAAACAAACAAACAAAATAATAATAAAAACAGTGCTAATGTGGATGTGAGGAAAATGAACCTTCACTTCCTGATGGTGAAATAGATACTTTTTTTTGGGAGAAATGCACACTCCTTAATAAACTGATAATTAAACTTCCATATTATCCAGCAATTTCAACTTTGGGCATCTACTCCAAAGAGTAAAAATGTTATGCAGAAAAGACTTTTACCTCCTTATTTTCACTGAATTATTATTTACAATAGCCAAAATCTGGAAACAACCCAAGAACTGATGACTATTTAAAAAAAAATCTATTACACACACAAAAACAGACACACAATGGAAGAGTACTTGGCTATAAGATGAAATCATTTAATTTGATGCTATATGGATGGATCTGGAGAGTTTCATGCAGAGTAAAGTAGGTCAGCAGGAGAAAGACAGACATAGAATGATCTTTCTTAGGGGCCAAATGTGAATAGATCATTTGCCTTGCATGTGGCCAACCAGTGTTCAATCTCCAGCATTACATATGAGCCTGCGTGAAGTGATTTCTGAGTACAAAGCAAGGAAAAACTCCTGTGTACCACTGGGTGTTAGCTCCTCCCTGACAAAAGAACCCCAAGATGATCTCTCTCACATATGGAACATATCACAGTAAAGCAATAACTAGTGACTAAAAGGCAACAGGACTTAGTACTGGTCTGTAGAACTAGTCTTATCATGGTTCAGGAACAGGGAGGTCAGGTTGAGAGGGGATACTTTGGTGGAGGGTGTGGTTTTGGAACAATGTGTGCATGAAATCATGTAATTATCATTATTACAAGTCACAATGCCTAAACTAAAATGACCTGATTAGAACAAAAGAACTAAGTCTATTGTTTTAGAAGAGCACATTTAGACCTACATTAAATTGTTAAGAGTAATATAAAAAGAATCAACATCTTCAGTGTGTTAAAATTTCTCATAAAATGTTTATCTGTTGGGAAGAAAAAAAAAAAGGAAAAAAAAAAAGAAAAAAAAAAGAAAAGAAAAAAAAATGTTTATCTGTTATCAGTATTTACTAAAGAGTTAGTTTCTTTACCCTAGAACCAATGAATTTATTAAATTTATTACTAAACAGCTTTATAGATAGGTATAAAAAGTTTATTGCAGGACTATTTGGGATGCCGGGAAATGAACTGGGGTCTGTCCAGGGTTGGCTGCATACAAGGCAAACACACTACCACTGTGCTATTGCTCTGGCCCCACTACAAAAATAATCTTGAATAAACTATAATATTGCATTATTTTTCTGCATCTTGCCTTTGGTCCTGATCCTTATTCCATGTCTATATGCATAAAGTAGTGTAGAATGCCTGGTTGTCTATTAAAATTGTCAGGGATGGACAAAGTATAATGGGGAACCTATGGCTCATGGAATGTTGTATTTTATAATTTTTATTACTCCCTGAATGCAATAAATTTTTCATAAACGGTTCTTTGTTAATCCATTGATTTTATAAAAAATGGCCACATTCCTTAGAATTCATACAAATTTGGAAATGTTCATTTCATTTCCTTAGGTACATTATGTGACATCTGCAAGTAATATACGGCCATCCCACTTTCCACACCAGAACAATATTAAACTGTGGAAATCAGGGTCAGGTTCCTGGGCATACAACTTGGGCTTTCAGATGGGGCTGCATTCAGAGAGCCATTCTTAGTTTAATGCTCCATTGTACCCATATTAAGCTTCATAGTTATCTTCTCTTTGAATTTAGATTTTCAGAATAAAATCCAGTAAGACACTGGACCAAGTCTCTGAGCAAAGGAGATAGGCAAATACACACATCCACTGTTGCCTGCCACTCCTGCTCTGTAAGATGCAAAGGTGGAAACAAGGGTAACACTTGTGCAGCATAAGGTGGAGGCCTGAGGGAGACTGAAGACAAGCCAAAGTAAACATGCACTGACTATGGCTGAGGATACAGAGATGCTGAGAGCAAGGGACTACTTTCCTTTTCAAAAGCAACTTGCCTGAAAAATGTAGAAAGAAGGTAAAAGCATTCCAAGAAGCACACATTTCTCGATCACAATTTTCATCCTTGTACATTCCTTGTGTTAAATGAATTCTTTTTTGGGAGGAGGGTTATTTGCTTTGTTTTTAGTGTTCAGGTGACCATACAGTGTCTTGGGATCTAACCAAGGTAGATCTAGTGCAAGACAAGTGCCCTACTCACTGTACAGGTTGCTTCAGCCCTAGTAGAAGACTTATGATGAATATAATGACAAAGAAAGAACAGGATACTAGGGCAACTCATGGTTCCTTTTGTTTTTAGTCCTTCTCTATTCACCAGTAAACTCAAAGTATAAAGTATTAGTAGAATGTGTATAAAACAAGCAATAAAATAACCAATTTTCTGTAGAATTATTACACTAAGAATGAAATATATATATAATAGCTACCAAATATGAACTGCATCATGTAGGTGACTCTATGGAATATATTATATTTGCATCTTAAACAGCTATTACATGGGGCTGAGTAGGGTGCTTGCTTTGCATGGGTATTTGCTTTACCTGGGTTCAATCCGTGGCATCCATATGGCCCTCTAAGCATTGCTAGGTGTGGTTCAATAAAAACAACCAAACAAATAAATAAACTACTATTACAAGGGGCCATAGTGATAGCACAGTGGTCAGGGTGCTTGCCTTAAACACTGCTGACCTAGGCTCAATCCCCAATATACCAAAGAATCTCTTAAGCCTACTAGGAATGATTCCGGAGTGTAGAGCCAGGAGTAACCCCTGAGCACTTCTGGGTGTGCCGCCCTTAAACAAACAAACAAAACAAGAACCACTATATTATAAATGAGTGATGAAATGTAAGCAAATAATTAAAAGCTTCCTATTTATTCACTTAGAATAATATTAAACAACAACTAAAAACATCATGTCAAGAAAATGTGAAAGGAAAGAAAAACTGCTCTGAGGTACAGTACCTTTTACTGACAGAACCTAATAATAACCAAAAACAACCTAACCTCATCAAAAATGGGGAGAAAAAAATGAACAGACATTTCCTCAAAGAAGAAATATATATATATATATATAGCCAAAAGGCACATGAAGAAATGCTCCACATTACTAATCATCAGGGAGATGCAAATCAAAACAACAATGAGGTACCATCTCATGCCACAGAGACTGACACACATCACAAAGAACAAGAACAAAAAGTACTGGTGGGGATGTGGGGAGAAAGAACTAGTTGGGAATGCCAACTAGTCCAGCCTTTATGAAAACTATATGGAAAAAAAACTATATGGAGATTTCTCAAAAACTGGAAATTGAGCTTCCCACATGATCCAGCAATATCACTCCTAAGGATATATACCCTAGAAACACACACACACACACACACACACACACACACACACACACACACACACACACACACACTACAAAAAGGCCCCCTGCATACCTATGTTCATTGCAACTCTATTTACAATAGCCAAAATCTGGAAACAACCCAGATGCCCAATGACAGATGAGTGGCTAAAGAAACTATGGTATATGTACACAATGGAGTACTATAAAGTTGTCAGGAAAAATGAAGTCATGAAATTTTCTGATACATGGATGGAATGGAAACTGTTATGTTGAGTGAAATGAGTCAGAGAGAGAGAGAAACAGATACAAAATAGTCTCACTCACCTGTGGGATTTAAGAAAAATAAAAGATTGTATGATAATATTACCCAGAGACAATAGAGATAAGGTTTGAAAGGACCAGTCCATGATATGAATAAAGCTTACCAGAAAGATGGGTAAGTGTAGTTAGAGAAATAACTACACCAACGTCTATCATGATAATGGTAGTGAGTGAGAGAAATAAAATGTCTGTCTCAAAGATGGGCAGGGTGTGGGAGATGAAGTAGATGGGGGCATTGGTGGTAAGAAGGTTGCACTGGTGAAGAAGTGTGTGTATATTTTTATGACTGAAATCCAACTACAAACATGTTTGTAATCGTTGGCTTAAATAAATATATTAATACAAATAAATAAAAAGAAAATTGAATCCAATTTTTATGCATGTAAGATACAAAAAAAAGGGGATTTTCTGCTTTTTGAACAAGGGGTCCTATATTTTTAACTTTCACCAGCAAATTATGGTGACTCAAAAGTTATGTTTTTTTTCTTTTAGGAGTTACTAGAACCTCCTCTGATTAAACTTCTCTATTTATAAAATGGGCCATTACAAAATTTTTTATGACAGTGAAAGAAAACACATGTGTATCTACTAATGAGGAGTGTTTATATATGCTTATATATTACTGCATCTCTATTCTATGAAATGTTATAATGAATAAGCATATAGAGCCCCATACTGAAGTAATGATCTTCAAGAAACAGTGTACACCAAAATATAAAAGAGATATATGAATATGTACTTTCTCCTTTCAATGAAAAGAAACCTAAAATATACTCAGCATACCTACTTAAAACTATTAAAATAGGGGCCGGGTAGGTGGTGCTGGAGGTAAGGTGTCTGCCTTACAAGCGCTAGCCAAGGAAGGACCGTGGTTCGATCCCCCGGCGTCCCATATGGTCCCCCCCAAGCCAGGGGCGATTTCTGAGCACATAGCCAGGAGTAACCCCTGAGCATCAACCGGGTGTGGCCCAAAAACCAAAAAAAAAAAACAAAAAAAAAACTATTAAAATAAAAATTTATTTACCAGGTTTTGTGGTATATAGATACTGAATAGGAACTAGGTCTAAATTCTAGATTTTATGTTCTTTAGCTACCCAAATCCCTTCAATAGTGGTAGAAAAACAAGTTGTCCATTCACAACCTGACATTTCTCTTGCCAATTTTATGTTGAATCATGATTTTCAAGATATTATGTATAATATTGAAGATATGATCCAAGATGTCCATTAAAATACAAGTTGGGGGGGGCTGGAATGGTGGTGCAGTGGCAGGGCATTTGCCTTGTATGTGGCTGACCTAGGACAGACCTTAGTTCAATCTCCCTGCGTGCCATATGGTCCCCCAAGCCAGAAGCGATTTCTGAGCGCATAGCCAGGAGTAACCCCTGAGCATCATTGGGTGTGGCTGAAAAAACAGCCAACCAACCAAACAAACAAGTTGGGGTCCAGAGAGATAGTGCAAGGATTAATACACTTGCCTTATATGTGGACAACACAGTTTGATCACCAATACCACATGTGGATTCCTTAGCTCTGCCAGTTGTGATCCCTGTGCACAGGGCCTGGAGTAAGTTCCAAATACCACCTGATGTGGCCATAGACAACAACAAAAACAGTAACAATAAAATAAAATTGTGATAATTACATTACCTAGACCATATAAACTATAATTCTGCTATAGTAGGATTATATAAGTAGAGTTCAAAAAAGCCTATCCTTAAAAAATGTAGGCACAAAGCTCAAAAAATAAAAATAATTTTCAGATACTTAAATTTACTAAAAATAGTAAAAATCAAAAACAATGAAATATAAAGATATACATAATAAAGGTACTTGCTAAGTTGAAACTACAAAGTGACAATAAGGGTATAACTCACTAATCCTATCTCTTTCTCCACAGATGAGTTGGGTCCATACCTTCTTGAGAACACAGGCTCCTGTGTTCCTGGTAGGAAGTAAACTAATAAACAGGACTATATTCTGCATGCATTACTGGGACATATGCACTTTACCTTAATCTTTGTTAAACTGTAAAATCTTGGAGAAAATGCCTATTCTCACCCAGGGGAAGAGAGCAAATGAATCTTAACTCTTACTTCAAAATTCCCAGGTGGTTCTTTGAGCCAGCTGTGGTCTTGCACCCTTTCTATATGGCTCTCCTGGCTGCCACCTCCCCCTCCACCTGAGGATTGGCCTAGTTGATACTTCCACTGGGAGGTTCCTATATCACTACCCAATTCAACTTCAGTGCCTCTATTCTGCTGTTTCTATGTATTGTTGCTAAAATCTCCCAAAACCTGAATTTTTTACTGAGCTGTCACCTTCTGTTTGAATGCCTTTCTCCTCCATTAACTCAGATTATCCTCCAAAGCAGAAACTACACCTGTGTATCTCTCTGTATCCCTAGTGCCTAGGATATACTTGGAAGACTCTTACTAAATGTCTGCTTAATGCCAAGTAATTTACAGTAGATAAAGAAGTAAAGCTTCACTGACAATTAGAACTAGCCTTAATATCTGGTTAGAGACATAGTCTGGGAGAAGCATAGCCTCTTGGTCTAGTCTGGTCTGGACTCAATAGAGCCATTTCAGGAAACTCTCTATTAAGGTCTTTAGTGTCCTTTTACTACTTTAAAAGGTTTGTTTCTCTGTCACATTCCAACACCTTTACCAGATAATAAATCCCCATTCCCAAATCTCTGTCTTAACTCCAGAGGACACATACTTTTTAAGCAAAGTCGCATAGCAAAGTCATATTCCTAGTTCAGTGGATGTCAACAACCCTTCATAGCAGATTATCAACTCTGTTTACTTCCCCAGGCACTAGGCAGATTCTAAACGCAGTTACAATGTGAAATACTTTTAAATGGCAGTCGCAGCCTCAGACCATCTATTCCTATTCCTAGCTCTTCCAAGGGGAACAAATGTCAGCCATTTTTTTTGTTGCTATGTAAATTAGCATTTTTACAGTCAGTGTTACTGTTTACTGAATTCTCCAAGGCCCAGATCATAGTACTATTTTCATGAAGTGCTAGCTTACTAGGTGGAAAAAAATCTTGGGGTCCTCTGTAGCGCAGCTAAATATTTAACCTTTTCCACAGTCAGCTTGTATCTCTGTCTGCAGTTCTCTCCTCCATGCCTTGTCAATCAATGTATTTTTTCAGTTGCTTTGAATCAGATGGTAAAATTTCAGATGTCTGGGGTCGTTTTCATACAGTCTGCCTATCTGCCTTTGTACTAGTTCTCTGCTTTCAGTTTCATTCTTTCTCTTGCTCTAAACTATATTGCAAAGGCTGAAATTATGCAAACTACTTGACAGCTTGGCTTTTGGTGAAGTTCTGCCAAGAAAAAAAAAACTGGTGAGAGACTAGAAGAGGGAAGAAGAAAGAAAAATTTCTGTCTGCTTTTGGTGGTATTGTAGGCAGCAACAGTAACAGATGAGCATGGCTGCTGTACTCCTGTTAGAGAAAGTAGAGTTTCATGATGACGATAATCAGTTCCCAGAACTTCAACAACTCAGCGTCCCTGTGCTTATACCCTATGTCAGTGCCTCATTGGAAACCTCAACAAAGAGTAGAAAGTTTTCATAGTTTTCATAGATGCATGCTGGCAGACACAGTTAACATTTAATAACCCACAACTGTTTTGCCTTTTTAGAAGGGCAAAAGAACCTTGAATTTTTGAGCCTAGACTTCTAAGTCCTAGTTACTTCCTCTTGGGCTAAGGTAGACTAAGGATAGGGGGGAAAAGAATTTCTGAGAGTTTTCATTTCCCCAAATATCCAGAAAACCTCAAGATGGAAGACCGAATTCCTGCAATGCTAAGCACAATGCTCTATTATCAGTATGAAGTGCTTACTGCTCACTCTCCACGTCTTACTGAAAGCACATTGTTCATTCATCTATAGGTCTCATAAGCCAAGATCTATTTAAAAAAGAAAAAAAAATCAAATGGCCCTTAAATATATGAGAAAATATTCAATTTCTTGCATAAAAGAAATGTAGTTAGAGCTGTCCTGAGATAACCATTTTTCCTAAGATAACCAAACTGGCAAGAAATTAGATGGCTGACAATAAAGTTCATTGGTAAGGATGTGGGAGACAGTCATTATCAACTATTGCAAATGAGAATTTAAAAATGGAACAATTCCCATGGAGGTGAATCTGGCAATATTCAATGAAGTCGCATGTGCATTTACCCTTTGACCATGTAATTTATCTTACAAAAATCTATAGAGAAGATACATTAACAAAAATGAAAAAAGACATGTATAAGGCAATAGCTTATGCATACTACAATAATTTGTAGCACCAGAAGACTGAAACAGCCCAAATGATTCATCAATAAAGAGCTCACTAAATAAACTACAGGACAATCTACACTAATGAGCACCACATAGCTATAAAAAGGAATGAATAATATCTTTTTACATAGTTCGCACAAAGAAAAGTGTTAAGTACAAAAAGAGGAAGGTGAAGAAGGAATATATATCTCATACAAAAGCTTCTACTTAATTAATAATGCTGGAGGGATACAATATAAAAGAAAACTATATATATTTACTTGTTTTCCATTAAAAAAGTATAACCAAAATTTTTCTAAAAAGGAAAAAGATTACTTACACAAGTAGAGGGGACAAGCATAGAAACTTGCTTTCTCTAAAAAAAAGATTCTCCCCTATTTTAAGTGCTTTTGGAACAGTAATTTTAGTATACAATGCTGGCAGGATATACTCTATAAAGCAACGGGTTTCAACCTTTTTATATCTGTAAGCCAGCATCATTCCTGCAAATCAGCAGTTGAAAGCTATAACTCTAAAGAGCCTCTTCAATTGATAGTATTGTTGCTGTGATTCTGTTTTGGGATAAAACAAATGTATTACTTTTTATCACTGATAATTAAAATAATAAGTTATGGGGGAAAAAAAGATGAGGGCTACGTAATGTCAAAAGAACTCAAACCAATATAAAGATGCTAAAGAAGGGAACAATTTGAATATCAATCACAGAATTTGAACCCAGGAATAGACCATCATGCTCCTTGCATGGTTCAAACTATGGCACCACTCATATACCTGACTCCTCTCCCAGTGCCACAGCAAAGTATGTGATCTCCAGCATACCACAAACAAGAACATGGAGGCACTAAACGTGCCACAATCAATTGCATGACCCCTGGTAAACACTGCAACCAACATAGGCAACCAAGTACTGTATAAATAATAACAAGGGAGAGAAAACATTTTTTATATGTCTAGTTTATTTACTTTAACAAATTTAAAATGTATTCTCCTTACAAAAAAGCCAACCCATGATCTAATTTTTCTAAGTATGAGTGTTAAGGAAAATATTCTTTTTTGTTACTAAAGAAGGAATGATAATATTAGAATATAATCACTTTGCAAAAGCAAATTTTGAACTAATTAACTAGGAAAGACAATCAAAGATGTTCTAGGCTTCTAGATAGATAGAGACCAGTACCAACAGAGCATTTTATATAAAAATATAATTTGAGGGCTGGTGAGGCTAATGATAGAGCACTTACCTTGCATATGTAAGGCCCAGGGTTCAATTTTTGGCACAGCCAAAAACTTAAAACATAACATTGTATAGATAACTTGAATCAGGTTGAATCTCTATTTATCTACAGAGTAACAAAATCCACAGAGTTGGAGATGTGGTAGAGTACTTGTTTTATGCATGAGACCTTAGGTTGGATCCATACATTAAAAGAGTAAGTACAACAGAAATTCTATTTTTTAATTATATTTTCTCTTTTTTTTTTGGGGGGGGGTCAACACCTTGTAGTGCTCAGGGCTTGCTCCTACCTGTGTGCTCAGGAATCAAATGGGGTGCCAAGGATTGAACCCAGGTAGACAGCAAGCAGGGGAAGTGTCTTACCTGTGGCCCTATTATTCTAGGACCAATAAAACATTTTAAATGTTATCATGAGAATTCGATTATCACAATGCTGGCTATCACATCCACTATCAAAAATCTAGTTTCTTCAATAAATAAGTTGTATAAGAGAAGAAGATAAAGCAAGGCATATGAAAAGGAACCTACAGACATATTTAAATAATGAATATTTACTACTTGTAGATGACTGCAGTTCCTAATTTGGGGTACTATGATGATACTGTAATATGGTTACAAAAAAAAAGGTTACTTTTAGATACATATTGATGAATTCATGGGGAAGATATTAAAATACAGGATTCTGGCTTTTAAATAACGAGATGAGACATAGTCACCAAATAGATAAACCAGTTCTTTTGGCTAGGTGTTGAGTTTTCCTTTATTCGAATAACTAACAGAATATTCAAAGGTATTCAAAGAAGTGACTTTAAACACAAGATTAAGTATGAAGAAATCATAAAAATACAAAAGGACTAGGAAATGCCTTGGAGGTATCACACAGCAGCATGTCAAAGCAAAGCAAAGCACTTTCTCTGGGAGGCTAACTGCTTATAAAAGAATAGTCACATCTATTCTAATTATTCCTTCCACACCACACTGGTAAGGCAGGTTAGTTTCCTACAAAAGAGACAGTCTTCAAGGACTGACTCCCATGTGAGAACATCTCAGCAGGAGCCCCACAGCATCTCTGAGAAGGAGCTAAGGCATCTGCAACTGCTTAAGGAGAAAGGGGGCTGGGAACAGTATTCCAGTCTGGTTAGTCTGGAAGAGATGAAGTGATGCCATGGATTTGTGAATCCATGTGGTGCCAAAGCTTCTCAATAAATTTGTATGTGAAGCAGCCTGAAGAATGAGATGCTGTCAACACAAATGGGAAAAACTCTGCTGGGAAAAGACTATGCTTTTCTTCATATCATTATTCTTTTTGAGTTATTACATTAAAATATGATTTTATGAAAAATAGGAGCCAGAAAGATAGTACAGGTTGATACTTGCCATTCAGGCAGTCAATCTAATTCAGTTATGTGCACTCCATATGGTCCCCCAAGCACCACAAAGAGTGATCTCTGAACAGACTTAAAATAGGCCCAAGTACTACAGTGTTGGCCCCCCCAGCCCAAAACAAAACAAAATAAAAATACAATTTTTGGGGGCCGGTGAGGTGGCACTAGAGGTAAGGTGTCAGCCTTGGAAACGCTAGCCAAGGAAGGACCGCGGTTTGATCCCCCAGTGTCCCATTGGTCCCACCAAGCCAGGGGCAATTTCTGAGTGCTTAGACAGAAGTTACCCCTGAGCATCAAAACGGTGTGGCCCGAAAAACAAAACAAAACAAAAATACAATTTTTTTCTGATGATTCCAAAGTCTCCAATTAGAGTAATCTGGACCATGAAACAAGAATATGAAATAAACAAATGAATCTTGAGAAGTTTAATATCCTTCTAGTAATTCATGATGACATGATTTTAGTTTTGCCTCTATTTCCCACAAAACATGGAGTTTATATCAGTTGTCCTCAAGGGTGGTGACCTCAGAAGGAGTTTGTGGGCATCTAGCAATTTGAAAGATTGCCCTTTGAGAGAACCAAATTTCCCTGGATGTCCCTGAGAGTGACTGGCTAAGAAGCCACTATTATTTCACTCCCTAAACTCCCTCTTGACTCACCCTGCTTGGTTGTCTTCCAGGCAGGGGCTGTTTGGGCCTGTGAAGGTATGAAGGTAGTAGGAGGGACAGAAGAGACATACAGGCTCTTTATGCATCCCTTGTGCCAACAGTGTGCACGCATACCTGCCTCTCTACATAACTGTGAACATTTGGTTGAGGGATGACAAGAGACAGACACTATTCTTTGCAGAGGAAAGGCCTTAAGAAAAGGGCTTGACTAGACACCAAAAACACTTTTGGCAACTTTGTAATCATCAAACTGAACCTCCAAAGGCTTTTGATTATGCAGACTAGTTCTGCTTGGAAAAAAAATATCATAGACCAAGAATGCACTTCATTATAATGATGCTACAATTTATTCCTATAATGGTCTCTTTTGCCAACAGGCCTGTTTCCTTGGTAATTACAATGTAGAAAACCTGATGATAGTCCATTAAGAAGAAGAAGCTGCTTTAAGGAGAAGGTGCAACAATGCAGGGCCATTTGCAAAAGATTGCCCAAATGCTACACATTCTGTGACAATGCAGGAGAGATGGCTTCCAAAATCCTCAGAGCAATCCCCTTTACATGGTATCACATCTAGACCTATAGTCTAGAAAAATACCAGGGCTGCAGGTGAAAGGAAGCATCCATCCCAAATTCCTTTTATCACTACAATACTATTCATCCTGCAGAATTAAGTCTTTTGTTTTGTTTTGTTTTGTTTTGTTTTTGGGTCACACCCGGCAGCACTCAGGGGTTATTCCTGGCTCTACGCTCAGAAATCGCTCCTGGCAGGCTCGGGGGACCATCGGAGATACCAGGATTCAAACCACCGTCCTTCTGCATGCATGCAAGGCAAGCATCCCACCTCCATGCTATCATTTCTCCGGCCTCCAGAATTAACTCTTAATAATACCAGCTAATGCTTCAATGCTGTTAAATTTTAGATCATTTAAAAGCATAAAAATATTAACATTTACATGTAACATTAAAATTATATCTGTAGCAAAGTTAAAGCCACACTTTGCAACCATTTCTATTCCTTCTACATTTTTAATACTATTCCTCCAAATTTACCTAAGGATTACATTTAGGACATTGCAAAACAAAACAAAACAAACACCACAGACAGACTTAATGATCACTTGAACAACTGGTGAGCATTTGACCATTATATTCATTTTTTCCTACTCTAGTCATTGCTGTGTTTTTCGTACACCTATCATCCCACTCCAAGGCCAGGCATCATGAGGCACCAGAATCTTTTGCTCCCCACCTGAACAGAGTCTCTTTGCAAAGAAGCTTCAGTAATGGTGAAGATTCATGGACCTTGTAAGTCAAACTATAATTTTTGTAAGAATTGAGTAAAAATGTGTAGACTTGTGAAGAAAAATAAGAATAACCAGCCTGGATAGGCAAAGGCAAAAATGAAAGCATAATGCCAACACATAGGTTCCAAAAGTTGTATTATCTAAAATTAACAACCCCCCATAAAATTAAGCAACCACTAAATGACTTAACCAACATTTAAAAGACTTCATGCTCATAATGATAATGCAGTTACACTGAGCTTACTAAAATTATATGCAGGCATTTTCTAAAAGTGCTCTTGACTAAATAAGGCAACTATAGACTAATGTGTTCATGAAAAAAAGGTACCCTTTTTAATGTCATAGGAAATCAAAGGCCAAAATATCTACAGAGCCTTTGAAAGTTTGACCACTGGATCAATATTACAGATTCCCTTTCTGATCTTGTTGACCATTAAATAAAGGAAAAGCTCTTGTTTTACTATCACACAAGATCTTCACATAGCAAATCAGAATGAATCTAGAGCACTTTTAATTCTAACTATAATATGTTCTTTTATGTTTATTGAAATTTTTGACTACTTAAAAATTATAAACCATCTCCTATTCTCACTCAATCATAAAGCATTCGAAACAACCAAATATCTTAGTCAAAACTGTGGAGAGATGAATTAAGATCAGTTAATGCAATATAAAGGTATTTGAAGAAATATATCTAATTACATATAAGTATAATTCTAATACTTACCTATCAGTCCCTTCTCAAGTGTGAAGGTTCTGTTTGTAAACATACATTCAAAAGCCACAATGTGAAAAATCTTGTTCACTGTGTTGTGAGTTCCAACTATTCGAATATATCTGGGGGGCAAAAAGAAAATGAGCTTCATTACAATCAATCCTAATACGACATATTAAGATATAAGCAGTGAACCAGCGCATGGGCCAAAGAAGATTTGAACTGACGGTAGATTCTATACTTATGCCTTTGGGCGAGATCCAACTGAGCCTAGAGTTAACAGCAAAATTAGGGAGATGCCATTTTTCAAGAATCAAGGAGAAATTAGATTTCATTTACCTAAAAAAAAAAAAAAATCAAAGAAAGTCTGTTCTGCTCAGTGCCAGAAATATCTGTCCAAGAGACTAAAAGCTTCTCTCCTCACCTTGTGGTTAGGAATGTGCCTGTGTGTGCACAGGTGCAGATGCAGGCAAAATCATATGCTTTCCAACTCAATGAAAAATTTCATCCATTGGAGATGAATATGAGGAATCAATATTGCTTTCTTGTATAAAGAAACCCTCCCTCCCCACAAAATGTCAAAAGCTACTCAGTTTCTCTTATTTTAATATCACAGATCAATCCTCATTTGGGAAGTTAACCCTTCTTAGGCACACCAGCCCCCCACTAGGCTGCTGGGAAGCCTTCTCCTGATAAGAAGTGATCTGTGAGGACCCAGTTTACTCTGCAGCCTCCTGCTGGTCAGACAGAGCTGGCTCCAGCATCTGCATTGTGCAGAGCATCTCAGCCTGTTCACTCCTGGAGCTCCCCGGAGGCTTCATCACATACAGTTGAATTAACCTTGGAGCAACTTGTTCCTTTCACTCTCTCTAAGGGGTCTAAGAGTTTGCAGGTTAATGAACAGAAAAACTTACTCTTCACAAGAATCCCAATCCCCAGGGAGTTCACCACATAGTTACTGGAATTCAAAAGAATAACAATGAAAAACAGCTCGTCTAACTGATCACATTCTCCCGCACTGGGGCTGAAGCAATAGTACAGTAGGTAGGGTGTTTGCTGCCTTGCACAAGGTTGACCTGGGTTTGATTCTGGGTATCCCATATTGTCCCTGAACACCATCAGGTGCAATTTCTGAGAGCATACCCCGTATGTATGTCCTGAGCACCACTGGCTGTGGCCCTCAAACAAACAAAAATAGACAACAACAACAACAACAAAACTAAAAAGAACAACCCACGTTCTCCTGCATTGAAAACTCCAGTTGCTGGAAGAGCAGATATATTAAATGAACATTTCACTTAAAAGACAAAGACTGGGCATGGTTTAGTATTATCCTCCCTCTGCTGTATAAAGCCACCTTCAATATAAATGATAGAATTTTACTTCTGAGGTAATTGCTATTCACTAATTCAGTAATTTTCTTACATTTCTCATAACTCTAAGTTAACTGCATAATGTAAATGCCAATTTAGAAACTTCACATTAAGGGCCAGTATTTGAAGTTCTTTTTTTTATCATGGATTATCTACCCTCCTGTTTCTTCAAGCCTGAGTCCACAGCCTGGCTGCGCACTTCACTTGTCCATGACAAGAGAACATCTCTTATCTTCATAACCAAAATAAATGCTATCTCCTGGGCTGGCTGTCCTGATCACCACAGTGGTTCTAGGAGATACCACTTTCCTCATGTGTTGAGACAGGGTGATGCACTCTTTAGGTCCTCTGAAGAAGTAAGAGGTTCACTTTGCTACCTTCTTTAGTCCTTAAGGGAAGCAGATGGCGCTAATTCCACTGGGTTTGGGTGACTGGCTGAGGACCGTTTAAATCAGCTCATAATGGTCTGAGTAGAACAGATTGTGTTGTCCTCTGTTGTTGGCAGTGGCACTCTGGTGCTTCTGGGAGGGAAGGGGTGTGCTAAGCCTGGCAGTGAACAATTTCCTCAAACCCACAAGAACTCATCTAGAATAGCATTTCCAACCGCACATGGTCATGACAGCTGGGTTGCTGTTGTCTGCAACCTTGGAGTGAAGGGAGCTAATGTTGTCTGGTGGAATTTGATCAGATTATTGTTCTGATCTCTAGGTGGAGTCTGCCAAAGGAAAGAAATCTTTCTAATACTGGCAAGGCAGAGGAACAAGAAGGCCCCCCAAACTGCTATAATGTCTATAAGGCATTAAGGAAAACAGTACTAGCTGACAGATGAGGTTGAAGTCATATTCCTTCCCTCCCTTCTTGCCTTTTAAAGACTTTTCATGAAACCAGCCGTTTTCCCCAGTTTCACCTGGCTAGTATCAGAAACAGGAAGAAAACATGCAGCCTTCCCCTATCTTATCTCCCAATTATAAGAAACTAAAGATAAAAAAAATTTACACTAGAATAAATTGTACAGTCTTAATAATAGTGTTTGTGCCAACAAACAAGATTATATATATATATATATATATATGGTTGAAAAGCAGAGATACCTCTAGACAAAGTTTTTTTTTTTTATTTATAAATGGTTTTCATTTTATTTATGTAAGATATGTGCAGTGTGAGTAGGAATTAGTAGCTCATATAGTCCAGCCCTCCAGCTCTCTAAGGGACCATAATCTGGCCCCCACTTTAACAAAGTTTTTTTTTTTTTAAATTTATTTAAACACCTTAATTACATACATGATTGTGTTTGGGTTTCAGTCATGTAAAGAACACCACCCATCACCAGTGCAACATTCCCATCACCAATGTAGACAAAGTTTTATATCAATAAAGATAATGCTATCTCTATTACAGAATCCTGAGGTCAAATTAGCAATTCACCACTGTACATCACACTTCTTGACTAGCCTGTTCTAATGTAATGCTCATAACAAGTTTAATTATTCTAGTTTTACAATAGTTTCTAAGTCTCCATGAGATTATAGCATAATTTATGAAAATACCAGAGACGTAAGAACAAAGCCACGTTCCTTTTGCTCAGCAAGGGAATATATTGCATGGTAAGTTATTTCCTCTTCTGAAGAACTTGAATGGCAATAGTCAAAATGCTTTCAGAAATCTCCCCCAACTCCAGTGGCAGAAGAGTAAAGCTTCAGAGGCCAGTACCAATCCCAGAAGAAGTACGTAACCTAGGAGCTGGGCATGAAAGAGAGCAGCCCAAGTAATGCCCTAAATCATGTGCAGAGAAGTTGTTAAGGATCACACTGTGGGGGCCGGGCGGTGGCGCTAAAGGTAAGGTGCCTGCCTTGCCTGCGCTAGCCTTGGGTGGACCGCGGTTCGATCCTCCGGTGCCCCATATGGTCCCCCAAGCCAGGAGCAACTTCTGAGCACATAGCCAGGAGTAACCCCTGAGCGTTACCGGGTGTGGCCCAAAAACCAAAAAAAAAAAAAAAAAAAGGATCATACTGCATTGCAGAAGTTAGAATAGAGAAAAGATAGTGAAAATAGTTCAAGATATTTCAAAATATTTCAAGATAGTGAAAATATTGGGGTAATAAAATATTATCCCTCTTAAAAAAATATTTTTCCCCTGAGTCAAAACACCTAAAATGGGAGATGTCATATTTTCTGTCACGAAATTTTGAATATGAGGTAGTAGGACTTAAGGTTATTTTTCCCACTTCAGAATCCTATCTCCAATGCACAATCAAGCTCTTGATTTAACCTGATAAAAATGGCAGTGGAAGCATGTGCCTTCATCGGTGTGCAGAGAGAAGTACTGATGAAAACAAAGCAGCTAGCCTTTGTTCTCTCTGAGGTCCTCAACAGCAGCTCAGACAGTTGGAATATAATTAAAACTTTAACGGTGCTAAGGAAGGCAGAAATGCAACAGACTGGTCATTTCAGATGAGGATGAATGCTGTCCACAGGAGCCTGGAGTAACAGTCTGTTTCCAGCAGCTCCTTCCTACCCTATGTTAGCTGTCTTCTACTCACTGGCAGAGTGGATCCCAAATACAGTTAGTTCAGAACAGGATGTCTCAAGGAGCTACACTATTGTGAGTGAAAAGAGAGTCTGTCTTTTTTAATAAACTGAAATCTAACCCTTCCAAGGACAGCACTTTAAAATTAAAAAGCACTATGGGATTTTGATGAAGGATCCTATCAGAACAAGGCCTGTGCCCAGCCCATCACTTAATTACCTATGTCACTTTGTGGGGAAAAAACGTGATTACTCCTTTCTGAATCTTAGTTGTTTTTCTAGAAAAATTAGGTCAATACACAAACCTTAGAGGATATTTAAATGAGATGAGCATTTAAAGTGTCTAATGCAATGCTGGCAGAGTAGAACATTATTACATAAAAATTCAAAAAATAAATGGTTAGATGCAATTTCTTAGATTGGACTCTGAGAATGTTGGCTGTCTGAGAGAATTCTGAACTGTTGAGGTTAAAGTTTTCCCATAAAGAAGAGGTCAATAGGCAGACTTTGGGAACATAGCAGATCTCAACTTTCTTAGGGCATCATAGTATGACCCACAGAAAGAAGCTATATTCCCAGTATATGGCCTGGTTCTATAGTACTGTCTGCTAAGTCCTTAACAACTTTTATTTATAAAATTCCCAGCCTGACTCTGTTATGCATGAGGAGGCTAAGAAAATGAAGAAAGAACCTGAGTCATATTTGATCCAGCTAACCAAAATCAAAGAAGAATTCCTAATTTGTATAAGATTTAGAACTTTGGGTTTTTAATTTATTAAGAGAAATATCATTTCCTCACAGAGACATAAAATATATTTAATTAACTACTGATAATTTGGTTTGGAGATTTCATTGCATTCCTGCTTGTTCTGGGAAGATACAAATTCTATTTTGGGGCCAGAAAAATAGCTCAAATGGGTAAAAATATATGAGAAAGGCCGGGGTTCAAATCACAGCACTAAATACATCCCCCCAAACCCCTGGAGTGACACTCAAGCACAGAACTGGGAGGAACCCTGAAGGTTGCCAGGTTTGGTTCCAAAATGAACAAATACACAAACAAACAAAAGTAAATAAAAAAATTCCAACACCTGTGGCTCTCTGCTCCGGAATCACTCCTGGCAGGGATTGGTGGGGTGGGGGGTCATTTGGGGTACTAGAGACTGAATCTAGTTGGGACTTGTACAAGGCAAGCACTTGGTAATACTATCTCTCTGGCCCCCAAATTCTAATTCTTAATTTATGTTTTCATAAATTTGTTTCCAAAATTTTAGAATGCTATTAGATTTAATTACTAGATAGCAAATATTATATCTTTAATGCAATATGAAAAAATATAAAATGAAACCTATGCATTCCCACATTAAGTGCTTTGGTAATCTAGAGTATTTATCTAGTAATCTAGTAAAGCCTTAGTTATGCGAGCATCTAATTTCTATACTGAACAGGTTCTAAAAGATAAAATTTAATTCAATAGGAAATATTTAAATGAACTCAGAAAGAATCAGATAAAGCCAAATTTCAATAATTCTGTTCTTTGATAAAGTTTTATCTCAAATTCTACTTTATATTCTTGTGTTGTATAAAGTATCTTGAGAACTATAGGTTTTTTGTTTTTTTGTTTTTTGTTTTTTCGGGCCACACCTGTTTGATGCTCAGGGGTTACTCCTGGCTAAGCGCTCAGAAATTGCCCCTGGCTTGAGGGGACCATATGGGATGCCGGGGGATCGAACCTAGGTCCTTCCTTTGCTAGCGCTTGCAAGGCAGACACCTTACCTCTAGTGCCACCTCGCAGGCCCCAAGAACTAGAGTTAGTTTTAACAGTGGTAAAGTTATCAACATTTTGGATCTTCTTATGAGGTAGCTATAGAGAACCATGGGAAGTAAACTATTCCTTGTTGTGGCCAGAGGAAGCTAACAAGAACACACCTACCATTTTTCCAGCAGAGAAACAGCCCAGTTCCAAAACATATCTGGAAAAGAACAGAATGCACTGAAACTTTCCAGGCTTAGGCTAAAACACTATGGAACCTTCTTGAAATAGGGCAGACCAAATCCCTTTGTGCCTAAAAGTCCAGCAGTCTGCTGCCATACCCAATATCCTCCAGAATAAAGACCAGTTCCACAGCTGAATCTCAATAAACTGCCAAGCCACCAAATTGTTCTAGCTCCATTGCTCCTGGAAGCCTCCAAATTTCATAGCACTGTCAGTCCAGTAGAAGTAGAGCAAATCTGATAAGAACATTGTGTAGAGAAGACCATCAAGCTCAATGAGTGAAAACAATAACACAAAAGGTTTCATTACCACCAACTATGCCTGTAAATCCTCAGACAATGACTTTAGTAACACCATTATAAGATACAACAATGATCTTGCCTACTAAGGGGACAGGGGAGGGCGATGGATGGGAAAGTGGGAACATTGGTGGAGGGAAGGTAGCAATGGGATGGGATGGTGTCAGAATATTTAATGTTTAAAACAACTTTATTATGAACAACTCATAAATAACTATGCTACAATTAAAAACAAATAAACAAGATAAAAACCATCACAACAAAAAAGAATTTCAGGTATAGCATTTGCTAAGGCTTAGACCCATAACTTATGAGATCTCCTATCTTCTATGTCCCTTCAGGAGATATTAAGAATGTACACACACACAAAAAAAAACTCTAACCCAAGAAGCAGGCATTATCTGTAGATTCCCCCATTTCTAGTTCTGAGTAGAGTCTGTGTTCTTCTAATCAAACCACAGACTGAAGGCGGAAGTGACTTTGAGTCTTGTTGCTAAGGCAGCAATTGGAAAACAGTTTACTGCCAGAATGACAAAAAGCTTCTAGAAAAAGCATGTTGCAACAGAAAAGATTTGTTACTCATAGAAAGCCTTCCCTCTGGCTGATCTGTGAAGCTATAGATTCTTCTCTACTGACTATAGCAAAGGGGCTAGCAGCATTTTCTTACTGGGGAGAAAAAGAATTATGGAAAGGTTAAACACTATGTCCAGAGTTAGCCTAAGCAGAGGCTACTGTCTTGGAAAACTGAGCATCAGCCCTCAAAAGGGAGCAATCCCGTCCCAGCATCTCCATCAATCAACCTAAAGGGCAAAGGAAACAGAAAGCATTTGCTTTATTTTTGATACTATACAAAATCAGGTATGCAGAGGGAGTGAGATGACAAATAATTATTAGCACATCAAAACCTAGTGCCACACAAGAAAAAAGTCATTTCAACATCAGACATAAATATTTCAGTGTGTATTTTTATTTGGGTGAAAAGATGAAATTTTAATAGCAGACCATACCCAAATAGGAAGACATTAAAACTACCTATGATAATGTGCTCCCACTTACAAAATTAATGTCACAATGTAATTATAGTACTTATATAAATTATATAAAACAGATATAACATATAACATTTCATTAATTCAATTTTCCACAGGTGCTTTTACCATTCCATAGCCCCTGTGAGTCTAGAGGGTGAATTGCTATTAATCAAGATTTACTATCTATTAGGTACAAGAAATTGTCCTAAGTGCTGTGAGGACTGGACTGGAAAGATAGGATATAAACTGTCCTTGCATCTGTGCTGCAGTTTAGGAGGCAAGATGAAACCACATCAAACATATGACTTTTGCAGAGCCAAGTTAAAGGAAACTTAGGCTCCTTTGATTGAAACCTAGTCTCTAGGAGAGTCAATGCATTAATGTAAAATTTTGGACAACTTCCATACTTTCTCTGCCTTACACGTGGCCAACCCAGGTTCAACTGTCAGCCCCATATAGGGCCTCTGAGCCCACCAGTAGTAATTTCAGTGTAGAGAGCCAGGAACAAGCCCTGTGCACTGCTAGGTATAGCCCCCCCCCCCCCAAAAAAAAGGGGGGAAAAACACACCCAAAGCCCTCAAACTTCAAGGACTTTAAAAATAATGGGCAACACTTAATTTTAGTTGACCCAGATTTAATCCCCAGCATGCCAAATGGTCTCCAGTGCCATGGCAGGAGTGATCCTGAATGCAGAGCCAGGAGTAAACCCTGAGCAAAGCAGGATGTACCCAAGAGCCAAAAAACCCAAAGTAACAACAACAAAACATTGTAATTGTAATTTCAGTGAAATGTAAGTTAAGAGACAGACAAAACAGTCTTTTATTTTTTAAGTGAAGCAAGGTATTATTATTGAAAAAAAATTGCTTATAAAGATGAAATAGGAGAAAAAGAGGGTAAATATGTATTTAAGAGCAAACAAGAGCTTCTCTAGAGTGGAAATAAGCAAGCAAAGAAACAAGTAAGTGAAATATGTGTTCAAGGTATAACATGGGTTTGCAGAGAAACTAGACAAAACATTTAAAAAAGTAAAGTAATTAACCAAAGTTAGTAGGTAAACAAATCATCATAGATTTCATATCTCCTTAGACAAACTTGCTAAACTGGAAGAATAAACATTTCTATAATCTTTCCTTACAATAGTTAGTGGGAAGGGACAACTAGCTCTTCCTTAGTAGCATGGGTAATAGGGCACCTGCCTTGCATGTGTCTGACCCAGGTTTGATCCCTGGCACCACATATGGTCTTGAGATGTGAGAGCAGATCCAGGAGCAAGTCCTCAGTACTATTTAGTGTGACCCCCCATCCTAAAGTATATGACTATAGTGTAAAATGTCTGAGGCAGTGGTCCTCAAACTACGGCTCGTGGGCTACATATTGTATTTTTTCCCATTTTGTTTCTTCACTTCAAAATAAGATATATGCAGCGTGCATAGGAATTTATTTATAGTTTTTGTTTTTACTATAGTCCAGCCCTTCAACAGTCTGAGGGACAGTGAACTGGCCCCATTAAAAAGTTTGAGGACCACTAGTCTGAGGTATAGACATAGTACACCTTCTATGTAAAGATACTTAGCAGTAGATAAGCACATGTCTAATTAAGTAAACTTCTTAGAATCTGGAAGGAGAAGATGAATATTAAGTGGGAAATATCTTATTTCTCAATTTATTCTTTATTGTCTTTGCTATGTTTTCATATTGCACTTTTCTTTTTTTTCATATTGCACTCTTCAAGGTAACACAGAAAAAACTTGGGAAGAGGAGGTTACAAAATAATAAATATATAAAGGAGAGAGAGATGGAGGGGGTAGGAAGTATGAGGTAAAAGGGAAAGTAGAAGGGAGAAAACAGAGACAAATTGGGAAGAGGAGGTTACAGAATAATAAATATATAATGGAGAGTGAGATAAAGGGGGTAGGAAGTATGAGGTAAAAGGGAGAAAAGAAGAAAGCATGAATAAGAATAAACTAATCCTTTCTATCTCTGTTATGTGCTAATGTGAAAAAATCCCCATATGAGAATACTGCTAACCAATTTTATTACCCAATAAAACATTTGAAACTAACATAAAGTATATATATATATATATATATATATATATATATATATTTTTTTTTTTTTTTTTTTTTGGTTTTTGGGCCACACCCGTTTGACGCTCAGGAGTTACTCCTGGCTATGCGCTCAGAAATCGCCCCTGGCTTGGGGGAACCATATGGGACGCCAGGGGATCGAACCGTGGTCCGTCCTACGCTAGCGCTTGCAAGGTAGACACCTTACCTCTAGCGCCACCTTCCCAGCCCCCACATAAAGTATATTTTAAGAAACAGAACTAAATTGCCAAAGTTCAGGATTAGCATTTTTTATTAACTTTTCTCCTAGCCCAAGATGTTGGGGGCTTGGGAGAGGATTTCACTAGTTTTATCTTTAAAATGTACACATTATCTGTTTCCGTTTATTCAATAAGCTGTGCATTTCCAAGAATGTAGACAAATGAATCTAATGGAATTGTGCACTAGGAAAAAAAAGCAACAGAAAATTTGCTAATTTCCGTATGAATCTGTGAAAGCTCATTTGGTGACTACAACCTGTACTAAGATGCCTTTATGATTATGGTGGGTAAGACAAGCTTCGCTCTTTTTTAATTTTAGATTATGGTGGGAATATGTTATTTATTATAACAGCATTTTAAGGGCTAGGAGTCTTTTTATTTACATATTTTTCTTTTTAGAAGATTAAACAGAGGAGGAAGAGAGACAAAGAGAAAAAGAGTTTGCCTTTCCCCAACAAAAATCTTAGAATCCTTCTAAGAATATGAACATTTGACATATTGAGAAATAAGATATGAATTGCCCAAGACGGTCAAAATAACAGAAGTGAAAATCGAGTGCCAAAGCCAAGAGAGTAATAAACAGAGCAAAGCAAGTAAGGAAACCACAAATCTTAGTTTACATCCCTGAGAAACTAACACTAGAATGAAAATAAAAGCCATGAACTTCTAAACACATCCATGTGTGAGCCCCTGTAGCCATTTTCCTTGAAAAGTCAATCCCCACAGTCAATCAGACTGGACATTTCAAAGCTCAGCAGAACATATGTCCTTCAAAGGTCCTGTATTCTTTATATGTTAGTAAGCAAAACCGGTCTAGTGGAGAACTGAAATATATTTGGGGTAACACAGTACAAGCTCAATGCATATAAGTTCCACACTTTCTACCTACTACTTCCAGACTGCTTCAACATTCACATAATACTCCAGGGACTTCCTTTAATTTTAGGGAATCCTGGAATAAAAAATATAATTTGCTTCAACATCTAATTAAACATCAGTACAAATGTCATGTGCAGAGCTATCAACTAGTCAAAGGAAGAAGAATTCAGAAGAATACTCAGCACACGAACTGTAAATAGTAAATGAGAATGAGAGAAGCAGAGAGATAAGGAAGAGGTAAAGGGAGAGGGAAAAGAAGGATGAAAAGGAGAGAGGAAGGGTTTGGGGAAGGGAAGAGACAATACCGAGTACCAAAACTCAAAATTCTTATGGATATGGATAATGCAGTATGTTTTCACTGTTGCAGCCTATATCACAGTTTACAAATAGCATGAAGGATTAGTAATTTCACCACTACTAGCATAAGTAATCTTAGCTGCTAAAAACTTAAATGTTGTTAGAACTTTAGTACAAGTAGAAGAGAAACAGCAAGTATTCCAAATGGTACTACTTGGTGATTTAGAGCATCATTTCTTGATAATGCCCTTTGGTCCCCTGTGGACCCCCCAGGATATTTCAAGTGAGTCAGAGGTGAAAACTCATTAAACTTATATTTATATGTTTATAATTACAGATACTCCTCACTTAACGACCTACCCATTTAGCAACCGCTCACACTTACGACCATCTCTTCACCGTTATTGTATTTTATTTTAAATATCCTTTTTCCATCTTGTACACTCTACAGTACAGTACTGTGGTTTTTGGTGCTTTAATGTACCTCCTTTACTAACTTTATGTTCTGTAATACATTGCAGTACTGTGTGTAAATTACACAACCTATGCAAATTAAAAGAAGTGGAAGTTTTCAGTTTAATCTTTCTCGTTATTTTACTTATGCAGAATACTGTATTGTCAAGTACTATGCATATACTGTGCTACTGTATACAGTACATGCAGTCCCTCACTTAACGACCAATTCGCTTAACGACCAAATTGTTGAAAAGAAACTTGGTCATTTAGTGAGGAGTATCTGTATATAATAAGGGGGCTTGACATGAGAATGGGACTCAGGTTGAAAACAGTTGAGAACACTGGTATATAGTTGTTTGCAATTTAGGTAAGAGTTTGGAACAGGTTCTAGTCTAAAGGTCAATACTGTCATTTAAAAGATGTTTCCCCATATCTACACCTTTTGTCAGGAGTCCCATGCACTGCTCAAGTTTTATTGGTTTTTATTTTAATCCATTAATTTTTTCTTTAAGTTTATTATCTCCTTCTTCCTGCCTGCTTTTGGCTCCTTATATCGGTACTTCTCTAATTTCTCAAACTGTGTAGTCAGGTTATTTATGTGGGTTCTTTCTTCCTTTCTGATGAATGCTTGTGGAGCTATAAACTTTCCTCTTAACATGTTTTTGCTGTGTCCCACAAGTTCTGGTAGCTTGTGTTCTCAGTCTCATTTGTTTCCAGGACTTTTTTTTAATTCCTTTTTGATTTTCTCTTTGACCCATTGGTTGTTCAATGTAGAACCCATGAGAATACCCACAACATTTCTTTTCAAGTAAATAGATTAAACATTCCTGAAATTTATATGGAACACTTACACCCTCCTATCCATCACCTCCAACCCTCAAACAGCTAATGCAATTCTTGGGAAAAAGAAGATGGGAAGCATCACTTTCCCCAACTTCAAACTATACAAAGTGGTAGCAATTAAAATAGCATGGTTGGGGGGCTGGAGAGATAGCATGGAGGTAAGGCATTTGCTTTTCATGCAGGAGGTCCTGTATTGTCCCTTGTGCCTGCCAGGAGCAATTTCTGAGCATGGAGCCAGGAGTAACCCCTGAGCACTGCCAGGTGTGACCCAAAACCCACAAAAAATAGCATGGTTGAAATATTATTATTATTATTATTATTATTATTATTACTAAAAAAATAACATGGTTGGAATAAAGACAGATGTTCAGAATGTCCTGAGAAAGACGGTCAGGTATATGAACAGTTAAATCTTTGATAAAGGAACAAAAAGTATAAACTGGAGCAAGGAAAACCTCTTTAATAAGTGGTACTAGAAAAACTGCTTGGCTACATGCAAAAAATGAACTTAAAATTCTAACACCATGAACAAAAGTCAAATAAAAATGTGTCGAAGATCTTGATATTATACCTGAAACCATAGAAGAAAACTTTAGCAGAATTTTCCATGACACTGAAACTAAAGGCATCCTCAAAGATGAAATACCACTGATAAAGCAAATGGAAACAAAGATAAATAGATGGGACAACATTAAAATAAGAAATTTCTCTACCTGAAAGATTGTCCATGAAATGGGAGAGATTATTTACCAAATATCCATCTGAGAAGGGATTAAAATTCTAAGATATGAAATGCACCCATAGAATTTAACAAGAAACCCAACCCCATCAAGAAATGGGGAGGAACAGGAAGCTCAGCACAAAGAGTGATGAGTTTAGTTAGAGAAATAACTACATATTGAACTTTCCTAAAAATGAGAATGTATGAGGGAAATGGAGAGCCTGTTTAGAGTATAGGCGGGGTTCGGGTGGGGAGGAGGGAGACTTGGGACATTGGTGATGGGAATGTTGCACTGGTGATGGATGGTGTTCTTTACTTGACTGGAACCCAAACACAATCATGTATGTAATCAAGGTGTTTGAATAAAAAAAAAAGAATAAAAAAAAAGAAAGAAAAAAAGAAATGGGGAGAAGTGATGAACAGAAGCTTCCTCAAAAAGAAATACAAACAACCAAAAGGCGCATGAAAAAGTGCTCCATATCACTAGTCACCAGGGAGATGCAAATTAATTCTCATACCACAAAGATGCAATCAAATCTCACACCACAAAGACTGGCAGACATAAAAACAACAACAACAAAAAAAAAAAACAACCAGTGCTGGTATAGATACAGGGGAAAGAAACTCCTATTCACTGCTGGTGGGAATGCAGACTGGTCCAACCTTTTTGGAAAACAATATGGCCATTCCTCAAAACAAAACAAATGAACAAACCCCCCAAAAAACCCCTAGAAATTGAGCTTCCATATGACCCAGAAATATCTAGGGGCCCAAAAACACAATACAGAGAAGTCCTCTGCACTCCTATGTTCATGAAGCACTATTTACAAAAGCCAGAATCTGGAAACAATTCAAGTGCTGGAGAATAGACAAATAATAAAGAAATGATGGTACTTATAAACAATAGAATATTATGCAGCCATTAGAAAATTTGAAGTTATGAAATTTGCTTATACATGAATAAACATGTAGAGTATTAGACTGAGTGAAATGAGTCAGTGGGAGAATGATCACATTCATTTTTGGTACATATATGCGTGTGTATATATTATTATGAGAATAATATGCAATGGCAATACATACAAATGAGGGTCCGGAGGACTGATATTGGTAAGAAGCTTGCCACAAATAAAGGGGAAAATACACAAGTACAATTAGGACAGAGAAGAGACTATTATGGCAATGATAGTTGAAAATGATTCTGGTCAAGAACTCTGCAGAAAAGAGGTACAAGTGACTTGCATGTTACTTTCAGTAACAGTACTGCAAACCACAGTGCCTAAAAGGGGATGTAAGGGCAGGACACTGGGGACATGGTGGTAGAAAATGTATACTGGTGAAGGCATGGGTGTTAGAACATTGCATGACTGAAACTAAACCATGAAAAACTTTGTAATTGTGTATCTTGTGGTGATTCAGTTAGAAAAAAAATTCAGGGGCCAGAGTGATAGCACAGTGGTAGGGCATTAGCCTTGTATGCTGCTGACCTCAGATGGACCTGGGTTCAATCCCAGCATCCAATACGGTCCCCCCAGCCTGTCAGTAGTGACTTCTGAATGCAAAGGTAAGAGTAACCCCTAAGAGTTGCCAGCTGTGGCCCAAAAAATAAGGAAGGAAGGGAGGGAAGGAAGAAAGTAAAGAAGGAAGGAAGAGAGAGAAGAAAGAAAGGAAGGAAAGGAAGAAAGGAAGAAAAGGAATAAAGAGAGAGACAGAAAGAAGAAGTTCAAAAGCCTAATGCAGTTTGTCATGAAAAATACTTCCTCGTGCTTCCTTTTCTACTCTTTCTAGAGGCAACTTTTTAACTCTTTTAATGGACTATTTTATGGATTTTCTCACATATATAATTATCATGCTTATAATGCTAATTATTTATTTTTGGCTTTAGGCTACACAGTAATCTGCCAATCCTTTCTTGAAGAAGACTATATGTGATGTTTCACTCTACATATATAGTCTTCCCATTTCCCATTTAGGCTTCAAATAACTTGAACCAGCATTCATGGCGTACATTTAAGATTATGTAAACATTATTTACAACCAATGCCTGGATTACTTTTTTTTCCTGCACAATTTTTGTTCTTTTTGAGTTATAAAAAGACTTGATTTTTACATAAAAATAAGGAAAGGGTCACTACATGCCTGAAATACAACTGTGAAAGACTTGTAATTCACAATGGTCTTAATAAAAAAAAAATGAAAGAGAAGAAAGAAACATTTAAAGATAATACCATTCACAGTTGTGCCACAGAAAATCAAGTACTTGGAGTCAACTTAACTATAGAGCTAAAAGACCTATACAAAGAAAACTACGAGACACTGCTGAAAGAGAACACAAGGAAAAGAAGACACACACCCTAATCATGGATTGGGAGGGTTAACATCATTAAAATGGCAATACTTCCCACAGCATTACACAGATTTAATACAATCCCTCTAAGGATACACATGACATTTTTTCCCCAAAGAAGTGGATCAAACATTCCTGAAATTCATATGGAACACTAAGTGTTCATGAATAGCTAAAATAATCTTTAGGGAAAAGAAAATGAGAGGCATCCCTTCCCCAAAATTAAATTGTACTCTAAAGCAATAGTCATTAAAACAGCGTAGTAGTAGAATAAAGACAGACCATCAGATCAATGGAATAAATAGACTTTAGTATTCTGAGACTGACCTCCAGACATAAAATCAATTAATCTTTGCTAAAGAGACAAGAAATACTAAGGAAAGCAAGGAAAGTCTCTTGTATCCAACAAGTGGTGTTGGATAACTGGTGCAGAGAAGTGAACACAGACCTCTCATTAACACTGCACAAATTCAAATCAAAACTGATAAAATAAACCTTGCTATCAGACCTGAAATCATAATATACTTAGAGAAAAATATAGGCAGTACACTCTATGACACTATAGGCATCTAAAAGGAGAAAAACTACTGTCCAAGTAAGTGGAAGCAAAGATACATTAATAGGACTACATTAAACTGGGGGCGTTGGTGGTGGGAAAGGTGTGCTGGTGAAGGGTGGTGTACATTCTATGAATGAAACTCAACTATGAACAATTTTGTAACCATGATGCTTAAATAAAGCAAATATATTTTTTAAAATGATTGGCTTGACTTTTGTTTTGTATGAGCGCAACACTAATTTATGTTCTCTTCCTCAGTTTTCTGTTAACCTGAATAAAATCTCTTGCAAAACAAAATACATGACACATCAGGTATTTCTAATGATTTCTTCTTGAGAATTCTTCCCAAGCTTTCTAAGCTGCTTCATTTCAGTCTGGTTGGCGTGGAATCCTGACGCAAAGTTCTGATTCTGGCACCTGACTCCAGCATCATTCTGAGAACTCCTTTCATCGCTCATTCTCTGGTTGCTTTTCTGATCTTGTACCTCTTCTACATTTTATGGTTTCTCTCCTCAGTGCTAAATCAAACCTTTCCCATATCTTACACAATCTTCTTTCTTGTCCTACCCTCTAAAAATACTATCTGGGAGAGAAATGTTAAGATTTAAATATTAAATGTTAAATGTTTGTGATTCTATTTTTACCTTTAGTTGGTAATTTGGTTGGAGATAAAATTTTAAGTTGGAAGTAGTTTTCCTTCAAAATTGTGAAGGCCTGGTTTTACTTGTCAACCTTCATTTTGACATTAAGAAATCATTATGAAACTTGATGTGATTTCCTTTTCTTTTCATTCTTAAATAGTAAAACAAAACCATATCCTGCTCTAGCATGTAGGCATTCTTTCTATCATTAATCATATGAATTTTCATGATGATGTTCTTAGTGTGGATCTCTATTTTGTCCCACAATTTGAAAATTAATGTATTTTAAGTTTTGGTAAATTTTCTTGAATTACTGTCAATAATGATACAGTTCAGTTAAGATTTTTCTTTTTTTCTAAATAATTTTCAAAATTTAATCACTGAGATACAGTAACAAAGTTGTTCATGATTGAGTTTCAGTCATACATTGTCCAAGACCCATCCCTTCACTAGTACACATTTCCTACTTTAAATGTCCTCAGTTTCTGCTTCCCCTGTCCTCCCACTTGTCTGCCTCTGTGGAAGTTATTTTCCCCCTCCCACTCTTTCTCTGTCTTCCTTTTTATCCCTTTTGGACACTATGGTTTGCAATATAGTTACTGAAGGGGTACCCTGGACTTTTACTCATCTATCACTCTTACTTTGGAGATATTGGGCTTCCTTATCTTTTCCTGCCACAAAATTGTAGAGTTTAACGTGTTTGCCATACACACAGTGGGTCCTGGTGTAATCCCCAACAATGCATACAGTTCCCTGAGTAGTGCCAGGAGTGATCACTGAGAAAAGACTCAGAAGTAAGCTCTGAGCACCAAAACTCTCTCTCTTTTCAAACAAAAAATACCCAAACATTATAATCTGTGCTATCAAGTTTTTCACTTCTTTTGTATTCTAAATAGGATTTCTCTTTAAGTGAAACATTTCTTAAGAAGTACTCAGAAAGTATAGATGTCATTCCTGGCTTATAATCTGGTGCTGTTTAGATCATAAGTGGCGAGGATGACCCTGGTGATATACCTGGGGGATTATGCAGTACCAGGAAATCAAACCTAGATCTTGAATGCCAGGCAAGTGCTCCAATTCCTTTGAATCATTTCCCTAGCACCTGAATGTTACTTTTAGATGGTATCTGCCTGGTTCAGAATTACCGTATCTACTCTTTAATTTCTCTAAAGCAAACACTGATTTGGCAGGATCTGGAGGTGTGGATAGGTGTTCCAAGTGGTGCTTAGGAGATCTGGGGACCCATTTGGGAAATCCTCAGTTGATGGTTCAATACAAGGGATGTACTCCAGCCCCATAGTGCTAAGATTTAATCAGGTTACCCTGTCAGTACTTCAGGGTTTCTAGGATTTACTTTGCAATTCCTGGGGGATAAATCAATGTCAGGGGTCAAACTGGGATTGGCCATATGTGAGGCAAGTGGCTTGTGCTGTATCTTTCCAGCCCTCAACAATAATTTACCTTTTTTTGGTCTGAATTTTTTTGATGGTTGGGTAGGGGGGTATTCTGGCTGTGTTCAAGGGGCTAATTCATGGCTCAGAGATCACTCTACTTGGTACATGATGGCCCATATGTGATGCTGGGAGATGTAACTAGGGGTTGGCAGCATCAAAGCAAATGCCTAACCTGCTGTCCTCAACAAGGATATTTTAACAAACTTAAAAAAAATCTTTCTACAAAATTTTCTTCTTGTTTGTATTAATCTTTATGATTCCTTTCAGTTTCCTCAAGACAGTTGTCAAGAAGATTGTCAAGAAGTTTCCTAAAAAGACTGAGGAGGTTCTGAGAATATCTTAATGGGCCTGTTATCAGGATAACCTTTTTCAGAGTCTTTATGCTTGAATTGGTTATATTACCTAGGAAGATATTAATAGTCATTTGCTTAGGAGAATGGGCTTTAGTGTTGTGTTCAGAAGCTAGGTGGTGAAATGGGTGACTGTGGTGTTTGTGTGTGAAGTCTCAGAATCTGATCAAATGACCTCTCGATCAAATGTCCTTTCTTAATTTCTCTGCCTGTCCCCCGCACCTCAGTTAGAGATCCCCTGCTCTATCTATTTTATTTGAATAAAATTTCAAAGCTGGGGCCTGGAGAGATAGCACAGTGGCGTTTGCCTTGCAAGCAGCTAATCCAGGACCAAAGGTGGTTGGTTCGAATCCCGGTTTCCCATATGGTCCCCCATGCCTGCCAGGAGATATTTCTGAGCTGACAGCCAGGAGTAACCCCTGAGCACCGCTGGGTGTGACCCCCCCCCAAAAAAAATAAACAAACAAAAACAATTTCAAAGCTAGCAGAATCCTAGACAATAGGATGACATGGACACTAAAAAAGTCTAATAGAAACAAGGTAATTGTCAACAACTGGTATGGGGTCAACAACTGGTATGTCAACAACTGGTATGGGGGCTTGTGGGTTGGAGAAAGAGGAAAATATCAGTTAAAAGGCACAAGCGGCCAATTACAGACAAGTAACTATACACCTGGTGACTATTGTTAATAAAACTATTATATACTTGGAAGTTGCTCAGAGAATAGATCTTAAATGTTCTCAACACACAGGCACACTCAGAGGGCATTTAAATGTGGATATGAATGTGTCAATACATATTATGTATGTGTACCAATGTTCAATGGTGAATATCTTAAACTTATTTCAATTGTATATAAATAATGCTGGAAGGAAAATAAATTTCTTGTTTTCCATCAGAGTAGAGAAGTAAAGTTTTGTAACACAAGAAAGAGATTCAAGAGTTATTAATTGTTTCATAAACACACAGTTCAAGATCCTCCTCACTTCAGCCCTTTCCTACCCAGCTCATTCATCACAGCTTCAAAGGTGCTGAGAGAGACTCTGTTAAATCATTCACCAGTTACTCATTTCTTCAGAACTCTCTTTCACATTTCTGCCTCCTGTTCCCATTTTCTTTGTTCTTGTAGGCTAATACTGAAAGAATAACCCTTCATTGACATTTTGGTGGGAGTTTGCTCTGAAAGGAAAGTGAATCACTACGTGTTCAAATGTGATCATTGCCTGAAACCTTAACTATTTTCCATGAGTGTATGCCAACACTTATGATTATTTGTATTAAGTATAAGGGTTCCAAGTAGATTCTGAAGATTCAAATCATTCAATAATTTTTTTTTTGTTTTTGTTTTTGGGCCACACCCGGTAACGCTCAGGGGTTACTCCTGGCTATGCGCTCAGAAGTCGCTCCTGGCTTGGGGGACCATATGGGACACCGGGGGATCGAACCACGGTCCGTCCAAGGCTAGCGCAGGCAAGGCAGGCACCTTACCTTTAGCGCCACCGCCCGGCCCCTCATTCAATAATTTTTGTTAGCCACAGACTCCTGTCACTCTAAGAAAAAGAAAGGAGGGTTTGCCAATTCCCAATGAGTAAAAATGAAAGAATTCAGCTCATCCTCACACTGAAACAGCTGCACAGGCAGCACCGGGTGCTCTGTTTATCTTGATAACTGTGGAAAAACACCATCTTTTCCCCTTCCCACTCTCTCCAGAACAATCACCATGCTCTATATGCAGATGGGATGATTTGGGCTCTGGAGTAGAGACAGCTTGTCTGGTGTTCTTCCTGCACATTTAACTCATACCCTTCCTTTGGTGCTATCTGCTCAATCCAGTAGGTTCAGCAGCAGTGAGTTGCTGCAGGAAAACTGACAGATTCAGCTGTGGGTCCCCCAATGGATTTTGAATACCCAGCTCCACCCGGTGCCATCGAAACAGAACTATGAGCAGTGGGTGCAAAAGTGGGAGAAAGTACATAATGTACACTTCCTTTCATCCAAAGAAGGATAAAGACAGCTCAAAGGAGCAGGGTGCCCAGAAATTCAAACCTAACAGATGAAGAGCAATAGCTATAAGAATATATATAAGAATATATAATATATGTAAGAAGAAAGCAGTCAACAAAGTTTATTCAAGTGTCCTGCTTATGCCAAGAAAAAATAATTTTGTTGTTGGTGGCCACACCTGGCAATGCTCAGGGGTAACACCTGGTTCTGCACTCAGGAATTACTATTGCAGGAGCTTGAGGGACCATATGGGATGTCAGGGATTGAAATCTTGCTTGCATGCAAGGTAAGCACCCTACCACTCTTGCCCCACATGCCAAGAAAATTTTTAGGATATTATTTATTTTTATTTATTGACTTACACAAACTTATAAAAGAATAAGAAATAGTTTCCAACTGATTTTGAACATTTTGTTAATGAAAGCTTAGTTAAGTACAGGGTTACAGACTTAAATAACATACAGGCTAGTTTTAGAAACCAGGAGTCTTAAGAAATGCAGGATAGAAAGATTTTTACACTATAAGCCCTATAGTTATCTTCCCTTTGGGGGCTGATGTTGAGCCTGGGTCTGCATTCATATTCACTCAGCTTCTGCCTTATCATCTAGGTCTGCTCTAGTCACACAAATGATCTTCCCAGCTAGATCATGCGCATTCTAACAGACAAGGGCAGTAAAAGGCCATTCTTTGTTTGACTCTCATTGGAGAAGGGAACTTTCCTAGAGTCTCTGTCAGAAGTACAACCTTCTACCCTATACAGCTGGATCAAAATGCTTATGGAAGAATGGGAAGAGCCTCCTTGCTTTGGTGACTAGAGAAACAGTACAGCCCTCAACTTTAAAACTCTACACTCTGAAAAGAAGGAAACCAAAGAAATGCAATTACAGAGGCTGATAATTCAGTGCTTCTGGAACTTTCTCCCTAGTATCTGCCCTCCCTGTGGCCCCAGTTAGTAGGCCATTTTACTGCTTATTAGCAGGGAGGAGGATGGGAAGTAGGCAAGAGTGGAACTAGCCAATCTTTCTATTTATAAGCAGGTCCTAGAAAGGTGTGAAACAATTGGCCTTTCAGGATCAGAAGGATACTACAGTGGGTAGGGTGCTTGCCTTATATCTGACCACTGGGGCTCAATCCCCAGAACTCCATCCATATGTTTCCTGAGTCCACCAGGAGTGATCTTCGGATACAGAGCAAGGAATTAGCTCTAAGTACAGCCATGCGAAGCCCCCAAACAAATGCAAAAGAGATTTTTGGTGGGAAGACAGGACTTAAAGAAATATGAGGTGAGAAGAGCTCTCCAATGGTTTTGATGGGGGGCCTGTCAGTGATACTCAGTACTACTGGGATCCATGAGAACCATTTCTGCATGCCAGGCATGTGTGGCTCCATGTCTTTCAGCAAACTCCCCATTTATCTCACTGGTGTGTGATGTTATCTCATCTTTATCTGGAATCCCCTAATGATAAGATATGAAGGGCATTTCTTCATGTGCTTCTTGGCCATCAATAGGTCTTACTCAGAGAGTTATCTGTTCATTTCCTCTCCCCATTTATTGATAGGGTTTTTAGATTCTGGAAGATTAATCTTTGTATATCCTAGATATCAACCCTTTATCTGATGTGTTGAGTACAAATATTTTCTCCCACTTAGCTGCCTTGTAGTTTTAGTCTGTGTTTCTTTTGCCATACAGAAACATTTTAGTTTGATGTAGTCCTATTTGTTCAGACTTGATTCTGTAGCCTTTGCCTTTGGCATCATACACTGTTGAAGATTCCATTGAAATCTAGGTCTTAGGCGGAGTCTCAAACTCAATTTACCTGGGGGCCGCAGGAGGCAAAGTCGGGGTGATTCTTGAGTGCAAAGTCAGTAGTAAGCCTTGAACATTGGGGGGTGTGACCCAAACAACTAAAACAAAACAAAACAAAAAAAGATTCCTCTATGGCAGGGCCACAAAATGTTGTACGGAGGGCAACAAACGACCCACGGGCCGTGAGTTTGAGACCCCTGTCTGCTTTCCTCACTGTACTTTATAAATTCAGGTCTGATCTCAAGTTCTTTGATCCACTTTGAGTTGACTTTTGTGTAAGATATGAGATGCGGACCCAGCTTTAATTTCATACATGTGGTCATCCAATTGTATCAATATCACTTGTTAGAAAGTTGTCTATATTCTATTTCACGTTCTTGGCTCCTCTGTCAAAAATTAGTTGACCAAATCCTTGAGGGTTTGTCACTAGGTATTCTATTTTTTGTCTGAAAGCCTTTTTTTTTTGTTCCAATACCATGATATATATATTTTTTGTTTGTTTGTTTGTTTTTTTGTTTTGGGTTAGACCCGGCAGTGCTCAGGGGTTACTCCTGGCTCTACGCTCAGAAGTTGCCCCTGGCAGGCTCGTGGGACCATATGGGATGCCGGGATTCGAACCACCAACCTTCTGCATGCAAGGCAAATGCCTTACCTCCATGCTATCTCTCCGGCCCCTGTGATATTTTGATCACTATGGTTTTGTAGTGTAGCATCAAGTTATGTCATGAAATGCCTCCCAGTTTCTTTCTTTCCTTTTTTTTATTTTTATAAATTTATTAAAAGAAAATGTAAAACCCAGTTTTGTGTTTTTCAGTATGGTTTTGGCTATCTAGGTCTTTTGTGGTTCCATATGAACTTTAAAATGGTCTGTTCAAATTTTTTGAATCTGGATAGGGATTGCTTTGAATCTATATTGAAGTTTAGGTAAGATGATAACTTTGATAAAATTGATTTTTCTAATCTATGGGCATGGAATGTTGCTCCATTTTCTTAGGTCTTCAATTTTTTTCTGAAGTGTTTTGAAGTTTTTGTGGTATAGGTTTCTCACTTCTTTTGTTAAGTTGATTCTTAGGTACTTGATAATATAATTTATTTAGAAATTTTTACAGAGGTACATTTGTATATTGAGTTCTATTATGTATTAGATATGGAAACAAATATGATTAATTCCTGAAATCTCACTGCTTTACTGATCTTCATACATAAATGCTGTATATAAATTTTAAAAAGAAGGCATGGCAGCATATGTGACTGGTCACTAATCCAGACTGAGATTAGAGGAAGCTCCCCAGATGTCACTGCTGTGTACTGACAGATTCATAGATGATGTCAGTGGGAGGAAGATCCAGGGAGAACACCAATGTGTAGTTAGTAATGTGAAACCCTTGAAAACTTAGAGAACTAGGCAAGCAGTGGGTCTGAATAGAGATGGCACAGGCTTGAAGCAGAAATATAACTGGAAGCCCAGGATATGATTATGGAAAGGAAGGGAAATAGTAAACAGGGCTAGTTTCATTCATTAGTGGCAATGTTCAAACAAAGTTTAAAATGGGAAAGGGCCATGATTAGAAAGGTAGAGGTTGCTGCTTCTTCCCAGCAGTCTGAAGGTGGAGTGTTTCTGATTTAAGGGGACACTTTCTAGTTTTAATGAGTCAGATTCTCCTTGGGTCGCTCTACTAATCCATCCAAACTGGCTGCCCATCAGAATCCCGTGGGGAACAGTAGAAGTATATTTGGATGCCACCCTGAGGGTTTAATTAATTGGAATAAGGCAAAGATCCTAATATATAGCTAAGGGTGGGAACCATTAGTCTAAATCATAGTAAATATGTATAGTCATGCATAAATAAAAACACATGCTTCACAAAGTAAAGATTAATTACTTTGGGGTTAATGTTTCTCTGGGTTACTGCTTTTCTATGAACCTCCACTTATTCTCCTGACTCCATTACTAGTTACTTCAATCATATATCGTATGAATTACTGACCAGTCCTCAATGTATCTGTCCTCAATGCCTTACTGTGATTGCTGCTTGTAGGCATACTTTTATCTTCTCATTCCTGTAAAGCCCAGATCAAATGCCATACACTTTACATAGTCTCCCTGAGTACTGATTGATTCTCAAGAATCATTCATCTGTCCCTCATCAGTACTCACAAAACTTCTATTACAGGATGTCTCACATAGTTTGACAGTTAAGTGACCATCTTTTTGTGTTCGCTGCTGAACTCTGGTCTTTCTGAGGACACAGATCTTTCTTTGTTCAATTTCCTTTTAAATCACATCATATATGTCTGAAAAATGCACTGAATACTCTCAAATATTTACAAAATTAGCAACCAAATGTGGAAATACAAAGGTAGTCATAATATGATTTGTATTTAAGAATATAAGACATTGAGCATTGTTAAAATTACTCAAAGCAAATAATGTTTATATGAAATCACTTTTTGTTATGAAGAAAGTAAAATGAGGGGGCTCTTGGTATGCATGGGGCTCCAGTCATTATTCCCAGATATTCACAGTCAGCAGTGTAAAGATATGAGAATGCAGTGAAGTTTGGACCTTGTGATGCCACAGATCCCTTGGGTCACCCCTACAATGCTTCAATTTACCTGGGGGCCGCAGGAGGCAAAGTTGGGGTGTGGCAGGGCCTCATAAGGGATTTCACTTACCAAATATTCGCAATAAAAATCGCATTAGTAAGAAAAAGAATCACAAAAAATCGCATTAAACATTCGCATACCCCAAACGGAACTGTTCGGGGAATGTGAATATTTAATATGATTTTTTCTTACTAATGTGATTTTTATTGTGATTATTCAGTAAGCAAATAATCATGAATACTACGATACTTGAAGGCCGGCCGCAAGTTTGAGACCCCTGGCTTAGAGGTTTCCAGACTCACCTAAAGATTCCAGGACTGCAATACCTACAATAATGCATGTGGTGCTAGGAATAAAATCAGGGGTGGCATTGCAAGAGATGCTTCTCAACTCCTGTATCTTGGGCCCTTTCATGACATTACTTCTTAGTGGAGAAATTATCTCCAAAGAGTGAAGGAGGGGATTGGCACAATAGCATAGTGAGCAGGTGCTTTCTTTGCACATGGCCAACCCAGGTTTGATCCCTGGTATTCCATATGGTACCCAAATCCTGTCAAGAGTAATACCTGAATGCAGAACTAGGAGGACTCCGAGCATCACCAGGTGTACTCTCCTCCCCCACCGAATACCCACAGTGAAGGAAAAAGCATCTTTCCAATGATGTTAAGAATATGAAAATAGGACTTCAAGGGAAATTTCTCCTGTGCCTATCTGTGTTTCTTGAATACCTGAAGGTCTCCTCAGAGGCCTAGGGAGCGCACCCCCCAAAAAACTACATTATGAAGCTGCCCAGTGAGTAAACTCTGGCTGTGGGAGTCGCCATCCAATAAGCTGAGCTCTCTGGCCTGCAGAGGCTCTGCCCTGCTGTGCCTTTGATCACTCTGAGGACTTCAAGGGAAAATTCTCCTGTGCCTGTCTGTGTTTCTGAACACCTGAAGGTCTCCTTAGAGGCCTAGGGAGAGCACCCCCAAAAAACTGTCAACTAGAGGCAGCAGAAGAGCGCGGCCACGAAGCGAACCAATGAACCCCACCACAACACCAGGAAAAACCACATTACAAGCGTAACAATGGGGAAACCTCGCAGGCAAACACCATGCACAGACAATGAAGATGAAAGCTCGGATGACCTAATAAATTCCAACCACCTGATTAACCTCTGGATAAGGAACTTAAAATAGCAATATGGAAGATGTTTGTAGAACTCAAAGAAAGCATAGATCAATCTGAACACAAAGACAGAAATCAGAAAACTCCAAACTGAAATAACAGATATGAAAAACACGGTAGCTCAACTTAAAACCTCATTGGATGGCCTCACCAGCAGGGTAACAGCAGCTGAGGAGAGAATTGGAGTACTAGAAGATGTGATGCAGAAAAACTCAACACAGCAGAAGAAATTGGAAAAGAACCTTAAGACAAACAAACAGGCAATGGAAAAAGTACTCAAGGAATGTGAACAGATGAAAATAGAAGTCTTTGATAAACTCAACAGAAATAACATAAAATCATTGGATTCACAGAGACCTAGGTAGGAAATCTCCAGGAAGAATCAACTGTCAAAGACATCATCAAAGAGATACTCCCAGAGTTAAAGACTACATGCAATCAAATCCTGCATGCCCAAAGAGTACCAGCTAAAAGAGACCCAAAGAAAAACACCCCAAGACACATCCTCGTTACAATGACAAATCCCACAGATAGAGATAGAATACTGAAAGCAGTAAAATCAAAAGGGGAAATTACATTCAAAGAAGCATCCCTAAGACTTACAGCAGACATGTCACAAGAAACTCTCAAGGCCAGAAGACAGTGGTGGGATACTGTGACAAGACTGATTGAAATGAATGCCTCACCGAGAATATTGCACCCAGCCCGACTCACGTTCAGGTTTGAAGGAAGAATACATAGCTTCATGGATAAACAACAGCTCAGAAACTTCACAGATGATAAACCAGCCTTAAAGGAAAAACTGAATGGTCTACTCTAAGACAAGAGAGACCAAAAAACACAGCAAACTTATCTACAAAGATGACATTAAATCCTATGACAATCATCTCCCTCAATGTCAATGGACTAAATTTACCAATGAAAAGACACAGAGTGGCAAAATGGGTCAAAAAGATGAATCCAACCTTCTGCTGCCTACTTCTGCTGTTCTGAATAGTCAGAACAAACATAGACTCAAAATCAAAGGCTGGAGGAAAATCATCCAAGCAAACAACACCCTCAAAAAAGCTGGGGTGGCCATATTAATATATGATGACACCAGCTTTATACTCAGAAAAGTGGTAAGGGACAAAGATGGACACTATGTACTAATCAAGGGATATGTGCAACAGGAAGAAATCAGATTATTAAACATATATGCATCCAATGAGAGACCAGCAAATTATCTAATACAGTTACTGAAAAATATGAAAGCAGAAATCAATAATAACACAATAATTGTGAGAGATCTCAACACGGCCCTATCAACACTTGATAGGTCAACCAGACTGAAACTCAACAAAAACATACTAGCTCTGAAAAGAATAATGGAAGAAAGAGGACTACTATATATATATAGGACACTCCATCCCAAAAAACCTGGATACACATTCTTCTCCAATGTACATGGTCATTCTCCAGGATAGACTACATGCTGACACATAAAACATACCTCCATAAAATCAAGAGGATAGAAATCTTGCAGGCTACCTTTGCTGACCACAAGGCTCTGAAATTACATGTGAACTACAAAGCCACACAGAAGAAAAACTTTAACAATTGGAAATTAAACACCCTGCTACTGAACAACCAGTGGGTCCGAGATGAAATCAAAAAGGAAATCAAAACTTTCCTGGAAACGAATGATAATGAAGACACAAACTGCCAGAATGTATGGGACACAGCAAAAGCGGTCCTGAGAGGAAAATTTATAGCTCTACAAGCACACATCAGGAAGGAAGAAGAGGCATACTTGAATAACTCAATGACACAGCTCAAAAAATTAGAAAATGACTAACAAAAGAAACCAAAAATAGGGAGACAGAAGGAAATAACAAAGCTGAAAGCAGAAATCAATGAAGTTGAAACCCAAAAAACAATCCAAAATATCAAAGAAAGCAGAAGTTGGTTCTTTAAAAAAATAAAAAAGATTGATAGACTATTGGCAAAACTCACAAAGAAAGAGAGAGAAATCTGATAACTCGTATTAGAAATGAAAAGGGGGAGATCATGACAGATATTGCAGAGATCCAAAGGATAATCAGAGACTACTTTGAGAAACTTTATGCTACTAAACATGAGAACCTAGAAGAAATGGAAAAATTCTTGGACACTTATAACTTTCCAGAGTTAAGTAAGGAGGATGTAGCGTATCTAAACACCCCATCACTACTGAGGAAATTGAAACTGTAATCAAACATCATGCCCAAAAAGAAAAGCCCAGGCCCAGATGGATTTCCTAATGAATTTTTTCAAATCTTTCAAGAGGAGCTACTACCAATCCTAGCCAGGCTCTTCCATGAAATTGAAAAACGGGAACACTCCTAAACAGCTTTTATGAAGCCAACATCACCTTGATACCAAAACCAGACAGAGATGCTGCCAAAAAAAATTACAGACCAATATCCCTGATGAATGCTGATGCAAAGATCTTCAACAAAATCCTGGCAAATAGGATCCAATGCATCATCAAGAAGATCATACACTACGACAAAGTAGGTTTCATCCTGGGAATGCAAGGATGGTTTAACATCCGTAAATCTAGCAACATCATACACAACATCAAGAAGAAGAAAAATAAAAATCACATGATCATATCAAAAGATGCAGAGAAAGCATCTGATAAGATCCAACACCCATTCTTGATCAAAACTCTCAGCAAGATGGGAATGAAAGGAACCTTTCTCAATCTAGTTGAAGCCATTTACCACAAGCCAATGGTAAATATTATCCTCAATGGCGAAAAACTAAAAGTCTTTCCTCTAAATTCTGGTACAAGATAATGCTGTCCGCTCTCACCACTCCTCTTCAACATAGTACTGGAAGTTCTTGCTATAGCGATGAGGCAAGAAAAAGATATCAAGGAATCCAGATAGAAAGGAAGAAGTCAAGCTCTCATTGTTTGCAGATGACATGATACTCTACTTAGAAAACCCTAAAGCTCTACCAAAAAGCTTCTAGAAACAATAAACTCATATAGCAAGGTGGCAGGCTACAAAATTAACACAGAGAAATCAATGGCCTCTTTATACACCAATAATGATAGGGAAGAGAAGGAAGTCAAGAAGGCAATCCCATTCACATTAGTGCCACACAAACTCAAATATCTTGGAGTCAACTTGACCAAAAGACATGAAGGACCTATACAAAAAAAAACAAAAAAACAAAACAAAACAAAACAAAAAACAAACTATAAAGCCCTGCTCTAAAAAATAAGAGCGGACACACGGAAATGGAAACACATACCCTGCTCATGGATTGGCAGGATTAACATTATTAAAATGGCAATACTCCCCAAAGCATTATACAGATTTAATGCGATCCCCTTAAACATACCCATGACATTCTTCAAAGAAGTAGATCAAATACTTATGAAGTTCATCTGGAACAATAAACACCCTCAAATAGCTAAAGCACTCCTAGGGAAAAGGAAAATAGGAGGCATTACTTTCTCCAACTTTAAGCTGTACTACAAAGCAATAGTTATCAAAACAGCATGGTATTGGAATAAAGACAGACCCTCAGATCAGTGGAATAGGCTTGAGTTCTCAGACAATGTTCCCCAGACATACAAGTACCTAATATTTGACAAAGGAACAAGAAATCCTAAGTGGAGCAGGGAAAACCACTTCAACAAGTGGTGCTGGCAGAACTGGTTAGCCACTTGTAAAAAAGCGAACATAGACCCCCAGTTAACATCATATACGAAGGTAAAATCCAAATGGATCAAAGACCTTGATATCAGAGCTGAAACCATAAGGTATACAGAACAACACATCGGTAAAACACTCCATGACATTGAGAGTAAAGGCATCTTCAAGGAGGAAACGGCACTTTCCAAACAAGTGGAAGCAGAGATCAACAGATGGGAATACATTAAGCTGAGAAGCTTCTGCATCTCAAAAAAAATAGTGCCCAGGATACAAGAGCCACTCACTGAGTGGGAGAAACTATTCACTCAACACCCATCAGATAAGGGGCTAATATCCAAAATATACAGGGCACTGACAGAACTTTACAAGAAATAAACATCTAATCCCATCAAAAAATGGGGAGAAGAAATGAACAGATGCTTTGATAAAAAATATAAATGGCCTAAAGGCACATGAAAAAATGCTCCTTGTCACTAATCATCAGGGAGATGCAAATCAAAACAAGATGAGATACCATCTCACACCACAGAGATTGGCATAAATCACAAAGAATGAGCACAATCAGTCTGGCGGGGATGTGGAGAGAAAGGAACTCTTATCCACTGCTGGTGGGAATGCCGTCTAGTCCAATCTTTATGAAAAGCGATATGGAGATTCCTCCAAAATCTGAAAATTGAGCTCCCATTCGACCCAGCTATCCCACTTCTAGGGATATACCCTAAGAACACAAGAATACAATACAAAATCCCCCTTCCTCACACCTATATTTATTGCAGCACTATTCACAATAGCCAGGCTCTGGAAATAACCACGATGCCCTTCAACAGACGAATGGCTAAAGAAACTATGGTACATATACACAATGGAATATTATGCAGCTGTCAGGAGATATGAGGTCATGAAATTTTCCTATACATGGATGTACATGGAATCTATCATGCTGAGTGAAATAAGTCAGAGGGAGAGAGAGACACACACAGAATAGTCTCACTCATCTATGGGTTTTAAGAAAAATAAAAGTCATTTTTGTAACAATCCTCAGAGACAATGATAGGAGGGCTGGAACACCAGCTCACTTCACGAAGCTCATCACTAAGAGTGGTGAGTGCAGCTATAGAAATAACTACACAGAGAACTACCATAATAATGTGAATGAATGAGGGAACTGGCACGCCTGTCTGGAGTACAGGTGGGAGTGGGGTGGGATGGAGGGAGATTTGGGACATTGGTGGTAGGAATGTTGCACTGGTGGAGGGGGTGTTCTTTACATGAATGAACCTAATCCCAATCATATATGTAATCAAGATGTTTAAATAAAGAAAAAAAAGAATATGAAAATAGATCCCTAGTGCTATGTAGATTATACATGTAAATATATATAAATCTCAATTATACAATATTTATTTCTTATAAATTTATTTTATGAAGTAACCACATGATGGGAAAGAGCACAATTGCAGGAATGAGGTGACCAAATTTGATGAGGACAGCAGAAGAAAAGAAAAACACCAGTAAGGTTTCTAAGTGACAACTGTCAGCAGGTTGGAAAATTGCTTATAAATACAATAGAATTAAATAACCATGGTATGAGGGCAGAGTTGCTTAAATATCATCAGAGAGGAGAGATAAAATTTCCTCTCTGGAAAGATGATGATATTGAAATCTGACTTTCACTCATGGGAGTGTTAGTAATAGCAGACAGTGGTCCGGAAATGACAGAGCTGGATGATTTAAGAGAAAAAGTTGAAGGCAAAATTAACAAAATCAAAATGATCCTGATTATTGCAATAAGAAGGTATATAATGCCTACTTCTGCGATTCATCGACATCTATATTTTTACAAACTTACTCAGATTCAGAAAAACTGCATGTAATACAGCAATTCTATTGGCAGTATGTGGTATATCATGAGTATCCTGGGCAAATACAGATAGGAAAAGGTAGAAAGGGAGGAGATATAGTTTATATAAGAGAAGTACAAAAAGAAAAATACAAAATAGTTAGCAAGGCATATTATTAGAAGTAATGGGAAGAAATTAAGAAAATGGCAAAATGAGGTTGCATATCGAACATTCTCCCAGCATGATTTTTACTGCACTATAAAGGCATTTTTTGGAATAATAATGCTAATTTTAAATGCCCTCTTGATAAAATGCTCAGGTTTCTATAGAATATCAGACAGCAATTAAACTTTATGAGCTCTGCTACCCCTTTCCCAGATATGCTGCAGCTTGATTGTTTCCAGGATGAGGCCTTTGGAAACTGGGCACTCTGGGGTTACACTGGCCAGGTAAGAGATGGAAAGCCCATCACTCAAGTCATTTAAAATTGGACACAACATTAGAGAAAATGCAATGAAGCTGAGTGGGATGAACTAGAGAACCTAATGTAGCATTAAAAAAAATCACATTCAATGGCACCAAGGGACATTTGGAGGGCACTGTGTTTAAGTTTTGGGCTTATTTTGCAAAAAGATGTACCACTGTCCTTGCTACTTGCTCTATACACAGGAACTCTGTCCTAACTTTACTAAAAATATTAAGGGTAGTACTAATAACCTGACCAAAAAAATACTTTAAACCTTCTGCTTACAAAATAATTTCTTCCTTCTCTGGTTCAGTGATGATGATGTCATTATGAGTTTGTGGTTTTTTATTTTTACATGAGCACAAAAGCAGACAGAAAATACATTAAAGTGATATGTAATTTTCCATGCAAATGCTTTCAGTCTAACAAGAGCTTAGCTTTATGATTAAGTGGAAATTGGTTATTTGCTTTAAATATTTATGATAAAATGTTCTAATTAACATTTCAATGAATTCAATTCATAAGATAAAAAAATTTTGCAGTATCCCTGGTGACCTTGGCAGCTGGTCATATGGCATACGTGTTATCTTAACAATTAAACCCTGTGAGCTCTGCAACCCTTTCCCAGCAGACCTGTGAATGTAATAAAACACATCTACAAAGCACTGTCAAAATGGTTTTATACCTACTTCTAACTTAAGTAATCTAGAGTAAACCTTTCAACCTTGCCCTTTTCCAGAGCTTCTAAAAGGAGAAAATGAAAATACTGACCTATCACAGATTGGAGAAGAACTTAGACAAATAATTTAAGGAATATGTCAAGATTCTGTGGATATTGAGAAATGATGAATTCTCTGTGATTTCAAATTCTCCAAGAAAATCCTCAAGACCATTTAACAAGGCACCAATATTGGGTAAATATTTGGTAAAGACCTAAGATAAACAAACTCTATGACAACAAAAAAAATCCACACTCCTTAAGGGGAGGGTGTGGCTAAATAATCCATTCTCCAGAGGTTTTTCTGAGCTGCTGCATCATAGGTATAGATCATATCATAGATATTTAAATGCTAAACTTACCTTGCTAATGTTGAAAGGTGACAGAATAATAATGGCAAGTAAAAAAATGTTGTAAACATCTACTTGGTACTATGTTAAGCACATATCCACTTCATCTCATCAAATTTTTACAACATATAAGGTAGCTATATAATCACTAGCCCCATGGGGGGGTGTTAGGACACACCCGTGGTGCTCTAGGGTTCAGAGCTCAGAAATTACTCCTGGAAGGTTCAGGAGACTCTATGGGATGCTGTGGAATAAACCTGGGTCGGTTGCATACAAGGTAAATACCCTACCAGCTGTGCTATCGCTCTAACCCAACTAGCCCCATTTTAGAGATGAGCAAATTAAAGCACACACATAGTATTTAACTTACTAGTTCAAAATCACAGATAGAAAGTAAAACCTGTGCCCAGGCAGAAATAAAAGCTATGTTTCAGAATGCTGTACCCACAGGAAAAGCAAAATAGAAGAACTAGGACAGAAAGAACAAAAGAATTTTAAGCCACCTTTTTTTTTTTTTAACTTAAGCTTGCATTTCCCTGTAAGTCCCTGGCCCTAAGACCATGGATTTGGGGTTCACCTCACATCTATGACAATTTAACCAAAATAAGGAATAAAAATTGAGCAAACTTAAAACAGTGCTATTCATACAAGGAAGAATAACAGGCAAAGACAGTTTATACATTTTTTGACTAAGTCAATTCACTAGGTAATTAATTTTTGTGTTCCTTAATGGATAATTGATAGGTAAATTATTAAAAATAACAATTTTCAGAAAAGGCAGGAAAGGCTTCACAAATTAGATAACCACTGGTTTCTAGAAACAAGATTCAGAAGAAAAACAGAAAAAAGACTTTTGTTTCCTGTTAACTGAATACCTCTGATTCAAAAGAAAGGAGTATATTGAATATTGACAGTCATCTTTGCTTCCTTGAAAGATCTGGTTATCAAGTGTTCACTCAGGGTGAGAAAACGTCAGTTTTCTTTATCATCAAAAGAGGAGATGGGGGGCTGGGAAGGTGGCGCTAGAGGTAAAGTGTCTGCCTTGCAAGCCCTAGCGTAAGATGGACCGTGGCTCGATCCCCCGGCGTACCATATGGTCCCCCCCCCCCAAGCCAGGGGCGATTTCTGAGCGCATAGCCAGGAGTATCCCCTGAACGTCAAACGGGTTGGCCCCCCCAAAAAAAAACAAAAAAAAGAGGAGATGGGGGACATTGGTGATGGATGGGGCTGTTGCACAGGTGAAAGGGGGGGTGTTCTTTATATGACTGAAACCCAACTACAATCATGTCTGTAATCAAGGTGCTTAAATAAAGATATTGTAAAAAAAGAAGAGAAGAATGGCCTATTTCATAAGTAAACAGGCTTGCTTTGCCAAAATTAAAGAATTTACAAGTTAAATATTTTATTTTTATAGCCATTAGATTTGATTTTTCTTTTCTAGAAAAAGAAGCTTACACTTTAAATTTGAAAAATAAGCATTCTTCTTTCCATATCTACAATGTAGCAAAAAGTATATTCTTGGCATGGCCTGGCAGCTTCCTCCAGTAATTTTCTTTCAAGTAAAATATCTTTCCCATCTACTGATAAATTCTGACAGCTATCTTGGAGTATCCAAGGAACCTCTCTATTTCCCCATCACTGGTGTGCCAGTCAACTGACACAAAAGAGCAGGATCTGAAAAGGAATGTTGTCCCAAAGCACTTTGTATGAAGCATGTAGCAACTATACACTTTGCTACAGATCCCAGGCAGTGTATCCGTTAAACAGTTGTGGCCTTCCATTAACAAAACTGAATTGTTGTTAGAAATTAAGATTAAAGAAATACTGACAGTCAAATATTTGGCAAGAAGTGCTTCTAAACAGTTTCAAGCACATTAAGTGTAACTGATGCCATACAGAAAACAGGAAAAGAGGAAAAAGAAAGATAAATGTAATGGTGATCTATCTAATGGGGCCTCTTTTGAAGAAAAGAAAGAAAAATAATAAAACAACATACAGCTTTATGACCATTCACTAGGAAAGAAAAGAAGAATGGCCTTTCCTATTCCTGATAGATGCTTCACTCCACTGCGTTCCCATGTTGATGTGATTGTGTTTTGCTGCATTTGGTCAGATGAGGTAGTGCATCAACCACTCTCAATATCCTGGCAGGAGAGGTCTGGAAAAGCGCAGTTTTAGTATTAAGGCTTCATGATAAATCCATGTTCAAAGAGGTCAGTTATTTCCTTTGAAGTGCACAAAGAAGACATTTACCCTGTGAAAGCCTTCAACCCAAACGTGTTTAAAAATGTGAACATTTTAGAACAAGAGTTAATGCAGATAAATGATTTCAGACTTAATGAACCACAGTGGTCAGAAACCTGCTGATTTTGCTTTCCCCTTCCCAAACTTGCTGCTCTCAGCGCTGGCCCCAAGACTAGCCAATAATTTACATTAAAAGAATGGAAAGATTAGTAAAATTTGGTTAACATGATCATCTTTTGTTTTCATAAGAAACTTAAAGAACTGAGAATGAAATTAGAATTATATTGCACAGGGAATGAGTGGCCTCTTGAACACTATAGAGAGCTTAGGTTTCCTAAAGAAGAAGTAACTTGTGGGACTGATGACTGTTTTACTACAGCAATGGCTTCTTTTTGGAATGAAGTGCCACTGTAATTAGGAGGGATAGGAAAATAAAAGATCCTTAAAAAGAGTCTTCTTGGGTTCTGTGAGCCCATTTATCAGTTAATCTAACATAATATGCACACATATAGTTTACATATATTTATATATATATACACATGTTATGTATACATCCACTGTACATATATTTATATATAATGAAGGTTCGAAGGTTCAAGAGAAATTCAGTTGAGAAATTATAGAAATGGCTCAAGGGAATACAGTTCTTGGAAGTTTCCAATAACCCAGACCACAAATGGTACTTTCTTTTTCTCATCAGCAGGGAGAGTAGATAGTCACAGCTATTAATGTAAAAGTTTTTAAGTGCATTCCTCCTTAACTCAGGATATTCATGACACTAGCATGCATCATCTTGAAAAAGTGTAGCAATATGGTGCAAAAGAGAGAGCTCAAACCAGTCATGCTGAGGCCCTAAATTTGATCCCTGGCACCATATGGATTCCTGAGCACTACGAGTGTGTCCCCAGATCATTGCATCTGAGCAACACCACATCACTGAGCCAGAGCATGGAAATATTCCGCCCACACAACTAGGCAAGTATCACTAGGAGTGGCCTCTGGGTTTTCTAAGCATTGCTTAAAAGGCAAACCACAACACCACGTCCCCCTCCCCCAAAGTGTGACTCTAAAAATGGCAAAAAAAAAAAAAAAAATCCTAAAAATGCAATGCAGTCTTTCCTTATTTCTCTGTGCCCTTAGTAAACTTAGCTCCCTATAACATAACTTTCAGAAGATATATACTAGATACTGAGTGGTGATGATGATGCAATAATAGTAAGAAAATGTGTGATCAAGAAGAATGCTGCCAGCAATAAGAACTACAGATTCTTTTCTATCTTTTGTTTTTAGACACTGGTAGTAAAACAAATGAGAACCCACTGTTTCTGAGTCTACACCAATGTATGGTCACTTTCTTTCATTATCACCATCTTAGGGGGCCTTTAAGATAGGTTTATCCCCATCCACCTAATCCAATTAATTAATTATTAATCTCACAGATATACTGCACCTGTTATATATTATTTTATTTCTGCATTTTTTTTTGGTTTTTCAGGCCACACCCATTTGATGCTCAGGGGTTACTCCTGGCTAAGCACTCAGAAATTGCCCCTGGCTTGGGGGGACCATATGGGACGCCGGGGGATCGAACCGTGGTCCTTTCCTTGGCTAGCGCTTGCAAGGCAGACACCTTACCTCTAGTGCCACCTCGCTGGCCCCTTATTTCTGCATTTTATACATAAAATGAGAAAAATATCTTTGCCCCCTAAATATCAATCTTAGTACTATTGGAGAAAAATTGTTCCCCTTTAAAATGCATGCTCTATACTACACTCCTTGATTTTTTTAAATATATAGTTCCACCTGAGAGTCTCATGAAAGCTATGGCTCCTTTCCTTACTCCATTCCACTTTAAAACAGATTCATAAAATTTTATAACATCAGAGCATTCATTAGGACTTATAGAATCTAACTTTGGACACCAGGATAAACATCTCTGGGCTGACAGCAGACTTTCCTCTTATACCATCTGTTATTCCTCATCCCAACTAACACCCAGATACTAATCTCCAAACGTTCAGATGCTTATGTACTAGAAATCTCTATTTAGAAGTCCTATAGATTCTCCATATTCAAAGTCCAATTCTTAGTTCATTGAGTTCCACTCAGACCTACTACTGCATTTCTACTCAATTCATGCCAACAATTTCTCAAGTGGAAATAAGAATTATCTTTGATTTATTTTTCATCGTTTCAAAGCTAAACAAATATACTTAAAGTATCCCAAATTATCTCAACTTTGTCCCTCCTTTCACCACTCTTTCCTAGATTAGATCAACATCTTCCACCTGAGACCCTCAAATTACGTCTCTGCAATTATTCTAGCCCTTCTACATTCAATCCAATTAACCTTTGCCCATGTAAATTTTGGAAAATGCAAAATCCGTTGACAGTTTCTGGAGAGGAGACAAGAGGGAGAAAACAGGGAGGAAATCAGACAAATACACAATGTTTAAGATAAAGCTCTGGATCCTGAAGACAGCCCCTCAAGCACCTAGAGCTGAAATCTCATTTCTATGTCATCCCCACCTACCTAACATGAGGCTAATATCAGCACAACCTGCAGTGTCATAGTCCTGCCTTTTCCTGAAATCTTAGGTTCTTCTCTTCCCTTCCGTATCCTGTAAAATTAGGATTATATACCCAGAAGAAGAGGGAGCTAAGAAGAGAGAAGGGAGGAATAACTTCAAATATCTTAGGCAAGACTAGAGTTTTAGTCTGTATCTTCCTTCTAATGTTGGACTGCCCTATCCTCTTGGTTATGATTCTTTGGCGAACTGGCCAGGCCAAGCAGCACTCTATTTCTAGGAATTTAGAATTAGTAATTCGTTGCCATATATTTTCTATAAACAGAAAGGCTGCCTGCAACAAGAAGCAATGGCAAGAGACAGGCGACCAAGACCATAGAGCTTGGGAAGAACAACAAACATGATTCTAGCTCATGGCTACTTTCCAGTTATAGCTCCAGTAACTCCTGTACTTGGACCATATTTCCTTCCTTCTTTCCATTTATTCCTGTAACTAGATTGTAGGCTCCCAGTTAGTTCTAGCCAGGTGGAACATATTTCTATTTCTTGCAATATAAGGGACTTGATTTGGTCCACACTAGTAGAGAATGGAATCCAGTATGGAATCCACATTGCTTTTGTTTGGTTTATAATCAATATTACTCACGGTGCCTCTCTGAATAAATTATTTTCTTTATAAGGGGGAGGGCAATCATATTAAAGGTCATAAATGTAGCTCATTTAAATAAACTATCTAAGCTTCACTGCTCCAAAACATAAAATAGAATTGAAAACAAATGAATCTTTGCTTTGGGCTTTAAGGCTTATGAATTAAATCAACTATTAATCAGACGGAAAAACACTGGCTTCTTTCCCATGGTCATTACTATAGAATTATTTTAAAGAATCAATAAAACTCACTAACCTACATGACTTTCTGGTACTTTCACTCTCTAGTTTACCCCAGAACTTATTGCTAATTACAGTAGGTCTAAAAGAATGCACACACAAGTGACAAAAGACATAAATTATTTACAGGGCTATTCATCTGCAATGGACATCCCATCAGATTCAACCTTGTAAGTGTCACAGGACCAGTTATTTTCAAATCAGATTGTATTTTATAGGAAATAATAAAGATGCGACAGCAGCACAATAAATTTACACTAATAGCAGATCTGCATTTCATTGCAAGGAATGTCTCTACTCTATTAAGCAAGCACTGAAATTTGCCCTTAACATGCCAGAGTCAAGGGTTTCCTTTAAGAGGCTCTGCAGATTTGCAGGCATCTGAGGCTCAGGGCTCAATGTGGGGCATCTTAAATGTTTTCAAATCTTTATTATTATTATCATCATTATTAATTATTATTAATTTTACAGTGTCAGAGATTCAACCAAGGGCCTCACTGGGACAATTTTTTAGAAGCCATTTTCCATATGGGAAACAAGACTCTCTAGAATCTGAAAGAATGTGCCTTAATCTAAAAGGACTTACTCCTGGCATTTGTTTTTTTCTCATCTGAAATATTTTTTTCTTCTCTGCTGTGATCCATTTTGTCTCTGCAACAGAGCCATGTTTATCATCTAAGACTTATCATATCGCTCCTGCTGACTGACTGACTGGTCAGCAAAAACCAAGTTGATGAGTCTAGGATGTGAGGACTTGGCAGACCCACAACGCTTTAATGGATCTCAGCAGTATTAGTTTACTGAAAGGCGATCCAGTTCGCCTGGGACAATTTACCATTCTGTGTATTGTGCACAGACAAGTCCTTATATTTTGCTAGCATTTAACTGTGGGTTTCTCCCCAAGGCAGGAAAATGTTTCAATAATCAGGCGGCAATGAATAAAATCAGTTTGTGTGACTGTGATATATGTTAAGACCACTCAGGATTATCAGATGATCACTGGGCAGGAAGGAGTTGGGAAGACTGGAGGCCCTGCTTCCCTGATCTTATCTATCACATGACAGACAGGCCTACTCTGCCCAGGGCTGTGTATGAGACACAGACCTGTGCAGAGGCACAGGGTGAATGAGATGGATGACTTCTCAAGGTCACTGGCATTGCCATGATTCATTAATGTTGGACAGGCTGCGGCTCTGAGCTGTGTGTTTTCCTAAAGCAATAGACTTTACTGTCCACCTCCTGTAAATAATAAATCTCTCAGCTTTCCAATATTCCTGTAATCTGAACACCAGCATATTGAAAATAATGTAAACAAGGCTAGCTCACAAAATAAGGCAAGTACCCATGGTAGATCCAATAAATATGGCATGGACAATCATCTTTCATGTCGATAGATGACAATACTGGTAACTAACCTCTAATTACAGTTGGAAAAATTCACAAAAAATTAAAATAAATGTGCCTTTTAGAATCAATTTCTATATTTTATAAAACTAAAGGGCAGATTTATATAGCATGGGGGCAATTCAAATAAATCAAAAGAAGACAACTTTATCCTCAGATTAACAACAGTAAATCACAACCCCAACATGAGAAAGGAGGCTCAATTAGGAATTATTCCCCCAACAATTTCACTGGAGAGAAACACATACAACCCATCAATAGCTAGCTCTTTAATCACAATTATCAACAATAATGTATCTTTGGCTCTCAAAGGACAGACTCTTTGCCAAATCTTTGCGTTATCTTAAATCTAAAGTGATTAACATTAAACATTATAAAAATTCCTAGAAAATGAACAGTTTCTAAAAACTACTGGTTTATTCTCTTCCAGTGCAGAGTCATACTCATTATTAAAAGTCATGAAGCCTTATCACAGTATACTAATTTGTCACTTCCTCAGGCAATATTTCTGCAGAGGTGAGGTGGGGTTTTAGTGGGTTGGTGTGGACTGACAAAACCATTTTCAAAAAATCAAACACAGTGTTACAGCAGCTATAAGAAAATCCTGCTCCATCAATCTATCACCTTTCACAAGGAAAAAAAAAAAAGAGAACATTTTAAAGTATGAAGTAGAATAGAATAAAACCCCTTTCATCTATATTTTCTGAAACAACAAATTTATCTTTCCTGTGCTTATTTCCCCCTTGTAAGGAATACTTAGCACTCTCAGTAATGAGACAACAGTCACCCCACCCAGTGCTAAAAAGTACTATTTGGAATGTTTAGACTGTGGCTTTTCTCTTTGTACCTTCATTCAGACCATATGAGTCTGTTTCCAATGTTCCTACGATTTCCTCAAATCTGTCATGTTTTCTACCCATTTCTACCTCTGATACAACTAAAATGTCATCTCTCTAGTCGAAAACATTGCACATATGTCACAAAACAAGTACAGTAAAGGTTGTTGTCAGCTTCTCTGAAAAAGCTAAGCTGAATTTCCTTCTCTAACCATTTCTCCACTTTTTTTCCCTACTGGTATGTGTGCATTTCATCTTTTGGGCAAAGCCCATCTTTCAGCTGCTCTACAGGGTAAAGGTCTGTGACTATCCATGTGATGATCAGTATCTAGAACCTAAGAAGTGAACATCTGACAAGGATAATGTTGTGGTACACCTTTGACAGTTTCTTCTCTGGAGCTACACAACCACAAGAGATCAAGACCACAATGTGTCATTTAGCACTTTGCAAAAATTCCTAAACAGAAAGAAAAATTCAAGAGCAAACTTTGGACCTTTTTTTAAATTATGGAATGCTTCACGAATTTGCATGTCATCCTTGCGCAAGGGCCATGCTAATCTTCTCTGTATTGTTACAATTTTAGTATATGTGCTGCTGAAGTGAGCACAAACTTTGAACCTTTTAAAATAGATTTTAAGTTAGCATATGAACAATATAAATTATGTTTATATTTTCCACATTATTTATATATTACTTAACAGTATATGCTGAAGGTAATTTATTTTATAAAGCATAAATAAGATATAAAGTATATATACAACTATATATCATACAAATTTTTTGACATTGGTTTAACATTCAGGTTTAAAAGTTAGTATTAAAATTCTAAATCACATTATAAAGCAATATTAATCTAAAGTCAAATGGTACCAGAATAAAAAGACAGACAAGCGGAAAAGAAATAAACCTACATATATAAACCTATACCTATAAGGACCCAAAATAAAACCTACACTTATAAGGACTTTTAATTTATAACAAAGGACCCAAGACCATACTAAAAAAATTAGAATAGCTAACCAAAAAAACAAAACAAAAAATAAAAAGAGAAAAGATAAACTTGACACTTATTTAATATCACACACAAAAATGAATTCAAAAGATTAAAGACTTGAATATTATACTTAAAGCTTATATTCAAAACTTAAAACATAATTGACTGACCCCAGAGATCTATTTGAAGACTCAGCTCCAACAAAAAGGGAAACAGAGTAAAGAGACTAATAAAATCAAGCTTTTAAATAACAAAAGAAAGACAAAATTCAGAGGCAACCAAGTAATTTGGAGAAAATATGTCTCCACAACTAATAATAGACTGATATCCAAATTGTATTAAAGAATTCACAAAACAACCCTATCAAACACTGGGCAAGATATCTCTCCAAAGAAGATATATATGGTCCAGATGCACATAAAAACATACTCAGCTAGATGCCAGGGAGATGGCTAAGAAATAAAAGAAATACACAACGGTCAATGGAGTCTGTCCTAAAGAATCTGTCACCATGCTCCACGTCAGCCTGACTTCTATGTAAGATCTGTACAGAAACCAGAATCTCTAATTACAGAAACCTGACAGCAACAACCGTGATTGTGAAGGGCTATTACTGGGACCATAGAAATGACACTGGGTTTGGACAACCTAGTATGCCTAGAACTCGGAGTTAGTTTTATGCCAGAATACTTTATGGGTAAGGTCTCCCAGTATTTAGGCCTAAGGTTTTTCCTTTCTATTTCTCCCATATTTTGCTGTGCCTATGCAATCAACAACTGCCACACACACTTTTTATTGTAATTTTTTAAATCTCTTATCTTTAAAAGAAAAACTTACTAACCTGCTATTGTTTGAATGAGTTTATTGGAAATACAATAATTTTCACAAATATACTTGCTACTGTACATTTTCTTCTTTCTTTTTCTTCCCTTTTTTAAGTTTTGCTTTCTATTTTATTTTTATTTTTTTAATAACTTCACTTTCTGTCATCTTGAAACAAATATATTATGATCAGTTAGGTCAATTATTGATGCATTTTCTTTAAATAAATTAAAAAATATGTCAACAGAACTCAAGTGCTGTTAGGGAGGGAGGAGAGGAAGATGAGGGGCCAGAGGTGGAAGAAATTTAGCAGTTGTGGTGAATATATATTTCTAAAACTATTAACATTATAAATTGTGATACTTTAATAGAAAGGTTTATAAATATGCACATATGTATGTATTTAAGGTAAGTAATATTTAATACTGCCTGAATGCCTAGCCTAGAATCTTTTGAAAAATAAGCTTTTATAATATTTAACACACAATCTTAAACTATGTAAAAGTAAGAGGAAAAGACATAGGAAAGTTATATTCTGAAACTTAAGAACTAGATTTGTTGATAATCAGAAAGTTCAAGATTGTAATCAATATCTGAAAATTGAATAAACTATTTTAACTTATTGTATCCTAACAAAAGAACTATCTCCTTAAGACTTCTCATTTTTAGTATAATCACCATAATGAACAACAAATTAATGTTTATGAATTATTGGGAGAAAAATGTTCTTCTTACTTATAAATATCTACCAACACACACACACACACACACATACACACACACACACACACACACACACACACATCCTCTAAAGAGAGAACTAACCTTGCAATGAAATCACTCTTTTTTATATGTCCCTGAGAGCAGATAGACCTATGGATACACCTACTATCTTATAAAAGTGTTACCAGCTTTCTCCCCTGTGATGAGGAAAGGGACTCAGAGTTAGCAATGGCATTTTAGTGATCTTTGGAATACAATATCCCAAAACCACAAGGCAGTCTCTAGGAGTAAATGAGATGTGAGAGCCAACACTCTAGAGATTTTCAGAGGGCAAAGAGAGATATTTAGAACTGTCCTTCATTTATCTGTGTCTTAGGCAGGAGTATAGATGGATTCACTTCTAAATATTCTAAGTCCCTTGAAAGCAGCACTGAAGGAGAAGTCGAGAGGAGAAATGTGGTAGGGCTAGTTAAGTACCAGAAAAATAAATGGAAGAAAGGATGTTGTGTGGTCTAAGTAGAATACTAACAATCAATAAAATAATGAAGCATAAATCTGGTTAAAGTCATATTCAACAGAGACTATGAAGAAGCTTATCTGGACAACTGAAATGCTTATATCCTTTAAAACAGTATCAGATTTTACTGAGCAATGTTAAGATCCATTTTATTGAGCTAGAAGTTGGTATGATGACAAGGTAAGTTTATATGTTGGTCTTCTCACCTATACTTTTTCAGCCTTAGAATTTCTGAATGATGCAATGAGGAAGCTTATAGATTTGGATGGGAAAAGGCAAAACTTTCTTTTCTTCCACATGACAAAATAATCTATGTAGAAAATCCTAAAGAATCAAACAGAAATAATTCTTGGTATTCAGAAACCATTATGGCAAAGTATCAGTAAACAGGTTTATATACAATTGCTTTCCTATATGCCATCAAAGAACAAGTATGATTAATTAATTAACTTTGGTTTTTGGGCCACATTCAGCAGCTCTCAGGGGTTACTCCTTGCTCTGTACTCAGAAATTACTCCTGGCAGGCTCAGGGGCCATATAGGTTGCTGGGGATTGAACCCCAGTTGGCCACATTGCAAGGCAAATGATCTACCTCCTGGGCTATTGCTCCAGCTCCTGAAAAGTGTGATTTAAATAAAAATACATTATTACCAAATTATGAATCTCACCAAAATATTGCAATATTTATTTATATATTTATGTCTCTCTGTGATTAAAGTAACAAAACTTCTGAAAATAGATTCAAGGAGAAAAAAAATAAGTGGATGGAAATTTCATTTTCAAAAAAAAAGGAAGAATGTTTATGAAGCTTCTGTGCCACAAAAGAAATGATAAATAGAATAAAAAAAAGACTCCCATAGACTGAATTAAAAAACACCACACAGATTGGGAGAAAATATTTGACTACCACTCATCTGATAAAGTGTTAAAATTCAAGCTATTAAAGTACTTTAGAACTTTATAAGAAAAATAAAAGCCCAACATCAACACAGAATGGGGGAAAGATATGAACAGAAACTTCCTCAAATAAAATAAAAAGATGGTCAAAAATGTATTTGAAAAAAGTGCTTTGCATTACTTATCATGGGGGAAATGCAAATCAAAACAAGCAGATATGAGACAGGCACAGATCACAGAGCATCCAGCACTATCATGGATGTGGAGGGAAAAGGATACTTTTCATTGGAAATGTTGATTTGTTCAACCTTTTTGGAAAACAATATGAACCATTCTCAAAAATACAAAACAAAATCTAAGAATTGAGATTTCATGTGATCCAGCAACTTCTGTTTACTACTTGGTTTTACCCCAAAACCGAGGTATCTTACATGTAAACCTGGGTGGGACCAGCTCAGGACAGCCTGAATATATGTCCTTATATGGCAATAATATAAAATCTTTGTTCAGAGGAATTTAGCCATTTGAATTATTGAACATTTTCAAGGAAGATAAGGTCTATAGGAAAGGCATGCTGGAAAATCTAACCATGCTTCAGTTGCTAGGTATGAACACACTTGCATATGCTTGTGCTCCTTCCACCCCTTAGCTCCCATGCACATTCAGTCTTTTTTAAAAATAAAATAGTATCAGAGAGATAGCACAGCGGCGTTTGCCTTGCAAGCAGCCGATCCAGGACCAAAGGTGGTTGGCTCAAATCCTGGTGTCCCATATGGTCCCCCGTGCCTGCCAGGAGCTATTTCTGAGCAGACAGCAGGAGTAACCCCTGAGCACCGCCGGGAGTAACCCAAAAACAAAAAACAAAACAAAAAAAATAAAATAGTATATGTTTTAGCCATCAGTTAATTCATTAATAAAGTGAAAATAAAAATATGGATCCAGCCAAAACTACCCCAAATTAAATTTAAGCTAAAAACAAACAAACAAAACAACAAAACTATATGAGTTATTATAACAGGAATATAGAACTAAGTCTGTAATCTTATGTCTAATTTAATGTAACCAGAACGTACACCCAGGACTCGGGGTCAAAAGCAAACTCCAAAATATCCCCTTTTGATTAAAGAACATAAGATGTCACAAGGGAAAAGTTTCCTTTGACAAAAAGGGAATATTTCTTACCAAATAAAGACATTTTAGGGAAAGCAATATATAGACGCAGAGGAAAGAAAGACTGCAGGTTTTAGTTATGCACACATTGATTGGCTAAAGACTGATAAAATTGAAACCTATTCTGTACAAATAATGCTAAATGATATTACCAGAATGCGAAATTTGGTGGTTTGTGAATATAGTTAGAAACAGGATACTGAGAAGAAATATAAATAAAATTAAGGGAAGAAAAGAAAAATTTATTTTGAAAGACTTTCTCACAATCTGTGTTGTATGAATATTACACCTATGAGGGGCCACTGCATACAATACACAAATCTCAAAAGATGAAGGTATGTATGCAGACATCCAAGTTAAACTGAATGAAAGCTATTACCAAATTATTTTAAATCTTAAAATAAGAGCTGTGTTATCTCTGATAAAAGGAAACCATTATGTAAATCATTAACCACTAAGACACCTCCTAACACCCTGTAATGTACATCACATTTTATTGCAAATGTGTACAAAGAAAATTGGAGACCAGCTGATGATTCTGATATCATTCATTTTACCTAGTTTATATACTACAAACACTCAATTGCTCTGTGTGCTTATTACCATATATTTGTCCTTCTTGGAATGATAATAATCATAAAAAGCCTTCCAGTGCCCTGAATGGACTGGATAATTAGAATTATAATGACTGTCAGCTGAATATATTGTGTGTCATGATTTCCTTAAATCTATTATTCTACTTGGTGATAGGCCCTCCTACCTGCGTTGTTCTAATGCCTGTTCTCCAAGGCAGAGATACCGGCACACAAGTTTTTTGAACAAAGTTGAGCTTATCTAAAACAATTTCTTGATTGATAGATGAAGCCGCTAATATTTCATCAGTTTAACTTACTTCAAAGTATTATATTTCTTTTATAACCATCTTATTCTGTTCAGAAAGAACATAAATTTTTGGTTGAACTTGTTCCAAGTCTGTTTTGATATGTAGATAAATGAAAAGTAAATACTTTACATAATGATTTCTTACTCTTCTGTAGAAGACATATTTTAGTTTGTAGCTATAAACTGCAGCCCAAATACATTCTTCTCAGAAGAAGCCATGCCAAGCACAGCAAGGCGGCTGCTCCAGAAGCCTAGACCTATGTTCTCACTAGAAACAATTACTCACAGCAGAATGAAATCATCTCTCTATTTAGAGACAGACATTATTTATTATAGTTCCTTTTAAAAGTATCAGAAACCAATGACAGCACACAAGTGTTACAGCTGAGGCCAAAGCAATCTTTTGTTTAAAGACAAGAAACAAGATTTAAACTCAATTTTGGGTTTTAGTTTCTCAATTCACTGTAAATTATATTCTGAGTTCACAAAAATTAGAAATGTATATGCATACAGACACACACATATATACTTGTTTACACACAAATACATACATATATAAGTACTAGGCTTTTTCCAAAGCTATTGCTTATTCATTTTAATAATTCTGAATTCTTGCTATAAGAACCAAGCAGTTTTGACAACTAATATGCTCTATTTCTTATAAATATCAGTTTCCAAGATAATAATTTTTACTATACTTTATTTAAGAAAATGTTAGTAGAATTTTTACCGGCTCCAATCCATGAGATGTTATATAATCAATAGTCTGATATAAGGAAAGAATATAATAAGGTTCTAAAAAGATAAATCTTTAGATTTCATTTTTGGAAAAAAAATCCCTAAAAATATATAGGTATGGGGCTAGAGAGATAGAGCAGCAGTTAGGTGCTTGCTTTGCATGTGATCAAAAGAGTTCAATAACTAGAACCAAATGCTCTGCCAGGAGTGATTTCTGAGTGCAGAGCCAATAGAAGCTCTGAGCATGACCAGGTGTGGCCCCCAAACCAAAACGAACCAAAACAACACAAAAAAAGAGCTCAGAGGTCAGAGAGCTCAAAGGGCTCAAAGGGTTGAGTGGATGAATCTGCTTTGAAGATAATTTATCATTGCAGGTAGCTTTGCTTTGATTAAGTACCATAGGAGCCTAAGGACTGATCCAGAAGTAGCCAGCCCCTAAGGAATACAAGATACAGCATACAAACAAAACAATTAAAAAAAAAAAAAAAACCTAAGCAAGACCAGGGCAATGGTTCAAAGGTCTGCAACATATGTTTGCATGTGGGAGACAAAAGTTTGATCCCATTCCGTGGTACTCCGTGGTCTCATCAGCACTGTTGGATATGGAACCTCCACCCAAACAAGAAGATTTAAAACACAGAATTCCTAAACACACATTTCTTCTCATTCAGGTTACAGATCAGTATTCATGCCAACAACATAGCCTGGAAAATTTGAAAATTAAAAATAAGTTTTAAATGACCTTTGGTTTGTGTCTGCCTAAGGAATCAGGGAAAAGTAGTCAAATTATCCACAGCACACATAAAGGCAAATTTCAATTTATAAGGGGTCCACAGAATTTGAATCTATAATAAAAATATGAGCCCCCAAAGGGAAAGATAAAACCATGAGGGAAGGGGCCGGAGTGACAGCACAAAGGCAGACTCTGGTTCGACCCTGGCATCCTATCTGGTCTCCTGAGCATGCCAGTAGTAATTTCTCAGCACAGAGCTAGGAGTAACCTTTGAGTACCACCAGATATGGCCCCCAAAACTAAACAAACAAACAACAAAAAGCCCATGCGGGAAGAAGCTTCAAAGTCAACAAAAAACACAAATAACAAAACCAGACCAGCAAATGGTGGAGCCTACTCCCTGTGAGCATGCACACTGTGAATGCGAGTGAGTGGACCCCACCAGACCACAGAATAATTACATTACTATAATAATTTAAGCATAAGTGCTTTTAAACCACTTGCATTTGCTGTATGTATGTATGTATGTATGCATGTATGTATGTATATAAATAATTTTTGGCCACATCTGGCGGTGTTCACGGGTTACTCCGGGCTCTGCGCTCAGAAATTGCTTCTGCCCCTGACATTTGATAAAGGGGCAAGAAATGCAAAATGGAGCAAGGAGCAAGGAAAACCTCTTCAACAAGAGGTGGGGACAACTGGTCAACCACATGCAAGAAAGAAAACTAAGACCTCCATCTAACACCATACACCAAGACCAAATCCAAATGGATTAAAGACCTTGATATCAAACGCAAAATCATACAATATACAGAACAACATGTTGGTAAAACACTTTATGACACTGAGACTAAAGGTTTCTTCAAGGAGGAAACATCACTCTCTAAACAAGTGGAAGCAGAGATAAACAGATGGGACTATATTAAGCTGAGAAGCTTCTGCATCTCAAAGGAAATAGTGACTAGAATACAAAGCCATCCAGAGAATGGTAGAAATTACTCGTCAGGTAAGGGGCTAATATAAGATATACAAGGTACTGACAGAACTTAACAAGAAAAAAAAGATCTAACCCCATCAAAAATGGGGAGAAGAAATGAACAGACTTTCTCAAAAAATAAATGTAAATGGCCAAAAAATGCTCCACATCACTAATCATCAGGGAGACACATATCAAAATAACAATGAGGTAATGCCACAGAGACTGATACATATCACAAAGAACAAAAACAATCAGTGCTGGCAGGGATGTGAGGATAAAGGGACTCTCATTCACTGCTGGTGGGAATGCAGTCTAGTTCAGCCTTTATGGAAAACAATATGGAGATTCCTCAAAAAACTGGAAACTGAACTCCCATATGTTCCAGCTATACTACTCCTACGAATATACCTTTGGAACACAAAAATACAATACAAAAATGCCTTCCTCACACCTATATTCACTGCAGCACTATTTACAATAGCCAGACTTTGGAAATAACCAAGATGGCCATCAGCAGATGAATGGCTAAAGAAACTATGGTACATATGCACAATGGAACATTATGCAGCTGTCAGATGAAATGAAGTCATGGAATTTTCCTATACATGGATGTATATGGAATCTATTATGCTGAGTGAAATAAATCAGAGGGAGAGAGATCCACACAGAATAGTCTCACTCATCTACGGGTTTTGAGAACAATTAAAGACAGTATAATGCCCAGAGACAATAGAGATGAGGGCTGGAAAGACTGGCTCACTATAAGAAGATCACCACAAAAAGTGGTGAGTGCATTTAAAGAAATAACTACACTAACAATTATCATGACAATGTTTATGAGTGACAAAGGTAGAATGTCTTTCTCAAATACAGGCAGGTGGTGGGAGAGTGGGATGACATTGGTGGTGGGAATGTTGCACTGGTACAGGGGGTGTTTTTATGACTGAAACCCAATGACAATCATGTAATCATGTTTGTAATCATGGTGCATAAATATATTACTTTGCACAAAAAAAAAAGTAATTGCTTCTGGCAGGCTTAAGGGACCATATGGGATGCCGAGAATCAAACCCAGGTCTGTCCTGGATCAGCCACATGCAAGGCAAATTCCCTACTGCTGTGCTATCGCTTCAACCCACATTTTCTATTTTTTGTAAATTCCAAATATTTTCCAAATTAAGATATTTTCAAAATTAAAAGTGAAATATGAAAGAACAAAATAGTAGCTGCTTCCCATACAGAATAACCATGTCATTAGAATATTTCTTTTTAAAAAAAGCATTAAAGAATATTCAACTACAACCCAATAATTAAAAAATTTAAACCCTCATCAAAACCAGAAATACAAAGGAATTTCCTTAAGCTAATAGAAGAGATTCTTATCAGATGGTGGAGCCTACTCCGTATGAGCATGCACAATGTGAATGCGAGTGAGTGGACCCCACCAGCAGCACCAGGCACCCAACAAAAATCGCCACAAAGAGCAGAGCCACCTCTTCCATCCGTGGAGTGCACATTAGTGCAGGTGAATGGACACCACCCAAAAGGGTGGGGCCAGAGAGGCAACTTCTCCTATAATGAATCCCAGCACAACATGTAGAAACACCTAACTACAAGTATGACAATGTGGAAACAATATAGGCCTCCACCATGCTTAGAGAATAAAGATGGCAATTCTGATGACCTGAAAAGTACCAATCATCTATTTACCTCTCAAAAAATAACTTTAGAAAAAAATATGGAGGATGTTCATAGAACTCAAAGAAAGAATGGAACATACTGAACAAACCACAAAAAAGAAAGTAGAAAGAAAACTCAAAATTGAAACTGAAAAACTTGGTAGACGAAATGAAGACCTGACTGGAAAGCCTCTCCAACAGAGTAACAGCTGCTGTGAACAGAATCAGTAACCTGGGAGATAAGATGCAAAACAATTCCATACAACAAAAGAGATTAGAAAAGAGCTTTAAAAAAAGATCATACAATAGAAAAATAATCAAAGAATGTGAGCAGATGAAAATGAAGTGAAATCTTTGATAAACTCAAAAGAAACAACATAAGAATCATTGGAATCTCAGAGATCAAGGAAAAATAATTCCCCTGAAGAATCAACAGTTAAGGACATCATTGCAGAGAAATGCCCAGAGCTAAAGAGTGCATGCCCAAAGAGTACCAACTAAAAGAGATCCGAAAAAAAGCACCCCAAGATACATCCTAGTCATGATGATGAATCCCACAGATAGGGATGCAATACTAAAAGCAGCAAGATCAAAAAGAGAAATTACATCAAAGGAGCATCCTTGAGATAAATCTCAGCAGACCTGTCACAAGAAACCCTCAACACCAGAAGGCAGTGGTGGGATATAGTGATAAAACACAATGAAATGAATGCTTCGCCAAGAGTACTTCACCCAGCCAGACTTAGATTCAGGTGTGAAGGAAGGATACACAGCTTTATAGATAAATAACAGCGCAGAAACTTTACAGATACAAAATCAGTGTTAAAAGATGAATTGAAAGATCTACTTTAAAACAAGACAGACCAACAGACATATCAAACTCCTTCAGAAAGATGACTCGAAATCTTAAGACAATGATCTCTCTCAATGTCGAAAGACTAAAGTCCCAGTTAAGAGATACAGAGTGGCAAAATGTTGTGCTGCCTAAAAGAAACACATCTGAATAATTAGAACAAACATAGACTCAAAATCAAAGGTTGGAGAACAATCATTTAAGCAAACAACTCCCTTAAAAAGGCTAGAGTGGCCATACTAATTTCAGACGACACAGACTTTAGACTTAAAAAAGTTAAAAGACAGGCTGGATCGATAGTACAGTGGTAAGGTGTTTGTCTTGCACGTGGCCAACACAGATGAACCCCGTTTCGAATCCCGGCATCCCATATGGTCCCCTATGCATGCCAGGAGTGACTTCTGAGCGCAGAGCCAGGAGTAACTCCTGAGGTCTGCTGGGTGTGACCCAAAAACAAAACAACAACAACAAATTAAAAGAGATAAAGGTGAAAATTTCTTAATAATTAAGAGATACGTCCAACAGAAAGAAACCACACAGCTAAACAAATATATCTTAAACAATTGTTGACAAATTTGAAGGAAGGCAGCAATGGCAACACAATAATAGTGGAAAACTTCAACATCATCCTGTGACCCCTTGATAAGTCAACCAGGAATAAAACCTAACATATATATATATATATCATATATATCATATATATATGATGAGGGTTTAAATTTTTTAATTATTGGGTTGTAGTTGAATATACATATATATATGTAGGCTCTGAAGGGAGAAATGAAAGAGAGTGGCTTAGTAGATATACATAGGGCTCTCTTTCCCCAGAAAACTGGGTACATGTTCTATAATGCACATAGAAATGCACAGGAATGCTGGCCCATAAAACGTATCTTCATAAAATAAAGAGGATATAAATGATACAAACTACCTTCTCAGATTATAATGAGCTATATTAGAAGTAAATAACAAAGAGGAAAAACATTAAAATCAAGAAATTAAACAGCTCACTACTGAACAAGTAATGTGTCAGAGAAAAAAAATAAAAGATTTTTGACAAAATCAAAAGAAAAAAATCAAGTTTCTTGAAAAAAGAAAGAGAGAGAACAAAAACAAATTATCAGAAATTGTGGGACACAGCAAAAGCGGTACTAGAAGGAAAATTTATAGCTTTGCAAGCACTCATCAGGAAGGAAGAAAGGGCCTACATAAATAACTTAATACAGCTTTTAAAATTAGAAAGTGATCAACCAAATGAACCAAAAAACAGGCAGACAGGTAATAAAGCTTAGAGCAGAAATCAATCAATCAATTAATTAATTAATGAAATTAATGAATTGAAATCCAAAAAACAATCTGAAAGCAAGAGTTGGTTCTTTGGAAAAAAATACCTACATACTCAAGCATAAGTCAACTCAAGTTGAACTCAGTTTATACTTGGGTCATACAGGTGCATTGATGTGCACCACATAGTCTCCAGTTGCCTTCTGCTGTCTGCTGGAGGGAGCAGTGCTTCAGCTCAGTCCACATGTATCATTATTTAGTTTTTGGTTCAAACATGGAAGTGTTCAAGATTTGTTCATTTCTGGCTCTGTACTTAGTGATCATGCTTGGTGGTAGTAGGGGATCCTATGTGGTACAGGAAACTGAACCCAGGTGGCATTTGCACACAGTATTTCTCTGACCACAACAAATCTTTTTAATGATAAATTTGAAACAACTCCTTTAAATTGAAAATAAATATGAGAAAGATGGCCACAACTGTTCTTTCTGTTCAACATTATCTTGAGATCCCAGCTCAGAGTAAAAGAAAGAATAGACCAAAAACATGAGTTTATCTGTGTTTAAAAAGAAAAAAAAACTATGATTATTCACAAATTGAGTTTGGCAAGTGTTGCCAGCTCAAAGGGTTTGCAGTTCATGCTTTGTATAATGTGGGCCAAAGCATACCGTGGCACTACATGTGCTCTGAAATGTCAGAAGTGGTCTCCTAAACATCACACCAGGAGTACCTCTAGGCCTGACCTCCAAACCAAACAAAATCCAAAACATTATTGCATATTTCGTAACATACTGAATTCAGAGATACTGTACACAATAATAATAAAAATGTTACAACTAGGAAAAATCCTCACAAAAGATATCTAAGATGTGGAGAAAACTATAAAATTTTATTGAGCAATAGTAAAGAAGCTCAAAATAATTGTCATAATTAAGAAAACCTAATATTAGAAAGATGCCAAAAGTACTGGCAATGTTAAATCTCTTAAGTAATGAATTACGGATCTTCATTTTACTAAAATTCAAATTTAAACTATATAAACAACGTATGCATCTGTGTATCTGACCTATTTCACAAAAATTTTAAGTTCTGATAATAATGCTTCCAATTTTTTAAAAACAGGTAGGTCTAAACAAATTTTTGTAATTTTTTAAAAATCAGTTTTATGAGATTATCAGATATTTAGCCCTAGACTATAAAATTACACGTTCAGGGGCTGGAGTGGTGGCACAAGTGGTAAGGCATCTGCCTTGCCTGTGCTAGCCTAGAACAGACTGTGGTTCGACCCCCTGGCGTCCCATATAGTGGCCCAAGCCAGGAGCAATTTCTGAGTGTATAGCCAGGAGTAACCCCTTGGTGTCACCGAGTGTGGCCCAAAAACAAAACAAAAAAATTACACATATACACACAAATGTGTGTACACACACACTTAATGATAGCAGGGCAGGAATAAAATCAAGAGAATCAATTGAGGCAATGGTCTCTCAGATGAAGACATAACTGAATTGGTAAATAAAAAAAGAAAGAGGAGCACAATTTTGGGGTGACTTATATCCCAAATCTAAGGATGATCAAGCAGGCTACAGAAGGTTCCTTTGTTCTACAATTTGCCCAGCTGCACTGACACAGACATAGCCCAGTCAGACAACTCACCCTATTTGGGAAAACGTTAAATTCAATTTTAGTGGTAGCACAGCGACTCTTACTTGTTTGAAAAGTAAGGACAAAACTAGCATATATTCCACTTTTAAATTTTACCTTAAAAGCTTCCTTTTTCTCTCCAGCTTGCTATTGATTCATTCTGTAAAGTCTCATGATACTGTGAATTAGGCTATATAAAAACAAAGCATAGTATATTACAGAAAGTTTTACTGCTTCTCTGCTCCAGTATCAAATGCGCTTGATTCTCCAGGCCTAATTTGTGTATCTTTAGACTCAATGAGGAGTTTTCACCTTATGAAGAATTCAATAAAACAGTATTAAAAGAGACAAAGATTGCTATCAGTCATAAATTTCTTTTTATAGCTCCTCTGAGGTAGGCTTTTGGCAAATGGTTCTTTTGGATAAAATGTATCTCAGCCAACAAAAGACTGCTCAGCTCATAGAACTGAGATCGGTTAGCATTTACAAATGGAATAACCCATCTCCAAAAGATACATACTAAAAAGTCTTTGCAACTATTATTTCATAACAGTTGCATAATTGGTAAGGGAATTAAAAATGTTTTCAGGTCCTAGGAGACTAGAAAATAATTTGATTCAAGTATATTTCATAATTCCTGAATGATTCAAAATGTCACAAGAAGACACCATTGAATAAATTCTGTGGCCAATTCAATAGGAAAACATTCCTAGGATAAAAGACCATCATCACAGGGAATTCTGTCTCATCTTTCATGAAATAAATTGAGATGAATCATTAGCTTCATACTATACTGAAATGTTTAAGATTCTTTTACTTCTATTTTAAGGCTGCCTGTCATTTGGCTTAACTTCAACCTTTGAAAGGCAAGGAATGCTTATGGGCAGATAATAAGTGTATTCAGAGGCATTGGGAAGATTCCTATACAATCTAATTATCATAACTAAAAATAATAAAGATATACCTTTAGGACTTACAGTTAATTTCAGATTATTCACTTTCAAAAAGAGGTAATAAACATGCTAGATAAAAATTGGTATGAAAAGACAGAGTGATAGCACAGTGGTAGGGCATTTGCCTTATATGCTGCTGATGCAAGATGGACCCAGGTATGATCCCAGGCATCCCATATGGTCCCTTAAGCCTGTCAGGAGTGAATTTTGAGTGCAGAGCTAGGAATAATCCTTAAGCACTGCCACTAGGTGTGGCCCCAAAACAAACAATCAAACAAACAAAAAAAGATATGAAAAGCTTGTCTGTACTTGTTGTTGTTGTTGTTGATATTTGGGTCACACCAGCAGTGCTCAGGGGTTACTCCTGGCTCTACACTCAGAAATCTCTCCTGGCAGGCTCAGGGGATCATTTGAATTTGAACTATCATCCTTCTGCATGCAAGGCAAATGCCCTACCTCTATGCTATCTCTCTGGCCCCATTATCTGTATTTTTAATATTGAAATCTTAGAAGTTATCAATTTTAATCTATTCATTACACAACTATAAAAAGCTAAAAATTACTATATGCATACAATTATTAATTTTATACACAAAAATAGTTATTAAAAATCTGGACCAAAGATGTGTCCTAGTGATATAGCATATGACTTGTATGTGTAAGGTCCTCAGTTTAATCCCTAGTACAGAAAAAAGTAATTAAAAGCTAGAATACGTGGGAGCTAAAGTAATAGCAGGTATTTTTGTTAGATTTAGGGCCATCTCCAGTAGTGTTATGCCCAAGCACAGTGTTAACAGTCACTCTTGTTGATAACTTGGGGAATTATGCAGCATAGGGATGCAAACCTTGGCCTCCTATATGCAAAAAAAAAAATTGCATTCTGGACTATTGAGTTATCTCCCTGACCTAATACTGTGAACACTATGAGATAGCAGATTTACTAAATATCTTTTGGGATATTATAAAAATTTGCCTAGAATACCTCTTACATTGTCAAATATTAAGAGTTTGAATAATATCAGAGTTCTGATCTTTAAATGTTACTTGATAGGCTTTTAAACAAACTAAGCTGAAAGCCTCTATTTTTAAGCTATTTATGTCATTGTTACGAATTAAAAAAAAAGAAACAAGAAATTTTCAATCTAATTTGAAAAATCTTTGTGTTATACACCTTCCCAATTTTATAAGAAAGCAAGACTAGGAAACAACACATAATAACATACATAATACAATATTTTTTCATAATACAGTATTTTTAATTAAAAAGTAACAAATGAAGGAAAAATACTGAATTGGAGAAAATGAATTTCTCTGTCCTCAAATTTCAATTAAAAGTGTTAATAAATGGTAGTGAAAATATTGATTCCTACAAAATCAGGTAAGATGTATAATTCTAACTACTAAAATACAAAACAATTGAAATAATATTTATGTTTAGGATGTATTTTCATATTTATGTTAACTTGCCAAAGTGTTAGTGATATTTTAGTCTAATTTTTTCTTTGACCAAATCTATATATTTATCCCATGGACATCTAGAGTTAACATTCTAAGCTTTTCTTTTTTTTCTTGAGGGGCTCACAGGCAGTTGCTCTGAAGCCTTGATGGCTACTCCAGAACACCAGGCAATTCAAAGTTTAGGTCCAACGTCTGACGATGCTTCCCAGGCTCAGTTGGTGGGTCACCTGGGCAACCTCAGAGGTTCTGCTGGGGGTGCCATAAGGTACTGGAGAGCTTAACTATATAGCCTTGCGAGGCCAGGCATGAGCTCCAGCACTTTGAACCCTACAGTAACATTCAATAGTATATAGTAAGAAAGGACACTTGAAGAAAGAACAAGCATTAATGAATTAAAGATTGTATCTTTGGGACCAGAACCTAAGCACAGCAGGAAGAGTGTTTATCTTGCATGCAGCCAAGGTACCATAGATTGTCCCACAGGCCCTTCCAGAAATGATTCCTGTGAAGAGTCAGGATTAAGCCCTGAGAATTGTTGGGCATGGCCTCAAAACAAAACAAGACAAAATTAAAAACAACAACAGAAATCTACCCTTTATTTTTGGATGATTACTTACCTTACTAGGAACTCCAAGTTAAATAATCGAATATTTTCTTCTCCATGTCCCTTCTTGCCCTCTCCCAGCACTAACCATTATTTCTGAATAAATATGTTATATATTTGTTTGCTGGAGGAAGAGGTGATACTAAATCTAGAATTAAGAGACATAAGGCATATAAAGGGATCACATGTCTAATATCCAGCAGACCGTAAGTATCTGGTCAGTATGACAGAGATTATGATTAGTGGCCACTACATATAACATAGGGTTAGAGAAAATCTTTCTAAAAGTGAATTATTCACTTAATTCCATCTTTGCCCAGAGGAGAAACTAGTCAGATAGATCAGCTATTATAGTCATTTAGGGGGGAAAGGACTTGCCCAGATGCCAAAGACATTCATGCAGAATCAGAAAGAAGAGAATGCACAGAATGTCAGGAGAGGCTTGAAAACCCTCTGATCAGTTTTATTAGCATTCCATGTTTTCAGACGTGGGCAAAATCACTTTGATTGGAAATGAATCTGCTTACCCAAACTGATAGGACATGGCAATTATGCCAACTCACATATCCTTTCTAATCACAGTCCATAGGGCTATCTTCAAAAGTGAAATGCAATCTTCAAGTAGAAAATAAAAACGATGGAAAAAGCATCTTCCTCACTCAAGTGAAATCTGGTTTTATAATGTTCTTGCTTAAGAGACATCTGTTAGCATACTTGGATTTGAATGTTCAGATGTGCCAAGGAAAAGCTTCCATTATAAATGTCCTGATAAAAAATCTGCTTTATGATAACAACTTTGAGATTACCTGTTAAATTGGTTAAAGTCAGACCCACATGTGTTGTTGAAGACTAGGCCCCTTTTGTATCTGACCCATATAATGGTGCAGCATCAGCTCTATATCAGCAACGGTTCTGCAAGATTAAGGGATACTGTACTTTGATTTTTTTTTTTTTTTTGGCTTTTGGGCCACACCCAGTAACGCTCAGGGGTTACTCCTGGCTATGCGCTCAGAAGTTGCTCCTGGCTTGGGGGACCATATGGGACACCGGGGGATCGAACCGCGGTCCGTCCAAAGCTAGCGCAGGCAAGGCAGGCACCTTACCTTTAGCGCCACCGCCCGGCCCCTACTTTGATTTTTTTTAAAAATAATTTTTTGAGTACTTTGATTTTTTTAAAAAGGAAAAATAAAATGGTCTAACAGTACTTAAATAGGATGAGGACTACAATTTACTTAGACTTCTATAATCATTTGTTTCACAGCTGTACTTTTAAATGAAGGATAAAAAAGATACTTTGTAATAAGCAATTTGCATACACACAGGATGCATTCGTTTTTTCCTATCTCTACTCAAAGTTACTAGAATTTACACTGATTGGACGTGAACATCTTACTGTTAGAGGGAACATGCCATCTGTATTGAGTGAGTTATATTTAATTAGTTTAGTGATGTGATATAAGCTTAAAATGAAATGTGTTGAAAACAACATCCTCTTCCAGCCTTAGACAGGTAATTTTTTAAAAAATTTCATTGAAAAACCTATTCTGTTTTTAAGCCTTAACCTTGAATCGATTATTTCTAGTAAGTACTAACACCAAAATGCAAGAAAAATTTAAGCTATACTTAAAAGTTAAGCCATCAAGGCTTCTGAAATATTAAAATGTCATCACACAAATGATATTATGGTCCACAAAATTATGATTTAAAATGCATTGTCTTATCTTCCCAAGAATGAAATCTGAGTTATCCAAGGTTTTATAATAACAAATGAGAAATTTTAAAGATAAAATAACAAATAGTGTAGTAATGGTACAATATAAATAGTAAAATCATTTTTTAGAATTTTTAATATACCTATCTCTTTACTTGATCCTTTACCTGTATTCAACAGAAAATCTGTCATAATTTGTAGCACAAAATTAATTAAGAGAGGAGAGAATTTATTAAAGAATCTTTTAAACTGGTTTAGCACCTTTTAAAGACATATATTATTTCTAGAGCCAAAATTCTTTCAGCTTATCCTTGCTGAGTAAGTTTCATTTCCTTTGATGTGATACATAAAATCTGCACCTTTGTCTGCTAGAGAAATATGTTCCAGGCTGGTCTGTTTCATGGCTTGATACACCACAATAAATTGTTAATGATACATTGCTGCGCCAAAATCAAGCAGATACAATATCATGTTCTTTTATACATTGCAAAGAGCCAGAAAAAGTCAAAATACTCTCCCTTTAACCCTTCTGCATCAATACCGCTAAAAATAAATTCATGTTAAAACCTGTACTCTACTTATAGCCCTCTGTTATATGTTGTTGGTGTTCACATTCTTTTATGACAAACTGTTCTTCAGGGTGACTTTATAGTATTCAAAAGTGTTATTTAAAAGATGCAGAAATATTCACCTGAATGTTAGTTGATATGATAAAGCAATATGTTTTTTCCATCTAAACAAACAATATTGAATTAAGAATTAGAAGCATGATTTTAGTGTATGATAGCTAAAAAACATAGGCACCATGAATATTACTATATCAGAATGGTTATATTTTACAGGTTATATTTTCTGTTTTTTGGTGCCTCAAACTTAATGTTAGTGATTTATGATTTATATTGTCAGTTAAAGCCTTTAATAAAAAATAGTTTAATGCCACTGAGTTGGGGATAGAATTTTAGTTTCTGCCCCTGTAGAATCCCACATATGTACTGAACATATTCTAATAGCAATTATGAAATATGGGAATATAGCATCACCATTGACTGTCAATCATATGTCACTGAAATTCTTTCTGATGATACAAAATAACCAAGTTCGCTGGATTATAACAATAAATGGAAGGCTTTTATTCTCTAGGTATAAAGTAGACACTAGCAGAGTATAATTACATACGACTGTTTGAATTTGGGATGTCAGCCTTCCTATAAAATTTCTTTCACATATTACTATGCTTTACATATTTTATTGATCCCATTAATATATTATTAATATGGTCAAAAAGGCCTTATTTCTAAAAAATGATACATATACTCTAGAGATTATAGATTTTGATTCATTGATTAAAAAATGAAAATATAGAATATACATTTCCAATACTCATTTTAAATGAAACTTTAAAAAGTCTGTTTTATATGCTTTATTATATAATAGTATCTATCTAGCTAATCTATAAACATATATCAGGAGTTCCCACTTAAAATATTTTTGTACTAACCACCACCACCACCCAAAAATATATTTTTGTAATAATGTCATATATAATTCATGTGAATTATGATATATATAATTCATATGAATGATAATGTTTATAATTCATATTTAAATTATACAAATCAATGACATATAGAAGTGCTTCAACTGGGAGCCATATGTACCTCTTTAACCTTTTTATAAGATTCCAGGATAGTCCAAAGGGTCAAATTTTAAAAAAAATATCACATAAATGATGGCCAGTCTGAAACTAGGAGGCCAACCAGTAGCACATGGGGACCACAGCAAGAAAACAAGGACAGGCAAGGAGGACAATAGCACAACTGAGAGATATGGGTTTATAATATATTCTTATAATCGTACAATCATCACCATGATCAATTTTAAAATTTTTAACCATCCCCCCCAACATACACACACAAACATATAAAGATATCTTTATACTGTAACTTTTTTTTTTTTTTGGATTTTGGGTCACACCTGGCAGCACTCAGGGGTTACTCCTGGCTCCAAGCTCAGAAATTACTCCTGGCAGGCTCGGGGACCATGAAACGGCTTACCTCTGTGCTATCTCTTCGGCCCCTATACTTTAACTATTAACTCCTTACTTCTCCATCTCCTCAGCAGTAAGTGATCACTAATCTATTTTTCATCTCTATAGTTTGATCTATATAAGACATTTCATAAAAATAGAATCATATAATGCGTGATATTTTACAGACTTATTTCACTTAGCATAATATTTAAAAATTCATCTGGTGGTAGTATGTATCAAATCTCAATCCACCTTTTTATTTTATATCTTTGGGTTTGGGGGCCACATCCGGTGGTGCTCAGGAATTATTCCTGACTTTGGGCTAAGAAATCGCCCCTGGCAGGTTCAGGGAACCATATGGGATGCCGGGAATTGAACTCAGGTTGGGTGCGTGCAAGGCAAATGCCCTAACACTGTGCTAGTGCTTCGGCCCAAATCTCATTCCTTTTAATAGCTAAATAACACTCCACTACATAGGCTATACCATGTTAAGTTCAGCTATTCAGTTGGAAAGCATTTGGATTGTTGCCACCTTTAGCTATTGTGTATCAGTGCTCCTCAAACTACAGCCCACCCGCAGGCCACATACTTACTATATTTGTTCCTATTTTGTTTCTTCACTTCAAAATAAGATATATGCAGTGTGCATAGGAATTTCTTCATATTTTTGTTTTTACTATAGTCGGCCCTCCAATGGTCTGAGGGTCCCCTGTTTAAAAGTTTGAGGACCATTGGAATGTTGATATTAGCAATGATATTCAAGAGTTCATGTTTTGATTTCTCTTGGCTACATATACTTAAAAGTATAATCGATGGATTACTAATCAATTAAACTATATTTAGATGGTAACTTCACATTTCACTTTCACGTTTAGACCATAGCCAGTGATTCTCAGGGGCTACTCCTGCCTGCATTCAGAGATTACTTTTGATGATCTCAGGGCACCATCTACAGTGCTAGGGATTGAACTTGGGTCTGCTAGGTGCAAGGCAAAAGCCTTACCTGATGTACTATTGGTTGGGCCCTATATGTCACTTTTTGAAGAACTGTCAGACCGTTTTCTGAACTGACCATACAAACTTTACATTGCTGTCCATAGTTTATTAGGGTTCAAATTTCTTACATTCTTACTAACTCTTTTTATCAGGCCTTTCATTGTTTTTATTTTTGTTTGTTTCTGGGTCATTCCTGGCTACTACTCCTTGTTGTGCACTCAAGGGTCACTCCTGTTGGTCTTAGAGGCCACTTTGGGTGTGAAGGATTGAAGTTGGTTGGCCACATGAACAGCAAGTGCCCTACCCTTAGTACTGTCTCTCCTGCACTATAAGATATTTTTATTCTAAGCTGTCCCATTAGTCAAGAAGTAATATTTCAATGATTTGCTTCTTAATAACTATTGATGTGCTGTTTATTTCATGAGTATTTTTTAAAATTTAAGTTTTTGGTCCATTTATGGTAGTGCTGAAGGATCACTTCTGGGGTGGTGGAGTGGCACAAGAGAACATGTGCAATCCTAGTCACAATGATGAAAACCTTTAGATAGGGACAGATTACCAAAAGCAGCAAGATCAAAAGGGAGATTACATACAAAGAAGCATCCTCAAGATTTACAGAAGATTTATCACAAGCAACCCTCTAGGCCTGAAGGCAGTGGTGGGATATAGTAAAAAAAACTCAAAGAAATTAATGTCTTGCCAAGAATAATTCACTCAGCTGAACTTTCATTCAGACTTGAAGAAAGGATTGCTTCATGGATTAACAACAGCTCAGGAACTTTGCAGACTCAAAGCCAACCTTACAAGAACAACTGAATCATCTACTTTAAGGCAGATGGATCTCACAAACACACCAAACTTCTGTAAAAAAGATGACACAAAACCCCATGACAACAATCTCTCTCAACAGTTAACAGGCTAAATGCACCAGGTAAAAAACACAGAGTAAAAAAATGGATGATCAGGAAATTGAATCCAACATTTTGCTGCCTGTAAGATACATTTTAAAATATTCAGAACAAATAGATTCAAAGTAAAAGGTTGAAAGACAATTCTTCAAGCCAACAATTCCCTTAAAAAGGTTTGACTGGCCATAAGAATATTAGACAACATAGACTTAAGGCTCAGAAAGATTATTAGGACAGAGAAGGTAATTTCTTAGAATCAAGGGATAAATAAACACCAGGAAGAAATCACTCATAAACATATATAGGCACCTAATGAGTGGCCAGAAATATATTTAAAACAGCTGCTAATATACCTGAAGAAATGCATCAACAGCAACACAATAGTTGTGGGAGACATCAACTTCTGTTACTTCTTAATAGATCAACCAGTTTAAAATGTAACAAGAGAGTACCCGCTTTGAAGGAAGAAGAGGAAGAGAATGGCTTAGTAGAGATATACAGGGTTTTCCATCCCCAGAAAGCTGACTATACATTCTTCTCCAATGCACATGGGACATTCTTCAAGACAGACCACATGTTGGACCACAAAACATATCAAAAAAGACATAAAATCAAGAGGATAGAAATTGTATCAACTCTTTTCTCAGACTATGATGTGCTGAAAATAGAAGTGAATTACAAAGAGACATGGAGAAACAACTTTAACACCTGGAAATTAAATAGCTCTCTGCTAAACAACCAGTGGGGTAAGAAATGAAATCAAGAAGGAATTCAAAAGATTCCTAGAAACAAATGAAAATGAAGGCACAAATTATCAGAACTTGTGAAAGACAGCAAAAGAATTAAGAGGAAGTATTAAGAGGGTATGAAGAGGGGCCGGGCGGTGGCGCTAAAGGTAAGGTGCCTGCCTTGCCTGCGCTAGCCTTGGGCGGACCACGGTTCGATCCCCCGGTGTCCCATATGGTCCCCCAAGCCAGGAGCAACTTCTGAGCACATAGCCAGGAGTAACCCCTGAGCGTTACCGGGTGTGGCCCAAAAACCAAAAAAAAAAAAAAAAAAAAAAAAAGAGGGTATGAAGAGGAAAATTTATAGCTTTGCAAGATTTCATCAGGAAGAAAGAAAAAGTCTATATAAATAACTTAATTGCGGGGCCGGAGAAATGGCATGGAGGTAAGGCATTTGCCTTGCATGCAGAAGGACCGTGGTTTGAATCCCAGCATCCCTGTGCCTGCCAGGAGCGATTTCTGAGTGTAGAGCCAGGAGTAACCCCTGAGCATTGCCGGGTGTGACCCAACCCCCCCCCCCAAAAAAAAAAAAACTTAATTGCATAGCTTAAGAAATTGGAAAATGAGCAACAAACTGAGCCAACCAGTGCTGGCACAAATGTGACAAAAAAGGGACTCTCGTTCTCTCATTCACTGTTGCTGGGAATTGGTCAGCCTTTTTATAAAACCATTTGAATATTACTAAAAACAAAAAAAAAAACCCTAGAAATTGTGCTTCCATATGATCCAGCAATACCATTCCTAGGGTTACCATAGGAACAAAAGGAGCCAAATGTAGGTAGGTAGAAGGAAATAATAAAACTTAGAGCAGAGGGGCCGGAGAGATAGCATGGAGGGAGGGCATTTTCCTTGCATGAAGAAGGATGGTGGTTTGAATCCCGGCATTCCATATGCTCCTCCAATCCTGCAGGAGTGATTTCTGAGTGTAGAGCCAGGAGTAATGCCTGAGTGCTGCCGGGTCTGACCCAAAAAACCTAAAACAAACAAAAAACTTAGAGCAAAAATTAATTAATTGGATATCTAGAAAATAATCAAAAAGAGCAATGAAAACAAGAGATGTTTTTTTAAAAGATAAACCATTAGCAAGACTCACAAAGGAAGAGAAAAAATGTAATAAACATAATCAAAAATGAAAAAGGGGATATTACTATATTACTACTATATCACTACAGAAATACAAAGGGTAATCAGCAATTACTTTGAGAATCTTTATGTCACAAAACAAGAAAACTTTGAAGAAATGGATACTTTTTTGGACTCTTACAACATAACCCTTTATTTGCCAATTTATTGATCATTTAAAAAATATTTATTGAAGGGCCAGAGCAATTGCACAGTGGGTAGAGCATTTGTCTTGCACATGCAGACCTAGGTTCAATCCCTGACATCCCATATGATCCCCAAGCACTGCCGGAAGTGATTCCTGAATGTTGAATGTGAGGCCTGAGCGCTACCAGGTGTGCCCCCCCCCCAAAGCAAAGCAAAACTAAACTAAACAATTTGAGCACCTAACCATGCTTGATTTAAAAAAAAATGGGTGATATGCCATGGTGATTCAGCTTATAAACCCTCTTTCCAAAGTTTTTTCCCCTCTTTTTTCCCCCCAGTTTTTGGGCCACACCGGATAATGCCCAGGGGTTACTCCTGGCTATGCACTCAGAAACTGTTCCTGGCTTGGAGGACCATATGGGATGCTGGGGGGGGGGGTTGAACCTCAGTCTATCCTAGGTTAGCGTGTGCAAGGCAAGCGCCTTACTACTTGCGCTACTGCTCCAGTCCCAGATTTTATATACTATATTGTTCGTGAGTCTTCAGCAGCAGACATTCACAATTTTGAATCATATCACCTGACTATTGAAAATCAGAGTAATCTGGGGTACTCTGGTGGTGGTGAGGTGTTTTAACATTGAAGCTATTAATGTTAGACTATAGTAACCACAATGCTTAAGCTATAACAATAGTTTAAACATTTTTAATAGAATAAAATAAAATCAGAGCTACTTTGGAAGATCTAGCTTAGACAGGTTACAAAATATACAAAACTAGACAATACAGTCTCTTAAATTAGGCTTTATGAGGGAGATGGGGCCATTGATGGTAGGAAGGTTGCACTGGTGAAGAGGAGGTGTACTTTTTGTTTTGTTTTACAGATACCCATATACTCATTGTATGCACACATGAATGGACACACAAATCTGTGTCCAGACTTACATGTGAATACATGCTCTGCATTGTTTTATCACATGTATAGGACCATGTATCAGCCACCACAGTCAAAATACACAATATTTCTGTCTCCAGAGATCACTGGTCAGCCTTCTCCATATTTGATCCTTTCCCCTAATCTGCCACCTACTCATTTCTTCTCCCTCTGTAGTTCTTGTGATCTCAAAAATTTGGAGTAGGAGCCAGTGCAGTAGTATAGCAGGTGAGGCACTTGCTTAGTGTTCAGACTTTAAGGGTTGAATCCCAAATACCTCATAAGGTTCCTCACAGCCTTCCAAGAGTGAACTCTGAGTAATCTCTGAATATAACTTGTGTGACCCCAAAATAAAATCAAAGCAAAACAACACAGAAGAGTGTAGTGTACACGGGATGATATAGTATAGCATCATGGAACTGGATTTGGGGATTAGGGCTCCTCAGTAGTTAGTACTCAGGGTGCTGAAGGCCCATTCACTGTGAGAAGTGACAATGCTCAATTCTTGGGCCTAGCAATGACATGCTGCTTATGGCATAAAGGGTGACCTTCATGGTTTTCAAACTGGGTGGGGGAGGTATTTAGGGCTAAACTCGGTGGTGTTTGGGAGTCATGCAGTAGTAGGGAAGAAGGAACAGAAGGGTCAGAGATGATTGAATCTGGGCTTTGTGCATGCAAAGCATGTACCCCTGCTCTTGCTCTGTTTCCCTTGCTTGAAATGGGGGGTGTGTGCTTTTTATAACTAAAACCCAAATACAAACATGTTTTTAACTATGGTGTTTAAATAAAGATATTATTAAAAATTCTTTTTTAAAAAATCAGGCTTTTTGAATGAGTCATCTCCAAACAGGAAAAAGGAGCAAGAATAAAGGTTGTACTTTCAGTCAGCATCTAACAGAGCTTGCTATCTCCCTAAATCTAAGAACCAATGTCAACAAATCTTGATTATTTTACCGAGAAAAAAATGCTTTAATGATTCTTTTTTCACTAATCCTTTTCACTAATACCTCTAACACCAGAGTGGTGCTTTCTGAATAAAAAGTCTTTTGTTTCTCTTTTTTTCAGTCTTTCTCTCCCTAACCCTTAGCCTGCTGAATTTAATTGCCTTGGCAATGCCAAAACAATGTCTGATCCTAATAGGTCAGCATTGATCGCTCTAAACCAATTGGTTCCTTCATTAGCAAGAAAATGAAGTAAAGAGAAAAGGCAGGTGGCTTCAGAACAGGCAGCTGGGCATTTGCTCCTCTTACAGTGCCTCTCTCTCATTAAACTGTAGCTGATCGATTGGCAACTTGCTCAAAATCCACAAAAACTATTCATCACTTTTGACGCAGTCCTGTTTTAGCAGGCCATTCAACTCATGATATGGATACCCAGTTTATTTCTAACTCATGATATGAGTTATTTCTAGGGCCCATCACAATTTCCCAAACTGATATCTTGAAGATCATATGAAGAAAAAGAGGTCATTTCACTCCAACTACCAATTCCCAGCCTGGCACCAAGTAAAGCCCTAAGTGACCAATCCCAGCTTAGAGTTTTTGGAGCCAAGGCTTCCATCATTAGCTACTCCTCTGGGAATCTAACTTACATGCTTAAATAAATGCAGGTAAGGTTAGGAACTAGTCTTGGTATCACTAGCACATGGAAGGAAGCAGGGATCTAAAAATACCATCACCAAAGATTTGGGGGAGAAAACATGGTCAAAGGGAATGTAAAAGAGAGAGAGAGAGAGAGAGAGAGAGAGAGAGAGAGAGAGAGAGAGAGAGAGAGAGAGAGAGAGAGAGAGAGAGAGAGAGAGAGAAGAAACCATATCCAGAAACAGCAAAAATACATTCAGTTCACATTACTTTAGTTGGTTGGTAAGTTAAATGAAAGAAAAAAGATCAGAGTTGGAATCTGTGTTAGATGATCTAGAGCAGTGACTCTCAATTTATGACAACTGTGTGGATGTCTACAAATGGGAGAGAAGAAGGCAAAGACTACTTGATCCAGAGACATATCTCTCTGCAAGAAACAATGAGTATTTCATTCCTTTCTGATGACACATGAGCACGTACAGCTTTAAGTGAGACAAAAAAACAGCCTATAGAAAGATGTGTTAGACAGTTTTGGCTAAGCATCTACTATATGCCAAAGACCAGACTAGCACTAAGTAATTATTATTGAGTATGATGAATATCTTATGAAGGGGTCATGTTCTCATCTTTCACATTAAAAACAAGAGAAAATTGAGAGGTATAATATAATTGTTCCAATGACAGAGTCAGTAAGAATTTCAATGCAGTTTGGTTCAAGTCCAAGGCAATATCCTTACAATGAACTTCTAAGTAGGGAATCTGAATGCAATTTAGCAAAATACAATTAACTTAGCTAGTATAAAAATAAGGAATATAAAACAAGACAGTGGTTTTAAAAGAAAATTTAAATAGTAGAAAGAATATGTAAATACATGTTTCAGGGTTCTTGCTTTTATTCCAGAGGGTTTTTGGTAATTGATTTCTACTTCTGTATATATTGAGGGGAGGAGATAGCACCATTAGTGACAGTGAGGACTGCCCCTTTATTGTCATCACTTTTGTTTTTCTTTTTTTTTTTTTTTAAGGGGAGGCACACCCAATGGCACTCAGGGGTTAGTCCTGACTCTGTACTCTGAAATCACTCCATCCAGGCTCGGGGGTTCATATGGGATGCTGGGGATCAAACCTGAGTCGGCTGTGTACAAGGCAAACACCCTACCACTGTGCTATCACTCCAGCCCCAGTCTTTATTTTTGGAGGGAGGAGGGTGAGAAATGCCGAGCTCTTCTCATGGCTTACTCTTGACTTTGAGCATTGGTGGTGCTTGAGGGATCATATTCAATACTGGGGATGAACATGCAAGCTAGCCACATGCAAGCAAGTGAGCTTAACTCCTATACTATCTCTTCAGTCCCTAATTTTCTATCATTTTACATAGGTAATATGGTAATGAATTGAAAATAAAAACAAATATAGTAGGTCAATTTTCCTGAAATTTCAAATCCAAATGCAAATATTTTTATCTCAACCTACAGGCCATTTTTATCTCAGCCTACATGTCAGATATAATTCCTTATATTAACAGAACCAAGGATTACTCAAGGGTTCTCATGCAACCTGAAATCTGACCATAGCTACTCATTAAGAAGTACATATTAATGTGCTAAATTGGTTTACTATCATAAAATACCTCCCTGCTGTAGGCTTCTAGTTAAACTGCTATGATGGTTAAGAACAAATATAAATTACATAAAATCTTCCAGCAATGCTGACTTTAAAGCACAATTTAAAAAGGAAATAATCATGAAGTTGATTTTCATAAACAACCACATTCCTGACTACAGGCCAAAAAAGATGTTAAGGCTCTCAAAATCTTCCATCAGGGAAAGACAGTCCCTGTTCTGTGAGGACACTAGGGTCTCCCTCCTGAGATGCCAACTGACCACTGGCAGAGGCTTCTTTTCCTCTCCACAGTCAACAGAAGTGACTTACCCAGTCATAGTCTCCCATGCCACAGTTCAGAACATTCTATCATTAGACTACTTCCATCCACATGGTTTCCGAAGAGAAAACACAGTTCAGAATACAAAGCTGAGGAAACATCTGATTTTACTAGGAAAAGGTTTGTTTTTTAAAAGTAAATGGTTTTCAGGAATAGCCTACACTAGAGCTCCTTATGATATAATAGCAGGGTCATGTGGTAGAAAGAATTTGCAAAGACTTTGCAAAACACTGAGAAATGACTGTGTCTCAAAAGCCAAATGAGTTTCTGAAAGAAAACTAAATTAAATCCATTATACAAAGCTTTTGAATGGACCACATCTAAATCCCACAGATTTCTTAATCTTTCTAGACTTTAATGCATACAAAACTAGACTCAGAGTATTTAGAATATCTGCAAATAAAGCTCTAAATATTAAAATTGTCTAATAGTTTAACTACAAATACTACTCCCCTATAATTACATGAAGAGCAATGTTGCAATAGAAAGTATGCTGGATTTGTGGATATGAAAACTAGGTTTTACTACGCTGCCCACTCACTGGCAACTTACTTAACCTGCATCAGTTTACCTGTCAGCAAAATGACATGGACTGGGGAGATTGCTCAGTTGGTCAGAATGCCCAGTGATCCAAGCTTAAACCCAGGCACCAAATGGTTCCCAGAGCATCACTGGATGTAGCATGGAGTCCCCAAACATAATTTGATGTGTTCTTGGAGACTCCAAGAACTACTATGGTGTCCCTGGCAGTCCCTGGTACAAGGCCAAAAGAGTTCTGCAGTTTTAGATCCAAACACTGAACTGCTGGACTTGGTTGGCTAAGTATCACCAATTCCGGTGTCAGGGTCCCTAAACAGTGCTTGAGGGGCCCCTACCCCCAAATGCAGCTACTGATAAACATACCATGTTCATTCTTTCTACATGCTCACCGAGTACCCTAGGTGGGTTTGGTTAACTGTAGAAGAAACTATACCAGAGTCGAGTTTCTCTTTTCATCCTTGCAATTAACTACCCAGGTTGTTATTGTTTCCTATTTTATGAGTTGATTATTAATTGCTTATTAATTAAGCTAAGCAAAAGCTAGGCTGCAATAACTATGCACACACATATCTAAACTCCCTTGTAACTTTCTAAACTCCCTTGTAGCTAGCAAGGAGTAGCCATTTACTATACTCTGACCAAAGAGTCCAAGGAATGTTGTACAAAAGCAAACAGTAAGGCTCCTTCAAAGTTATTGACCCTCCCAGGAAATGCACTGTGCATTTCTTCCCACCTTCCTTCCACTGTCCACATTTTTGTGATGATGACCAGAGTTACATTAACCTTCCTAGACAAAGAGACAATCCAGAGAACAAAATTTAGTACTCATGATGGCAAAACAGAAAACGAAAAGGATCTGGATCTTGTTGGTTTTGATTTTTCATTTATAATAGTAAAAATCAGGGCCGGGAGAGATAGCACTGTGGCGTTTGCCTTGCAAGCAGCCGATCCAGGACCAAAGGTGGTTGGTTCGAATCCCGGTGTCCCATATGGTCCCCTGTGCCTGCCAGGAGCTATTTCTGAGCAGACAGCCAGGAGTAACCCCTGAGTATCGCCGGGTGTGGTCCAAAAAACAAAATATATATATATATATATCAGACCCAAGACATATGCATGCAAGTCATGAGCTCTACCTCTGAGCCAGCAAAAGATCTCCATGTTTCTATGGGGTTATCAGCCCTAAAATACCTCTATACAACCTTTAATATAATATACTCTTGTTTTTTATACCACTCTTACCACCTTGGGATTCTTGCAATTTAGCCTAACTATGTAGTCTTAAAAGCCATATATTTCCCTACTTTTACTTGTTTTAGGTATTGGGGATTCAATGGAGGGCTTTATATATATAAGTATATATTGTACCACTGAGCTACAACCCAGACTCATTTTCATACTTATCATTCTTGTACTATAATTGCTTGTTTCCTTGTCTGCTTCACCAACAAACTCAAATTTTGGTTAGGCAGTGATGTGCCTATTTCATTTGCTATTGAAACCTCAGTGCCTGTCAGACTCTAGATAATAAATGCCAACACAAGAATGGTCTATTTTCTCTGTAGGAACAAGAAAACAGGGGACAAAGAAATGTGTGATAATGCACATCAGCAACTGCCTATTTATGAGATTATTGAAGAAAAAATATGGAAAAGTCATGAAGTATATTTTAAATGTGACAACCAAATAAAAAATCATATTATACTTCCTCTCCATGCATCTTTAAAGCAAGGTCTTTAGAGCAATTCTTCCTATAAGCTTCCTTCCTTCTAGGGACTATGCTCAACCTTTCCTCTCTTCCAAAGCAATCTCCCCACCTTTGCATAGGATGACCTTGCTATTACTTCAGGGAATAAAAAAAGGACCTCAGATAGGCTGTCTTCCCACTCCTCTTCTTTCACAGCTGTTTCCTGCTCCCACCATCTCTCCCCCACCCTCCCTCCCTCCCTCCCTCCTTCCTTTTCCTTCCTTCCTTCCTTCCTTCCTTCCTTCCTTCCTTCCTTCCTTCCTTCCTTCCTTCCTTCCTTCCTTCCTTCCTTCCTTCCTTCCTTCCTTCCTTCCTCCCTTCCTCCCTCCCTCCCTCCCTCCCTCTCTCCCTCTCTCCCTCTCTCCCTCTCTCTCTCTCTCTCTCTCTCTCTCTCTCTCTCTTTCTTTCTTTCTTCTTTTTCTTCTTTTTCTCTTTCTTTTCTTTTTTCTTTCTTTCTTTCTTTCTTTCTTTCTTTTTTCTTTCTTTCTTTCTTTTTCTTTCTTTCTTTCTTTCTTTTTCTTTCTTTCTTTCTTTCTTTCTTTCTCTTCTTCTTTCTTTCTTTCTTTCTTTCTTTCTCTCTCTCTCTTCTTTCCTTTTCTCTCTTTCTTTCGACCACATCCATCCAGCCCTGCTCAGGGCCCACTCCCATGCAAAGTAAGCACTCCAGCTCTTTGAACTATTTTTCCTTCTCCAGAGAACTCTCCTTCTGTGTTCCTAACCATAACCTATTCTGCTCCTTTACCAACTGCTCACTCCATTTGCCTCATCAGTTTTTCCTTCTCTCTAGTAACTTTGTAAATATATTTTGGGATTAGTTATACCCAGTGGTGCTTGGGGACAATTTTAGCTCCCGAGGCTGCTACTAGCAGTGCATGGGAAATGTGGTACCAAGGATGGAAGCTGGACCTCCCACATGGAAAGCAAGTACTTAGCCCACTGAATGATCTTTTCAACCCCTTTCTATTTTCTGTAACAATTCTACTTCCCCATGTCACTTGTTCTCAGTCCAAACCCAGTTCCACATCAGGATTTCACATTCCTCTCGCACAACCCCTTTTCTTTCCCTCTATAGTATAGATCACAAATATTATTTATATACTTTGTACTTACAATAGATTGTAAGTAAGTAGAAGAAGAGGGGCCATATCTATTTTATTTGCTATTACCAAATGAGCAACATATTTATTAAATACATAAATCAACTTGTAGTAAGTGATGAACTAACCTATACATTAGATTGTCTTTCTAATGTATTATATTTGAAGATTCCAACCAACTTCCCTCTAATGCACCAACAACTGATCTTCCCTTCCCCTCCTAAGAATTTTAACTTCTAGTCGATGTCAGCATCATTTAAAACCCTTGGCTATCATTCATTTCTTTTCTTTTTCATCCACCATGTAGAATTAATTTCTGGATAGTACTTTTAAAATATCTTTCTTAGCCAAACACCTCTTCTCTACTGCTGCTTAATCATCTCCTGCCAGTTTGGAAAACCTCCTGTCTCCAGGCTCATACAATGTCTACAAATGATGACTCACACTTTCTTGCTGAAGGATTCTCTGAAATTAAAATTCCCTAAAGGGGAGGAATCACTAATGTACAATTGTAAAATGTACAACTGTAAAATGAGAAAAACCTGATAAGAGACAAGAATTAGAAGCTTGGAAATATTTCCAATGTGCTTAAAACATTGCCAGCTTCTAAGAAGATTGTGATTATTCTACAAAGGTAGAATGGTCAAGTGATTAAGACAGGTTTAAGGGTGAGAGAGATGACATCAAGTCCCTGGTTTGCTTTTATTAGTAGCAAGACTGGGCAAAGATTTTCATTGTGAAATGGATATAGTAGAAAGCAACATAGCATAGAGCATTAAAGGAGAACAAAACAATTTAACATTCATGGCACAGTGCACGACACAAAAAAGTGTTTGAATTATTATGTATGTATATTCTTGGCTTTAAAATAATCTCAAAGACTTCAACTGGCTTTATCAACTGATTCTTATGTATTTAAAATTAAACAAGAATATCTTTATTATTATAAGGGGCTAAAGTCTATATACACAATTTAATTGTACATGTAACAAAAAGAATACAAAACCAAAATTAATAAAATACCTTTCACAATAGCATCAAACAGGGAAAAATATCAAAGCATTAATAAAAAGGAATTTAACTCCAGTAAAGATGTAGAAGAACTGTTGCTGGGAGTATAAACTGATTTGGAGGTCTATGAAAAGTTCTATGAATAATTCAACAAAAAATTAAAGACAGAGTTATCAATAATTCCACTCTGTGCTATCGAACCCAAGAACACTAATTCAAAAAGATAGATACATACTTATGTTCACTACCATGACATTAACAAAACACAAAACCAGGAAACAACCCAAATGCCCAATAATACATAAAAATAATGGTATATATACATAATTACACAGCTATAAGAAAAAAATCTTGCTATGTACTGCAACAATAAAACTAAAGAATTTCATGTTTGGCAAAATAAGTGAGAATGAGAAGATAAACATGAATGATCTCACTCATGTGGATATAAACAAAGCAAGAGAACAGGCAATGTCCAATGAAAGAAAACAAACCTTTAGACTCTTACAACAGAAATTAGGGTAACTGAGCAGGAGGTGGAGGAGAAGTAATGTAAAATGGAAGGATCAGAAAAGACTTTAGGACAGTATTGGAAGTGAAATTGGCACACTGATAATAGCTGTAGAGAATTAATACTGTGTGACTACGGCATATGGCATAAAGTAAAGCACATTACCTCATTTTAAAAAAGTGAAAAGAAAGTTAAAAGAATGAAAGATGTATACTCTGGAAATTAAAAAATAATGCTTAAAGACATTAAAGAATACCTTAATTTTTTTTTAAGAATACCTAAATTTATTAAGATTTAAATCAAATGTTCTCCTCAATTGGGAAATTTTTAATTTTTTTCTGTTTTTTTTTTGGGCCACACCCGTTTGATGCTCAGGGTTTACTCCTGGCTAAGCCCTCAGAAATTGCCCCTGGCTTGGGGGGACCCTATGGGCTGCCGGGGGATCGAACCGTGGTCCTTCCTTGGCTAGTGCTTGCAATGCAGACACCTTACCTCTAGAGCCACCTCGTCAGCCCCAGGAAAATTTTTAATATTTTAAAACTGTATTGTTCTGGGGAGATGGCTTAAAGGGCTGGAACATATGCTTTGCAATACAGAAGGTCTTTTTTTTCTGGATTTTTTAAAATTTTATTTTATTTTATTTTTATTTTAATCATAGTGGGTTACATATCATTGACAATAATATTTTAGGTACATATTAACATAAAATCAAGGGAATTCCCACCACCGAATTGTCCTCCCTCCACCTCCATTCCTGTCCTACCTCCCATATCCTCTTCCCTCCCCCACGGGGCTGCTAGAATAAGTGGTCCCCTCAGTGCCTAGCTTACTACTAAGTGGGCTTATCCCTGTTTGGTCTTGGTACCTCCCTTATTTCCCCCTCTAACTGAGAGGCAGGTCTAGATAGTTCAGGTTATGTGGTTTTGTTTGAAGAAGAGAAAAGTAATAAACTGGAGAAAAAAATCAAATACTCCGAACATAGGTGGAGTCCCAGGAGTAACCCCTGAGCACTGCTGGGTTTGACTCGAAAAACAAAAACAAAAAAACAAAACAAAAAAAACCAATAATAATAATAATAATAATAATAATAAAAAGAGGGCTAGAGAGCTAGCATAGCAGTTGGGCATTTGCCTTGCATGCAGCTGATCCAGGACGGATGGTGATTTGAATCCAGGCATCCCATATGGTCCCCTGTGCCTGCCTGGAGCGATTTCTGAGTACCGAGCCAAGGAGCAACCTCTGAGTGCTGCCAGGTGTGACCCCCCAAAAAACAAAAATAAAATAATAAAGAGAAAGGTAAGGAAAAAAAAGGGAATAAGGAAAGAAGGAAGAAAGAAAGGTAGAAAGGGAGGGAGGGAGGGAGGAAGGGAGGAAAGAAGGGAAAAGGGAAGGAGAAAAGAAGGGAAAAGAAAGGGAAAGAAGGGAGGGAAAAGGAAGAGAGGGAGAGAGGGAGAAAGGGAGGGAGGATGGAAGGAAGGAAGGCCAAGAAGATAAGGTGACATTCATTGAACAGGGGTTTATCCTTGGTACCCATATGATTCCTGAGATACCAGGAGTGACCCCTGAACTTAGAATCAGAAGTAAGTCTTGATCACCACTGGGTGTAGACCTGACACCAAAATAAATAAAGTGGTATGCTTTGCATATGTATGAGTTCAATGCCTAGCACCACAGTCTTGAGGATCAAGCCTTCCTGCATAGTTTGGTATGATCACAAACGAAATAAAATAAAATAGAGAATTCAGAGATAGGTCAGAAATATGGTTAGTGCCTGTCTGGCAGGCATGAGGCCTCAAATACAATTCCTGTCACTACCCAGCATGCAAAATATGAGTCTCAATCCCAGCTTCACTACTATTGGGAACCCTAAGTAACATCCAACTGAAAAGTACACTGTCTTAGGAGGACCACAGCCAAGTATTTGTGAACACCACAATTAAAGGGAAGCACTACAATTGAGTGTAAAACCCTTCAGATAATTCCACATTACAAATACATTCCACATTCCAAATACAGTGTTTGCTCTTTGCCCCCATCATAGCCTTTCTCCTTGCAAAACAAGAAGAAAAGGAAGAAAAAGGCAATATTCAGCATTAGATTCAGTAGTTCACTTAGGCTTATATTCAAGAGAACTGAAAACATGCCCACACAAAAAATTTGTATATAAATGTTTATTGCAACATCCATATAAAAGCCAAAAGATGAAAATGCCCCAAATATTCAACAACTACTGAATAAATAAACAAAATGTTATAAAAATTATTATGTCATAAAAGTGAATGAAGTACTGAAACATGCTACAGCATATATGAAGCTTGAAAATATTGCACTAAGTAAAGAAAGCAGCCACAAAGGACTTATATTTATTATGTGATCCCATTTACAAAAATGCCCAGAACACACAAACCCATAAGGATATATATCAGATTCGAGGTTGCCAAAAATGAAGGTAGCCTGGCGTGGACAGGAATGGGGAGAAAAAGGGGACTGACTTCTATGAATATGGAGTTTGTTTGGGCGGATAGAAATAAATGTTACATTAAATATGGATGAAGGTTGTACAAGTTTCTGAAAATACTGAAAACCACTTAATTGTATACTTTAAAGGGTGAATTTTAAAGTATAAGAATTATATCTCAATACAATTTAAAAAAAATGACAGCCATTATAAATCGATTCATTTGAGTACTAGCTTATTTTCTCCTTTTAGCAGACTTAGAGAATAAGTATTCCTCATTTGCTACAGAGCAAGTTTGTGGCTTTAAAATGTTAAATCAGCAGTGGGTCAACTTGGGTAAATTCGTGAGTTAAAGGAACAGGAGAGGCAAATCTGCATCTTACCTAAGAGTTCCAAATAATGAATACATTCATTTCTTACAGCATAGTGAGGACAATGAGAGAACAGTCAGTTAAAAACAGAGAGCTTCATCCCCAAACAAGTCAATAAAAAAAGAAAACAAAACTCCACACTACTAAACATATCCTGGAGCCCACTTGGCATGCACGAGCTCTCATTCTGCCAAATCCAAATTCAAAACAAATACCAAGATTCTGGGGAGGGCAAAGCTCAAACAAGCGAAAACATTTCTAGTTGTTACCAGCAGATAAGGGAAAATAAATAGATGTGTTACATTCTGGGCTTGTTATTATAAAACTGACCCTTGCCAACAAAGTAGGGGATCAAAGCTGGGCCTGTTGAATCCTGGGTGAAGGGGGAGAGTTCCAGTCCAGAATGGACCCTTATTTTAAACACTTTCTATCCTGGTCCTTCAGTGTTTAAAAACTCATGCAGAATGCAGGAAAGGCAGAAAATATTGCTATCAAATGGAGAGGCTTTTAGTGTGGACTACTCATCTTTCAAAGTGATCCTTGTCAGATTCAGGCCTCTAAACCATCACACAGAATCAACATCACAATGAAGGTTCAGACACAAACACAAAACTGCTGAATGTTTCTGGTCTTGACTTGTTCAATTCTAGGCCTGGACTCTTTTTTTCCAAAGTGCTAAATAGAATGACTGCATCTGAGGGTCTGTCCACTCACAACTGACCTGGGCAGGGCTGTCACTACCTGTATCACCCACTTGGAACCTGTTTAAGAAAACAGATGCCCTATAACTGAAGATAATTTGGAAATTGGCACAACAGTTACAAAAATAAATCCAATTGAACAGTCTTTGTAGGACTTCTGCCAACTTCTGGTTTCTTGCCACAGAGAGTAATGATTCCTGTCAGTCACTTAGAAAAAGAATAGCTTTAGAAAAGCCAAATCACCATGACCTAAAAACAGCAACCCTGCATAAGCACATAAAAACTGACAGGAACTTGGAAGCCTGAAAACTCAGATTCAAATTCAGAAATGTAATCTCCTATTCCAACACTTAAAACTGTAATAAGAAATAAGTTCCTGCAAAAACACTTATTAGTCACTTTATTGGATCTGTTAAATAAAAAAGAAAAAACACATTAAGGATGCATTCCTAGTATAAATAGAATTGCTTTATGGCTATACCTTCATATATATTTTATCCAGATTTATTCCTTAATTTCTAAAAACAAACAAAAATCTTCAAATAAATAGAAGTCAGTGCAATAAAAAAAACTAGTGTGAAAGCAGAAATTTTGACTTATAGTCTGAGAATAATTTTTTTAGTACATGTACTGCTGAAGAGAGCATGAGAATTATTTTTAAAAAGCCCTCCAAATTCTATCACCTCCAAATTCCACTATCAGCAAGTTTAAGTAACTTACCCATCACACTGTATAGAAATATAACTATAATATCATCCTATTAAATTCTTGTCAGAATTGGCACTTGAAGAAAGCTTAGATTATGGAATCAAATTTTCTTAACTGAAAAGATGTGGTATCCGCAATTCCAGAGAATTTAGTGGTAATAGCAGGATTGAAAAAATTATTTTCTGATATCCCTACACTCAAAAATGTATCAGAAGATTAAAAGACTGATCCTGGCTGTGTGATCTAATTAAGAGGAATGACAGCAGGGGAAATTAAAGTTTCTAAACGCATCATATCATCTGAAATCAATAATCACCCCAGAGAAGGAGATAGGACTAGGACAGGCACTTTTATCCCCTTGCTTGTGAAGCTAAGTGACCAGTAGGAGAAGTATTCACATAGCTGCAAGTCGCAGGTTCAGAAATGAAGCCTTCCTTCAGTACGCAAATTCCTTGTCTGTCCTGCCTTTCTTTGTAAAACAACAACAACAAACAAGCAAACATGGGGTCACAGAGAGTACAGAGGGTAAAGGTGCTGCTTGCCTTGCACATGCTAGGCCCAAGTTCCATCCCTGGTACCCGAATGGTCCCCCAGGAACCACCAGGAATGATCCCTGAGTGCAGAGCCAATAAATCCAAATGCATTCCCCCCCCAAAAAAAACAACAATAACACCAACAAAGGAACAATTAAATACAAACATATGCAGAAGGGCACAGATAGAACAAAGAGAGAGAAAGAACTGAACAAAAAGTGCCATATTCAAGTATTTCTTATTTGTTGTTGTTTTGTTTTTACTCACGAATTACTCCTGGCTCTGCTCCCAGAAATCACTCCTGGCAGGCTCAGGGATTATATGGGACATTGGGGATCAAACCCAAGTCCTTTCTGAACATCGTGTACAAGGAAAATGCCCTGCCACTGTCCTATCGCTCTGGACTCATATTTAAGTATTTCTTTTTTGTTTGTTTGTTTGTTTTTTGGCCACACCTGGTGTCGCTCAGGGGTTACTCCTGGCTATGTGCTCAGAAATCGCTCCCACTTGGGGGACCATATGGAGCCGGGTGATGGAACCGCGGTCAGTCCTAGGCCAGCGCGTGCAAGGCATATTCCTTAGCGCTTGGGTCAGCACTCTGGTCCCACATTTAAGTATTTCTTAAGCAAATTTTATTTCCTACATATGCGTCTAGAAAATTATTTTAATGCACATGTGGCCCTTGAAACAAAATTAAATTTTGCTAGAAATGAAGTAATGAGTTGTTTTCAGTAACTTTCAACATTTGCATTTTTCCAGGCCAACTTTCACCACAAGCTTGGGAAATAGGACCATGAGGGCAACACTGCAACGAGAACGGAGGGAAGGGGCTAATCTGGAGCAGGAGGCATTGCTGGAGGGTGGTAAAGGATTAAGCATGAAACCCTATCATGTAACAGTATTATAAACCACTGCCTAAAAGGAAAATAAAAACTGTTCATCATAGAGGCAGGCTAGAGAAAACTAGGGACATTAGTGGAAGTGGATGGTGGTGTAGAGATTGGTGTTGAAACATTGCACACCTGAAACTCAATCACATGTAACTTCGTAAACCACAGTATCACAATTAAAAAAATTTAATAGCAGCTTTTAGAACAAGCCATAACTGAAAGATCATTTCTGAGAAAAAAGAAGAGGGAAGCTTTTTCAACAGAGTATCAATTTTGAATGCAGGTTATTTGAAATTTTATGTTCAAGAACATTTAATTATCAGATATGTGTACCCTTTTTGATGTAAAGGCCCAACTGTATGTGAACCAGGGGTCTCAAACTCGTGGCCCATGGGCCATTTGCGGCCCTCCGTACATTCTGTGGCCCTGCCCTAGAGGAATCTTTTTTTGTTTTGTTTTGTTTTGTTTTGTTTTAGTTGTTTGGGTCACACCCACCAATGTTCAAGGCTTACTACTGACTTTGCACTCAAGGATCACCCCGACTTTGCTTCCTGTGGCCCCCAGTTTGAGACCTCTGAATGAACTAAAACCAGCCAATGTTTGCAATGTGCAATGTAATAGCCCCTTATAAACTGGCCAGAATTTTAAAGAACTCTAGCCATGCATTTAAAGTTAATTTCTCAACATGTTATCAGCTCTAACTTTGAAAAGGGAAGATAGCTTGGGTGGCTAAGTGTGGGAAAATATGATATTCATAAAGTCAGTTAAATGAATGCTTTCCATAAAAACATAATTATTTAGTTTCCAAGGATATTTTCATAGTGTTTTTCTGTGTTCATGACTACAAAGATAATCAATAGGAAACACTGCGAAAACTACTCAAAAGTTTATCACATGGTTCAATGAGATGACTTAACAAAATCCATGATGCTTGACTACCAGTCCAGATCAATTCAAGATGCCTCACAGTCAAAGACCTGAATGAGATCACTCTGATATAGGATCAGAATGTATGGCTGGAAGAAAGGTGTTTTCTGTTTTCTTTCTGGACATAATTCCTGCAGCAAATTTAAGTTTCTTTATGTATCTGCATATGAAGGCCATGATTTAAAATTAAGGCATCTGTGGTAACTCCAGAGATCGAAGTAGTAGCTACCTGTCAAGTCTACCTGGGAATTCCTCTGTAAAGGTTGTCTTTGTATAGTACTATATTTACCTCAAACTTATGACAATTGAAAATGTAACATTCTCTATCTTCCAATTGTTTGTGAAATGTTTTCTTCCTAATAGTCTCTTACTCCCTTTGTCAATTAGTTTAATAGTCATAGGTTAAATACATAAAATAATGAATCACAGCTGACTCCTGTTGTATTCTTGGCAATATACAGGGCCCCTGGGCACAGAGGAAGTGGAGCCTCTGAGCACTGCCAAGTATGGACTCATTTTCACGCTCTCAACCTGCCCCCAACCCCCAAAACAACTAAACAAAAACACCCCAGTGTTTTTGCACACAGTTTGGGGTTTCTTTTGCTTGTTTAAAATAACATTAAGGTCACCACACTGTATTCACATTTTAGCCTGTGTGAAGAGATAGGGTTGTGAGGCTCATTACATCTGCATTCTGTTGAGCTGCTGAGAAAATTCCTGGAAACCACTTAACCTGGGCTCTAATGCTCCAAGGAAAACTTTCTGTAAAGAAGCCAATGGGCTCTATTATATCTAAGCCCTTCCCCTTTCTCTGAATCTTAAGGTTAAAGGCAGGATCATTTTCTTATGATCTATTTCTACTCTAGTTCATTCTCAGAACAGTCAAAGAGCAAAGCAAAGGCCAACAGAGAAAGTGACACAAAAGTATCACTTTATATAGTATAACAGGAATGGTAGACACAAAGAGATGTCTAGATAACTACCAAATAGAAATAAGTGGGTAATGGTCTTACAGTGAACTATTTAACTTTTAAGTCAATCTACATTGATATGGAAATATGAATCTAAAATTATTTAATATATGCCATGTAGTTTTGAATAAATATAATAAGAGATAGCCCATAGTTTTTTTTTTATTTTAATCTAAAAGCCAGAAAAGCAGATGTTCCTAACTCCTGCTTACTTTGTGATTAAGAATTACTTAAAAGGTTATGTCTAGAGTGTGTGAGTCTGTGGGTGGTTATATGTGTGTATTATATTCTGAGTATAAAATCTAAAGCAATTTCTGCCACCTCCTTATAGCGAGCCCAATTCCATAATTAGTATGTTCAAAGCTAAACTATTAAATTTTTGGGGTCATATTACATCTATAAATGTATATTAAAAGCACTGTTATTTTCTTTGCTCTAAAAATGAATGACTTATATAATATGATCTCCCCTGCCCCAGATTTATTTCATTTTTTCACTTGATATTAGTCTTTAATTTTTTGTTTTTGTTTTTAAATATGAAGTACAAGTAGATGTACTATATATATATTTTATTTATTTATTTTTGTTTTGGGGCCATGTCCTGTAATGCTCAGGGGTTACTTCTGGCTATGCGCTTAGAAATCGCTTCTGCCTGGGGTGGGGGGAACGGACCATTCTGTTCATCTCTTTTTCCCTTTCATAGGGTTTGTTGTTGTTTTTGCTGTTGTTGTCGAGTTATGTAAGTGCTTTAAATATCCTGGATATTAACCACTTGTCAAATGAGTTGTGGGCAAATATTTTCCCACAGTTATGGGAGGTCTTTTTGGAAAGACGGTCATTTTTTTTCCAGTGCAAAAGCTGTTTCTTTTTATGTTTTCCTTTTTTAGGCCACACTCAGCTATGCTCAAGGATTACTCATAAGGATCAGAGGTGACATTAGATTTAATGTCATGAAGGGTTCCACCTATGTTCTCCTCAATATAATTTAAGGATTCAGATCTGATATCAACATCTTCAATGCACTTTCAATAGACTTCTGTGCATGATATGCAAATGGGTCTGAGTTAATTTTCTTCACATGTGACTAACCAGCTTTCACATTACCATTCACTGAAAAGGCTTCTCTTGCTCCATTTTATCATTTTATACACTGCTTCTCTGCTGGATTTGCTGTCCATATACCTGGCATATAAATTCTATTTTTCTCGTGTGAGAATATGTCTTTATTCCAGTAATACTGATTACTGATTATGTATTCCAGTAGTACTGATTCCAGTAGTTTTGATTATTATAACTTTATAGAATTAAATCTGGGGAAAGAGAAGCATTCCATTTTCTTTTTTCCTAGGATACCTTTGGCTGTTTGGTAAGGGAGCACGGAGTAGGTAATGTTATTACTACATATACATTTCACCAGAAATAGCCCCTGGCAGTCTAGGGGCCCCTATTGGATGTCAAGGATCAAACCCAGTCTCTCCTCAGTCAGGCACATGCAAGGCAAACATCCTACTGCTGTGTTACTCTCCTGCCCCTGTTCCTGATCTTAAAGGGAAGACTTAACTTTCCACCATTGAGTACAAAGTTTTCTGTGGATCTGTGACATATGACTTTAACTATACTCTGGAGAGTTTCATCTGTTCCAATTTTATTATGAATTTTTATCAAGAATGGGAAGTAGAAAAATGGATGTTGACATTCATCAAATCTATTGATGTGATGATTTTTGTTTTTATCTCTCCTTGTATTGATTTGGTATTTGACACTGATTGGCCTGTGAATATTAAACAATCTTTACATTTCTGAGATAAATGCTATCTGGTCATGTGATATATGATTTTTTTCCCTGCCCTACTGCCTAGGTATATCATTTTTTTTTATTGGATTCAATTTACTAGAACTTTAAATGCTGATACTTTTATTGTAGAATTAGAAAATTTAGTACATAAAACAGTCTCAGTTTATTTTTTAATTTATAAAACTAGAAAATTGTGCTATGCAGTTTTAAGTTCTAAAATTCATTCACTGAAAATTAAATATTAAAATGTTATCTGGCCATACAAATGAAAATGTCTTCAATGAAAAAGCTCCTTCTTAAAGAAGGCTACTCAATAACTTATTTAAAACTATACAGCAACAGTGTAAGGTCACTGCACAAATCCTATGTGACTGATGAGCATGGCTTCCAGCGATAATCTCTAGCTCAGCCAATCTCTTTCTCTAGCCCTTCTAACTACTGGCTGCTAGATTCAGCAAATTCAACCTCACCCAAATGGAGGGGGAACAATTATAAGAAAAAGTATGTCTTAAAGGCAGTCTTGAAAGGGTAGAGGACAACAAATCAAGTATTAAGACTGTATATAGAACATGGCAAATATAAAATGATAATAAAGTTCTATAATAAAAAAGTAGAAAATGATAATAAAGTTCTAAAATATATCCCCATTTTTAAAAAAAGCAAGCTTGAGAAAATGGTAAGGCATAGGATACTATGTTCTTTATGAGGAAAATAGGAAGTCAAAAGAAATCACTATCCTTTACTATTAGAGGGATCGGGGTGAGCAGAGGAAATTACATGGATTACTCTGGAGATGCTTAGGAATCTCTAGGACTGTACTCAATGATACTTTGAGAACCAGGTGTACGAGGGATTAAACCATGGTCTGCACCCACTAATTCTTTTTTTTAATATTTTTTTAATATTTTATTTTTAATTATGAGAACAAAGATGCAAAGAAAGAGGATAAGGTAAAGTTACAGTGGAAGGACAATCACCCATAACATATTTCTCAGAAATCCCCTTGCTGATATCTTAACTTTGAACTTTCAGCCAAAGAACATTAAGATAAATAAAACAGAATCCATGTACAATTACTTTGTCCCTCAAGCCCCCAGACTGTAACACATTATAATATTTCTTAACAGCACACAAGGCAATCTAAAGCCATAAAACTTACGTAACTCCTTAAACATTAGAGGCATAGTATTTTTTACATTTCCATGTTCATGCATATTAGCTTAAGTTAATCTCAAATTTTAAGTGGTTTTTTTTTAAGGATTAGAGTCAAAAAAGTACAGTAAAAACGGTGTTAGAGTGGCAATTGTTTGCATAGGCCCACCAAAATATGAGGGGCATGGAGTCTGCACCCACTAATTCTTAAAAACATTCCAGTAAGGAACTTTCTAACTTCTGGAATCAGATAAGATAATTAGAATGCTTTTAATTAAAAAAGGTAATCAAGCAAAAACAAAAAGGAAAAACCTTGATAAATAGCATATCTTTAAAATTTATTATAAGATTTATATAAAATAAAATAAGAATGTGAGTAAGCAGCTCAATGGAGTAGAAAATCTAAGATACAGAGCAAAACATAGGAAAATGTATGTATATTATAGAACAACAACAAATTAGTGACTGGGAAAGATTTCCTGAAATCAATGGTGTTAACTTACTTCACATTGGACATATGGATAAATACCTAATGAAATAAGATTAAAAATAAAATAATATTTGTTTACTTGGGAAAAAAAACTCCAAATTCCTCTATATTCTTGGAGTAAAATGTAATTCCTGTGTGAGTTAAAATCCAAAGCAAAAAGGAAGAAATTGGTTAGTTTGACTACATAACAAACTAATTTTACATATTAAAATCCAAAAGTAAAAGTAACTGCAAAATTATCTGCAATTCTTTCTGCATACATAATGTACATAGAACTCCTCAAGACAAAGAACAAAAACTGTAAAAAAGAAAAACTGGTAGAACTGAGAATGATTCACAGGAAAGAATTGTCAAATATCAATATCTTTGGAATTGGAGCAATAGATAGCACAGACGGTAGACCATTTGTCTTGCATACGGCTGACCCAGGTACGATCTCCAGCCTACCAGGTCCTCCAAGCTTGCCAGGAGTAACTTCTAAACTCAGAGCCAGGAGTAACTCCTGAGCACCACTGGGTGTAGCCCAAAAGCAAAACAAATAAAACCAAGATCCTTCAAACATGAAAAATCCTCAATTTCCACAAATGAGTGAAATAAAAATTAAATAAATCTACTAGATTTATTTCAAAATTTGAAAAAACACAGTCTGGTGAGAAGGTGTTGGGAAATAGGTCTTTCATCCTTTGCAAATAAGAACTAGGAGACATTTGTGGGAGAAGATGAAGTCTTGCTACTATGTGACACAGTACCTCAGAACAAGAAGCCATTTGGGCTATATCAAAATTTTATCACTTGAAAGTTTTGTAAATGGTTTTTATAATTTCCTGATTAGTCCATTGCAGATGATTGTTTATAAGAGTAAGAATGGCCCCAAGGATAGACTTTCACATGGTCTGTGAGTGCAAACCACTCAAGTTGTTAGCCTTATGGTACACTACAATACTGTTAACTATACAAAAAAATTTCTTTCTACAAACACTTAATTTAACTAAAATAAATTCCTTCCTTCTCTTTTTTCCCTATCTTCTTCCTCCCTTCACTCTTCTTAACTAGTCATTCTATCAGAAAGGACACCAATATTTTTCTTTTATTAAGCATTCTTTCCCAAGCGACATCGCTTATACTAGGGATGGCAATCTGAAATGTCATGGCTGGAGAGCGGGGCTCCCCAGAGAAGCTATACTTACACTCATTTTAAAAAGGGAGATGGGGACCTTGTCAAGCATCTTGACAATGCTTCCTATTTTTCAAAAGTAGCTGAGGAAGTTGGAATTTAGAAGGAATGCCTTAATTTGTAAGAGTTAACTTTCAAACTCTTTATACTGGCTTGATCTAACAAAAATGTCATTGAAGGGACTAGAAAGAGTATCACAGCAAGTTGGGTGATTGACTTGCACACAATGACCAAGGTTTAATCCTTGGCATCGTCCTGAGCATTACCAGGAGGATCCCTGAGCAGAATCAGGAGTTAATTCCTCACAAACATAATGCCTTCCCAGAAAAAAAGTAAGTCACTTTGAAAACACTATCTTTCTCTGTCTGTCTATCTGTTTTTTTTTTCTCTCTACTTCCCCACCCCCATTTTTTCAGATTAGAGGGATAAAAATTGGACTGAGTATATATTTTATAGGTAAAAGGCTCAGTCCATTCCAAGCAATGAGTACTGCCAGAAATGACCCCTTTGATCAAAAAGCTAGGAGCAATCGCAAAAGACCATTGGAAATAGCCCTTGAGCAAAAAGTAAACAAAGAGGTTTAATTTTCAACAAATAATCATACAGGTTGTCCTTCTCTGTACAATTATTTCCTAAAAACAGAACAAAAGGTACCCAATTTTCTGGGAATGTGGCATGGCTAGTATTATAAGATCTCTAAAGTTTCTCTCTCTCTCTCTCTCTCTCTCTCTCTCTCTCTCTCTCTCTCTCTCTCTCTCTCTCTCTCTCTCTCTCTCTCTCTGTCTATCTCTCTCTCTATTTTTGGGCCACACTGGTGGTGCTCAGAGTTTATTTCTGCTCTACAGTTAGGAATCACTTCTGGTAGAGCCCGTGGGACCATATGGCAGTGCCAGGGATAGAAACCAGATCAGTGCGAGATAACTCTATCTGCTGTACTATCTCTTCAACCCCTAAGATCTCATTCTTACAAAACAGAAATGAATGGTGAGTATGTGACTCAGTAGTGGAACAACTGGCTTTGCATATTTGGGCCCTGGGTTTGAACCCCAACACCACCAAAATAAAAATGGAGAAAAGAGTAGTTTATCATTTCTATGTTGAAACAGAGAGTTGGGCCCGGAGAGATAGCACAGCGGCGTTTGCCTTGCAAGCAGCCAGCCAATCCAGGACCAAAGGTGGTTGATTCGAATCCCGGTGTCCCATATGGTCTCCCGTACCTGCCAGGAGTGATTTCTGAGCATGGTGCCAGGAGTACCCCTGAGAACCATCGGGTGTGGCCCCCCCCCCCAAAAAAAAAAGAAACAGAGTCAAACTGTTTTTCCATTTTCCCTTCCCTTTCCCTTTGGATGATGTAGTCAAGATGTCTGGATTTTATACACTGGTTGGACTGAGGTACTTTCTGAAATCACACATAGAGCAACAAAGCTCACTACAGCAATGCCAAGGATCACAAGTGCCGTGTAATGCTGTGTCGGTTATCAACAAACCCATGCGAGGTAGACATGTCACTACTGATGCACATCCCCCAAACCCCCAAAACTGATTAAAAACAGTAAGTTCAGCTTAGAAGCCAATTTATTTTTCTTAATATTACTTTATTTAAGCACCAAGGTAATAAAATTGTTCATTGTTGGGTTTCAGTCATACAATGTACACCATTATTTACCAGTGCACCACCACCAATGACCCCCATTTCCCTTCCACCACCACTTCGCCTATCTCTAGGCCAGGCAATTTGCATTTCTCTTTCTCTCTCTCTCTCTCTCTCTCTCTCTCTCTCTCTCTCTCTCTCTCTCTCTCTCTCTCTCTCGGCACTATGTCTGCATTACAGTCAATTGAGGGGTGCCTTGTGTGTCACTCTTCCCTCTTTCAGCACCAAGCTCTTGTCCAAAGTGATCAGTTTGTTATAATTGTCCTACTAAACCCTTCTTTGCACTCACTGCTCTTTGTAGTGGACTTCCTATACTGTAACCTCGGACCTTTAATTTTATTGTCTCTGGATATTGTTACTTACTGCCTTTTATTTTTCTTATATCCTACAAATGAGTCAGATTATTCTATGCCTATCCTTTCCCTCTTGCTAATTTCATCCAACATAATAGTCTCCATATCCATTCATGTATAAGAAAATTTTTCTTTGATGCTTGATTCAGCCCTTCCATTCCATCAATTTACTGGGGGGGGGGGGGAAGTTCTCCATCAAAAAATGGGAATAAAAACATAAAATCAATTTGATGGGACTGTGTGAAGACAGAATTAGTTGATATTTGTCCAATGTGTTCTGCACAATACCTGACATATTGATAAACTTAACACAGTTAATAATACTGATTGGGGTTTTTTGGTGTGTGTTTTTTTTGGTTGTTTTGGATTCACGCCTGGCAGCCCTCAGGGATTAGTCCTGACTCTGCGCTCAGAAATAGCTACTGGCAGGCTCAGGAGCTATATGGGATGTCAGGGATCAAACTCGGGTCGGCTTTGTGCAAGACAAATACCACTGTGCTATCCCTTCGGGCCCAGTAATATTGATTGTTACGGCATCTATATCATAAGTGTCAGCTCATGCACACTTAACATTCATACAATGCAGAATATCCCCTAAAAGTTTCATCCAAGTTAAGGTGTTAAATTTATTATCTTCTTTTTTTGTTCACTGTCTATCAAGGAATGAAACTTAATAACTGACAAAATTTGCCATTTGCAAAACAGAATCATTGCTATTCTATACCTCATGCCTGTCAAGATGCTTATTTTAAGTGGATTGCTTGATGATATGGTTGTAATATCTTCCTTGCTACCTGGAATAGGAAGACATATATAATTACCAAGGGCATCCAGAGCTAGTCTTTAGTTTTTAGAGCTTTTTTTTTCTTTCTGCTTCATGGCATCTCAAAAATAACACCAATAAATAATACCAATAAATTGTACTAATTCTTTGAATAATAGAGGATGTAAGTCACTCTGCCCTGTTGATATGAATTCATCATTTTCCTTAACCATTTATTAGGATTTTTTAAAAGGCACTGTTCTCAAGCCCATCTCCTCCCTCTGGCGTCTGGTCTCTTTCTTTCATTCAAATTTATTGTTCTATTTTTGGATTTTTGGGCCACACCCGGCAGTGCTCAGAGGTTATTCCTGGCTGTACACTCAGAATTCGCTCCTGGCAGGCTCAGAGGACCATATGGGATACCAGAGATTGAATCCGGGTCCATCCCAGTTTGGCCATGTGCAAGGCACTACTGCTATCATTCCAGCCCATCTACATTTACGCCACATTCCTGTTTCCCAATTTTTATTCCCTTATGCTACCATTGGTCTTCTGCCCCACCATCCCATAATCCTTGTGAGCATTTCTCAAGTCTACTGATAGCTGTGCTTTTTTGTGTGACATAATTATTTTCTTTATCATTCCTGTTTCATTTTATTCTTATTCTTCTCTTGGGTTACTGGTCCTACCCTCATCAATAATTGTACTCCACCCTAGGGTGTGACCTGGTAATAGTATATTGGATTATTCCTTACTTGGTATTCTGCTCCCACCCTAGGGTGGTACCTGATTCTTGTCAATAAAGTATAATGGATTATTCTTTACTTGGTATTCTGCTCCCACCCTAGGTTGGTACCTGATTCTTGTCAATAAAAGCAAGGGTCTGAGGAAGGCTGGGCTCATTCTTCGGTCTTCTTCCACTGAGCTACACTCCATCTTAGGGGCAGAAAGTTTTTGTGGTTTGAATTCCTTGCTTGAATTTTGGATTTCCTGAACCCATGCTTGTACCTTTACACTGTGTGAATTATTTCCTGCGATCTCTACAACTGGAACTGTTCCCCCTGACCTAATCAGACAGGGGAATGGGAACTGCCTTTCCTATCGGGGAGCTTGGTGGGAATCAATCCTTAACCAATCTCCTAGAGAATGTGACACTTCATTTCTCTTGTTCTTTACCAGCACCTTTATTTTTTAAGATACAGTTCTTTCCCACTTACTTTATCTTCCTTTTTAAATATTATTTTAATTGAACACTGTGATTTACAAAGTTGTTCATAATACAATTGTTTTGTTTTGCCATGGTTACAATGTAGTTCATGATTGAGATTTCTGAGCGTGGAGCCAGGAGTAACCACTGAGTGCTGCCGGGCGTGACCCAAACAAACAAACAAACAAAAATATCATGACTTCATAGTTCCTAACAACTGTAGTATTCCATTGTGTAGATGCAGCTTCATTTCTTAATCCACTCATCTGTTCTCAGGTAGTTGGGTAGTTATCAGATTCTGGTTATGGTGAATCATATTGAAAAAACATAGAAAAGCAGAGAGCTTTTCTGCTTTGAGAGCATTTTCTGCATTGTTTTTGAGTCACTATATTCCTAGGAATGATATTTCTGAGTCTAACAGAAGCTCAAATTCTAGTTTTTTGAGGAATATTCAAAATGTGTTTCATAAAGGCTGGGGCAGGCAACATTTCTACCAGCAGGGAATGATAGTTCCTTTCTCCCTGCATCCATGCCAGCTCTGGTTGTTCTTATTCTTTTGATGTGCGCCAGTCTTTGTGGTGTGAGATGATATCTCATTGTAGTTTTAATTTGCATCTCCTTGATAATTAATGATATGGACCATTTTTTCATGTGCCTTTTGGCCATCTGCATTTCTTCTTTATAAAATGTCGATTCATAACTTCTTCTCATTTTTGGATGGGGACAGATCTTTTTTTTCTATTAAGCGCCAGTGTCTTATATATGTTAGATTTAACCCCAAATTGGATGGGTATTGGGTGAATATGTTCTCCCCTATTCTGGGGGAAGACTTTGTACCCTTTGTGGAGCAGAAGCCTTACTTATATACTTACTATATGTGTGTGTGTGTCTGTGTGTGTCTGTGTCTGTGTCTGTGTATTATACTATATTGGTTTAATATAGTCTATTTGTTTACATTTGCTTCTGCTTGCACAGTGATGTTTCTTCCTTGACGATGCTTTTAGCAACAGTGTCATGGAGTGTTCTGCATATGTTTTCCTTCATGTACCTTACTATTTCAGGTCTAATATCATGATATTTAATCCATTTTTATTTGACTTTTGTGTGTAGCATTGAAGAGAGATTTGAGTTCACTTTTTTTTTTCACTTTCAGTTGGCCAGTTTTCTCAACACCACTTGTTGAAGAGGATTTCTTTGCTCCATTTCATATTTCTTGTACCTTAACCAAAGATTACTTGCTCATCTCCTGAGAGTCAGTCTCAGGCTACTCAAGTCTACTCCAGAGGTTTGAGGGTCTGTTTTTATTCCAGTACAATAATATTCTAATGACTTCATAGTACAATTTAGCTATTCCTGGAGGTTTATTGTTCTCTATATGAATTTTAGGACTGTTTGATATATCTCTTTGAAAAAATGAGATGGGTATTCTTATAAAATTGCATTAATCTATACAACGCTTTGGGAAGTATTGCCATTTTAATGATGAGAATCCTCATTATCCATGGGCAAACTATTTGTTTCTATTTCCCAGTGTCCTCTTTAATTCCTTGAAACAGTGTGTATAGTTTTTGTATAGATCTTTCCTTTCTTAGTTGATTCCAAGGCACTTAATTTTCAGAGCCACAACTATAAATGAAATTAAAAAAAAACATCTCTTTTTTGTTTTACATTATTTCTATTAAAATAAAAGCCATGGGATTTTTGCATTTTTTAGCCTGCCACTTTATATACAAATTTATTGTTTCTAAAAGGTTTTTTGGTTTTTTGATTTTTTTTGCAAATTTTAGGATTCTCTAAATATTGTACATGTCATCTGCAAACAGTGAGAACTTGGCTTCTTCTTTCCTATCTGGATGCTCTTGATATCTTTTGCTTGCCTAAGTGCTATGGCAGGTATTTCCAGTACAATATTGAAATAGTGAGAGTGCAACATTTTCTTGTACCAGATCTCAGAGGAAAGGCTTTAAGTAGTTCCCTATTGAGTATGTTTGTTACAGACTTGTGGTAAATGGTTTTGATTATATTGAGGAAAGTTCCTTCAATTCTTATCTTCAGTGCTTTTATCATAAATGAGTATTGGATCTTATCATATGCTTTCTCTGTATTTATTGCTATAATCATATAAAAATTGATATGGTATATTATATTGATTGAGTTGTATACATTAAACATTCCTTGCATTTCTGGAATGAATCATGCTTGGTCACAGTTTATGACCTTTTGATGAATTCTTGGATTTTATTTGCTTCTTGTTGAAGATCTTTGCCTCTGTTCATCCAGGATATTGATCTCTCTCTCTCTCTCTCTCTCTCTCTCTCTCTCTCTATATATATATATATATATATATATATACACACACACACACACATATACATGTATATATGCATATGTGTGTGTGTGTCTTTGCTTTTTGGGCCACACCCTGTGATGCTCAGGGGTTACTCCTGGTTATGTGCTCAGAAATAGCTTCTGGCTTGGGGGACCATATGGGATGCTGGGGATCAAACCAAGGTCTGTCTTGGATTGGCCATGTGCAAAGCAAATGCCTTACCACTGTGCAATCACTCCGGCCCTCTCATTCTCTCTTTTGATGATATCTCTACTTTTGGTATTGGGTACTTTTAGCTTCATAGTAACTGCATGTATTTCTTTTTTCAATTTCCTGGGAAAGCTTGAGAAAGATTTGCAGAAGGTCCTCTTTAAAGGTTTGAAAAAATTCACTAGTGAATCCATCTGGGCCTATGCTTTTGTTCTAAGGAAGCCTTTTGATTGCCATTTCAATTTCATTAATAGTGTGTAGTAATAAAATACAAACACACCCCAGTCCAAGAGAGAAAAGAACACTACCTTAGATGCTCACCTGAAGTTTGCCTGAGCGAGTGAGTGAGTGGGTAGGAGTGAAAAAGGGAGAGGGAGGGAGGGTGGAAGGGAAAGAGGGAGAGAAGAAGAGAGGGAGAGAAAAGGAAAGAAAGAGAAAGAGAGAGGGGGGGTAGGGAGGGAGGTACAAGGGAGGGGTAGAGGAGAGAGAGCAAGATAGCCAATGAGGAATGGGCCTGGTGCTCCTGGGCAGAACTGCTACAGAAAGAGAAAACAGAGAGCTGCAGCTGGTTAAGATGCTTATGCTACATAAGCATAAGCTAATGCTTATGTCACAGTATATTCTGGGCTGCCCCCTGTAACCACCAGGCATCTGCTTTGATTCAAACACGGAAGGTTCTAGGAGTTTAAGAATGTATCCATTTCTTCTAGGTTTCTTGTTTCATGGCATAAAGATTCTCATAATAATTCTGATTACCCTTTGAACTTCTGTAGTATCAGTAGTGATATTCCCCCTTCCATTTTGGATTCAGTTTATTATGATTCTTTCTCTTTCTTTGTGAATCTCACTAATGATTTATCAGACTTATTTACTTTTTCAAAGAGCCAACTCTTGCTGTCATTGATCTTTTTGATTGTTTTTTGGGTTTTGAGCTCATCAATCTACTCTAAGTTTTATTATTTCCTTCTGCCTACTTGCTTTTGGCTCATTGTGTTGGTCATTTTCTGATTTCTTAAATTGTGCCATTAAGTTATTTATGTAGGCCCTTTCTTCCTTCCTGATGAATGCCTGCAAAGCTATACATTTTCTTCTTAATACTGCTTTAGCCATGTCCCGCAAATTCTGATAGTGCCTTCATTTTCATTTGTTTCCAGGAATCCTTTGATTTCCTCTTTGGTCATTGATTAATAGTGAGCTGTTTAATTTCTAAGTGCTGAAGTTATTTTTCCATGTCTGTCTGTAGTTCACTTCTATTTTCTGTACACCATGGTTTAAGAAGATAGTTGATATAATTTCTATCCTCCTAATTTTATTAAATTATGTTATGTCACTCAGCAGGTGGTCTATCTTGGAAAATATTCCAGGCATTTGAGAAAACTTTTTGTTCAGCCTTTTGGGGATGAAAGGTCCTCTATTATCTATTAAGTACTGCTCTTCCATTAATTCCTTCAAAGTCAGTATATCCTTGTTCAGTTTTACCCTGATGGTCTATCAAGAGCAGTGTTGAAGTCTTCACCTTCTACTTTGTTGCTATTCTAGTCTTTCTTCAAATTTTTTTTTAAAGTTCTTTTTTTTTTTTTCTTTTTTTTTTTGGTTTTTTTTTTTTTGGGTCACACCTGGCAGTGCTCAGGGGTTATTCCTGGCTCCAGGCTCAGAAATTGCTCCTGGCAGGCACAGGGGACCATATGGGACGCCGGGATTCGAACTGATGACCTTCTGCATGAAAGGCAAACGCCTTACCTCCATGCTATCTCTCCGGCCCCCTTTCTTCAAATTTATTGGTAGTTGTTTTAAGTATTTTGCTGGCCCCTAATTGTATGAATAATATGTTTAACAGTGTGATTTATTCCTGATATGCATATCACTTAATTAAGAAGTGACCCGTCTCTTGGAGGCCATAGTGATAGCACAGCAGTAGGGCATTTGCCTTGCATGTGGCCAACCTAGGACAGACCTGGGTTCAATCCCTGGAATCCCAGATAATCCCAAGTGCTGCTGGGTGTGGGCCAATAACCAAAAAAAATAAATAAATAATAAAATAAAATAAAATAAAATAAAATAAAATGACCCTGTTTGAAATTTATATGGTGACCCCAGCTTTCTTAAGAACTTGTTTATTTCCAACCTTTAACTTTTAATCCTTGTTTGCTCTGACTATACATATGTGTTTCTTGCAGGCAGCAAATGTTGGATTCAATTTTCTGATCTATTTTGCCACTTTGTCTCTTAATTTGTACATTTAGTCATTAACATTGAGAGGGATGACTGTCATGTAATTTTGTGCTATTTTTTTTACAGAAGTTCTTTGTGTTTGTGGGTTTGTCTTACCATAAAGTACCCCTTTCCATTCTTTATTTTTTTCATTCTTCTTTTAAAGTTGGTGAGTCTGTAAAGTTCTGACTTATTGATTATCCATGAAGCTGTATATTCTTTTTTAAACCTGAATGAGAATCTAGCTGGGTAAGATATTCTTGATGAGACATTCATTTTGTTGATTTTTTTTTACTATATCCCATCATTGCCCATGAGTCTGAAAAACTCTTGTGTAAGTGGGCACATGCACTCTTCAGCTCTGAATCTCAGCAATGATGTTTTTGACTGTTGATTCTTCATAAGGGGTTTCTTCTTGGCTCTCTGAGACTCCAATGATTCTTACGTTGAATTTATTCCAAGTTCTATTGTCTGTTCATTTATTTTGAGAAAATTTTTCCATCTTTTCATTTTACATTTTCTGCTGTCATCTGGAAGGTGTTTTGTAGATTATCTTCAAATTCACTGATTCTGTCCTCAGCACCTATTTCTCTGATGGTGAGGCCTTCCAGTGAGGTGTGGGTTTTTTTTTGGGGGGTGGGGAGGAACCTGACTATGCTCAGGGGTATGCACTCAGAAATAGCTCCTGGCTTGGAGGACCATATGGGATGCCAGGGGATTGAACTGCAGTCTGTCCTAGGTCATCGCAAACAAGACAAATGCCCTACTGCTTGCGCCACTGCTCTGGCCCCTCCAGTGAGGTTTATTTTTTCATTTTTCCTACCAAGTTTTTCAGTTCTGTTATTTCTGTTTGAAGTTTTCTCACATCTACTCTCATAAACTGACTCATACTCTCTTACTGACTGTTGACTCCATTGTTTGAATTCCTTAATCATCCTCAACATTTCCTCTCTAAAATCTTTATTAGAAAGGTTACCTAATCCCAATTGGAGAGATCCCCAGAGTTTTAAGAGAGAGAACTGTTTACCTGGATTTTTTTTTTAATTTAGTCCCCCACTACCACAAATTATGCAGTTTGGGGAAATTGCTGGGGTCAGCACATCCGAAGTGCAATGGATAAGCCTCACCCTGGGAAAACCACCTTCGTGATCATGGTATATCTCCTCTGCCAGATAAGTATACCTGGAATTTTTATGTTTGGTGTCTCTCCAAAGATGATTCATGACACAGAGAACTTAGGCCTCTGGCATGGTAGTAGCTGTGGGGTATAGATTTAGTTTCTGGGGTCTCTGCAGGGTAGGAGCTCAGCTCAACCCCTCTCTCAAGGGTGTCCTGGAGTTTTTCAGCAGAATAATTAATATACCTATAACTTTTAGTTGTTGGGCTTACATCTCTTCTAAAATGAGTTGTGAATCAGCAGAGGTAGCAATTGAGTTTACATGATGGTTGATCTTCACTAGTGACATTTTGAGTTGAGCTGAGTAAGACCCATTTCACATTTTCTGCTGGGTAGAGAGCTCTTGCCTTACACATGCCTACCTGAGTTTCATCCCCAGCATCACATCCTGAGCCCACTAGGAGTAACCCCTAAGTCCAAAGCCAAGAGTTATTTCTGAGCATTGCTGGGTATAGTCCCCTACCCACAAGATGAACTAAAACAAAAATACCTCTGATTCCAGATTCAGACTTTCAGAAGATTAGGTCAAAATACAGACTACTGAGTTGGTGATGACTACATACAACAGCTGAAATTGGAGAATAAGTTATTCTCTACCTTTAGGCAATTGCTAAGAATGACTAGATCTAGTACCTAAATAACTCTCAAATTTAATACTTCTGCTTCATTCCTATTATGACAATCTTATCCTATTTTCTCTCAAGTATGACCACAGTTACCTACTAGTTTTCCTGTCTTTAATATGCTATCCCCACACAATTTTATTTCCATATTAATTGCCACAGAAGTACAAGAGGGACAAAAATCCTCTCCTCCAGATCATTTTTTTCTAATGGCTCTTCAACAACTTTAGGAACAATTCAAATACCTTTTAAAATACATAAAGTATATTGGTAGTATTAAAACATTGCTGAGATCTAAATACTGCTAGAAATGAACAGAGATGGAGAAAATGTATGCTGAACAGAATTTCAGAGTATCAAGCACTGTATGAGGAAGGAAAAAAACACAGTTATATGGAGAAGATAAGAAAGGGGGAATTCTCCAAGGAGTGTCCTTGAGTCGTAGAGGGAGGTATTGAATTTCTATCTAAAAAATGTTATACAGCTCCACAAAACATGGCATCACCACAAAGTACTGAAAACACTATTAGACAATACTGCCCAAACTGTGGGAACTAGGTTCCCTCACTCCCTTTCACTGAGTCTGATACAACGTGGCTCAATCCTTGCTCTCATATTCCATCTGTCCATATGGGCTTACAACGGAGCATTTGAGTGAGCCTCATCAAGCTAAATTAGTGACTTATAAAGACACATACATTACCTCTCAAAGTCTGCACTAGAAGAAAAGGGTTGACTGGTATTTTAATTCAATTCTTCTGCCTAGAACATATCTCAGTGGGTGAGACTTGTTTTAGATCTGTAAACTAGTACCTAATATACTGCTGATAAAAAACTGATATTCAAAACATTTGTTAAATAAACAAGTACAGGAATATTTGTTTTAGTTGACTTTTTCATTTCCACTAATATGAATATCATTTGTTTTGGGTAACTGATCATCACAGATGTCTTTGTTACCAAAGGAAAGATGTGGTATATGGGGGGAGTGGGGAGGGAGACTTCTTAAGAGTCATTTATCAGCTTTCTATCATGGGAAAAGAAAGCTGCTAAACAATGTACCTTAGAACTATTGCCTGCTATAATTGAAGAATTCTTTTTTATAGGACCATTTATGCCTTTGCTTATGGCCCATAAAAAAATCAGATTTAACCGCACTGAAAATTTAGGGAAAATATAGAAAGGTTCTTGATGAAACAAAGTGTTTGAGATGTGCCTTCCAAGGGAAATATATTATATGAAATCACTCTCTGACTCTAAATATGGAGAGAAATATGTTTAGGGTTGCACAACACATTATAATAATATAAATATGGTAAGGTACAGAGATGTAGATGTGGAAATTGGAATAACTGTATATAATGGGAAATATGTATATATAAATGTTGGATATATGAAGTATACACACATACACACATATATAAATACTGGTCCATTGGGACTTGTATGTTCAACAGTATTCTGAGGCTTCTTTTCTTCTTCATCTCCACCACTCCACCTAGCACCTCCAAGAAATGGAATGGGTGAATAAAGAAGGCAGAAGGACAGTCTAAGTCTGTATGAGTAAGTCAGGTAGTAAGATTTTTAAAACTCTCTACTTACATACATCTATGTGTGTATTTACTTTATACACCAAAACAGTAAGATCAAGAGCCAATTTCCACCTCTGGGCAATAGCCTACTTACTAAAAAATGCATGAAGTAGATAAGAATTTCCCAAAGTTAGAAAGCATATTGTCTCCTTTTCAGAAAATAAAACATTCAGTGTCACTCTGGAAATTTACATTCTTTAAACAAACAAAAAACAACCTTCAAATTATATCAAGGCTAATCCTGGATCTTTCCAGTACTCCTCAGGGGGCAGCACTGCCCACTTTGAAAAACACTGCATTAGACATTGTATGTATAATAGCCAACTTTCTTATGCAGGAGGTAGCCCAAAGATAATTAAGCTCATTCTCAGAAAGCAGCAGGTGTCTTGATTTAAGGAAAATAAGTAAAGATGATTTTTAAAACATGAAACTTAGCTTTATTTAAGAATATTACCAGTTTATTCCTTTGAAAAAAATAACAAATAAGGTGCCACCTTATACACTGCTGACCTGGGTTCGATCCCTCCATCAAATATGGTCCCTTGAACAACTCCAGGGTGTGGTCCCAAGACAAAATAAATAGTAGTTCAGTCTTCCATTCTCATCACATTCCTCATGTAATCGTTATATGTTAAAAAATTTTTACTTATAACAGAATATTAGGGTCTAAGGCACTTGTCCTGCATTCCACAAATCACAGTGTGAATCCTTGCTACACTAAAACACTGAATTACACACTTTAAATGAGGGAATTGTGTGGCTTGTAAATTATATCTCATTAAGGCTGTATCCTAAGAAAAGGAAGTGCTTATAATTCAGAATGTTTACATATTGCAATTATTTCAAACTTATACAGGTTAAAAGAATCATAAAATGATCTAGTCCAATACTTATTTAGAAACTCCAAAATACTGGGGCATGGAGGTAAGCATTTGCCTTGCATGCAGAAAGACTGTGGTTCAAATCCTGGCATCCCATATAGTCCCCCGAGCCTGCCAGGAGCAATTTCTGAGCGTAGAGCCAGGAGGAACCCCTGAGAGCTGCCGGGTGTGACCCAAAACCACAAAGAAAAAAAAAAAAGAAAGAAAGACCAAAATACTAACATAGAAACATTAAGAGAATACATTTTAAGACTTCTTATGATGCTCAAAGCAATCTTCCTTCTCTACAAACTAAATGCCCAGCAGCAAGGGAATAAAAATAAATTACACCTGATCTGAAATAGTCAAAACTGATTTATTCCAAGGTATTAATAATCTATAAATTTTGAAAATCTACCAACATCTCATTTCCCTAACAAGTAAAACCAAAAAAGAATCAATCCTTTTAAGCTTTTAATTATTCTACAAGTAGAAGAATCTAACTATTATAAGACAAATATAGCCAATTTTACCACTAAAATGAACATTATTCTGCATCATCACTATGGTGGCAATACCCAAGAACTCATATGATTTTGTAAGACTATTTTCCTTTGATCACTCCAAAAGAGTTAATGTGCATCTAAGGACAAAAAAATAATAAAGCAAACTGTGTGCTGGTAGGACTGAACTCAGCTCACAACTAGCCAACAAACTGCTTTGGCACCTGTGGAACAGGAACAGTAGTTACCCAGGCTTGTGCTTCAGTAAATTCTATTTCAGAGACTTTGTGAATGCTTCTGATTTGAACCCTTAGTCCCAGATTGCCAAGAGGTCAACATAAGATTTTATCAAAGAGATGGGAATACCATACAATTCTGTTTCCTAGACTTGGTGACGGCTGACTTGAACCCTTAGTCCCAGACTGACAAGAGGTCAAGATAAAATTTTCTCGAAGAGATGGAGCATCATGCAAATATCAAAACTGGCATCCATGATCATATGACATTGTATGTAGGAACTATAGATGTATATTTGAAGACTAAAATATGCATCTTATAACTATTTTGTCTTCATCCATAGTTCCATACTGCTCCCAAAGGTTTAAAAATTTCTCATGTGGTAAAGATGTCTCTTAATGGGTCAGGTAGACAGTATAGTGTTTAAGGCACTTGCCTTGCAGAGGGTCAACTTGTTCAAGCTCCAGCATTTCATATAGTACCAAAATCTGCCTGGGTTGATCCCTGAACACAGAACCATGAGTACAACCAGGTATAATCTCCCCCAACACAAAAAAACCCCCAAAGATGCCTTTTGTTGTGTTAATGAGGTGACATCTGAGGAAACACCTAACCATAGGGGCTAAAAAATCATAATTTTCAAAAAAAAAATTCCACGTAATTACAAGGTTTAAACTTCCAGTCTACTTTCAGATCTTCATGGAAGGGGAGAGTCAGGAGACTGAATTCTATTGTCAGTAGCCAGAATTCACCAAGTTCGTGCATAACTAATAAAGTATACATAAAAAAAAAAAAAAAAAGAGGGCCCGGAGAGATAGCACAGCAGAGATAGCACAGCGGCGTTTGCCTTACAAGCAGCTGATCCAGGACCAAAGGTGGTTGGTTCGAATCCTGGTGTCCCATATAGTCCCCCGTGATGCCAGGAGCTATTTCTGAGCAGACAGCCAGGAGTAACCCCTGAGCACCGCCAGGTTTGGCCCCCGCCACCCCAAAAAGAACAACCAAAAGGGGTTTCAGAGCCTTCAAATTACTGTATTTGCTGGCGTATAAGACGACCCCCCTACTTTTGCAGTTAAAACATAGGTTTAGGCCTATATTCGCTGTATCAGACAGAACGTTCCTGTGCTGCAACTGTATGTACCACAGTGAGCCAATCACAACAAGCAAAGGTTCAAAGGTTATACTGTCATAGACTTTCTTTCTGATTCTGGCCAATCTGAGCAGGCTTTTAACAGAGTAGATTCAGTCCAGAACATTGTCTAATTTGCATGCATCAAAAGCCTACTTGGATTGGCTGAGTTAGAGAGGCGGAGGGTCCAAGTAGCCTGGCAGTGATTGGTGCAGGATCGAGTTGGAAAATTCGTTTTGTGGCAATATTCAGACAATTTTCATTTAGCGGCATATTGAAACATTTTTTGGGATATACTCGGTGTATAAGACGACCCCCGGTTTTCGGTTGACTTTTTTTTTGTTTCAAAAGTCGTCTTATACACTGGAAAATATGGTACTAAAAAGAGGAGGTGTTGAGGAAACAACATTTAGACAGTGCAAGAAAGCTCTGAGCTTTTCCCCAATCCAAGTACCTTGCTCTATGCATCTCTTTAATCTGGTTATTCCTGAGTTAGACATTTCTGTAATGAATCCGTGGAATTCTAGATTTTATCCCCATTCTATCCCCTGTTTAATCAAGCTGGAGGGACTCCTGATAAACCCTGGTTTATAATCATTTTATAATAATTGTATATAATAATTATTCTTTATAATAATTGTGTTTCCAATTGACATGGAAGTGGAGGACTGGTCTTTGAAGACTGAATTCTTAATCTGTAGAATGAGAATTCTCAATTCAGCTGGATTCTGTTTGTTCTAAACACCCTGCTGGTATATACAAGTAGGACCCCAAAACCAATACAGATGGCTACATGAAAAATAATTTTTTAATGTCAATAAGAAAAAGAAAATAATAAAATTTAAAAGATTAAAAGATATTATAACTGTTGAATACTGTAGAAATAAAATACTACAGCAAGAAAAATGAGATGAAATTTAAAATTATTTTATGATATTTTAAGTATACTTAAAAATGTTTTTAAAATTTTTTATTTGTTTTTAGACAACTATTTAGACAACATGACCCCTTGAACACTACCGATATTGTAACCACCCTTGAGTAATGAGCCAGAAAGAGCCCTTGCACCAATGGGTTTGGTCCCAAAAACAAACAGACAAAAAGGTTGCTCCAAGTACGTGGCACTACGGATTGTCACATTAAATGGTTCATAATAACATGGACAATTCTAAAAGTTCTGTCTGGTTAACATATGCATCAATAGCAGATAAAGAGATGAGCAACAGACAGGTGAAATTTTAGATGACATTAATCAGTGAGATACTAGAAGCTCTAACTAAAGTTAATTGTCAGTGGAAAAACAAGCTCATTATGACAAGTACAGAGTATATTTATAAAGCAAAAGTAACAAAGGAATAGAACTTGGAAGTATAAATATGAAAGGTACAGAAATCTTAGTCAAAAATAAGCATGCTTCCTCTGAAAGTAATGAGACAGATTCTTTCCATTACCAGGAATGAGTAATGGATTCAGAATATAGCATGTGAGATATAACTAATCCAAATACCATCCTTATTATTAAAAAATAAACCAATGCAATAAAATACAGCTGTAAAACATCCCCATTAAGTTAACTTTCTTTTTTTTTTTTTTTGGTTTTTGGTTTTTGGGTCACGCCCAGCAGCACTCAGGGGTTACTCCTGGCTCTACACTCAGAAATCACTTCTTGCAAACTCAGGGGACCATATGGGATGCCGGGATTTGAACCACTGTCAGTTCTGGGTTGGCCGCTTGCAAGGCAAATGCCCTACTGCTGTGCTATCTCTCCAGCCCCCTTTAAATTAATTTTTTTATTTTTGGGTCACACTCAGCAGTGCTCAGGGCTCCATGCTCAGAAATTGCTCCTGGCAGGTTCAGGGGACCATATGGGATGCCAGGATTCAAACCAATGACCTTCTGCATGAAAGGCAAACACCTTACCTCCATGCTATCTCTCTGGCCCCCTAAATTAATTTTTTTTAAAAAAAAAATTCTTTTTTTTTTGTTTTTGGGCCACACCCATTTGACGCTCAGGGGTTACTCCTGGCTATGCGCTCAGAAATCGCCCCTGGCTTGGGGGGACCATATGGGACACCGGGGGATCGAACTGCGGTCCATCCTACACTAGCGCTTGCAAGGCAGACACCTTACCTCTAGCGCCACCTTTCCAGCCCCAGAAAAAAAAAATCTTGTTTTAAATTCTTTCTCAGATGTTAATTCTTTTACTAAGTTTCCTAGGTCTACATAAATTTGTTATCTTTTAGGGGTTAAAGGATTTCATACAAATGATCGAAGGACATACACAAAAATTAAACAGTTGACTATTTTTAAAAATAATTTTAAAATTATTAAAATAATTTTAAAATTATTTTTAAAAATACCAAATTTAAAAAATTTTGTAAATTAAAGCAAAATGGTATATCCACCAAGTCAAACAAAAAAAGGCTAAAATTAGTATAAGATATTCTTTTTTTTTTTTTTTTTGGTTTTTGGGCCACACCCGGCGGTGCTCAGGGTTTACTCCTGGCTGTCTGCTCAGAAACAGCTCCTGGCAGGCACAGGGGACCATATGGGACACCGGGATTTGAACCAACCACCTTTGGTCCTGGATCAGCTGCTTGCAAGGCAAACACCACTGTGCTATCTCTCCGGGCCCGGTATAAGATATTCTTATCACAAAAGAGAGAAGGGCTGGAAGTTACAGCTCACCTTATGAAGCTCACCACAAACAGGGATGAGTTTTGTTAGAGAAATAACTACATTTCGAACTATCCTAATAATGAGAATGTATGAGGGAAATGGAAAGCCTGTCTAGAGTACAGGCGGGGGTTGGGCGGGGAGCAGGGAGACTTGGGACATTGGTGATGGGAATGTTGCACTGGTGATGGGTGGTGTTCTTTACATGACTGAAACCCAAACAACACAATCATGTATGTAATCAAGATGTTTAAATTAAAAAATATATAAAAAAGATATTCTTATCATACAATATGAAAAATTAGGGTCAGAGGAATACAAAAAGGAATCAGGATCAGAATAAACAGATATATGATCACTAATAGTAAGCTAGACAAAGAGGGGCCATCTACTCTAGCGGCCGGGGGGTGATGGTGGGCTATATGGGTTGCAGAAAGGGAACTGGGATGGAGGGAGGACAAATTTGGTGATGGGTATTCCCCTGATTCAATGTTACTATGTACCTAAAATACTACTGTGAAAGATATGTCAGAAAACAAAAAGAAAGTGACAAGATGGGGCCGGAGAGGTATCGTGGAGGTAAGGCGTTTGCCTTGCATGCAGAAGGACGGTGGTTCAAATTCCGGCATCCCATATGGTCCCCTGAGCCTGTCAGAGCGATTTCTGGGCATAGAGCCAGGACTAAACTCTGAGTGTTGCCGGATATGACCCCTCCCCAAAAATAAGAAATTAAAGTGACAAGAAATTTGTGAAAATTATTGTATCTCCAATGCGATACAATGAGATCATTAAGACACTGGCAGAAGGTTTAATAATATCTTATTATCTAATCATTTTTTCATTTGTTTCTGAACATTCAAGTGACCTTAACTAACATCGGCATCTAAACTGGTGTGTTTCTATAGTGATGATGGCATCAAACTAATGAAGTTGTGTAGGTATTCAACTGACACTGTGGCATTTGTGGTGTGTGTTCTCAGCTACCAGGCCTCCCAGAAGTAGAATGCAGAGTGAGAGTGACTGCACTTGGTTGAAAAATGGCCTGGTGATATTGGCCTAAATAATGGCAAACCTGGAGTTTGGTCAGATTGGTGTTTCTGTAGAGAATTATAGAGGAGTTGTGAAGAAGGACCATAGGCAAAGGAGCAATTATGGGTGGTGAATGGAGCAGGTGTGGTTAGAGCAGGGTGAGGACTTTGCCTACCCTCTCCTCCCAAAATTGCCAGCTTTCAGCTACATGGCCAGTAGACATGCTTTTTCATGGTCCTGTTACACCTCTTTAGAGAAAAGAGTAAGTCTATGGAGCTGGCCCTGTACAACATTATGAATGCGTTTGTGGGCATGGTTACAGATGTCAGGTCTCCTGAAAGGAGGAGGATATGGGGCGGAGGCTGCGCACACTCACTCCAAATATGCCCTGGTAATATCAGTCTAAATACCAGCATACTTGGAGATTGTTTAGACTGGCATGTCTGCAGAGAATCATAGAGGAGTGGTGAAGCAGGGCCACAATCAAAGTGGCAATTATGGATAATGAATGCAGCAGGTGTGGTGGCTTTGTCAGAGTGGGGCTGGTCTGGCCATCTCTTCCAGAAATTGCTAGTTTTCAGCTGCATGGCCGGGGTACCCGTCATTTTTCATGGCTTGGTATATCTTTCAAGAAAAGAGTGAGTCTATGGAGCTAACCCGGTGTGAACATCTCCAGATTATTCATCTTAATAAATAAAGTATGGGGCTGGAGAGATAGCATGGAGGTAAGTCACTTGCCTTGCATGCAGGAGGATGGTGGTTCAAATCCCGGTATCCCACATGGTCCCCTAAGCCTGCCAGGGGCGTAGAGTGCTGCTGGCTGTGACCCCCCCAAAATAAATAAATAAATAAATGAATAAATAAAGCATTACATTTTAAAATAGTAGATGATATGACATGTGGCAGATCCTATACATTCACTGTTTGGCTATAAGACCTTGAACAAATACATTTATGATCTCACAGAAGCTTGGTTTCTTTACTAATATAATGCAAATCATACTAACATTCAATTTTTCTATGACTTAGTAGAGATAAATATTTAGAAGCATCTAGCAGCGATATACCTAAAAGTCATGGTGAGCCATATTATGTTTATAGTCATTGGCTTGAGATAGTGTGAGTATAAATTCTTTGGGTTAAATCCCAAAGACATTTTTATTTTATGTCTTTTTTTACTTCTTTTTTTTTTTTCCGGTTTTTGGGCCACACCTGGCGGTGCTCAGGGGTTACTCTGGCTGTCTGCTCAGATATAGCTCCTGGCAGGCACGGAGGACCATACGGGCCACCGGGATTCGAACCAACCACCTTTGGTCCTGGATCGGCTGCTTGCAAGGCAAATGCTGCTGTGCTATCTCTCCGCCCACCCCCCTTTTTTTTTACTTCTAATAGTGGAATGAAAATCTATGTATTCTTTAAAAAAAAACTTTAGGAGCTGAAGACATAGCACAGAGGGTAAAACACTTGCCTTACACACTGCTGAGTTGGGTCCAATCCCTGATATACCTTATGGTATCCTGAGCACCAACAGGAGTGATTCCTGAATGCAGAGTCAGGAATAAATCCTGAACATTGCTGGGTGTGTCCCCCATAAAACAAGCATAAAAGAACTTGAGGCATCAGTAAGCAAATGGCATAGTCCATTCAAAATTCATCATACAGCATCATGCTATCCATTTAGTTTAAAAGGAAGAAATTCTGAACCAGTTGAGACATCTTTGTGGTACAGAAAATAGTAATATTGCCCATCAATTGGCTCTATGACAATGCTCCAGTTCATTGTAAATTTTCTGTCAAGTAAAGACTTTAAATATCAGGTAGATTTTCCATTCTGCTAGGTTTGGACCTTAATGCTTTATGAAAGTTTCCAAAAGTTAACCTATCTGATAAACAAGTAGGTATTTTCTACTGGGTATGTTCAGAAGAAAGAATAAGAAAACAGTATGTGATAAGTTAGAAAAACAATGAAGCTGTGATTAAGCGGTTTTCATTTTAGTTCTAACACATTAGTGTGACAGTAGGCAATATGTATAATTTCAAATAGACTTCAGCTTCTTATCTAAAAATGATGACTTAAACTCCTTTCAAGTTTCTAAAATTCTATGTGAACAGTATATCCAAAGAGGTTAAGGGAATGAAAGAGGGAGTTTCAGGTTGTGCCTGCATTTATTTTATATTTAGTGGCACGCCTCATCTAAAAGCTAACTAGTGTTTTTAAGAGGAGGATTGGTATGGAGCTCTAGGAGAGAAAGAGGCTAATTAGAGTCATTACAAGTCTATTGCTCAGTGTTTAGGGAAAAAAATGAAGAATAGCTGATGGAATATAATGATTGGGCTAAGAGACAGAACATCTAGTCTTTAACAACACTCCTAAATGCCTAATCACTAAAGTGATTCTGTGATTCCATTTTCTCCAGATTAATAGGTCTAAGATCTCTCTATATTCTATGCCCAACATTCCAAGCTGACATGAGCTTTCTAGCATGAAGCTCATACTGACCTCCTGTGAAAAATGGAAGAAAAAAAAAAAGCAACCACTTATATTCCTTTATTACATAAAGTTCAATCTGAAAAACATACTAAAAGTATGCGAAGCATCCAAGAAATAGCTTGATGGACATGCTTCACATAAGGGAGACCTATCCCACATGGCCCCATGTTACAACAGGCATTACAGGGTTTCTCAAGCACCAGTGGGAGCAACTTCCAAGCACCATAAAGAGAATAGCTCTGAAGTTGGGTATGACTCCAAAATAAACAAACAAAAAGAAGTAAACAGGGACCAGATAAAAAGCTCAGAGGGCTGGAGGGTATGTTTTATATGCAGGAGACAGATTTTAATTCCTCTGTTTTTGTTTTTGGGCAACACTCAACAGCACTCAGGGATTTCTCTTGGCTCTGCGTTCAGAAATTACACTTGGTAGGCTTGGTTGGCATTTTGGGATGATGGAGCTCAAACCACGGTTGGCCATATGCAAAGAAAATGCCCTACCCACTGTGCTATCACTCTAACCCAGAGTTAATTCCTCTGTATGGTCCCCCAAGCACCATCGGGGAGGCAACCCCTGAATATACAGCAATCATATAGCTACTGAGCACAGCTGAGTTTGGCCCACAAACAAAACCAAAAAAGTAATATTAAAAATTTAAATTACCCAGAATGTTCTACAAAGACATTCACCAGGCCAACCCCAGATAAGTTAGATGCTTGGTGTGGTGGAATTTAGGCAGGGGAGTCAGAAGTAGGAAACCAGAGCTAGGAGACTTAAGAAATAAAGTGCTGCTCTACATTGCTATGTTTACTGCAGCACTATTCACAATAGCCAAAAATCTAGAAACAACCCAAGTACCTGAGTCAATAAAAAGAACTAGTACATTGACACAATGGAATACTATACAGCTGCTAGGAAAAATGGAAGTCATGAAATTTGCTTACACACAGATAGATATGGCATGATTATGCTGTGCTGAGAAAAATGACACAGAGGAAGAGGAATACAGAATGATTGCACTTATTTGTGGAATATAAAAATATAGTATGATAATAATGTTCAGAAACAATAGATATGAGGGCAGGAGGTACAATCCATGGTAGGAAGCTGGCTACAAATAGTGAGGGAGTGCTGATAGGGCAGAGAAGGAACTACTATGACAATGACAGCTGGAAATGATGACTCTGGACAAGAACTGGGCACTGAAAGAAGATAAAATGATATACATGGCACGTATGTAACAACACTGCAAAACAAAATATCTAAAAGGAAAAAAGGTAGAGAAGTGGGGGGAAATTATCGGCCATAGAGGCAGAGAGCGGAGAAGTTAAGAGAGAGAGCAGGAAGTAAACTGAGAACATTGGTGAGGGGAATGTGCAGTGGTAAAGGGTGATTATATGACTGAAAATCTCAATCATGAGCTACTTTGTTACTATGAACAAAACTGTATTATGAACCTTGTAAATGGTGTTTAAATAAAGCAATTTTTAAAAATTATAGAAAAGGTGCTAGTGCCTTCCTATTTCAGTCTCTTCAATGAAGTGCCTGAGTGAGGGAGGGAAGTTTCGGACTGGAACTGCTATGGGTAGCGGGGAACATCTTGTAAGAGGAAAGAAACAGGGAAAGGAAGAGGGAGGAGTGAAAGGGAGAGACACATATTCCGGAGAATACCTTCATAACCTTCATAAGGGTAAGAGCCAAGAGTACCCGATAAAGTAAAAGGAAGTAGACTCAGGTGCAGACTCAGGTGATACCAGAATGCAGGTGACCCCAGAATGCAAATGTACACCTCTTGTTTTTGAAAAATTGATTTTATAGTGTTTTTCCCCAAAGAATATACTCAAAAATAGAAATAGTGGGGTCGGAGAGATAGCACAGAGGTAGGGTATTTGCTTCGCACACAGCAGACCCAGGATGTACAGTGGTTTGAATCCCGGCATCCCATATGGTCCCCCGAACCTGCCAGGGGCAATTTCTGAGTGCAGAGCCAGGAATAACTCCTGAGCATCGATGTGTATGGCCCAACCCTCCCCCAAGAGAAATAGTTATAATATCTGTCTCAGGGGGATATGTAAAAGAATGGGTTCTTAGAGCAGTTTTAATAGAGGAATATTCAAATATCTTTGTATACCTAAAAGGGGGACTTTATTTAAATTGTTAGTAGACAAAGCACAGGAACAACTGAAAAAAAGAGGGTCCTCATTAGAACTGAAACAGCTTAAATTAAGAAAGTTGTCTGTCCACCAGCTTGGACTAGAAAATAACCTCAAGGAGAAAGAGTTGGATACCTGGTTTTATGCCCAGTAAAGGTATAGTAATGTAACAGCTTATGCATATTCTAGTAGTTTTTCAGGAAATGCATCCATATTCATGAAGGAGAACAGCAAGGATGTGTAAATAAGGAACATACAAAGAACATACATCAAGGAGAAATGTCTTGTGGGGTGAAGTTTAGTATGCTAAAAAGGACCAAAGAGACCAGATCGAAATTGGTTCTGCTGGGCAGTCTTCTTTAGCCAAGCTGTCTGACCTGGAGTTTCACTTGGTATTCCTAGGGTTCCACTTTGACCCCATCTGAACCTAGATGCTTCTCCCTGGAGAAGACTGTCACACTTTCCAAGATACAAACCATAAATTAGTCTACTCTAACTTTTCCTATTTCAGAGAGTTCTAAATTTTCATGGGAACAAGATAAGAAGGGGGCAAAGCTGCAAAATAAATTTGAGAGGGTGCTGTTAAGTGCAGTGCTGCTCTTTCTTCCAGTGCCCAACTGCTCCAAAAGTTAGTACTTCAAAAGCCTCTGTTCCTTTCAAGTTTTCTGAAACATCTCTTTAGTTTTATATTGCTCAGTGTATCCTATTATTCTATTAATCTTTACAGTCCTATCTTTTCTGTCACTCCTCTGCACACCCACCCTTAGCAAAGTACCATTCCTAGATCCTCTGACCTTGGGAATAGCTATTCTTTCTTTTTCATACCATTAAAGAAGTCTAGCTCTTTTTATGCAAATATGGAAAAGTACCATCATTTATGCAAATTTTGAACATTAACACTTCCTAGAGCCCATGAGCAATGTACCCTCAAACATTACATTGTTCTGGGGTAACAAACTATGAAGGTTAAGTGTATGGGAACTATTTAATCTTGTAATCAAATAAAACTTACTCTAGTTAATGCAAAACACATAATAATGTACCTTATCATTATTGTTCTGCATTGTAATTAGAGAATGGTTGACCTAATAGAATGCAATTAACATTTCTTTTATATTAGAAAGTAGGTTTCTTTTTGTTAGCTCTCTGTTACCTATAATTATCTTTACTGTTGACAGTTTTTCTTCAGATTGGTATAATATCTTTTTGTGCATTCATATAAACACACAAGGTATTTGTATACTTAGGAACACAGGTTAGAATACAAAACTGTAGTATGTCTTGCTGCTAGGATTCCTTCGTCTACCTTCTGAGAAGTGTCATTCTCTTCTTAATTATTCCATGTGTTAATGGTTGTTCTTGCTTTCTTATTGTAGACCCTTTTTACCTCGAGCTATATGCTGGAAGCATATAAAATCCTGAAGTAGGCAGGTAGATAGGGGATCCCTGACAATGAGTTTCTCATGGTAGTAATACAGTCAAGGTGTGATTTTAGAAGTTACTGTCACCAGCCCTAAAGTAACCCCAAAGGCATGAAAACCAGACCCTATTTGGGAATGCAAAAATCTAGCCCTGTTAAAACTCTTAATGGTTCCAGCTCCTGGCCAAAGAATCCTGGTTCTCAGGGAAGAAAAGCTTCTAAAGAAATAAATGTCTGTGGTAAGAACAAAAAAGGAGACTAGGATGACATCCTAGCTTAACACCTAATCATATGAACTTAATGCCCTTGAATCTTCCCAGTTAAATTTTCTAGGTCAGAAGTCCGCAAACATGTGGCTCTTTCCACTTTTTAATTTGGCTCTGCTGTGTGCCGGGCAGCCGCTCCAGGAGTCAGGGCTCTGCTCCTAGCCTCTGTCAGTGCGCGCCCTGTGTGGCTCTCAAAATAAATTTCAATCGTGGTTTTGGCGAGATTTGACTCAGTTGAAAAAAAAAAAAAGGTTGCCGACCACTGTTCTAGGTTAATAGCACAGGGGTTTTCTCAGAGTAGGGCAGGCAGATTCTTCTTTTTGCCTAAAGTCATGCCAGCTCATAACTATATCTGACATCCTCTGACAGAAACAGAAACAGACGAACTCCACAACTAAACCTCACCAAGCTGCAGAGCCATCAAATCATCCCAACTTTATAGGTTCTAGACAGCACAACACCTCCAAATTTTATGTGACCATAGGACACTTCCATATTTTAGTACTATTATTAGTACTGGGATTCGAACCACCGTCCTTCTGCATGCAAGGCAAATGCCCTACCTCCGTGCTATCTCTCTATCCCCTCACAGAAGACTCTTATCAGCCCCAAACTGAAGTGAGTAAAGAAGAAAGTGACTTTCTTGAGGCTATTATGTTTCCCACTTCACAGAAGTAACCTGCATCACTTTATTTTGTTGTTGCTGGTGGTGGTTGTGGGCACCTTTCAAGTAGTACTCAGGAGTTCTAAGAAGTTCCATAGATGATTCAGGGCCAACCAGACCATCAGTTCAGTAAGAGGGTAAACAATACACTGGGGAGGGGCCTGCAGTGCTGAAAATATCTGGGCCACAGTGGTGATGCTTAGAGGTCTCCAGGCAACTGCAGCCAGTGATGTTTGGTGATTCCTAGGCATGTGACTTAGCCACCATATTATCTTTCTGGCCCTTGCAACATTTTCTTAATAAATTTTGTCTTTCTTATTCTCTTGAATTCTTTGTGCCTCTTCAGAAAATATCTTCTCTCTCAGAAGATACGTACCAAGACACAATGCTTTTGCCATAAGTAACAGTTGGGACCCCTTTAAACATTTTAGGCAATTAAAATTTAATTTACTAGACCTGTTACTATGAACTTATTACTATAGAACTTGTTACCTATTTCTGTTAAAAGCTCATAAAGCAGGCCGCATTGATAGCACAAGGATCTTTGCCTTGCATGCAGTTCCTCTGTCGTCTGAGCCTGCTCAGAGTGATTTCATAGCAGAGCATAGAGCCAGGAGAGAGCCAGAGGATAGAGCACCCTGAGTGCTGCTGGGTGTGACTCCAAACAAACAGAACAAAACAAAAAGCTCATAAAGCATTGGGATAAGAATAATTGCTAGTTGGAGAATTTTGCCAGGGACAAAAATCAGACCTATTGTTATTTGTGTACAGAGTTTGTCCTTCAGAGTTAAACAAAATTCTCTATTATTGGCCTTTTGGCTATAAATCATAGTGAACGAAAATCCCAAAAATCAAATCTTAATATTTTCTATGTCCCCAGGGCAATAAATTAGCAGAAACTAGAATTAGAACTAATGTAATACAGCAGAGACTTTACAATTTCTTTACACTCTCTTCTTCACCCTGGGCTTCAAATAAATATGTGAAGGCCAACGTCTATATGAATAAACCAGAAGATAGAAGTTATGTTAATGATTCTATAATAATAGTTGTATTTAATAATTCTGTTTTATCACTAAAATATTCTATAAAATCAGCTCACCATTTGCCAGGTGAGAATTCTCCCTTACTCAATGCTTAGAAAGTAATGTTTTAAAATCACTTTTGTTGCTAATAGCATTCTCTAGAATCTTCAACTCACCATATCTATTTCAGCCATCTTATATCTTCTCTCTTATTCTCTAAGTGCTGTTTCACCTTCTATTTCATTTAGAAAAACATGAAATTAAACTGAAATTACAACCAGTGAGACAAGAGCAATAGTACAACAGGTAAGGTGCTTGCTTTGCATGTGGCTAACAAGGGTTCAATCAACAACATCCCATATGGTCCTGTAAGCACTGCCAGGAGTACTTTCTGTGAACAGAGTCAGAAATAACCCTAAGTATTTTCTATAAAATCTTTATTTAAGCACCGTAGTTACAAGCATGATTGTAGTTGGGTTTCAACCCTGAGTATTTTCATAGTGGGCCAAATCACCAATCACAACCATTTGCTATGGGGGACGTGGGATGGGGCAAAAAATCTAGATAGTTGTTCATTTTCATCTTATTTACATAAATTATAGCCAGTCAGACAACAGAAACAACTATGGGCAAGGATAAGTAAGATAAATAAGATACAGACATAACCCCTGAATAGTTCTACTTCTTCTCTCACACACTTACACAGATGACAAGAAGAAAAGACAGTTGGGCTCTGGGAATTGAGAACAGAGCTGCTGAGTACCAGTGACTAAAAAGTGAACATTCTGACTATGAGAAAGACAAATAATTTATATCAGGGAATAATGGAGACTACAAAGAGAAAAAAGACAACTCAGACTAGCAATCCAACAGATGGCCTGGTCAACAGAAGAGGAACAAGCAAACATTCAGAGATTAGAAGCAGCTAGCAGTAATGCAGTGGGCAGTCACTGATGATGTTGTCATTTCTTTTGTTCCTTTCTCTGGGGATGAGTAATGGCAGAGATGTACCTACATGAGTCATAAAATAAAGAAGTGTTCAATAAAAGAGCTACAACAATGAAGATACCTTGTGATCTGTGTTAATCATACACATTCCATTAGGACTCAGTAGTTAGCTGGTATCCTCTGTAACAACTGTACCTCAAATCTAGCTATTAACCAAAAGGTACGTCCATACCTTGCTTTGCCTCCATTTATAAATAAAAAGTATCTGTTTCCCTCAAATCTCTCTCGGGTCATATCCTTTCTTGACTACCCAAAGCTTTTGTTCCTTTACCTGTTCATTTTTCTCTTTTATCATAAAAATTTCCCCTTACTGATTTGTTTTGATTAGCATAAAATGTATTTCAATATTTTCATATTAAAGTAACCTTCACAAGACATATGCCATCACTAGAGTTACCACCTCCCAATACACATGTTCAAGATAACCTAAGTTCTGACAACACTGAGACTCTGTTGTTAGAGTCTACATTTTGTTTCCTTTGAATACTACCCATTCCCTTGATTTATTTCTCATATACCACATCTGAGTGAGATCGATCTATACTTGTCATGCTCCTAACTTATTTTGCTTAACATGACATCTTCTTGTTCTAGGAAAATGCAATATTTCACCTTTTCTTACAATTGAGTATCTATTCTTATCTCTATGTCTACTGAAAGAAATTAATTATTAAAAAATAGTTTATTGTGCTCCAAACATTCAAATGACACCCATCTCTCAAAATAAATCTCAAACTCCTTAACTTCTTGAGCATCAGGGCCTTAGATGATCAGGTTTTTAGACACATGTCCTTGTTTGTTTGTTTTAGGGCCACACCTGGCTGTGCTCTGAGCTTACTCCTGGCTCTGAGTTCAGAAATGACTCCTGGCAGGTGCAGGTGACCACATGGGATGCTGAGGATTGAACCCGGGTTGGCCACATGCAAGGCAAACACCCTATCAGCTGTGTTATTGCTCCAGCCCCACACATGTCCAGTTTTATGATCAGGATTCTAGACCCATGTCCAGTTTTACTTGCTTCTTCAGGCTTTTTTCCACATGGGCCTTTTTTGGTCCTTTAACCCACTAAGTTCATTTGAACTTTACCATTTACCTAGAATATTCCTCCTGTTTGTAATGCTTGCTACTAAGACTTTAATTCCATTTAGCCATTTAATCTTTAGTTCAAACTTAAACTTTTCTTTTTTTTTTTTTTTTTGGTTTTTGGGTCACACCCGGCAGTGCTCAGGGGTTACTACTGGCTCCACACTCAGAAATTGCTCCTGGCAAGCACGGGGGACCATATGGGATGCTGGGATTTGAACTAACGACTTTCTGCTTGAAAAGCAAACGCCTTACCTCCATGCTATCTCTCCGGCCCCAAACTTAAACTTTTCTGACCATGCATTCTAAATTTGCTCATTCCTCTATCATGCTTTGTGATCTAACATTCATTGTATCTGAAACTTTTGTATTTATTTGTTTACTTATTGTATTTATCTCCTTCACAATAAAATATAAGTTCCAAAACATGGATCATGTCTGCTGGGTTCAGTACCTGGTGATAAGAACCTAACTGTCAATCAAGTTACTGGATGGGTTACTTGTATCCAAATTAAAATAGCTTGTGATAGTTTTAGTAGCACATATACCAAATTAAAATATCTTTCTCTTTTGCTCTCTCTCCAGTAGTAGTTTGTGATCAGAAAACTTATGATTGGACATTGAATTTCAGCTTAGTTGTTCTGCTATTTTAGAGTTATAAATACCCATTTATATATATATATATATATATATATATATATATATATATATATATATATACACACAAAGATAAAAGTATAGGGATCGGTATCACTTTACACAAAAACTGTTAGAAAATGAACTTTTGGGCTGGAGAGATAGCACAGCAGCAGGGCGTTGCATTGCAGAGGTCAACCCAGGATAAACTCCGGTTCAATTCCCGGCATTCCATACGATCCCTCGAGCCTGCCAAAAGTGATTTCTGAACATAGAGCCAGGAGTAACCCCTGAGTGCCACTGAGGGAGGGAGGGAGGGAGAGAGGGAGAGAGGGAGAGAGGGAGAGAGGGAGAGAGGGAGAGAGGGAGAGAGGGAGGGAGGGAGGGAAAGAAGGAAGGAGGGAAGGAAGGAAGGAAGGAAGGAAGGAAGGAAGGAAGGAAGGAAGGAAGGAAGGAAGGAAGGAAGGAAGGAAGGAAGGAAGGAAGGAAGGGAGGGAGGAAGGAAGGAGAATGGAAGGAAGGAAGGAGAATGGAAGGAAGGAGAATGGAAGGAAGGAAGGAAGGAAGGAAGGAAGGAAGGAAGGAAGGAAGGAAATGAACTTTTATTAATAAATATCCCCAAAGTCCTCAGAAGGAAGGAAGGAAGGAAGGAAGGAAGGAAGGAAGGAAGGAAGGAAGGAAGGAAGGAAGGAAGGAGGAAGGAAGGAAGGAAGGAGGAAGGAAGGAAGGAAGGAAGGAAGGAAGGAAGGAAAGAGGAAGGAAGGAAGGAAGGAAGGAAGGAAGGAAGGAAGGAAGGAAGGAAAGAAGGAAGGAAGGCAAATGGAAGGAAGGAAGGAAGGAAATGAACTTTTAGCAATAAAAATCCCCAAAGTCCTCAGAAGAAATGTCCAATACAAATTTGTCTTGTTTGAGTGTAGCTCGGGAGAGTCATGTGTTTCTTGGACTCACTGCCAGCCCAGGGAGACAGCACTAACTTGTGTTGTGCATACACTCTGCCTTTTGTAAGTATAAGTACAAATTACTAAATATAACCATAGGAATAGAATTAAAGATTTGCCTTAAGAATATCTAGAACATGCACACACAACTTTCAGAATAGAGGTATCCTATAAATCTTTATTTAATATAACAGCAACTACAAACCTAGGGAAATGTTCATTACTACATTCTGAATAGAAAGATAACAATTTGGATCAAAACTTATAAGGGCTTTATTCTCTTGAGTATCCTAAAAGTAAAAGTTATATGGAATGTCTGCCTAGAACTGATAAGTAGATAAACAGAAGATAACTTTATTAATGGCAAAAAGTATAAGAAAATAGTTCTTATTAGAGCATGAGGAAAAAAGGCACATCCTGTATCCCATGTTAAATCCAATCTACAGTCACTCTGCCCAAATACTTAACTGTCTAACAATGCAAGGAAAAGCTATAGAATATTCAATAAATCAAAGTAATGAAGAAATAATAACCAATCAAATTCTTTTCTGTTTTGGTGTATGTTTTGTGGTGGGGGAGTGGACTGGCAATGCTCAAGGTGCATTTCCAGAGGTGCTTGAGTGACCAAGTGGTATCAGGGATTAAATACCAGGCTCTCTCATGCAAAGCATTCACTTCACACAAAGAACGCAAAGCACACCCTTTGGACTATCTCTTTACCCCCATCACCCAAATTCTGATCTAATATGTTCATCATTAATATTATCATTTATGAATTTTTTAAAAGAAAAATGAGCAGAACAAGTTTAGATGTGTCATTCCCTATACATTTGCCTCAGAAGGATCAGAATCCCTATCTGTTTAAGATAGCAATTAGTATTTTTTTAGAACTCGTTATCTGTAAACAGGAGGTGCTATAAATGACTTGACTACAGTGTTGGTAGTTGCAGTCACAAAAATATGTATGTGAGTGTTCCATTCTTTGAGTATCTGGCTTTTCCTGACATTCTGTGATACCTACAGTAAACCAATCAAACGGTTATCAAAATGAATTGAATTATGTGATCGTGGATGCTATATTAATTTACTGATACAGATTACAACAAATCTGAAGTTAGAGAAATATGAACACACAAATGTTAACAATGACTATATAAAATCAAAGGGTCAAGATGACACAGAGAGAGGAAGAACAGGCACGTTAATGACTAAAGGGCCCTCAATGTTTCCCACTTCCCTTGGGACAGTTTAGTAATGCCAAATATCTTGTAAGAGAGCAGGGGCTCCTGGCAAGGCCCTGCCCCTGACCTTATAGCTCCCAGGTCAGTCAATTGTAGGATTTGTCATCTTACAATAGTTTGAGGAGAGAGAAATATAGAGAGCTAAAAATGCTTTATTTGAATTCATGTTCTTTTCTCTTATTAATTTTTACTTCTATTCACTGAAAAGAAGTGTGAAAATAATATGCCTTTTTCTGAGCTTATTGTTATTTCTTTGAAAAAGAATGACATATTGTGAAAGCTGTAATACCTTCTACACATGTTTCCTGGAGTCATTTATCCAAGATATACCTGCCTTATTTCACAATGCTTACAAAGTGAGGATTCTAGGTTTTCTTGCTCAGCACACAGTTCATGTATAGAAGATAGCTTCATTAATACTAATTAAGGGGGTATCATACTTAATTAACCTAGAATAAAATATAAAAACATAGAATAATGTACAAATATGAAGCTCTATATTGAAGGCTTGAAAAATTTAGCAATTAAGTCTCTTCTCTCATGGGGGATAAAAAGAGAAAAGTGAGGAAAGCAATTTGTATTAAAAGATGATGTGTGAAACTTAGTCTTAAACTTCTGAATTTCTTTCAATCTATCAACTTATTTTTTTGTTTGTTTGTTTTTTGCTTTTTTGGCCACACACAGTGACGCTCAGGAGGGGATACTCCTGGCTATGTGCTCAAGAAATCGCTCCTGATGTGGGGACACTTACAAGGCAAATGCCTTACCACTTGCGTCACCGTTCTGGCCCCAATTTATCAACTTATTTGTTACTGTCAAGGGAATCAAATCAAATGGTGCTCAAAAGGGGACAGAGTGACAATACAGTAGTAGAGCACTCACCTTGCATTATGCTGATCTGGATTCAATACTCAGAACCCCACACTGGCCTCCAAGTGCTGCAAGGAATGATCTCTGCAGATTTAGGAGTCAGCTCTGAGTATCACTGGAGATTGTCCCCAAACTAAACAAAATAAAAAATACCCATGGGGTGACTAGAGGCCAAATAGTACAAAGGGCTGACCTCACACATGCAAGGTATGCACTCTACTACCTGAGTCAGATTCCTGGTTCCATTTCTCAAAACAAAGGAATATCAATGTCACAGAAATGAGTAAGTACTGAAGTTAGAATAAGAGTATAAATAAAACTTACCAGCTCCTTGAAGTTATATCTCAAAACTAAAGCATTATATTAGACATTTCTTTCTTGAACACCAGAACCATATATTCAGCTGCCTACTTGTCTAAGAGGGAACAGGGTAAGGATAATGGGAACTACAAGGTTTTCATTTGGGTAGATGGAAATCACTATAGCTGAGACAAGACTGCAAGCAATAACAAACTCTCACATATTAGTGTTGGGTACCTAGGATTATTCAAGGGCCCGTGTGGTTTCAGGAGAGGAACTCATGCTCATCATTAAGCTATAACCCATACAGACATCGAACTATTTATTCCCTGTCAAGTCTCTTCCAGATAGCAAAGGCAAGCAGCAATGGTGTTATTTTAATGTTTAGATTATATCATAATCTAGTGTATCATAGTTAATGTATTACTTTTAGGTTAATGTCAGATATATGGTACAGAGACAGTTTTAGTGTATTGAATGCATACTTTAAGGTTTATCAGCCCACAATACTTATTAAATATTTATTATATTTGATAAAATATTTAATGGAAAATAATATAATTGAGATTTTATAGCAAGAACCAGGACGCCAGGAAATCTCAGTTTTAAGTCCAGTTCTTCCTTTATTAGTTCTATAACTTTTGAAAATTATTAATATCACTGGATTTTTTTTTAGTAACTACAAGAGGAGGGGGCTTAATTAGATAGCTTCTAAGTTTTTTGAAATTTGATCAAATGATCACATGAACACTTAGCAATTGCAAAGGCCTAAACATATTTTACTTGATTTTGTTTGGCCAATTCTAGAATGTTTCAGATAATAAACTACTAAGGTAACAAAGTTATTTACACTTATATCCTTTGTAAGAAAACTATGATCTATTTTATAATATGATTCCCAAAAACACACAGTGGAAAAAGTAAAGAGGCTGAGTAAACATCAATGAACACAATAAAGAGTTATAACCCGAGGGTAAAAACTTCTGTTCTACAGAACTCAGTATTAACACACAGGTAGAAAGTCACCTCCTGTGAAGCACAGGACCCAGTGAGTCAATCTCAGATACTAAGTGCTGCCTGGGGCATCCACAGCTCAAAAGGGGACAGTTTAGAGGTTGGCTTCACCCTCTTGGATGATAGTGGTTCTTTGGGAGTAGAGAGCCCCTCCCATTTCTTTACCAAGACTCATGATTTTTAAGAAGAATCTGCAGGAGGTTCCTCACACAAAATCCTTTATCAGATGCAGAACTACTTAAAGGAAATCCTGGGGGAAATACAGAAAGCTACAATAGCCAATATTCTCTATGCTTTCCTATTTGTCATTTAATATTCTAAGTGTTTCCATAAAGTATCTCATTATTTCTGATAGTAACCTATGAAGTAGGTATTAGCAACAGTCCCATTTTACATAAGGTACAACAAAAGCTAAATTCTTACATTTATACAGCCTGTGTTTTCAGTTACATATCTACATATAGAGCTAGGAGATACTGTTTTAGAGTTATTCTCTTAAACATGAAGCGCCCTCCCCAAGATTCCTCAGACAGAGAAAACTTTCCTATTTTAAGAGCTCAGGCTCTTAAAAAAAGATTTTTTAATATACTGCTTTAAAATATATATGACTTCTTTATAGCACCTACATGCAAGTGCTGGGGAGCAGGGTATTTTTGCCCAAATTATATATTGTGTAGAGCCAAAACTTAGTATACAGTAGACTTGAAATAACAGCTATGTTGTATCTATGTCGAAAATGAAAACAGAGGCTGGGAAAATCTACAAAACTAAGCCTGCCCAGAGGGGCCCGACTGTGAAAATTGTGAGTGCTGCCTGTGTGTGTCTATCTACTGTTCTGAGCGTGAACCTCTTGGGAGTGGGCCGAAAAGAGGCTCCAGAAGAGCACTTAGCTCCGCTTCACTATGTGGCCATGCGCTCTTTCTAAGGAAAGAACATCATCGCAACAAGAAGAAAAAATTACATTAAGAACTATGCTTGATCACTGAAGCCCAGCATTTTTCTCTGGACTGTCTTCTCTGCTCTTTGCTCGGGCCTAAGATTTGATCCTGTGTGAGGCTTCATCCACAGAGGACTCCCCTCCCTTGGAAGCAAGTCGACCAATCCAGAAAGTGCGGATCCAGAGGAGTGTGGCTGCCTACATCATTTAGCCAATGAATACCACTACAACACGTAGAAAAACCCACAATACAAGTGTGACAATGGGGAAACAACACAGCCCAGCATCAGACATAGAGAATGAAGATGACAATTCTGATGACCAGATAATGAACAACCAACTAATCAACCTCTCAGATACGGACTTTTAGACAAGCAATATGGAAGATCCTCAACGAACTCAAAGAAACCATGGATCGAGTTGAACAGAACACTAACAAGAACCAAGAAAATATGAAGACAGAAATCACAAAACTCCAAACTAAAATAACATGTCAACTAACAGGCCTGAAAAACTCAGTAAACAAAGTGAATGACAAAATGGATAAGCTCTGGGACAAGGTATCAGAAGCTGAGAATAGACTTGGTACTGTGGAAAATGAGATAAATAATAATTCCATACAGCGGGAGAGATTGGAAAAAAAACTTAAAGCAAATGAACAGACAGTGGAAAAATTAGTCAAAGAATGGGAACAGATGAAAACAGAAGTCTATGATAAGATCAACAGAAACAACTTAAGAATCATTGGAGTCCCAGAGACCCAGAAAGAAAATTTCCAGGAAAAATCAACGGTCAAGAACATCATTACAGAGAAACTTCCAGAGCTAAAGAATGTATGTGATCAAATCCTGCATGCTCGAAGAGTACCAACCAAAAGAGATCCCAGAAAAATACCCCAAGACACATCCTAGTCACAATGACAAATCCCACAGATAGAGACAGAATTCTGAAAACAGCAAGATCAAAAAGGGAAATTACATTCAAGGGAGCATCCTTGAGATTTACAGCAGACCTGTCACCAGGTCTCAAGGCCAGAAAGCAGTGGTGGGATATTGTGACAAGACTGAACGAAATGAATGCTTCACCTAGAATACTGTACCCAGCAAAACTCACTTTCCGGTTTGATGGAAGAGTACATGGTTTCACAGACAAAAAAGAGCTCAGAAACTTTACAGACTCAAAACCAGTCTTAAGAGAAAAACTGAAAGACCTAATTTAAGACAAGACTAACCAAAAGACACACCAAATTTCGATATAAAGATGGCATTAAATCCCAGGACAATTCTTATTCTCAATGTCAATGGACTAAATGCACCAGTCAAGAGACACAGAGTGGCTAAATGGATCAAAAACTCAATCCAACCTTCTCCTGCCTACAAGAAACGCACCTGAATAGTTAAAACAAACATAGACTCAAAATAAAAGGCTGGAGAAAAATTATCCAAGCAAAAAACACCCATAAAAAAGCTGGAGTGGCCATACTAATATCAGATGATGCAAACTTTATACTTAGGAAAGTTGTAAGGGACAAAGATGGACATTTTGTATTAATCAAGGGATACGTACAGCACGAAGAAATCACTCTCCTAAACATGTATGCACCGAATGAGGGGCCAGCAAAATATTTAATACAATTGTTGACAAATCTGAAAAATAATATCAATAACCACACAATAATTGTGGGGGACCTTAACACGGCTTTGTCAACACTGGATACGTCAACCAGACTGAAACCCAACAAGAATATACTAGACCTGAGGAGAGAAATGGAAGAAAGAGGCCTAGTGGATATATATAGGACACTCCATCCCCAGAAACCTGGATACACATTCTTCTCCAATGTACATGGGGCATTCTCCAGGATAGACTACATGCTGGCACATAAAACATACCTCCATAATATCAAGAGGATAGAAATTTTGCAGGCTACCTTCGCTGACCACAATGCTCGAAAATTATTTGTGAATTCCAAAGGGACTCAGAAGAAAAACTTTAACACCTGGAAGTTAAACAGCCTCATACTGAATAACCAGTGGGTGAGAGATGAAATCAAGGAGGAAATCAAAAGGTTCCTGGAAACAAATGACAATAAAGACACAAACTATCAGAAATTATGGGACACAGCAAAAGCAGTACTGAGAAAAGATTTATAGCGTTGCAAGCACACATAAGGAAGAAAGAAGGGGATTACCCGAGTAGCTTAATGACACAGCTAATAGAACTAGAAAGTGCTCAACAGAAGGACCCAAAAATTGGGAGACAGAAGGAAATAACAAAGCTGAGAGCAGAAATCAACGAAGTGGAAACCTAAAAAACAATCTGAAAGATCAACGAAAGCAGAAGTTGGTTCTTAGAAAAAATAAACAAGATTGATAGACCACTGGCAAAACTAACAAAAAAAGAGAGAGAGAGAAACTTGATAACTCATATTGGGAATGAAAAAGGAGAGATCACTACTGATATGGCAGATATTCAAAGGGTAATCAGACACTACTTTGAGAAACTCTAGCCACTAAAAATGAGAACCTGGAAGAAATGGATAACTTCTTGGACTCTTAATCTTCCACGGTTGAAGGAAGGGGATGTAGCATATCTAAACACCCCCATCACTATTGAAGAAATTAAAATGGTAATCAAATGCCTGCCCAAAAACAAAAGCCCAGGCCCAGATGGAATCACTAATGAATTCTTTCAAACTTTCCAAGAGAAACTACTACCAATCCTGGCAAGACTCTTTCATGAAATTGAACAAATGGAAACACTTCCAAATACCTTTTATGAAACCAACATCACCTTGATACCTAAACCAGACAGAGATGCTACGAAAAAAGAAAATTACAGACCAATATCGCTGATGAATGCAGATGCAAAGATCCTCAACAAAATCCTGGCAAATAGGATTCAATGCCTCATTAAGAAGATCATCCACTACGATCAAGTAGGTTTCATCTCAGGAATGCAAGGCTGGTTTAACATCCGTAAATCTATCAACATAATACACAACATCAACAACAAGAAAAATAAAAACCACATGATCATATCAATAGATGCAGAGAAAGCATTTGATAAGTTCCAACACCCATTCTTGATCAAAACTCTCAGCAAGATGGGAATGGAAGGAACCTTTCTCAATATAGTTAAGGCCATCTACCACAAGCCAGTGGCAAATATTATCCTCAATGGAGAAAAACTAAAAGCCTTCCCTCTAAATTCTGGCACAAGACAAGGCTGTTCTCTCTCACCACTCCTATTCGACATAGCACTGGAAGTACTCGCTAGAGAGATTAGGCAAGAAAAAGATATCAAGGGAATCCAGATAGGAAAGGAAGAAGTCAAGCTCTCACTGTTTGCAGCTGACATGATACCCTACTTAGAAAATCCTAAAGACTCTACAAAAAAAATTCTAGAAATAATAGACTCATATAGCAATGTTGCAGGCTACAAAATTTGGATATTAAGAAAACAACTCCATTCACAATAGTTCCACACTAACTCAAATATATTGGAATCAACTTGACTAAAAATGAGAAGGACCTATACAAAGAAAACTACAAAACTCTGCTCCAAGAAATAAGAGAGGACACGTGGAAATGGAAACACATACCCTGCTCATGGATTGGCAGGATTAACATCATCAAAATGGCAATACTTCCCAAGGCATTATACAGATTTAATGCGCTCCCTCTAAAGATACCCATGACATTTTTCAAAGAAGTGGATCAGGCACTTTTGAAATTTGTTTGGAACAATAAACACCCTAGAATAGCTAAAGCAATCACTGAGAAAAAGAATATGGGAGGAATTACTTTCCCCAACTTTAAACTTTACTACAAAGCAATAGTTATCAAAACAGCATGGTATTGGAATAAGGACAGACCCTCAGATCAGTGGAATAAGCTTGAATACTCAGAAAATGTTCCCCAGACATACAATCACCTAATTTTTGATAAAGGAGCAAGAAATCCTAAATGGAGCAAAGAAAGCCTCTTCAACAAGTGGTGTTGGCACAACTGGCTAGCCACTTGCAAAAACCTTGACCAGCTAACATCATGTACAAAGGTAAAATCGAAATGAATTAAAGACCTCGATATCAGACCCGAAACCATAAGATATATAGAACAACACTTAGGCAAAACACTCCAGGACATTGAGACTAGAGGCATATTCAAGGAGGAAACTGCACTCTCCAAGCAAGTGAAAGCAGAGATTAACAGATGGGAATATATTAAGCTGAGAAGCTTCTGCACCTCAAAGGAAATAGTACCCAGGATACAAGAGCCACCCACTGAGTGGGAGAACTATTCACCCAATACCCATCAGATAAGGGGCTAATCTCCAAAATATACAAGGCACTGAGAGAACTTACAAGAAAAAAAATCTAATCCCATCAAAAAATGGGGAGAAGAAATGGACAGACACTTTGACAAAGAAGAAATACAAATGGCCAAGGGGCCGGGAAGGTGGCGCTAAAGGTAAGGTGTCTGCCTTGCAAGCGCTAGCGTAGGACGGACCACGGTTCGATCCCCTGGTGTCCCATATGGTCCCCCCAAGCCAGGGGCGATTTCTGAGTGCATAGCCAGGAGTAATCCCTGAGCGTCAAACGGGTGTGGCCCAAAAACCAAAAAAAAAAAAAAAAGAAATACAAATGGCCAAAAGACAGATGAAAAATTGCTCCACATCACTAATCTTCAGGGAGATGCAAATCAAAACAACTATGAGGTACCACCTCACACCACAAAGAATGGCACACATCACGAAGAATGAGAATAAATAGTGTTGGCGGGGATGTGGAGAGTAAGGAACTCTTATCCACTGCTAGTGGGAATGCCATCTAGTTCAACCTTTATGGAAAGCGATATGGAGATTCCTCCAAAAACTGGAAATCGAGCTCCCATACAATCCAGCTATACCACTCCTAGGAATATACCCTAGGAACACAAAAATACAATACAAAAACTCCTTCCTTACATCTATATTCATTGCAGCACTATTTACCATAGCAACACTCTGGAAACAACCAAGATGCCCTTCAACAGACGAATGGCTAAAGAAACTGTGGTACATATACACAATGGAATATTATGCAGCTGTCAGGAGAGATGAAGTCATGAAATTTTCCTATACATGGATGTACATGGAATCTATTATGCCGAGTGAAATAAGTCAGAGAGAGAGAAAAACGCAGAATGGTCTCACTCATCTATGGGTTTTAAGAAAAATGAAAGACATTCTTGCAATAATAATTTTCAGACACAAAAGAGAAAGGAGCTGGAAGTTCCAGCTCACCTCAGGAAGCTCACCACAAAGAGTGATGAGTTTAGTTAGGGAAATAACTACATTTTGAACTGTCCTAATAACGAGAATGTATGAGGAAAATGGAGAGCCTGTCTAGAGTACAGGCGGGGGTCGGGTGGGGAGGAGGGAGACTTGGGACATTGGTGATGGGAATGTTGCACTGGTGATGGGTGGTGTTCTATACATGACTGAAACCCAAACACAATTATGTATGTAATCAAGGTGTTTAAATAATATATATAAAAATATAAAATGAAAACAAACGGATGGAGTAGAAAGATAATGCCATTAGAATGTCCCATAACTTGGGGCCGGAGAGATAGCATGGAGGTAAGGCATTTGCCTTTCAAGCATAAGAACGGTGGTTTGAATCCCGGCATCCCATATGGTTCCCTGTGCCTGCCAGGGGCAATTTTGAGCATAGAGCCAGGAGTAACCCCTGAGTACTGCTGGGTGTGACCCCAAAAATACAAAAAAAAAAAGAATGTCCCATAACTTACTCTGCAACAGGTATCCCTTTCTGAAGGAAAGGCTGAAAGAAAGCCAGAAGGCTTTACTTGTGGTGTAAATATATAGAAGTGCAAGGCTTTAAGAAACAAAATATGAGTCTTAAGTGATACTAGAATGCATAGGGCATTTGCTTTGCACACAGCCAACCTGGTTTCTGTCCCTGGCATATGATTTGTACCCCATATGATTCCTGATCCCTACCAGGAGAGATCCCTGAGCTCAGAGCCAGGAGTAAACTTTGAATACAAGCTGGGTGTGCCAAAAATACCAAACAAACAAAAAAGAAACCCACAGAGGATACAAGGCCGGAGAGTTAGCCTGGAGGTAAGGTGGTTGCCTTGCATGCAGTAGGATGGTGGTTCAAATCCTGGCATCCCATATGGTCCCCCGACCCTGCTCCTACTCCGAGCATAGAGCCAGGAGTAACCTCTGAGCACTGCTGGGTTTGACCCAAAAACCAAAAACCAAGAACGAAAAAAAAAAAGAAAAAAAGAAAAGAAAAGAAACTCACACAGGGTAGAAACATTCTGATTTCTGCATGGCATTTCAAGTGTGTTTAGTTAGCAGGCAAACTTACTGAGTTGATATGACCTTGTGACACAAAGGAATAAATGAGCAATTTCCCAAACAAGACTGAACAACACTTTTGTACTTGACTTAATCAGAGAAAAACATATTTAGACTTGTGTGAGAGATACCCACAGAGACTGAAACCCTGATAATACAGACACATGTCCTTGATGGACAGAAAAGCAAACACATCTAACACTTTTGATTAGTTCTTGCTGGTCCTGCAGCCATATGAAGGGGTGAGAATGGGTTTCTCCTTAGTTTAACCTTCCCAAGCCTTCTTATGTTAGATATGCCACTGCCTAGTTGTTCCTTTACATTCTGTCATGTGTTTTCACCTTTGTTTCATGAAGAATATCCTTGACCTTGTCTCACTCTCCCCTTTTCTGGGTATTTCTGTGCCTCTTTACCTCTATGGAGCAAACAATGCTATTTTTTCTTCCCCTCCAAAGGCTTCTCCCACCATTCTCTCACTAGATGAAAGAGCAAGCACTCAGCTGCTCAAGCCAATCTTCTCTCTATATACCATACTCGTATTTCCCTTTCTCCTCTCTCATCACCTATGCACACATCCAATTTGTGACCAAATCCTAAACCAGTTTCCCTCTAAATCTCTCACATCTTTTATATCTCCTACTCTGCTGCTAGTACCCAAAACCCTAAACAGCATCTCCCAACAGTTTCATTGGTCTCCTAGACTCATTCCCCTCTGTCAAATTCATCATACATACCTTCATCATACATATCTGATAAAGTTATATCCCTGCCTAAAAGTTCTTCACCTATAGGCCTTGTTGATGTGAGGGCTCTTCCTTTGGTCTCCATGCTGTTCCTAACAGATGTCTCATTGCTCTCTTCATGGCCACCAGCTCCTCAGGATGGGGTTTCTCCATACATCCTTTTACCCCCTCCTATCTGTCTCAGCTCCAAAGAGAAAGAACTTTCCCTAACTTCATAAAAGATGTGAAATACTCTGGCTGTGTGTCTGCACTGGACTTTTATGTTTTCCTTCAAAATTACTTATTCCACAGGAACAAAAATATTGTGAGAACAGAGATCTTGTCTACCTTATTCACTAAAGTAAATTCCCAGAATCTAGCAAAAAAATTTGGCACAGTTAATAAACACTTTCAATTCACTTCAGAAACATTTCTGGAAGAAAATTTCTAGGTGTCAAGTCTACACCCTAATAATGCCCCAATTCCCTCTTTCTAATCTTAAAAAGTCTTTAAGAATTAGAAAATAATAAAACCAATTTACTGAGAGTAATAGCTTATGTAAAACTTTTAAAGGTTCAATGGACCCCAGTGAATAAAAGTTTGAACTATAGTGTCAGACACCATGAGTGAAAAATTCTGATTTTGACTAGTGTAATCATGCAATGTAAACTATAATGAATTATTTATGTTTTAAGAACACAACAACAAAAAACAGTAAAACTACATTGGCATGGGCACATGCCTCATATGATCCAAAATTGGTTCAATTCCTGGCACCACCTGGTTCCTTGAGCGTTAAGAGTCTGGAGGCCTTGATCACTCAGAGTGGTCTGGGGATCTCCAGCACAGTAAAGCCTAAGAAAAATCCTATCCTAGGGCTCTTGCACTGAACTAATGGATGGGCTGAATAAGAATTGCTGGTTGAGTTCTGGGATCTCTTAAGCACCCCTTAGGAGGGCTATCCCCCCTCCCTGCCAAAATAAGTTTTCTAAGCAGGTTGGATAGGGAGAGGGAGGAGAACCTTTAGTTACTGATTGGGGGGACACTCACACTGATGGCGGGTTTGGAGTAGAAACATTCAGACTAAATATCTCAACTTTTAAAATCACAGTGCTTAAATAAGAAATAAAATCTGGTTTTGCAACTTTGAGTTTCTCACTTAATTTCTCTTTGCTTCAAATTAAACATCTACAAAATGAAAATAAAAATAATACCGTTTTCATAGAGTTGTTACAGAATAAATTAACTACAGAGATTAATAATATCAAAATATTTAGGAGTGTCTGATATACATTAAGTACTACATTGGTATTAGCTAGTGTTATACTTTGAGTTTATATTACTATATATACCACAATTTAAATGTCAAAAAAGCTTTACAGAAATGAAATGGCTTTTCAAATATAGCTACTTTTTTTTTTTTTTTTTGCCAACTGTCACTGAATATGTTGTATGGATAAAAAAAAAAACAAGTTACTAAAAGTTAGGAGTTACTTTGCTACTCTCACCCCCTTCTGACTATAACAACACAACCTACAGAATATTTCTTCTTTTTTTGAGGGGGATTGGTTTTTGGATCATAGCCAGTAATGCTCCAGGAGTCATTCCTGGCTCTATACTCAGAAATCACTCCTCAGGTACCATATGGGATGCCAGGGATCAAATCTATGTGGGCTACATGCAAGACTAGCACCCTACCCACTGTGCTATCACTCTGACCAAGGCAGAACATTTTTAAGTGATCCATAAAAGAACTCATAAAAGAAGAAACTTTTTGGTCCTAACTTCATTTCTATTGGAGGTCTTCATTATCTGAGCAGCCAGAAAATTGAAGAATCTAAGAAAAAGCTGAAGAAAGTCAAAGTCTATGACATAGTCCCTTACTGGCCAATGCATATGAACTGACAGCGAGTCTGAAAGAAAGTTAACATAACACAGGAAGGCCCTACTGAGTCATATTTTAAATTATTATTACTCCTTTTGGGGGAACTTTCTGGGCAGAAAAACCTGGTGGTGCTCAAGAGATTATTCTTAGCTCTGCACTCATGGATCTTGGTGGTGATCATGGGACCATAAGGGGTACCAAGGATAGACCCTGACTCAGTCACATGCAAAGCAAGCTTCCAGCCTACTATACTATCTCTCTGGCTTTCTAGTATAAATTTTTATTACAATGAAGTATAAATACATTCAAGGGACACTGGCTATTCTATTTATCTATAAGACATTCTTTTTTTTTGGGGGGGGGGGCTCACACCCAGCAGTGCTCAGGGTTTACTCCTGGCTCCATGCTCAGAAATCGCTCCTGGCAGGCACAGGGGACCATATGGGATGCTGGGATTTGAATCAATGACCTTCTGCATGAAAGACAAATGCCTTACCTCCGTGCTATCTCTCTGGTCCCTATAAGACATTCTTAAAATATATATATTTTTATAAATATCATTTTGGATTATCTGTGTGATCAGTTTTATTTTCATTAAATGAAGACATGAGCAGAAAAGGAAGAATGAAAACTTGCATTTTGAAATAAAAAATATCAGATCTTAAAGAAATGTATAAATTTTTAATTCCAAAAGGCATTTGTATTGATAATGTTACTACAATAATATGGAGACATGGCATATTAGAAGGGACATGTTTATCTATTGCCTAATATGATTTTTTTGAGAGCCCATATATGTGGACTGTCCTATACCAAACATTTCTGAAGGCAGCAAAAATGAAAAGCTCAGTTTCAGAAGCACACAATTCTATGTGGTATTTGAAGGAAAACAAATATTAAATATCAGCAATACAAATTTCCTACTGTCCCATACTGCCATGAGGCCTTGCAGGTTCCCCCAGGCTAGTTCACCATTAGAGAAAACCTGCGGCCAGAAAGATAGTACAGTGAGTAAGGTACTTGCTTTGCACATTATTGTCCCAAATTCAATCCCTGACATCCAATATGGTGAACCCCGCCAGGAGTGATTCTTCAACAGAGAGTAAGCCTTAAGCACTGATGGCTGTGACCCCAAAACAAGCTAAAAGAAAAATATCAGAGCAAACCAAAAATCAAGAGACGTGACAAAAGATTCTGAATAGCTGAAGATATCCCATTTACTCACTGTAAAAAAATCACAAAGTAGCCTCTTTTAAATCACAAATTGCCTTCCTAACTTTCTTATATCAGAAAAGTAATTATATTTAAATTAACTGTTATAAGGATTTGTCTAGAAGGACAAATCTACCAGGACAGAGCAAGGTGGATTTTGTTATTTACTGCAGATACTGCCATTTATTGAGTGCTATCTCTAAGACCAGGATTTAGTTCTTTACAATATGTTCTCATTAAATTCTGAACTTTTGTAAGGTAGGAATTAATATTTACTTTAAAATGATAATAATAATTTCATCATTAAAAAAATGCTTTGGGAAATAGCTTAACCAAAGGCCATACAGTTGAAGTTGAAACCAGTTCTGTTTGATATCAAAGCAAATGCTCTCTACACTATAATAGTTAGGCAACATGGAAGCAATTTTTATAACACATACTGCAAAATTCCAAGTCAAATTCTGCACATATCTAGACAAATCAACCCCAGAGCAAACAAAATTTCTGTACACCTGGATAATTAGAATGTCTGAATGATCCTTTAAAAAATTCTTGGATTGAAAATAAATATCAACAACAATAACTATTCTCTGTATAATTCACACCTGTCTTTATCAATGATAATTTTGCAACTCATCAAAATAAAGGCCTGGTGTGATTTTTTTCAAGAGGATCTAAACTGTGGTTATTTCTTTATTAGACAAAAAACATACCAAACTCTGTGAAAGGTAACTAGAGTTGAGACAAGATAGTGTGGGCAATGAAGACTCAGAAGTCCTGCTGTTTTGTTAACACTCAGTGCAGTGTCTGACCCATCAATTATAGAAAAAGAGTTTGGGTCACTGTATATAGCAAATTGTAGCTATTCAGCTGTCAATTTTGGGATCAAAAATGTAGGAAAGAGCTCAAGGAAAAAGCTCAAATCAAGTAGCATAATAAGCAGCTTACAAAAGATGTTACAAATAACTCAGCAAAGCCAAAAAGAACTTCAAATTTAAGAAAATAAGAGTCGCGTCCATTGATATCCTTTTTTTTTTAAGTGTATCAAAGCAGTTAAGGCTCAAGCTTTTCAATGTGGAAACCCCACACTAGGAAAAGTCCAGGGTCTTCTGAGCACCACTTGAGAAATCATCCAAAATAAAATTTAAAAAGAAAATTCAATATTATTTTTAAAATCAGGTAATAGGATTTAAAAAGTATCCATATCCACAGTTATTGCACCACCATAACCATTCAAGTGCCAACATCCCTCCACCTCTGACCCTAGGTCTTTTCAAGTCCATCTCCATATCTCAATACCCTCTTCACCTTAGTTACTTCAATTCTATGATAACAGTCCAAAGGTTTGTTTCTTGGGGGGGGGGTTGGTGTTTTTGTTTTTTTTTTTAATATGGAATGCTTCACGAATTTTCGTGTCATCCTTGCACAGGGGCCATGCTAATCTCTGTATCGTTCCAATTTTGGTATATGTGCTGCCGAAGCGAGCACCCAAAGGTTTGTTTTTATTGGGCAACTGTCTGTCTACTCCCTTGTTTTATTTCTTTATATGCCATGTATGAATGAGATCTCAAGATATTTTTGTCCTGCTTCGTTTGCCTAATTTCACTTAATATGACTCCCTACAGTTCAATTCAACATGGCAAAAGGCAAGATTTTAATATTTCCAAATGGCTGAGTAGTAGTCTACTGTGATATAAAAACCACAATTTCCGGGCCGGAGAGATAGCCTGGAGGTAGAGCGTTTGCCTGCCATGCAGAAGGACAGTGCTTCTAATCCCGGCATCCTATATGGTCCCCTGAGTCTGTCAGGAGCAATTTCTGAGCGTAGAGCCAGAAGTATCCCCTGAGTGCTGCCGGGTGTGACCCAAAAACCAAACCAACAAACAAACAAAAAAAAAGACCCCACAATTTCTTAATTGCTTTTATAGATCTTGGATACTGTAAATGTGGCAACAATTTATACTATAAAATACCATAAATGTATATTTTCAAATTAATTTTTCTTGAAGAAAAATATCAGTGGGAGAAAAAGTCATCAACACATTTAACATTCTGTTGAAGGGCAAGAAAGGGTCTTGGAGTATAGACTTTATCTATTTATACTGAACTTTGACACAAAAGAGCTAATTACTAGATATTCTGAGTTGTTTATAAACATCCTAGTTTCCTCAGAAAAGGAAACACTATCTTCCCTTCCCTCATCTACCCACCTTTTTTTTTTTAGTTAAAAAACTATAAAATTTACCAGGTTGGAAAAATACCCCATTTTAAGGTGATTTTAAAGTGAAGATTTTCTGTAAGTGGTTTCAAAGAAATTGGTGGGATGCAAAATCTGAGTTTAAACTTCAGCCAGAGAATAAAGATTCTAAAAGGAAACATGAATATTCTTTGGCTTGGGGTCTTCAGCTTTAAAACACACCTGGAGATCTACATCTACATAACTCTCCAAAAACAATTTCTGATTTAAATCATCTTGTTTATTTACAGTTCTTTTTTTAGTTTAGTTTTTTTTGGGGGGTCACAACTGGCAGTGCTCAGGGGTTATTCCTGGCTCTGTGTTCAGAAATTGCTCCTGGCAGGTCAGGGGACCATATAGGATGCTGGGAATCAAACAGTCTGTCCTAGGTTGGCTGCATGCAAGGCAAACTTCCTACTGCTATGCTATTGCTCAGGCTCCTAAAGTTCTGTTTAACTTGATCCCAAAGGCCCTCCTGTGGCAATCAGGGTTTGATAAGTCATCTCAGGAGATAGAACGGGGACAGAAACTACTAATTTTGTTCTGCCATCATCCACCTCCTGGACCAAAATTTCTTCTCCGCCACTCAAGTCAATGTTCCAGAACAGTTTACATTTTGTCATATTAGAAAGGATCTGGAATAAAGGGGAAAGTACTTATTTAACCAAACAAAATTGAAGGGAAGGGAAGGGTAGGGAAGGGAAAGAAACATGGAAGAATATGAAAAAGGTGAGAGATACATAATTTTTCTAAGCTATGGCATAAAATTACATAGGGCACACAGAGAAAGCCAAGGGCATTATAATTCTTATTTTATTACATCCCCAAATTTAGCAGCTGGCAATTACCAAACAGAAAAGCAGTTCCAGTCCCTATCTTTTCTCAGCAACATATAATCTCTTAATAAAGTTTATTACAATCAACCATTTGTCCATGTTTCCATTACAATATTTATAAAGACCATATAAGGAAACAATTGATAAAACCACAGGCCCATCTAGATACTATTCACTCACAACTCAGAGACCATGCAGTAATAAAATTTAGTTATAAAGTTTACAAATACTGGAAATACATTCAGAGGCAAGTGTCCAGGGCAGGGAAAGGATTCAAAGCAAAAACAGTGAGAACTTGACTGGGTTTAGACAACATAGGAGAAGCTTCTAATACTTGAAAGTTTCTGATGTGGGCAAAAAAAGTTCTCTAAGTCTTGAGGGGAAGCGCCAGAAATCTACAGAACAGAGAGAAAATTTAGCTCAATAAAAGAAAACACTTTCTTAGCAGGGCTATTTGATGACAACACTGCACAAAGGGACTTCAGTAGTGATTGCATGTTTAAGACCAGGTTACCATTTCCCTGCGAGTAATACAAGGGTAAACTGAATCAGAACCAGGAGTGTTCTTTTTTTTTTTTTTTTTAAATAGAAAAGAATAGGAATTCAGAAAATAATGCAAATACCTGACGACTTTCTAGCTTTTGAGACTCAGAAGGAGTGTATTATGAAATTTGAATATTTAAAAACTCCCTAGGCAATTCTAATGTATTCTGAGACTAGGAATTTGACTAAATGACCTTTCAAGTTTCATCTCCCATTTATGCATTTATTATCACCAGGCTGTCCAAAAAAGTTTCACTGTCCTGTATTTTATTGCTATTACTTCTTTAAGAAAACAGTCTCAATCAAGCTCACTAAGCCCCTCTTTTGTCACTGAAGATCTACTTACCCTATTCAAACTATATACGACAAATTTTTTTCTTCCTTGATTTTTCCAAGGACATATGATCCATTACCACTCTAAACTATATTGCAACTAACAAACAAGCTATATTGCTACTTTATACCATTTTAGCCAAACATATTACTTCAAAATAAAGTTTATATCTATAAATGCTTTGAGGAAAAGGTCTGGGTATCACTTATCATTTACTATTATCACCTGGCACAGAAGATGGCACAACACATTTAAGAATATCAACTTAACAAATACTGTTAGAAAACTGAAGTCATGAAATTTATTTATATGTAGATGGATATGCAGAGTATTATGCTGAGCAAAATGAGTGGAGAGGGACAGACATTGAATGATTACACTAATATGTGGGATTTAGAAAATAAACAAAAAAGATAATAAGGTAAGAATATCCAAGACAATAGAGAAAAAAGCCACGAGGACCACTCCATGATAATGAGTGGGTTTAGTTAGGGAAGAAAAGGAACATTATGACAATGATAGTTGGAAATGATCACTGTAGAAAAGAACTGGATGGTGAAAGGAGATAAGGTGATACGCATGATACCTTTTCAGTAACGATATTGCAAACCACAATGTCTAAAAGGGGAGAGGGTGAAGGAGAGAGGGGAAATTAGAAAGGGTTAGGGAGAGAGAAGAAAAGTATCTGCCACAGATGCAGGTAGGGGACAGGACAGAAGGATGGGAGGGAGGGAAATTGCAGACATTGGTGGTGGGAAATGTGCATGAGTGAAGGATGTTGTTCATTGTATGTATGACTGAAACGCAGTTATGAACAACTTTATAACTGTGCATGTTATTTAATTAAAAGTATTTATGAATAAAATAACACATCAAAGAAATAAAGAATTATAGTCTCTCACCTATTTTTAAAAGAGGAAACAATATATTAAAAATTTAAACACTATAGAAAAATAGTCTTCTAAAATAAACTCATTCCTTCAGAAGTAACTGCCAATGTAGAAGGGTCTCTTCACTTAGACTTTTTGGGTGTTGTAAGGGCTTCCAAGCAATGCTCAGGGAGTCCAGATGTCACTCCTGATGATGCTTGGCCAACTGGTCCAGATGCTTCAATTCTCAAACCCAGCACTGCCTCCAGGGCTACACCTGTTAGTGCTAGGATCCTTATGCTTTCTAATTGGCAGCAATATTCCTCGTTCTAGCCTCTGTTCAGTTTCCTTTTGTCATTTTCTCTTAACAGTAACAACAATACTTCTAATAATAAAAACCATAATCAACTGTGGCTACAAAGTGACAAAGGTCATTCCTTACAATAACCAATGCAGTAATCTTGTCAATTTTCAGTCCTCACAAAGTCAAGCTACTGAATCCCTAAGGTGTACCACTCTGAAGAGTGCAATATTCCAAAGGCAATATACCACTAGACTATGCGGTCTCTTAATATCATTAATGGTTTTAATTATTTTTTCAAATAATTGAACTTCCAAACTTTTCCAAAGTTCATAGTTTAAGAAAAGCTATAGTTAATAAGATAAATCTAGTAGTAATATATAGAATAGATTAGCAGGATATTAACTGGAGGTTGGAGAACCAATGTAAAATGTAATAATTTAGGCTTGAGTCCATAATGGCATTTACTTGGATGCTGGCAACATGAATGAAATACAGAGATGGATATTAGAAATTAAGAAAGATGAATCAAAATCATTTGGCAACTGCTTAAGCATATGAAATAAGAGAAAAAGAATCGAAGTTGACTTAAATTATAAGTCTGCTTGACCAAGAAAAAAATGAAAATAAGAAAGGCAGGGTAAGATCAGAATTTGTAGAAAAGAAAAATGACACATTTCTTATTATAATTATTAAACGAAAAATTACAATATTGCCTAGATGTAGAAGGTGACCATGGCAGACTCTCCCATCTTAAAAATAAAACTAAAAATGTCTTCTGGACTTTATCATAAGTTCCATTCCTTGAGCTATCCAGACACCAGGATCTCTAGATACAGAGGTCTAATTTTTACCATCCTTGACGAAGCCGAAGTCTTCCATACACCACAAAAGCACCAAGGGGAGACTAAATGATCATGCAAGGAGTCTATAGTTAATTCCATGACAGTATACTTCAAGAGTGGAGAAATCCTGTATCTCCTAGCCCAAGGGAATTCCCTCTATAATATCCCCAATAGTTACTGTGCCTATGCAGGGGAAAAAGAAAAAAAAACACACACACAAAATAATCCTTTTATCCACTTATATATTTAATTATTGATTGATTTTTTTGACTTCTTTATTTTGGTATAGATATTGAAGTTCATGTCTCCAATTTTATTTTATCTTTATCTTTCTTTTTGCACTCCGGCATGTTTTGATTTCAGGACCGAGGCTATTGTGTGGTGCTTGTCTTTATTGCTGCAGTGCTCACTGGATATTTTATTTGGTATTTCTTTCTGTATTGTTGCGGTGTTTCAATTACCTTTTTCCTGTCCTCTCTCAAACTGAGGTTGAAAGTCTCTAGAAGGACTCCACCATTTTCAGCCCATTTGATTTTTTTACCCCATTCTATTGCTTTTCGTTCCTTCAAACAAAACCACATAACTCGAACTATCTAGCTCCACATCTCAAATAAAGGGGGAAACAAGGGAGGTACCAGGACCAAACAGATATATGATCGCTAGAAGTAAGCTAGACACAGAGGGGACCACTTATTCTAGCAGCCCGGGGGGTCATGCTGGGGGATATGGGTTGCAGGAAGGGGACGGGTGGGGAGGGAGGACAAATTTGGTGATGGGAATCCCCCTGATTCAATGTTAATATGTACCTAAAATACTACTGTGAAAGATATGTAAGCCAATATGGTCAAAACAAAAATTAAAAAAATGCTTTTCTGCTTTTCCTAATATGACACTAAAATTGATAGAAAGGATTTCAGTTCCCATAATCACACAAGAACACTGAACTCTCAAAGAAGTAAATACCTTTGTGCCCCTTGCACAGAATACCTTTCTTTTCCCAACTTTGAAAAAGTGCAATGCCTGCAAATTCCAACACTATTCATTCAAAGGAGATGGTTAATAGGTCTCATCTGTTTAGCTGGAAAGCGTATAACAGGTCCTTCATAAGAAGACCACAGATAATCGTTTGAGTGAAAATTTATGCAAAGTAACAGACTAGTAATAGTTTTACACCAGCAGGGCTTCATGTCTCATTATTTTATACTGACTACTAATAGAGTTTAGTATTAGAATTTGAAAAGGAACAGAAAATGGAAAGCTCTCCCTGTAGAATTTATTGTACTCTTTTAGCTATTATGGGTTTCATTACAGATTCCTAGTCCAAGGCGTTATTCTTTGTTTTATTTTCAAAATGTGGCTCATACTTTAAAAATGGGTTTCTCAAAAATCTCTACATTTGCATGAATTCAAATGAAACTCTGTTCTCTGTCTGCTGTCATCATTCTGTTCAGCAGCTTGTTACATATTTTATAGGGTTAAGACGTGATTAACAATGGACTCCTCTATAGCATTCCATAAAACAACAAAATCCACAATAAGGCTCAGCAAAGTAAACAGCTAGAGTGCTTTTAAATATTTGGTTTTATAGTTTTTAAATGACAAATTTTAAAAGAAATACTATGATGCGATGAGGCTGTCGCTCCAGTACCACACTATGATTGAGGACAGCCTAATAACTGAATACATTCTGTATGAGGAATGTTCCCAACTTAGCTCTTCAACATTCTCTTACGATATCCACGGCAACATCAAATGTCCCTCTGCATGTTGCATATCATCCCAAATGCAGAGAAGGTGATAAAGGGAATTAAAATGCTATAACCAAAATAAATGTTATATAAGTAAGGCAAGCAGCTTTTCTAGAAAGAGATGACATCAAAAAATGGAATAAGTTTCAAATGGTGCAGGAATATTGAGGAAGCATTCCAAACCCAACTCTGTATTCTGTAGACACATAAAACAGAGCTAAACACACCATGTCATGCATCAGCAGTACAAAAAGTGGTTTTCTTTTGTTGAGGGAGATAATAGAAAAATAAATACTGAAAAAATTTTCAAAGGAGATCAAAAGGTGCAAAGAATAATGACTGGTATACTTCAAAATGGAAATTCTTTAAGCAGGTATGTCTGGGTTTCAAGTACACTAACGTTTGCATAATGGATTATGACAAAATATAATGAATTAAAAGTAAAAAACAATGTCTGATAAATGCTAATTCAATGTTCATATTCTTTAATGAACAGAACTATTTAATTAGAAATGGTCATAATATATGAAAAGTCGGAAGAAAGAGTAATTATATGCCTTCTTAGACTATTTTTGAAGTTAAAGAATTTAGTGTAAGAACAATATAGTCAAAACATTAAAATGATAGCATTATTTTTGGTTTGGGGGCTATAACTGGAGGTACTCAAAGATCAGTCCTGGCAAGGCTTAGGGGACCACATAAAAGTCAAGCGCCTACCCATTTACCATCTCTCTAACATTATATATAGTTACTCTGGCTCATGAACCATCAGGAACATGCTTTATGCTAAAAAGGTGGTGGGGTAGGGTTGAGGAGGCTGGTTCAGTGTTTGGCACTAAATCCAGGGTCTTGAACATGAAAACCAACTGTGTTGCAACTTGAGTCACATCCCTGGCAGAAGAAATATTCTATTATTTTAAGAAAATAGAGAAAATCTTTCCAAAAAATTTACCTTTAAAATAACATTGTTACTATAAAACAAAATACTGGAAATAATGCAAATTCATGATAGGAAAATAAAACCTCATTCATTTAACAAAACCTAATAAAAATTTAAAAAATCAATACAGTATTATCAGCTTAAAGAATGTTAATGTCATGTGGGCTGCCTGAGAAAACTATAACTACAGATATCCTTTCTAGAATGAAAGAAGATAAAACCCGAAATTGCTGGCCTGGCAGTACAAGAACCAACATGAAGAAATAAACAAAATCAGGTCTTACCCTCTGCTCACAGTACATTGCCTATGATATATTTTATGTTTGAATTTATTTTTAAATTATAGAAAATTAGGGGCCGGAGAGACAGCATAGAGGTAAGGCGTTTGCCTCACATGCAGAAGGTTGGTGGTTCAAATCCCGGCATCCCATATGGTCCCCTGAGCCTGCCAGGAGTGATTTCTGAGCGTAGAGCCAGGAGTAACCACTGAGCATTGCTGGGTGTGACTCCAAAATAAAACAAAACAAATGAAAAAAATTACAGAAAAATTAGACAGTTAAATACATCCTTCTGGTATGTTGTTCTGAAAATTAAAAAAAAAAACCATCACCACAATAATCATAAACAGTTCCATCACCCATACACATTCTATCTCTTCACAGTGAACCCTTTCCCCAAATTCTAAACTTGGCAACCTGTTTCCATTACCATAGTTTTGCTATTTACAGAATGACATATAAGCAGAATAATTTAGCATGTTTCCATTTAAATCTGGACACTTGGACTCAGAGTTGTGTGTATTTTACTTTTTTTTGTTTTGTTTTGTTTTGTTTTTTGGGTCACACCAGGCAGCACTCAGGGTTTACTCCTGGCTCTATGCTCAGAAATAGCTCCTGGCAGGCTCAGGGGACCATATGGAATGCATTTAAAGGCAAACGCTTTACCTCCATTCTATATCTCCAGCCCCTGTGTGTGTTTTACAAACAGGTTGCTTTGTCTATCAGTGATGCCGATGAAGGCCCCAGAGTGACTTGTGTGAAGTGGGGAAGAGAAAGGTGGCAGCCCCAAGAAGGGAATTTGTAGCTTCTTTATCTAAATCAGCTTCTTTATCTACTTCTGCTTCTTGGGGAAGTGGCTGAACAGATTTAGGACTGTGGGCCTTGCTTTGGCAGGAAAAGCATAGTCAGTTCTTGATCTTATCCAGGTCTTTCAGGTCCATGCCTTTCCTCACAGAAAAGAATTTGAGGAGGAGACAGTGAGGTAAAAAACAAAAACAAAAACAAAAAAACAAAACAAAATAAAACAAACAAATAAAAAACCAAAATAAACCCAGGTCTTATTTGGAGGTATTGAGAAAGGGAAGGACAGGATAAGAGAGAATAATGAGTAATGCGCTCAATATCTATGGAATAGGCTTGAGTACTCAGAGAATGTTCCCGAGACATACAAGCACCTAATTTTTGATAAAGGAGCAAGAAATCCTAAATGGAGCAATGAAAGCCCCTTCAACAAGTGCTGTTGGCACAACTGGTTAGCCATTTGCAAAAAAAAAAGCAAACTCAGACCCCCAGCTAACATCATGTATGAAGAAGGTAAAATACAAATGGATTAAAGACTTTGATATCAGACCTGATGCCATAAGGTATATAGAACAACATGTAGGTAAATCACTCTATGACATCGAGACTAAAGGCATCTTCAAGGAGAAAACTGCACTCTCCAAACAAGTAGAAGCAAAGATAAACAGATGGGAATATATTAAGCTGAGAAGCTTCTGTACCTTAAAGGAAATAGTTTCCAGGATTCAAGAGCTACCCACTGAGTGGAAGAAACTATTCACCCACTACCCATCAGATAAGGGGATAATATCCATAATATAAAAGGCACTGACAGAACTTTACAAGAAAAAAACATCTAATCCCATCAAAAAATGGGGAGAAAAAATGAACAGACACTTTGTCAAAGAAGAAATACAAATGGTCAAAAGGCACAGGAAAAAATGTTCCACATCACTAATCACCAGGGAGATGCAAATCAAAACAACTCACACCACAGAGATTGGCACTCATCACAAAGAATGAGAACAAGCAGAGCTGGTGGGGATGTGGAGAGAAAGGAACTCTTATTCATTGCTGGTGGGAATGCCATCTAGTCCAACCTTTATGGAAAGTAATATGGAGATTCCTCCAAAACTGGAAATTGAGCTCCCATGTGATCCAGCTATACATTTCTAGGGATATACCCTAGGAACACAAAAATATAATATAAAAATCCCTTCCTCACACCTATATTCATTGCAACACTATTTACAATAGCCAGACTCTGGAAACAATCAGGATGCCCTTCAACAGATGAATGGCTAAAGAAACTGTGGTCCATATACACAATGAAATATTATGCAGACGTCAGGAGAGATAAAGTCATGAAATTTTCCTATACATGGATGTACATGGAATCTCTTTCTTTTTGTTTTTTTGGGCCGCACCCATTTGATGCTGAGGAGTTGCTCCTGGTTAAGTGCTCAGAAATTGCTCCTGGCTTGGGGGGACCATATGGGACACCAGTTCGATAACTGCGGTCCTTCCTTGGCTAGCGCTTGCAAGGCAGACACCTTACCTCTAGCGCCACCTCGCCGGCCCCATGGAATCTCTTATGCTGAGTGAAATAAGTCAGAGGGAGAGAGATAGACGCAGAATAATCTCACTCATCTATGCGTTTTAAGAAAAATGAAAGACATTCTTGCAATAACTCTCAGAGACAAAAGAGATGAGGGCTGGAAGGTCCAGCTCACAACATGAAGCTCACCACAGAGTGATGAGTACAGTTAGAGAAATAACTACATTGAGAACTATCATAACAAAGTGACTGAATGAGAGAAGTAGAAAGCCTGTCTAGAGTACTTTTGGAGGTGGGGTGGGGAGGAGGGAGATTTGGGACATTGGTAATGGGAATGTTGCTCTGGTGAAGGGGGGTTTTCTTTACAAAACTGAAACCAACTACAATCATATTTGTAATCAAGGTGTTTAAAGATATTAATTTTTAAAAAAGGAACGAATGAACGCCTCTCTAATAGTTGAGAAAGCCCTAGTACACAATCTAGCATGAAATTAGAGAAGTACAATTTCAAAAAGGGGAATGCTGGCAATATATACCTAAGTAAGACATGTGTGCACCTCCATTGTTCTAAGCTGTCCTTTATAGGGTTTTCCCAATCTGACCCATGTGGGGCTTTCCTCTCAGTTAAGAGTCCTATTATTAGGGTGGTTGATCAGTTTATAGTTGATGGTCTTTTTTGATAATCCTTGCCTGATCTTTTGTTCCTGCTAAAGTTTCTTATGGGGGGGTGGTCTAGTCTTATTTGGACCTGTAATAGTGCCAGTTAAGACTCATCAATGATGAAGTAACTCCTCTAAATCTTGCCTCTTGGTTTTATTACATCTCAAGAATTTATTGCCATGGGGGTGTCCCTTTCCTACTTGCCTGTCTGCTTCATCAGCAACTTGGTTTAATTTTTTTACTGCTGAGTAAGTGTCCTTGTATGTATATACTACAATTTGTTTGCTCATTTATTAATTGAAGAATTATATTGTTTTCATATATCATTAATAATATTACCATAAACATTCTTTTTTCAGAATTTTGTGTCAAATGGATATGTTATATTTAGGGCTATTTAATTTTATCAGTAAGTATGAAAATTTTTTACAAAATGCTGGACTTGTCTATTCCATTTAGCTTCAATGTGTAAAAATTCCAGATATGTGGTAAATGTCTCCCTAATATAAAACCCAAGGTGGGATATTCCCCTGGAAAAAACAGTTTAGGTATTAAAATATAAGGGGCTCCAAACTGGTTACAGGAAAGAGCAGAATAGCAATAAAGAACAAAATAGATAGCAAAGGGTAAGGACTGCAAATGTGACAGGAAAGCATAGAATAAAATGAATTAGGACCTTAGAGGGCAACACAGTCAAAAATAGAAAAGAGGGCTGGAGAGATAGCATGGAGGTAGAGCATTTGCCTTGCATGCAGAAGGACGGTGGTTCAAATCCTGGCATCTCATATGGTCCCCTGAGCCTGCCAGGAGCGATTTCTAAGCTTGGAGCCAGGAGTAACCCCTAAGCTAATCCAAAAAAAAAAAGGAAAAAAAAGAAAAAAGAAAAAAGAAAACTGTAAGAACTTTATACTTTAAGAGTGCTTGCTAATTGGCTATATGAAATACCCAGCTTCTTTTTTTCATGTACCTATTGAATGTTGATTAGCTTACTTTAAATGTCTTTCATATCTCTTTCATCTTAAAATGGCTTACATGCTGGAAACCCTGAGTGAGGTAGTATTTTTTTTTTTTGGCTTTGTTTTTGGGCCACACCCAGCATTGCTCAGGGGTTACTACTGGCAGTCTGCTCAGAAATAGCTCCTGGCAGGCACGGGGGATCATATGGGACACCGGGATTCGAACCAACCACCTTTGGTCCTGGATTGGCTGCTTGCAAGGCAAACGCCGCTGTGCTATCTCTCCGGGCCTGTGAGGTAGTAATTTTATGCTGAAAAATGACCTGCCCATGAGTTCACTGATATTCCAGGAGCCTAAAGCTTGGACAGTCTCTGTGTTAATTTATTCACATTCTCTGCGACCAATGACTAATGTAGCATCAACTAGAAGAGCACATCATACTTTCTCCATCTTTGCTAGGAGCAGTTATTGTCAATTTCACTAATTATAGTTGTTATAGACATTCTATAGATATGTAGCAGTATCTTGGATCTTGTTATCTTGTGATTTTACTTTGCATTTTCTTAATGACTAGTAGTGTTAAGTCACTTAGTAACATTAAATCTTTTATACATAAAAATGTTGGTTATCTATTGTACTATTGAGTTTTGAAAGTTTTTTACATATTCTAAATACAATTTTTATACTATTTTTATGACATAATTATCTCCTTCCCTTTATAGTTTATTTACATGTATTCCCAAATATCAGTTATTTTATTGACCATTCTCTTGACTCAAGCAGTCTGTTACAGATAATTATAAATTCTCTAGAATTATAATAATCACTTTGTAGAAACAAATAAGGTACTATAATTAAGATAGGGTTTCAGTAAGGACTCTCCAAAAAGATATTAAGCTCAAATTTATATGGCAAGAAGTCAGGTACTAAAAGAGTATATAGGCAGGGAGATGCATAGTTTCCCTTGTCTATCATGGCTGGAAATCAGCGATGGGAGAGAGAATGAGGCAGAAGATAAAGATGATGAGGTAGAGACAGGAAAATCATATCAAATAGCCATGTATATCTGAAGGTGAGATACCACTGGAGGGGTCTTAAGCGAGACCAATTTTATTTTCTTTAATTCATACTTCTATTGAATGAACTGGGCAAGTAAGGAAACCAATTTGGAGGTGACTAAAGCCTGGGCAAGAGATGACGTTGGCATAAAATGCAGTATTAGCAGTAAAGAATGTCTGTTGTGGATGAAGTCGAAATATGCCTAAAGAGTTAAAACAAACAGATCTTGATAAGGGATAACAAGAAAAAGTGGAAAATATAAAGGCTCGTCTCCCCCCAAATAAAGAAGGTTTGTGTATTATATTTATTGGAAATGTAAACTGAAAGAGTTGAAAATCAAGATTAATTTGGATCTTGTTGAATTTGAGATGTGTAGAAGATATAAAAGTAAAACTCTCGGGGCCAGAGAGATAGCATAAAGGTAGGTAGTTTGTTTTGCATGCAGAAGGATTGGTGGTTTCAATCCTGGCATTACATATGGTCCCCTGAGCCTGCCAGGAGCGATTTCTGAGCATAGAGCCAGGAGTAACCCCTGAGCAGCTTGCTGGATGTGACCCTCCTCGCCCCCCCCCCAAGTAAAAATCTCATGTAAATTACTGAAGCACAATTACTTTCTCTACTTAAGACTAGAGAAAGACTAAGAAGAAGGGGAGGTGAGGTTTAGAGAGAGGGATAAAGGGAAAGAGGCAGAAAGATAAGGTTTGAGGGCTAGGAGCATATACAAGAATAAGAAAGGAGAATACCATAGAGAGAAGATGAACTTTAGGATAAAATTAGTGATCAGGATTGGAGAGACAGCACAGTAGTGGTACAAATGACCTTTTATGTGGCAGACTCTGATTTGATCCAAGAAACCACATATGGTGCCCCAAGTACCACCAGAAGTGTCTCCTCAGTACAGAACCAGGTATAAGCTCTGAGAACTGCAAGATATGGCCCAAAACTCCCTCTAATATCTACCCCCTCACAAAATAAAACTTTTTTACAAGTGAAAGAAGCTGGTTTTCAACTAGAACTTTTTTATTTTTTTGTTATTTTGAGCCATACAGGGTGCAAGGCAAGCACCCTACTGTACTATCCTCTGGTCCTCAACTAGAATTTAAGAATTCACTTTTCTACTAGTTTTTAATTTTCTAAATAAAAATTAATGACGAGCTCTTTCCTTTTATTAGAATTCACAAGTTAATAGCGGATGGGGCTAAATTGAGGATGAATGCCTTTCTTCCTTTTGGAAGAACTTCACACATGCAAGCCAAGTGTTGTATTACTGTGCTACATCCCTAACTCCAAGACTGAGTATCTTTGGATTTGAATATGTGAATATATACAATCTCTCTGAGTTCCAAGGATGCCAAGAGCCTCTACTAGTCCCTGCTACTTCTACCCTAAATTCTTTCCACATGTGACTTAGAGGGGAGACTACTCCCAAATACTGAAGAATAAATTAAACAAAAACCAAAAAAAATGTATAATGACATAATTTTTTCCCTCCATGTTTTAGGTTTCTGGTAGGAAACAGCAACATAATAATTTAGCAAATACTGGGATTGAAAGCTCTCTTAACCAAAGATCCTTGAAATTACTTTAGATGTTTTCAAAATATTTTATCAGTGCTCGCTTTGGCAGCACATATACTAAAATTGGAACAATACAGAGAAGATTAGCATGGCCCCTGCTGAAGGATGACACGCAAATTCGTGAAGCAGTCCAAAATATTTTATCAGTTACACTATAATACTGTAATTCTATACAAATGCATAAAATCACACCTTTGACTATAAGGAAAGTCATTTCAGTAATTTTAGAAATCCAAACTATTTACTATTATATAAGTAATGGTAAATTCAAGAATATATTATCTTTCTCCCCAAATAACAAATGTAACAAAATATTTAAATGGGACATAAAAGAACATTCTATAAGCATGTTCATCAGCTGAGTACTTTATATGATATTAAATTTCTATTAAAGGTATTATTTCAAAGGTGCCAAGCAAAGTGGAGCTCAGATTATGGAACGATGTCACCACGCTTCACTACATAATGATCATAGTAAAGCCATTAATACTGAACATCTATAAGCTCTCCCCAAATAATTCTTCTGTTTCCTTACCATTGAGTTGTACCTTATCATTTATTTTTGGTCAGTGTATTATGAACAAAAGAATGTTACTTTTATACTAAAAAAGGACTAGTGTTGACTCTCATTTTTCTTTATTCAGTAGTCCTGGAGGCCATGCGTTTTACATAAGGAGTTCCAAAAGAAGCTAGACATTACTGCTCTGTAGTGGTCAGAGTTTGGTGTGGGTTATTTCTGTTGTTGTTTTTGTTTTGTTTTTCCAGTTTTTATGGTAACACCCAATGATGGTTGAGTGTAACCCTACCCACTGTACTATCTTTTCAGTTTCCAGAGTTATGATGTCTAAACTTGGAGTACAATTATCCCTTAGAGATCTTTTGCTCTCAGGAATAAAGATTTGGTAGACCGAGAACAACATCGCCACCCCTTCCACAGCACCCACAGAAAAAAGGTTACCGTCTGTGAAGAGGACTCCTTTTTAAAAAAAATTGCTTTCTTGTAAACTAAAAGCTATTATATAGCTAAGAGTGGAGAATCAAGCAACCTTGATGCCTGTGACACACTGTGTGGAACAGAATATCTAATCTAAGGTAGGCAAGTGAAGTGAATAAGAAATACTTTTGTGGGGAAAGGAATTTCCCAAAAGGTTTTCAGGGGACCTGGAGGCCATTCCCATCACTCCATGGCTCAGTGCTAGGGCACAAGTATGTGGTGGTTTTCTGGCCCTGAAGTGCCAAGGGCCAAAAGGACTACTCTGGAAGTATTCTAGGGTCCCTGATGCTTTGTAGATCATGTGATTCTGGGAATGCCCTAATCCCTAACTCCCCAGGCCCAAGAAATAGACTTTTAAAGGCTGATATTTTTTTGCTTTTGCTGTTATAGTGTATCATATCCTTATTAATTAATTCCTATCCTTATTAATACTGCCTCCCAAGAAATTCATTTATAACCACAGATTATCTAGAGGGATAAATCTAAAGACTAATCTAGTCAGAAAAGAACCTAGGTGAGGCCAGAGCGAAGACGCAGCAGTAGAGCATTTGCCTTGCACGCGGCTGATCCAGGATGGACCATGGTTCGATCCCCCGGCATCCCATATGGCCCCCCAAGCCAGGAGCAATTTTTGAGCACACAGCAGGAGTAACCCCTGAGTTTCACTGGGTGTGGCTCAAAATTAAAAAAAAAAAAAAAAAGAACCTAGGGGCCAGAGTGATAGCACAGCGGTAGGGTGTGTTTGCCTTGCACGCAGCCAACCTAGGACACAACTGGGTTCAATTCCCAGCATCCCATATTCTAGCAGAGCTAGGAGTAACCCCTGAGCACCGCCAAGTGTGGCCCATCCACCCAAAAGAATCTATTTTACACTTCAGAAATGCATTTAGTTTTCAATTATACACAACTGTTTGCAAAGACTAATTGTTTTACAGCAGGGGTCAGTAGTCTTTAATATCTAAGAAATCCTTTTTATTTCCTGTTAATGTATTTCCTGAATTGGTTTAAATAATTCATTGTTAGAACCTTTTGTTACTGCATTTGTTACATCATCTTTAAGCTTGCATATCATATAGGTAACAACTAAAACTCCCCTTGAAATAGTCTATTTCATAGAGTCCAAAGTCAACATTGACACAATTACTTCAGAGAGATCATCAGTTTGCTTATACTTAATGTATAAGTTAAAAGATTTCTTGTAACAATACTAAACTTCCAAGTGTCTCCATCTACATTTTATGCAGTAAGGAAATGCAAAAGATCTTATTTCTACATGAAATTCAGTGTATTTAAGCACTGTGTTTTCTTCCTTTCTAACTTAGTAATATCACAGCAATCATCAAACAGCTGGATCCAAGAAATGATAAAACCAGCCTGCCCTTATGCCATTTTCTACCCAGGAAGCTGACAACACATTGCTATTTGTTTTCTGGTTGATAATATTAGTCCGAACATCATTATGCACACTGCAGTTATATGTTTATTTCTTCTTACAAGAGAAAAGAAAAAAGAATTAACTAGCAAATATAAGAACAATAGGACACTTTAATAGCTAATGAATTTATAATAAAAATAAATGTTTCTTCATATACTATACAGACACACAGTCAGTTCATGAAATTGCTTACTAATTATTTCACAATCAAGGCCTTTAAAAAACAGAAGCTGGGAACTTAATAATTGATGGAATCTTTAACTTTTGTCATCTAACCAGAAAAGTAATTAAATTTTGTGCTTAGGAAATCACTCTGGTCTGACTAGGACTTTAATTCTCACCCTTTTGATCTCTGAGGTGAAGGCAAGGACACAGTAAGTTCTATAGTCACACAACTAACTCCATGTCTCTAATAGCAATATCTTGGGCAAGATGAACTCATATTCAAGATCTAAATATCTCTCCTTGATATTTATCATTTAATTTAATTTTTAAATAAAAGAAAGTTTTAAAAAAAAACTTTCTATAAAGAGGTTTCACTGAACAAACTACATATATTTGAAGTATACAATTTGATCATTTTGGCATAGGGCTAAAAATCAGATGATAAACACAACTATCACTCCAAAAAGTTTCTTCGGGTCTCCATGCACCATTTTTCTCTCAACATGCTCTAGCCCCATTCCCAATCTGTAATGCTTTCAAATGCTATAAATTATTCTAATTTTTCTGAAACCTTATATAATGTCTGTGCACCACCTACCCATCTCCCAGAACACTGTTAAATGGAAGTAATGAGAATGGAAGCCACTGAGCTATCCCACTTGCTGGAGAAAACATTCATTCAGTCTTTCACCAGCAGGTATTTGGCTAGTTTAGTCTTACTATATTACCCCTTTATCAGTGTGAAAATGTCCTTTTCTTCATGGTTTACTGAGAGCATTTAATAGGAATGGATGATAAATTTTGCAAAACTTTTTTTCTGCCCCTACTGAAATGATCACATGATTTTTTCCCATTTTAGCTTGTTAATATGGTGACAACTACCCACTGAGTTTTGAATGTTAAACTAGCGGTGCATGTCTGGGACAAACCCTACCTGATTATGATGTGTTATCCTTCTTATGGCTTGTTAGATAATACAATGTAGTACCTTCATTCATTTAGTACTAGGGCCTAACATTGTGAACTCAGAAATAGGTATCCTATACCATTTTTTAAAGTAAGAATTTATGTAGAATAAAAACCAAACAAACAAACAAACTTGGTACTCCCCAGGTAGTCTGGTCTGAAACCTCTATGACATTCTCAGATTAGGGTGTGTGTCAGAGATTTCCTTTCTTGCATGAATTGCAATAGCCAAGCGCCACATCCTATACCCTCCAATAGAAACAGCCCATTTGCACGACTTAACTCAAATAATATGAACAACTGAATCCTCTCAAGTGAGATCAGACTACAAGGCTGAAAACTCTGGCACTATTTTTTAAATGAAACTGGGCTAAGCACACACACACCCACACTAATAATTGAAAACCCAGCAGCTTCTGCCACAGCCTGTCTTCCTTGCAAAAATATGGCATGGTACCTCCAGCATACTAAAAAAAAAAAAAAAAAAAAAAAAAAAAAAGGCCACTTTTCCCAGGTAGTCCAGTCCAAACTGATACCTCTGTGGCATTCTCAGAAAGGTAGGGGTGGGGGTACATGCAGATTCCCTTTTCTGCATGAACTTCAGCAGCCCAGTGCCACACTCCCTACAACCTACCAACTGAAACAGCCTAGCTCCTTCAAGTCACCAAATTTGATTCAGATCTATAAATCCTGAACCTCAGTATTTTATAATAGTGTCAGTTCAGTAGTATAACAGGAAATCAGATGGGAAAGTTACATAGTAATCTACCAAGCTCAGTGAGCTTAAGCAGTAATAAAGAAGGCTGAACTAGCACAAACTGCAGGTTACCAAATCCTTAGACACTGACTTTAGTAATTACTCCTTGAGGTACTTGGGGGACCATAGTGGGAGGCTGGGAATGAAAACTATGCTGGGCATATGCGAGACAAACACCTTATCTATTGTATTATCTCTCCATCCACCATTGTGTTGCTTTTTACACTTTGTTGTTACCTTGCTGTAAATCTTTGTCCCACATATGAGAAAAATCATTCTGTATTTATCCCTTTTTTTTCTAAGTTCACTCAGCATAATAATCTCTAGATCTGTCCATATTACTGCAAATTAAAATCTAGCATTTTAAAATCATTTTAAGAGAAATTAGAAAACTCTTGAACCCTGAAACGTCTTCACTCAGAAGAGCCTTACTATTATATTCTTAATAAATATGAAATGCATATTTATTAATATTTATAAATTATAAATATTATATTCTTTATAAAGAAACGCATCAAAAATTAAGAAAATTAGAGGCCGGAGAGATAGCACAGTGGTAGGGCGTTTGCCTTGCATGCAGCTGCCCCCCAAGACAGACCCGGGTTCAATTCCTGGCATCCCTTGAGCCTGCCAGGAATTATTTCTGAGCTCAGAGCCAGGAGTAATCCCTGAGCGCTGCTGGGTGTAGCCCAAAACCCAAAAATAAATAAATTAAAATAACAAATTTTAAAAAATTAGAAAAATTGTTTAAAAGTATAGGATAAATAAATAAACATAAAGAATCCAGTAAACTTCAATCAGGTAACACTTGTATTGGAAAGTGCTAATGAGAAAGTTGATTAAACCAAAATGCAAATGATAGCTTTCTTGTTTAACAGTTTTTTCATAAATGAGGAAAAAAATAAAAAGGATTATAGAATTAGAGTTATTAGACAGTTTCCCAAACCCAGAGAAAAACTGTTGAAGAGAATGAAATCACAATTCTGTCCTTTTCAGCTTTGGTTTTCAGAAACTATCAGACCATTTTTCCCCTAAAAATTTCTTCCCCAATACCTAGGAAGAGTATGTCATTTTCTCACACAAAAAAAGATAAAACTATTTATCTGTTTCTGAATTTATGTAGCCCTAACTATTAACATCCCTAAAGACAGACAGCTTGGTTATAAACTCAAGATAGAAACCTCAAATTATCTCTGTCAGGAGAGCATCAGGACATTATAACAACTCAGATTTTACTTGAGAATACCAGAGGCATTTTAATGTAGCTAACATATTGTAAGTTATGAAGCAAGGGATTACACATTGACAGTGGAAACAGCCCTGAGATACGATCAGGAACTGTGGTATGAGGGTGTTGAGGAGGGGAAGGAAGGGAACAGGGGACAACAGTAGAGGAATCCAGGCACACTAAGTGGTAGGTGTGGTATAGCAGCACTACATGTAAAAAGCAATAATATCAGTTCTAAACAATATTTTTATCTAGTCACCGTGAAATTACAAAGTTATTTATGGTCAGTGGTTCTAAATATTTTTAAGAGATTAAAAATGTACAACTGAAAATAAAAAGTTATATCTACTTACATTCACTTTCTGCAGGGTCAACTGAAAATTTATCCTTTTTTGGTGATGGTGGGACACCTGGCAGCTCTCAGGAGTTACTCCTGACTCTGCGCTCAAAAACTGCTCCTGGCTCGAGGGACCATATGGGATGCTGGAGATCTAACTCGCATCCACCCTGGGTCAGCGTGTGCAAGGCAAATGCCCTACCACTGTGCTACCACTTCAGCCCTGAAAGTTTATCTTTTGACATATCATTTTATACAGTTACCTGCCTACTGGGTATCTTGAGGACACTTCAGCATCAACATGTCTAAGAAATCGATCAACTGACACAGTCACTCTCTCCTCTCTCACTTTCTCTCTCAGACAAAATAAATTCTCCATTCTTTTAACTTCTTCATACTCCACCCTATTCTATATCAAGAGTTTGTGTGGGGGTGGGAAGAGTATGTATTAGATTGAAAGACTTCCAGAATTTGTCTGATGGAATGGCCTAGAATTAAACATTTTAGGAAGTTTTCCCTGAACAACCGGCAAATACTGGTTTCCTTCCTCTAGACTCCTATAATTTTCTATACTTCTTTTATGGCATTTTAACACATATGACGTTATTAGTTATTTTGTACCTACAGATGGTAAACCCTTTAAAGAAAGAATTATCTTTTATTCTCCTTTTTGGGTTTCTTAGGATAGTGTTTTAAAGTTTAGCTCAGGAGACTGAGCCCTCTACTGTACTGTTGTTGGTATGCCAGAAAAGAGATGAAAGCATGGGAAATGGCCAATGGCCAATGAGTGACAACCGTAATTTCAATATACAAACCTTTAATAAAGGAACATTTATAGATACAAGTATAGCCTCCATTTTTCTCCTCAAAGCTACTCTCCCTGAGCAAACTACTACTCTAAGCAAAACTTCTCTTACTTTTACTCTTCTACTAACCAAACTATTTAACTATGCTTGACTTTACCTCAAGGGAAATCCTGAGGGAGGATTTGGGATCAAGAAGATTATCAAAGCATTAAAAAAAAAAAAAAACAAAAAAAAACATTACTTTATAAGAAAATAAAATGTCGGTTTTTCAGGCCTACTATTCACATTTGTGGGAATCAAAAAAAAAGTTTATTCAGAAAAGGATGAATGGTCAACAAATAAATACTCTAAATGAAGCTAAAGCAATAGATGACCCAGATTAATGTAATGCCTTAGGGCTTCAATGTCCCATATCTCAAAGTTAAGTCTAAGGATTTATTAACAATGTAGCTTGAGATATAAAGAAAATTAAGTATCAGGAGTTATCGTAACACCCATTCTTAGAAATCCTGATGGATTTGCAGCATTGGAGCCCCCCTTTGTTTTAGCCAATACTTTGTCAGAAGATCATTACAGAAATACATGACCATTCCATCTGGATGATTTTTATTTGAGTTCTACTGATCACTCAATTTTCACCTTAAAATTTCATAGCCTCATCTGTACCCCTCCTTTCAATAAGCTTAATAAACAACTGCATTCACTTAAGTGTTATATATACTCCTCCAGTTTTTAGAAATTATACAAAATTAATTTTAAGCACAAAATTGTCCCTGTATACCAAAATTGAGAATTATCTCAAAATTTTACTACCACCAAAAAAACACTATAAACTATTTCTCAGAAATAAAATGGCATTAATGTAATATCTTGTAAATCCAAACGGTTTCAACCAAGACCAGTGATTTTCAGGAAAAGAAAGTAAAAGAACAGGAGAACATTTATCTTATGAGTGGTAAATTTCAATTCCTTATTAAAGACATAAATATGTTTTGTTGCCAGTATCTTTAAGGCCTCTGCAGACTGTGTGTTTTGCAGTTGTTAAATGGGCTTTGTTTTCCTTTCTGTAAGAACAGATGAAATAACCAGGGAGGAAAGAAAATGACAAAGTGAGGAAGCTGGCCATGAAATGAAGTCAAATTTCCACATTTATCATCCTGCTCAGCACAGGCCGAAGCTAAGACAGGATGTCAAGCTCATATGGGATGACAACCGTGGTCGCGGCCACAGAATTACTATCTAGACAAAGGATGTCCTGGTCTTAAAAATGAAAGCATTGGTTGAAGAAGGGTTGGATAACAGCTGAAGGAGATGCAAACAAGGCTTTGTCAGAGTGTTCATGTAATTGTGAATGCAGGAAAAAAAGGTTCCTTTTGGAAAACCTTCACTACTCAGATTCTAAGCTGTCTTCATTACCTAAAGTGGTCAGCTTCTGAAAAATAATTTAACATTTAAATGAGAATGAATTTAAAGTTTCTAAAACAAAAACATAGTAAGAGTGTGTGAAGGTTATGTCTATGTTAAGTGCAGTAGATTAGCATGATAGCATGACCCTTACTCAGGTATGATGAGCAGCACAGCACAGTGTACTAATAATACACTCTACACACTTATCCTGCTTTTAGAAGAAATGAGCTTTGGAAGACCTCCTGCCTCAAGCCAACAAGTCAAGCAAAATGCCAGTCAGTATCAATTGGAAAGTGTCACCTCAGAGGCCTTAAATATCACATTTAATTATATGATTCACTGCTTCTTCTTTAATATGCACTGAGTGGAATAGTAAATTAGAAAGAGAGCAGTTTTCCAAGATTCATTTCTACATTAAAACTCTTTGGGAGTTGCTTGCAAAAAAAATCACCATCATAGATGATGGCTTTTAGAGCTCTAGGGAACCATGCAAACATAGAAGGTAAAGTTTTTTTTGTTTGTTTGTTTGTTTTTACCACAGAACCACTATTTTAGGGGGCAGAATCAATGGCCTTAATTTTCTGCCAACATGTAAGATTTTTCCATTATGAACCTGGTCATCATATCTCAATGTGGTAAAAAAAAAATGTTAGTTAAAAACTCAGTTACAGTGGACTCAATCAGACATTGTAAAAAAATCTGTTTCTGATTTTAAAATATTTTAAAATCCATCCAGGAGCACCAACTTTGGGTTCACCAGGTGAACCACTGATAGCAGTGGTTATACTGCTATCAAATATATAAAAGAAAATGAGGTTCGTGCATGTGCTACCTCACCTAGGGAATCAGATATATCAGGAAATCAAAGGAAAATTAACTTAGTATCTAGCAAAATAGACCATTTTTCCCCTCATCTTTCTTTTTACTCACTAGCAAATGACAGAAGTGGAGGTCAGAATTGAATACTCTCAGGTAAACAAGCTAAATCAATGATGTTCAGCCTTTAGACATGTGTTCAAAACTATTGATCTAAATTAGTATTTCTTATGATCCTTTATGGCTCCCAAGATATTCCAAAGAGACAACACATAAAAATCACACACATGGAGGACCATGACAAGAGTCCAGGAGACCAACAATAGAAAAGGAATGCATAGGAAAACAAGGTCAGAAGGAGGCTATAATCAAAAGTCTGAGAAATACTGCTTTAAATGAAAGCAATGGAAGGTCACCCAAAATACTAAAAATTAATATTTTTAAAAAATATTTCTTTAAAATCTCTTCAGCTCTGGGGCTGGAGAGATAGCATAGATAGGGCCTTTGCCTTGCATGCAGAAGGACGGTGGTTCAAATCCTGGCATCCCATATGGTCCCCCAAGCCTGCCAAGAGTGATTTCTGAGCAGAGAGCCAGGAGTAACCCCTGAGTGCTGCTGGGTATGAGCCAAAAAAAAAAAAAATCTCTTCAGCTCAAAGACATTTAGAGAAAGAAAATAAAGCATAATTCCTTGGAATTATTTTTCTTCATTATCAGAAAAATCTAACATAGTATTCCTGATATAGTTAATATAAAGTGTTTGAGGTAAAATTATGGTCAATAAAACAATAATGGCTGCCCTTTTGAGCTAAATATATTTGCAGTTCAAATTCTCTATAAAACACCTAGAAATATGGATAATACATAAAACAACAGAGTTTCCTAAAATATTCTACAAGATTACACTCATCTTTGTAGAAAATGTAGGTACTATATGTAGATTTTCTGCAAAAAGCTCTGAAAATTCCATAAATTCCATCATGTATGAATTTCATTTTCTGTAGACTTTCTACCATATTTGAATTCCTATTCCTTCTAAATATATGCTATAGTACCAGCATTTCCACAGACAAAGAACTGCACACTAATAAAACAAACACTGTTTACATACAGTGCAAATATATAACATATTTTTAGAGTAGGTTATGAGCAATATTTTTAGATGGATGGAGCCTGCAGTGATATTAGTAACAAACTTCTACTGTAAATTAGTGGCCTAAATAGAAATTTATGTTCCATAAAACCCAGCATGAAACAATAAGTTAGAAATATTTAAATAACATTTTACAGAGCATTAAGCAGCAAGTACAACTGTGTCAGACTGAGTTGGTTACTGAAAAGGATCCAGGCACTGTCACAGAAAGGCACTCAAGGAACAAAAGACAATGCTGTGGTCTTCAAAATGACTTTTAAAATTACATATGGGATCCTGCTTGTACCTATCATTCCAAAGGCAAACTCAATTCTGAAAACACGTAAATAATAACCAATCAGCCCAGGAATAAATGTCAGGACTTTTAGAGACACAAGGCCAAAAGGCACCTTCCTGAGAAAAAGGCTTGGCTCATATTTTCATTCATTTGCTAAAAATATGTTAGGCCCATAAAGTGAACAGTGAACTTATAGGTTTGCATTTTCTAAGATTTATAATACTGCTTGAGTCATAATCAAGTCCAATCTTGCATTACTTGCATTTCACAGAGCAAAGAATATTTCTATTATTTCTTAGGAAAAATCAGTTTCCAATTCAAATTTATCTTTGCAATTCTGCAAAATACCAAGATTTAAAAAACTATTTTGAAATCTAATATTACAAGTCTGATGCTATGATGGGATCTTAGAAAGTAGGTGAAAATGGTATAGAAGAAGCTCCCCAAATTTGCAATTCAAGTATTTTTCCAAAATAATACAAGTGTGAGCTGATAGTAGTGGCTGGAGTTGACAGAAAGGAGAAAAGTTTTCTTTTTTCCTTTCCATACAGACCTGTTATGTATGTATCAAGAATTCATTAATGTAGACACCAAAATGCCATGTCTTCATAAATCTATCTTCTATGGATAGATTCAAGAACATTCCAGGACCTTCATTTTAAAAATAAGTTATCTATCATGAATCAGGTCCCAAAATAAAGCATGAATAATCAATTTGTATTAAGATGTTTTTGTTTGTTTGCTTGTTTTGTGTCACACCTACACTCAGGGGTTACTCTTGGCTCAGTGCTCAGAAGTTGCTTTTGGCAGGCTTGGGGATGCCAAGATTTGAACTGGGGTCCATCCCGTGTTGGCCGATTGCATAGCAAACGCATTACTGCTGTGCTATTGCTCCAGCCCCCTGTATTAAGGTATTTTTATTTGGATGTTGCTATGTTTGTTCTGAACCATACTCAGAAGTGCTCAGGGCTTAATCCTGGCTCTGCTCAGGGATCAACTCTGGTGTTGTTGAAGGGATGATATGTGATGGCAGGAATCAGCCATATGTGCACCTTAGGGTCTTGTTTTATTGAGACTGGGCAGGGGGGCTGGAATAATAGTACAGTGGGTAGGGAGCTTGCTTTTAACATAACTGACACAAATTTGACCTCTGGCATCCCATTTGTTGCCCCAATCACCACCAGGAGTAGTTCTTGAGTATAGAGCCAGGAGTAACTCATGAGCATTGTTGGCTGTGGCCCAAAAACCAAAACTAAAAATAAACAAACAAATAAAAGAGATTAGTGTTGGCATGATTTTCTAATATATTTTTCCCTCTTTCATACTTAAATTCTATGTTTATGATTTGGATTAATTTCTCTCCTAATCTGGTCTCACGTGGCTACATCTATTAATGTCAGCATTATCCTACCAATCAACTAAAATCTTCATTAATTATTCCTGATTTTCCTCTTTTGTCACAGTAAGAATCAATATGGAAGCTCAGCAAGATGATAAACTCTAGGACTAAAATCTTATTTTATCAACCTTTCATTTATCTTTGATAAGGATGGTGACATGTACTAGGCAACTTTGACTAAGATAGTCAAAGATCTTATCCTGATGGAACTTACATTCTGGTTGGGGAATCATATACAAATAATAATTTCACAAATAAAAAGGCCTTTGCAAGTTATCTAATTTATGTCTTAAAAAGAACACTCTGGCTGCTGAGTGGAAATGAGGGGAACAAGATCGAAAAAGGGAAATTACTTAAGAAACATTGACTTAAACTAGTCCAAGTCATTGTCTTTCCCAGGGTGTAGGTTAGCTCTAGGATTACATAAATGACAGCATAAGTTTTCGCAGAACCAGCACTATACCAGAATAGAGGCACTATCCAGTCTCTACCTAAGACACAATTTCATTTATTTTCTAGAGTTAATTTTGTAGTCAACAACATGATTTAAAAAAAAATACCTAATGTATAATTTTTTATTTTTTACCATAGTTTAAAATACTACTGAAGTTGTCATTTTACTGTTGGAGAGCTACATCAGTCCCCCCACCTGTTTCAAGGTAATGCCTCCATTTCAAAGGTCAAAATCTGTAACTACCATATAAAATTTTACATCAAAGTAAAAAGTTTTAAATACCAAATAATCAGATTTATATATAGTATGCAAAATTTCTATGTAATATTCATATTTTACAAAATAAACAATATAAAAATTTAAATGATACCTCTATATAATAAAACTATAGGCATTAAAACATTTTTGAGAAATAAGAGGAAACATAATGTTAAATAATATGATATACATATATATCATATTATCTGAAGTTTCTTTTAAAGATGAAGCTTTTTCTTAGGAGCTATCTCTGTAGTCAAGAGTACATGCAGGGGTCAGAGTGGTGGCGCGAAGCGGTATGAAATCTGCCTTGCCTGTGCTAGCCTAAGATGGACCGCGGTTCGATCCCCATTGCGTCCCATATGGTCCCACAAGCCAGGAGCGATTTCTGAGCGCATACCCAGGAGTAACTCCTGAGCATCATCGGGTGTGGCCCAAACCATCCCTCCCCCAAAAAAGAGTACATGCAAATTACTTGAGCTCTAATGCTGGCACCATGTGGCCTTCTTAACACTGCTGAGTATAGCTTGGGGGCATCTGCGCAATGGTGGACCTAGGTGCCTGGTATCACAGCATCCTGAACAGCACAGCATCCTTGGGCTCTACCACTCAATTTCCAGTCTGGTTAACTGAATTTCACAGGGAAAGGCCCCATGAGCTCTGCTTAAGAAAGAAAGAAAAAAAGTGATGTTTCTGTTCCACATGGGACTGCTTCTACCACTGCCCACACAAGACATACTCCTGTTCTGCTATGCTGAGTCTGTGCAGTCCACCCTTGCTCTCTTCCAAATCCTGTCTCAACAGTTAACTACACAAGGCATTTAATCTGACATAACATAAGCTGCCATGATTCATTACTGTGCCTTTAGTTCTCACTTTACACACTAATAATGTGCTTTTATTTATTATTTTGTCCAACGTCTACTACCAAGTGCAGCATCTTCTAAATATGGGAGGTATTTAGTATTTGTTGACTTCTCAGAATAAAGTTAATTTACATAGTGGGCACCTGTCCCGTATGACACTCAAAAACTAGTATGACTATGATCTGGAATCCCTGAGGCTTTGTTACCAAAAGCTGCTACCATAATTTCTACTGTAAATCAGATGGGCAGGGAAAATAACTGAGATCTAGAGTATACATCAACCACTGAAATTAATGAAGGAGAAAACTGAGCTCTAAACGTACAGAAAGACTCTGCAGGTCCCTGGGAAAAGCAGAGGCAGTAGCAGCAGTACAGCAATAGCAGCATGATGGCCCAAATTTCTAGATTCAGTGGTTTGATTCCCAGTCCCTCCTATGGTAAGGAAAATCAAGCATTCTTTAGTCCTTTAAAGATTAAAACCTGGTGAGCATCTTTAGAAATGCCCCTCACTTTCCAAAATATTTATTCATTTACTGAAGAAAATTAATTTAGGATTGCTGAATTTTCTTATTGTTTAATCTAACTTTTGAATAGCAGAAGTTCATTGAAACTGTTCTTTTAAATTTAACCATTCAGCACTATAAAATTTATTTTCAAGGCAACACAGTACAAAGATCAGAATAATCTGATATAATTTCTCTCAAGGATATAAAATTAAAAACATAATGCTTCTCTTTTTCTTTTTCTGTTTGTTTGTTTTGATGTCAGCTCATCTACTTTGGTAGTTTTATAGTGTGACCACATGAGAGAAAAACAATCTTGCAATTGTCTTCCACATGTCAATTTAACTACATTTTAGCCCAATGTTCCAAGCTCCATGTTACAAAAAGGGGAAAGGTTGTCTTTTTTTTTTTTTAAAGTATTTCATTGAGGATATTGTAACTTTTTTATCTAGAAAAATCTTTATCTGTCAATGGGCATTTTAGGTTGCTGTCATGCCTTATCAATTGCAATTGCAAACCAACAGTAAATAGAATTTTATTTTAAAAATTAACAATATAATATGCATAGTCATAGGTAATTTTGGTTTTTGGGCCACACCTGGTGATGCTCAGGGTTACTCCTGGCTATGTGCTCAGAAATCGCTCCTGGATTGGAGGACTGTATAGGACACCAAGGAATCGAACTGCTATCCATCCTAGGCAGCTGCATGCAAGGTAAACACTCTACCATTGTGCCACTGCTCCAACCCTATAATATGCATAGTCACAGGTAAATAGTTTCCTGTATCTTTAATGCTACATCTTTTCCCCCTTTCACCCCTACAATAAATGAACACAGGCCAGAGTAAAGTCAGAGAGTTTGAGATATGCTGATTCAGAAAAAAGCATTTAACCACTCTTGGGAAGATAAGCCAAAGCCACTGATAGAGAATTATTCCAATAAAGTACAAAGATCCTATGAGGCTAGGCTGTGATTTGAGTTGACAGCTTTGCTTATAAACATCACCCCCCCCCCAAAAAAAAAAAACAATAAATGATGCATTTAAATCCTGCTCTGCTCTGATACTATCCAAATTCTGGCATTTTGTGTCATGGCTTTTTTTTTTTTTTAAACCATGCAACCTTCAGTTTTATCAAGGCAGAGAGTAGAAAATACTTTCAAGTGAAAATAATACAAATAACAAAGAAATTATTTTAGTGCTGTGAACTCTGACAATTTCCTTTTTGCATTAAAAAAAGATAATAAGTGTCACACCAGTTATTACAACACATGACAGCTTCCGAATAGAAAGAGCATCTCCAGCTCTGTATTATTCAATGTGGACACATGGGAAAAGAGCAAACAGTTTTTTCTAACAGATTTCTCTGCCTCAATGCCAATATGGCAAATAATCATATGAAAATGTTATTACTCTACCTAATTTTCCCTTGGAGCTTTTTAAAATAGAAACTTTTGTTAATTGTTTTTAAATATGCACTGGGAGTGGGAAACCAACAATATGAAGGGTCCTTAAACACAGGTTTAAGTAAGGTGACACCTGGGTGGATGAGATTCTGAAGATGCTTCATAAGGCCCAAGGACAGGTGTCTTTCCTAAAATGGAAGAGCTCCTAAAATGGCACGAACTCCACTGAGGCAGAAGATGGAGAAAGTGAAAGAGACACATTAATCTGTGCTTTCCTTCTCTAACCACAGGGAATGACAGTCAAAATTAGAGGTGAGTGCAGCAATTCAAGGCAAGAGAGGCAGAAACAAAAAGAAGCAGTTAAGAAGTAGCAACATTTTACGAGTTAATCTGGTTTCAGGTGAGAGTCCTGTTCCTGAGGCTATGCTCTCACAAAGTAGGGAAGAGAAAGAGCTAGAACTTCATATTTTTTTCTAATAAAGGCACGATTCTCTCTAGGGGGATTCTACCTTTACTGTCTAACCTAATTATTTCCAAAGGTCCCTCCTCCAAAAAATCTTGGGTATCAACCGATGCTTTAAACTAAGACACAGATAGTGCATTGGATAATCTTAATCTACTACCTTCTAGCAGGGGTCCTCAAACTTTTTAAACAGGGGGCCAGTTCACTGTCCTTCAGACTGTTGAAGGGCCATATTATAGTAAAAACAAAAATTATGAACAAATTTCTATGCATACTGCATTTATCTTATTTAGAAGTGAAGAAACAAAATGAGAATAAATACAATATGTGGCCCGCGGGCCATAGTTTGAAGACCCCTGTGGGGCTAGAAGCAAGGTGCAAATAAAATTAAAGTCACAAAGTTTCCTTTTAAGAGCAAATACCTCTATAGAACAGACCCGGGACTGAATTATGCTTTTATAAGATGATGTATCAAAGTAAAGCTGCACTGAACTTTATAATTAAAAGTTTATTTGGGGGTTGGAGAGATTGTATATAAGATAAAGCACTTGCTTTGCATGTGCCTGAGTTTGATCCTTTGTGTCTCAGATGATCTCCTGAGTGGTAATTTCTGAGTACAGAACCAGGAGTGACCCCTGAGCATCACCAGTTGAAACCAAAAAAACATAAGGAAAAAAAGCTTATTTAGCAAAATTATCTTTATCTTAAAGGCTTTTAAAGCCAGTACTCAGTGTTTATGTGCACACTTCTCAGATAAAGCCTACTTCCATTCTTAGCAATTCTCTCACTTTACTGACCTAGTAAGCAGTATCTATATTTGCTGATTTTATTTTATATCACCCTAATGTTATCATAACTTAATGTTATCAGGGAATAAGAGAGAATCAATGTTGATTATAGTTAAGAAACTAAAGATGAAAGCAATACTAATAGGGGTATATGTTTCTCTCCAAAGCCTTGAGAGGAGGTTATCTTTTCTTGGAGCCACTTAAGGAACACTAACATCACCCAAATCATGTGAAGTCCCTACAAATAATCAGCAGTATATATTAGTAGTTTGCTGAAGGCAGAACAGTTTAGTGAAGTCTCTTCAAAATGTTTTTGGAATCAACAGGCCAGGTTTTAAGAGCTGGTCTTAACACTAACCTTTTTTTTTTAACAGTGTGACAATTCTGAGTTTCAGTTTCTTCATCTATAAAAAATACCCTTCTACCCAAGATCACTGTATAGTAATAGGGAAAATAAGTTTGTGAAACTACCTGAGAGGAAGAATCATGTAGTAGAGATGTCATTTCTTCTCTCACCTTGAGCAAAGGGACCATGTACAGAGATGGTTATATATTTCTGAAAACTGCATTCTCCCTTCATGAACCTTATCATCCTTAAAATACTTTTCTTGATTGATTTAAATAGCACATTAATTTGCCAACATATATCATCTGACATCTCCATTTATGATCTTTGAGGCACCTCTTGATAGTGTATTAGTGTGATTGAATTGTCTATTCTGTCTCTCCCACCCAGTCCCCTTTTTTGGTCAGGAAATTATATGGCTGACATAAGAACTGTCGCAAATCTGATTACTTCCATACAAAACACTATCTTCTCATCTAGATGAATTTGACAGTTTTTTTAATTTTTTGTTTGTTTGTTTTTAAATACTCTTACTGGATATCTTGGGTTTTTCTTCACTAAGAGAAAAAGTGGTCAGGAGGCTAGGGCAGAAAGAAAGATAGGAGGGAAACTAGGGAAACTGAAAACTGAGGGTGGGAAATGAACACTGAAAACTGAGGGTGGGAAATAAGCTGAGTGTTGGAACATTGTATGACTGAAACTTAACTATCAACAATGTTTTAATTCTATCTCAAGGTAATTTAATTAAAAATATTTTTTTAACTAAAATAGTAAAGAAATGTGGATTCTTATAGATAGCCTCAACTTAATTCACTCACTCAAAGTCCACATGCATAAAATTATGGCAACAGTAGAAGGGCTGAGGAACTGTGTTTACCATGAAAAGTGAATATCACCAGATTGAAAAATCAGAAGGGACTTTGGAAATGACAAGATCCATTAGAACTTTTTGATGACTAAGCTGCCTTGGTATATCTTGTGTGCTAAGATTTCATTTCATTCCATCATATACAGAACCAGAGTTTATAGCTCCAGAGAGAGCTACAAACTGTGTTCCTTGAGTCAGTCTGAACATCTTGAAGAATATCACTTTCTACCTGGAAAGTGAATCTAAAATAGACTGACAATACTTCAATTATCATGGCTGCAGGCAAAGACAAAGAAAGAGTCTCAGGAGTTCTCAAAACCTCAAAAAGTTCTCTTTTGGCTGTGTTGTTATCAGATTAAAACCATAAGAATACGCTCAAAACTCTAGGAGTAGAAATTTCCTGTGCTTTGTTCTGACTATAAAGTAATTTCTATTCCTCATTAAGATTTCTGATAATTCCCAAGGTCCATAGGAAAAAAAATGAAAAGATATAAAGTACAAAACACAAAAATACTGTCCCTATTCAATAAAAGTTAAGTAATTTTAATAAAAATTAAGTAAATTTAACTTAATCATATACTTTAAAATGTAACATAATTATAAACTAAATTACATTTTAAGTGACAAATGTGAGGTGGTGATCAGCAATACAATTCCTCTAGTTTTATAGGAAAAAGAACCCTTCTTTTTCAGAACTTCTTCAAAGCTATACAGCATTAAAAAATCCAAGAATGACTGAGCAGTAGATACAAAATGAATTATGAAATTTGTATTTCATAATCCAAACCTGTTCAAATTCCTCTAGGGAAAAAAAAAACTAGCACCGAGTCCTTTTATCAGGTAAATAATTCTCTTCTCTGATGACAAAAGTTGTCATCAGATGTCTGATGACAAAAGTCTCATGACAAAAGATGATGTTCAGACAAAAATACCTTTCCATGTTTCTCAGGTCAAAAAAATAAGGACATATAAGCAATGAGCCCATTACAGTAAGAAAAAGCCAAATAAGAAAATCTGATGGTAACGTGAGGGGACATCATCTCCATAATGAGGTGAAAGAGAAAAAAAAAAAGAGAAGGTACTTAAAGATCTTTCCAAAATTGTGGAAGAATTTGTTTTCACTAAAAAGACAACTACTAAATCATGAAATTCAAATGCATTCCTTTCTGAATGAGAACTGAGTGACAGTGACAGACCTGGCAAGATGGCACAGCAGGGTAGCATGGTAAAGGCAGAACTGTAATTCAGTGGATAAAGAGTGAGATGTAGGATCATCAGCTTGATGTAAAATAAAATGAGCTGTGTATTATAAAGTTAAGGAAAGTAAAAATCTAGAAAAAAATGAAACCTGCATTTTAATAAACATGAAGAAATGAATCTGTGAGGTGGGCATATCAGGTCATGATCTTTCCTCAACAGGTTTCTCACAGGTCTTGGGGTGGGAAAGAGAGGATGGAGAGACCAGCCCTTTCTCCTCCTCCTTCTATAGCAGATATGTCAGTACCATTTTTGAGAACCTGGCAGCAGAAAGCAAGCAAGCAAGCCTAGTATGGAGACTTCCATCCAGTGAAAGGTGAAAGAAAAAGCTCCCAGTATCAACAGCAGGGACTAGGGGTTATAAAGGCATATATATCTATATCTATCTCTCTATATTTATATATTAGGTTTTGGGCCACACCCACTGACACTCAGGGTTACTCCTGGCTATGCACTCAGAAATCGCTCGCGGCTGGGGGATCATATGGGATGCCGGGAATCAAACCCAGGTTTGTCCTGGGTTAGCCAAGTGCAAGGCAAATGCCCTACCACTGTGCTATTGCTTCGACCCCCATAAAGGCATATTTAGATGGTTCTTTTCAGGACAACTCATTTCATGATATTTCAAAACTATCATGCTGGATATAATTTACATCACACAAATCTGGGGAGGGGTGCCCATGAAACATTCATTTCAGGGCATACACATTAGAGATTATACTCTTTGCCAGGGACAGTCTGTAATCTTATCATATTTTATTCAGGATATGCAGTATAATGTTGAAGTGGAAAGTTAACTATTTTGTTTTGTTGTGTCTTTCCTCTCCAACCCCAAACCCTGCACACCCGATTCAAGAAAAAACCTTGCACTCCTGATTAAGAAAAAAGCATTTGGAAAAGAACTATATAAGCTAAACTTAAATCTGTTTTTATAAGGCAAGAGCGGTGGAGCAGCAGTAGGGCATTTGCATTGCACGCAGTTGACCTAAGAAGGACCACAGTTCGATCCTCGGCATTCCAAGTCTGGAGAGATTGGTCCCCCAAGTCAGGAGAGATTTCTGAGCCCATAGCCAGGCGTAACCCCTGAGCGTCACCGTGTGTGGCCCCAAAACCAAAACAAATAAACTGTTATGAAGTTACTCTGACTCATTTCTGGACAAATATAATCAGGGTTTGTTTCTAACATTTATTCTTGTTTTTATTTTTGGGTCACACTAAGCAGTGCTCATGGCTTCCCTCTGGCTCTGTGCTCAAGGCCCACTCCTTGAGGAACAATATGGAGTGCCAGAGGTTGAACCTAGGTCAGCTGTGTGCAAAGCAAGCACCCTATGCAACTTACTCCAGTTCACTCTAATATTTATTTTTGTTCTGGGCTATAGAAACAGAACAGTAGAAAGATATTTGCCTTGCATGTGCCCAATCAGGGTTTGATCCCCAAAGGGTCCCCCGAGTATCACCAGAAGTGATCCTGAAGCAGAAAGCCATAAGTAAGCCCTTAGCAACACCCACTTGCCCACGCCCAACACTTCTCCCCTCAAATAAAACCCACAGGGAAAAAAGAACCATTTACTCTTGTTCTAAATACATGACTTCCCCCCACTAGTCTAAGATTCCCACAAGTAAGATGACCATAGTATGCTTTGCTTTTCCCATTAAGACCTGAGTCTCATTTTCTCTAGAACCAGGATTTGCACTTTCCATCAAAGCTGCCCAGACTGATGCCTTCTCAAAGGGGCTGTGATAATGCCACCTTGTGGTAGTGTGGTGCCCTTTTGTTTTTTACTCTTAGCAATTTTCAACTTTGATAATAATAACAAAGCAATGTATTAGTTTTTTTTTAATCATATAGGTTCTCTAAGTAACATAAGAAACACTTTTATTCATGTTCTAAAATTACTTCCTTTCTACTATATGCTTGATACTGATGTAGCTATCATTCCTCCAAGTCAATTCTTTGTATCTCTGTCTGGAGATACAAAGATAACCCCTCTTGCTGAAAAGATGTCAGTTCAGTAGGAGAGACAGGCATGTAAACAGATCTGCATGTGAGATACATGACCTGGAGAGAGAAAAATATATTGCACAAATAAATCAGTATGACACCACAAAAAAGATCTAGAGGGCTATAATAGACCACAAAAGCCTAGCAAAACAAAATTGTGAACATGAAGGTAATGTTTCTTTTTCTGCCTTGTTCAACTACCCCATGCACATATGCTGCTGATCTGTCTCCCACAAAACTAAAAAAAAACGTGGTGGGGAATCGTCCCTACCTATTCTCAAGGTTCCAACCCTGTCTTCTATCAGGGACTTAGCCCCTGCAGTGATCCACTCCCTTGCATAATCAAATCCCCGAGGAAGGGGGATTTGATTCCATTTCACATATAAACATACCTTAATATCATCCTCCCTTGACCTTGAATTTGCCTCTAGCCTCTGTCATTTCTCTGCTTTCCTTCCCAATGATACTCCTTTCATCTTCAACATTTATTGTTATCCCTATTACCTCACCCTCTATTCTACTCTCCCACGACTTCATTGAATTGGCTCTTAGCAAGGTCACCAATAAACTCTATTTTGTTAGATCCATTAGTCAATTTTCTGTTGTTATCTGTCATGTATAGCATCTACTGCCCAACCCTATCTCCCTTCGGCCTATATTGAAAGTGTCTTCTTCAGGTTTCTTTGAAATTTCTCTCCTTGCTTTCTCTGTGCTTCATTGAAAGTCCCTTCCTGGTTTTCTCTAACCCCCTTTCCTTACTTGTCTAACAATTTATCCCCTTTATAGTTCATTCTGATAGTAGCTAAAGTGGCCTTTCAAATACATAAATCATATTTTATCGTCTGACTTACATTCTACAATGACTTCCCATCATGCTTGGAATAAATTCTAAACTATCAAGCCCTGTAGTTTCTGGATTCTGCCAACATCTCTGCCCTCATTCCTAGTCCTATCTCTTCCCAATACCAGTGGACTATTTACTAACAGATTTTATATATGCATGGCCTTCTATTAACTTAAGTACTCCAAGCTAGTGCCCACGTCACAGCCTGTGCCCATGCTATACACTGGCAGAAGACTTCCTCTAGGCTCTTTGCCTGAGCAACTTCTGATTGTTCAAGTCTCAACTCAAATGACTTCCTCAGGGACACCTTCACTCATCATTTGGCTAAAGTGCTCCTCCCAGAATTCAGTTGCCAACCAAGTTCATATCCTCACTCCAACTTCTTCAAAACATTACCAGCAAGTATCTTATTTATTTCCTCACACCTCATTTCTATATCACTCATGCTAGAAGGTAAGCTGGGCAACAGCAGGTGTGATCCTTATTCACTGCTGTTAAGGCCAGCCCTTGGCTTAATGCAGATGCTTTTTAAATGATTACTGAGTGAAGGTATTCCTTGTTCAGTGATGAATTCCTTGTTTCTGGAGGGTGAATAGAAACAAAACAAATTCGCATACAGGGCCATCAGACTGATACCAAAAGGTTAACAGAATTTAAGTTAATGAGGAAATACTTTATTTTCATTTACTGAAGGGTCATTACTAGTTAGGATGTACTATATATATTTTAATGCTCACTGAGGAATTAAATGAAAAGAAACAAACTACTGGTTCAGTAGGCTGAATTTAAATTCTAAAGAAGATAAAATGTACTTACTTATAAAAACACATTCAGGGGTTGACTTCTGTTTAAGATTATAATTGGCAACTGATGAAGAACAATGACTATTCTTTTAAAACAGAAAGCAGTAATAGTCTGACATCAATTGAGTATTCCCTATGTGCCATGGCTGTACTGCAAGACAGTTCTTCTTTGACACTTGTTACAGCCTTACAAGATAGGTTCTGCTGTTGTCCTTATTGTAGAGAGGAGACTGAGATGCAGCACAGCTTACTAATTTGGAAGGTCACACAGTTGATAAATGGCCAAGCTGGGGCCAAACCCAGGTCCATTTCACGAAAAAAAAAAAAATCTGTACTCTGGGGCCTGCCTGCAAGTGTGGCTCAGAGGCAGAGTGCCTGCTTTACATGCTTAAGACCATGAATGCAAACTCCGGCATATTCCCACATCAACAAGTGCAGCAAGTTTGATCCCTAGTCCTACAAGTGTATGATCCCCACTTCTCTGCCCCCTACTCCCCACCATAAATACAGCAACCAAATTTGGAAAGGATCACCAGCCATTGTAATGGCAACAATAAGAGAAGGGAAATAATCGTGTGTTTTTGTTTGTTTGGCACATCCAGAGGCGCTAAGAGGCATACTTCTGGCTCTGTGCTCAGGGATCATTCATGGTAGTGTTGAAGGAACTATTGTGGTTTTGGTGGCTTAATTCTGTACTATCTTTCCAGTCCTGGAAAAAAATCCATGCTCTTGATTGTTATGTTTAGAAGGGAGAGTTTAAAGCACTGATGTGAGCCCTGAAAATAACTTGAAGGCCAACATTTTGAGCTTTAACTAAACTTAGGATTCTAGATGTTTTCAGGAATAACATTAAGACTATGATATATAAGAAAACTTTATGAAGTCTTATAATGTAAATTCCATTTTTGAGCTTTTGGTTAGCAAATATATAATGAACTAGATAAAAATAATGCTTTTTCTTCTGGTTGCCTATTATGGAAATTCTTTATAGTCATACAAATACATTATTTATATTTAGTCTAAAATTCTTCTGAAGACTATGTAAAAAGAAAAATAGGTTTTCAAGTCTCTCTAGACACAATAACCTTCTGTCCCCCTCAGGTTTTGAACAGAGCTCAACAAACTATAATTTGCTTATGGCCAACAAACGTAATGAATTTATAAGAATATTAAAAAGAAAATAAAATATGCAACAGACTTTGTGTGGCCTATAAAACCAAGAATTTAGTAATCAGTCCTTTACCAAAAAAAAATTTTTTTTTTGTTTTGATTTTTGGGTCACACTCAGCAGCACTCAGGGGTTTACTCCTGGCTCTATGCTCAGAAATCGCTCCTGGCAGGCTCAGGGGACCATATGGGATGCCAGGATTCAAACCATTATTCTTCTGCATGCAAGGCAAACGCCCTTCCTCCATGCTATCTCTCTGGCCCCACCAATTTTTTTTTTTTTTTTTGCTATCTACTGAGCTAGAACTTAAACATGTATAAAAGGGGACTGAGGGATAGTATTATAGTTAGGGCACATGTTCAGTGTGGGCCCAATTCAGGTTAAATTCCCAGCACCAGAGTTCTTAGCTGCCCTGAGAACTACTGGGAATAGTCTGGCATCCAGCACTATCAGGGTAGCCTACATAATCCCCAGTGTTAGATTGCCCAAGTGATATCACATCCTCAGGCCCTTCTTTGAACCACTGAACCAGATGGCTTGAGGATTGTCCATGGGGCCTTCAGATCTCCTGAACACTACTTGAAAACTCCCTATTCTCTCTCTTTTCTTCTCTCTCACTCTCTCTCACATACACACATAAACACAAAAAATGGATACAAGAAATATGATAATGGCTACAATGGAAAATGAAAACCTGCTTAAAAATGCAACTCTCGGGGCCGGCGAGGTGGCGCTAGAGGTAAGGTGTCTGCCTTGCAAGCGCTAGCCAAGGAAGGACCGCAGTTCGATCCCCTGGTGTCCCATATGGTCCCCCTAAGCCAGGGGCGATTTCTGAGCGCTTAGCCAGGAGTAACCCCTGAGCATCAAATGGGTGTAGCCCGAAAAACAAAAAAACCAAACAAACAAAAATGCAACTCCCTTAAGTGACTGCATTTTTTAAAAGTATCTGTAAGGTTTCTTTTTAAATCATGAACAAAAATGTTTTTCAGAGTCAAATTTTAACATAGGTCTGGCTTCCCACCTTAGGATTAATGAGGTGATATGGCAGATCATAAAGAGAAAAAAAGTACTAAAGTGCATGAGGAAAAATCAGAATGATCTCATTTTAGACCTTCAAGGGATCTTATAGACACCAGGAGTCAACTACTTCCTTCTGCAAAAGTAGCAACACCCAGGGCTGTTGGGAGCTGGGCATGCCACAAAGGGTGTACATGTCCAGCTCCTGGACAGGGCCCGTTCTCAACGTGCCAAGCATGCGTGGCCTTTACCTTACTATAGAGACAGGCTACACAAACTGAGGAGCAGAAGACAGCTTTTTAAAAGGTCAGATCAGAATCAGCAGCTCTGCAAAGAATGTGTGATCTGAAGTCCTTACAAAAATTGCTTTTTTTTCCCTTAATTTCAAAGTAGTTCACATTCATTATAGAAAATTTGGAGAATACAAACAAATTTTTAAGAAAATAGGCACTCATAATTCTCTTTCCATGATAAAAAGTTTAAACGTGGTGTATTTCCTTACAGCTTTTAAAAAATGTGTGTACACACGTGTCATTTAAAAATTAGAGTATCATTTATTTTAGTATGTTCCCCCACCCACTTGTTATAAGGCAATTTCTGAACATTTCTATGCCACATAAAATTCTCCTAAAACATTTTAATGACTGTATAACTCCACTGCAAGTACCTATCATAATTTCCATTACTAATTAATCCTTGCAGAATCAGCATGCATGAGACTATTTTACCCTGCCTTCTCTAACATGACTATGAGCAAAATTAAAAATATTTCCCATTTGATAAGCACAAAATGGTTTCCTTCACTTCACAATGAGATTGATCTTTTCTTCACATAGCCTTTTATTTATATGCCTTCTTTGGTGAATTGTCTACTCCCACTGCCACATGTCCTATTCTCATTTTTCTTCTGGAGTGTTTATCTTGTTCTTTTTAAAAGAGCCAAATACAAAAGACTTTAACCTGTTAGGTCTTTTTTTTCTGTCATAAATTTCATAATTTTCTTACTTTGCCTTTCACCACTTAAAATTTGCTGCTTTTAATTTCATAGATGTAGTATTTGTGGCTAGTCGAATTTCCTGCCTTTGTTCCTTGTGAGCTGGAGAGAGACTAGTAAAAACTCAATGCTGATGTGGGGCCTTGGAAGGGAAGTTTCCTCACATCTGCACAGCCTGCAGATGGGGACTATGTGGGAACAAAGTGCAGTGAATTTGCTACTGGACAGTGTTGGGAGACAAGGAGCACATAGTGTATTTGCTCCCTGTCTTCAGATAAATCCCCCAGTCTCTCTGAGCACCATCTGCCTCACCTGTAAAAAGGCAGGTGGAGACATGATAACCTCAAGACAGGTTTAGTCAAAGACTCATTCTTATTTGACAAGTGAAAGAAGGGAATTCAATCCTCCAAGTTGCAGAGTCTTAGAACCCACACTTTAGAAAGAACTGTCATACAGGGGTCCTCAAGCTTTTTAAACAGGGGGCCAGTTCACTGTCCTTCAGACTGTTGGAGGGCCAGATTAGTAAAAATTCATTTCAGTAAGTCTGCAAGATCCATAAGGTCAAAGGTGGAGTGAGCCAAAGCTAAAAAGAGGGCTCAACACTGGTATGCAGATCCTTCTCTGAGAATGTACCGTGTAACTATATCAACTTCCTCTGAATCATTCAGAGAACTGAAAATGTTGGTTAGGAGCTAAAAAGTCAGAACAGCAAAACTGAAAAGGAATGAGAAAAGGCATGAAAGTTTTGAGGTGAAATGGAAAAAAAAAGTTACAATGATCTCCATGCAGAAAAAGAGCTCCTCAAGAGCGGGTATGAATTAGATCAAAGAGATGAAAAAGGACAAAAGACAGTGAAAACAGCATTCAAGAAGAAATGGTCTCCAGAACAAGTTGGTAGGGTTGTAGTATAGATCAAAGTGATGTTTCTGTCCCTGTGAAAACCTGCTAACACAATACTGTGGGGAAAAAAATACTGAGTATTATGAAGCTGGAAAGAAAGGCAGAGTGAGCACTCAGTAACAGTGACACCAACAAAGTCAACAGTGACATCAATAAAGACATGAGAAACCCCAATCTGAGCTGCACTGCTTACCTGCCTATGGTAACCAACTAACTAGCAAAGATTTACATGTACTTAACAAGTAATTATCCTTCTCTGTATGGTATTAAGTCATAACACCTGCTCATGTTCTTCCTTTTATTGCTACCTTAGTGGTTATTTATCTTTTTAATCTTAGCACTGATTGAAACATAAAATGTCTTTAGGAAATACTATGTCCTAATTTATGATTTAATCTTAGTGTTCAAATACTGATAACACTGCATCTCTTAAAGCTATCAGTCTATCCATTATCACCTGCCAATAAGTACATTTTGCCTTTTTTTTTAAGCCTTTATTTCAACTGAAAAGAAATAATGAAGATAAAACCTACTCAAGTCCTCCACCTGGTCTGAGGAGGTTTGGAATAATTGAAAAGATATTTCCTCTGTTTCAATGATGGAAAGGGCCTCATTCATCTGTTTCCTCCTAATACTTTCTTTTCCAAGCAAATTTATTGTCTCTATATAACAAAAGAACTGCTTCCCCTGCTTCCTGAACACAGAAGGTAAAAATTACACTGTAAATAGTTTTGCCCTCAAGGCTCAAAACCCTCAAATTAAAACTCTGTTACTGTTTACTTTGACTTGAATAAAATTTTAAAAAGACTCATCAGATTGCATTTCAGAGCTAGAAAAACTGACAAATATAAACAAATCTAAGCAAATCTGGGAGGCCCAGAGAAATAGGTGAGAAGGTCTCTGGGCATATTTTCTTTCATGTTCTCCCTTCAGGGTCAACAGCCTCAAAGGAGGGAGGATGGAAGAGTAAAGAGGAGAAAGTCAGAGCAGGGCCCAGCTTGAAGTCATGTACTGTCTGATCTTTAGGAAGCTACTTTAAAGTCCCAAAGAGACATTACCTTCACTTTAAACTAGGGATAACACTTACATCTAACCCCCAGTATTGTTTGTAAGTGTCAGTGCCCCGGAAGGAAGTTCTCTTTATTAAATGCTAGTGGACAGTCTTGTCCTTTATAGATTCAAAGAACAGTGATGCAACTAACATATGGTAGTAGTTTTTAAATTCATGTCACTCTGCCATTCAGGAATTCTATCACATCACCTCCTAAAAGATGTAATATACCTGGCATTGATATTAAAATAAGCAGAATTTTCATTTCAATTATTTTACCTGAAATAATTATACTATTATATGTATCTATTGTGTGTTTATACATACATAGCATATAAATACACCTTATATATAAAGCTACATGCATTTCACATGATAATATGTAAATATAAGAATACATAAATATGTATGCATAACAAAAATGTATTTACCTGAATATATGAAATATACTAAATAATGCTGCACATAAAATTCACACATATGTAAAAAATTCCGGTATAAAAAGTTATGGTATGATAAAACTCTCATAAATTCTTTTAGAAATATTGTTGATAAACCAGAATCAAAATACACTAAAATTAGTATTGCATTTTACTTCTGAAATTAGATCTAAGCTTTTGATTTAAGATTTTATTCAATCATTAAAAGTGTCACCACTATATGGAAAGAATTCTAAGATGCAGGCTTCCTCTATAAGCCTGTTTTCCTTTGAGCAAGGATCTTGCTTTCTTGTCTCTCTTTCTTTACTGGCTTTTTCCACTCTGGAGAAACCCATGTTCTCTTGTAAACTCATAGGTATTTTCTTTCTCTTCTCTCACATCTAAGTAAGTTTTAATAAAAACTATCTTTCTTCACACACAATATATATATGTGAGATAATAAAGTTCTATGAGAAGTGGACACATTCTGTTATTGATTTTTTGATTGGTTGGTTGGTTTTGGGGGCACACTCAGCAGTCTCAGGGTGTTTGGAGACCACGTGGGCTGTATGAAGAGAACTCAGATGCCTTACCCACTAGCCTGATAAATTGTTAATAGGATGCTTCTTTAAACTAAAAATTATGATAAAATTTAATTTTAAAATAATAAGAAACTTGTGCATTTATCCCTTTTACAGATGAAAAAACTTCCACAGAGCTTAGGGTAATAACAAAGCACGGTATGACCTAACAAGTACTCTGAATAAAGAATATTTGTCAGCAATTACAAGGGTGAAAATGTTCCTTCTTCTGGCAACCTGGAGGAGCAACGCTTAAATAAAAAGAATTATTTATGCCTGCAAAGAGAGGGCTGTAATGGGCAGTTTTAATATAACACATTACAGCAGTATACGCATGCTGCCAGAAAGGTGTTACCTGATTTTGACTTATACTCAGTTGATTTCCAAGACCAGCCAGAGCTCTGAAAACAGAAGATTTTGGTTTTGTTTTTTGTTATTACTCAGAGTCAGTGGCAACAATAGCTATGTTGATGGGTTCTTCAGGCAAAAATACTGAGGTTCCATAATTTCCTGCTGAAAATTAATTCTCATGGACTACCAGGACTAGGGATGTTATCCCTTTGTAGGTGCTTAAAACCATTTAGCAATTTCACCATTATTACATTCATTTTAGAAAAACAAAGCTCTTAGCAAATTCCTATCACAATGCAAGCAAAGACAGTTTATTTCAGAGGAGAAACAATCCAGGGACAATCAGTTGTGCTGCCAACTATAGCTGTCAGTATACTGAAATCAAATTAACCACACAAGTAACAGGGATCGGACAGCAAGAATGTGGGTAGAAACCTGGGCTGGGGGAGAGGAGCACCTAAACAAGGTCAGACTGGGTTGGGGTAAAAAATCTTTATAGTCTGATCATGGAACAAAACATATGTTTAATTAGTCACATTAATTAATTCTAAAAACAATGTTAACAGTATATTGTTTTTGTCTAGTTAAATAACAGATTATACACATTTGTGTAAAATACAGAGCATTAAACATTTAAATAACTTGAAATGAAGTCATTACTGTCATTCAAACAAGTTTCTACAGCTAAAGGCTGAATGTTAAGTATGAACTGATTTGGCATTACAAGAATACAAATCCTTTCTCTTTTTAGTGAGAACAAATGAAAAGATAGCTGGTGACTTCTGAGTAGAATAAATGGATTGCAGTAGCACAGCACCCTCAAGTGGTCAAAAATTCAAAAAACCATTTCCAAAGGCCAAAGTTCAGTAGCATATTAAAATAATAAAAGAAATTTGAGTTGGAAAAAAAAGGATCAGTGATTAACAGTAGCACTTTTTGATTTAAATTGTGTTTTGCTGCGGGGGGGGCACTCCCATTTATGTTCAGGGATTACTTCTGGCTCTAAGCTTGGGGAGCACTCCTGGAGAGGCTCTGATTCGTATGAGGTGCAGGGTTGGAAAAAGAACTCTGGCAAGGCAAGGGCAACAACCATAATACTAGTCTCTCTAGCCTCCATAAGTAATTCTATTTTAGGTCCCTTTTAAAATACAAAGTTTTAGGGGCCGGAGTGATAGCACAGCGGTAGGGCATTTGCCTTGCACGTGCAGACCCAGGACGGACCTGGGTTCAATCACCAGCATCTCATATGATCCTCCAGAAGTGATTTCTGTGTGCATAGCCAGGAGTAACCCATGAATGTCACCGGATGTGGCCTAAAAACCATACATAAATAAATAATTACAATGTTTTAGTTCAGTATATATTTTCATAAAATGTTCATATTTACCACTGATTTACACTACTGTTAAATTCAGACATTCAGTTCATTTCTCAGTTGTATAAATGCCTCACTACACCCACTACTGAAGCTCCAGAGCTGTTCCCAATATCCAGTTAGCTGACCTCTCTACCTTGACTCCAACTCTTCTTTGTTTGACCCCTCCTTTTCTGGTAGCTACCACATTTTTGCAATCTATCAGATGCATTTGTTGTCATATTTTTAATATGATATCATCTTTTGACTGCCAAATTTTTCTCAACCAAATTAAATGACTCTTTTAAAATTCCAATATAATTGTTTCTTCTACTGATTTGGGCAGTAAAATAAGAAATAAAAAAAATTGACAATAATAATTCCAGGTTTCTTTATTATGCATTGTATTGATACTTATCTAATATCAGTACTGTTAAAATGTTGACATCTTCATGATGTAATTTATTTCATTATTTTTTAATTTCATTTTTTGAGGTCATACCCTACTATGCTCAGAGAGGGTTACAGCTGATTCTGTACTCAGGAATTACTCCTGTTGGTGCTCAAAGGGCCATATGGTGTGCCAGAGATTGAACCTGTGTCAACCACATGCAAAGCCAGTGCTCTACCCATTGCACTATCATTCTGGCCTCTATAATTTTAAAAAAAATTGAAAAACAATTTTTTTAAACCTTACTTGAACAGACACATTAATTCTGAGTTAATGTCTATAGGCATAGAAAAACAACTGTGTTTGCCAGTACCAGAGTGATATCGACCGATTTTTTATGTATTAAAAACTAAGTTCTAAAATTATGTAATAAAAATAATATTAACTCTATCTTGCCTGTTATAAAATTAGTGCAGATAGCAAATTCAAAATTAAAAAAAACTTTTACTAATCTTTTCTTTATGTGAACATTTATTTTTAATTATAGTTTAAAAACGACATTGTAAGTTACTTATTTCATATTTCAACTCTACTAAAGTAAATTCAAAGTTAAAAATCTCCAAGTATTGGATGGGGGATGGGGAAAAAAATCTCCAAGTATTATTCTGAAAAAATAAGGAAATAAATTTGCCCTTTCTTTTTGATACCCAGAATATCAAGAAAATTCCCTGAAGATACATACACAAAAAGACACACATATAATACTTCAATTCTATATAAAACACACAATACTTCTTGAAAATACATTTTCTTATATGAAGATATAATTCTGTATTTAAGTATAAATAGCTAAACAAATATAATATTCTTGATTTTTATACTCAATATAAATTACTAATAAAAATGCACCAACCTAAAGCAAACATCTTAGTAGGCAAAAAGAAAAAGATATTTTCACAAGAATAACAATTTAAAAGTTTTCTTCTGCCTACTTAAGACCTGAAACGTTATGAAAGAGCCATTCATTTCACTGGAGTCAGAGAAGCAACTCTGTAAAGTATAAAGAAAAATGGCTCTGAATTCTGATCCCACCACTAATAGACACAATTTAGGAACAAGAATCTGTGTCATAATTTCTTCATATACGAAATGGAAATAATCATTCCAATCTCCTAGGAACACTGAGGATTCAGTATTTGCCACTAGGCAAATAATAGGCCCAGTGCCTATACTCACAAAGGAGAACATTCAAGAACGCAAGTTTCCTATCCAGTCTTACCACTGAGAGAATGCACACCATTTAGTCTCCTCACAAGGACTGCATCGTTAGGAGATCTATATCTCACAGATAAATCAATAAAACACACTTAGAATTTCACCTGTGAAAATTCTCCTCTTTGCTCTCATACATTAGAAAATCCAAAGGTGATTCAGGTGAAAAAAATAGTGAATTCTGTGAAGGGAAGGAAAGTGAAAAGAACTATTATTTGTTCTGTGCTTTATGTGCTACTTACTGTATCAGCCTTTTTGTAAGTTATCTGATTATTTAGGGCATCTCAGATCTATCCAGCAGAACTAGTCCTATGATAGGAATCAGTAATACTGGCGAATTCTAATCCAATAAGACTCTAAGACAGAGTCCAAGTGAAAGCGAAGGTAGATGCTCCAAGTGGTCGGAACAGTGACGAGGAGGAATAATAACACAGCCCATGGGGATGGTGACTGAGAGACATGGTGTGCTCATGAATAAGAATGTCTTCCTTATCCCATCTTAATTACTTTCATCTGTTTCTCTCTTCAGAGTTAAGTATTTAAAGCAACGAGGCGGTAGGAGATGGTACCAGAGTCATATCAAAATCTTTTCTAGGGAAAATGGGCACCTGCTAAGCTGAACATGTACTTTCAGAATTATCATGAAATAGACTATACATGAAGCAGGCACTCTGCCCTTTGTGACCATGAAAACAAAGCAAGTGTACAGATCTGATACAAAAGTAACCTCGGCAGTGCTCAGACACTAGCAAGAAGGGGAAAAATGCTTGTAGCAAGCAAGCCAACCCCATTTGCACACTGATCTCTTGTGACTGAATAAAAAAGACATTCTGCTAATACATTATTGCCCTGATTTTTTGTTAGCATTCTTGCTTTTTAATGGTAATTTTAAATAACAGTTAAGGAGGAGTGAGATTTCTAAGTTTATCAAAAAGGGCTTGAATTTTAAAATGTTGAGAAACAGTTTTTAGTTTGGGGGGCTTTTTTAGTTTTTGTTTTGTTGTTGTTTTTGTTGTCTTTAAATTTTGAAGATGTAAATCAGTTGCAAGAAAAAGAGAGGGTAAAGGGATAGAGGACTCCAGAGACGACTTTTAAAATTCTGGCTTTAGGCTAATGGTCACACCAATTAAAATGCAAATGGATAAAGCTTCTAGCTTTTGCCAGCTTGCCAAGTACCCCGATGAGTTACTGGTGGCAATAGTCATTACCCCTTCCTTTGCAGTCAGTGTCAGTATCCTAAAAAATATCTTAAAAGCCCTTGACCTGCTGCCAGATCTCAAAAGTGGGCAGGACCTACAGACAGACACAGACACAGACAGGCGCGCGTGCGTGCACACACACACACACACAGACACAGACACACACACACACACAGACACAGACAGACAGACAGACACACACACACACACACACACACACACAGTCTTTTGCTATCTGCAATCCATCCATACTCCATGCATGTCCCTGTTGCACACATGGGAAATATCTTTTTCTCAAAAGGGAAATCTCACAATACAGAGCTAAGACAATCTAGCAAACAAATGACAGATGGATCTAGATACATAAGGTAAGGGACAGAATTAGTTTTGGTGACTCTCTGAATATTCATAGAATCTATAAAAGTCCAAATTTAAGATGCAGTCTGTTAGAAATGAATATGCAACTGTACCAAATAAAAACACTGTATTTCTCAAAATGTACACATGGAGGGAAATATCCTGACCTCCAACTGCTGTCATACATGTTTCCAGATAAACAATGCTTGATTTTTTGATTTGTGAGCATCATTTCTAATTGAAGTCTGGGAATATACTTTTCTTCCCGCCAAAATGCATTCTCTCTTTTTTCATTCACCTTGTATAGAAGGTGCCATGTTCAGTACATTGTTTCCTAAATACAGTGTGAGAATCAGCTAGTTTTTCAAAATGACAAGGAAGTGAAAAGGAAGAGGGAAGATAAAAAAAAGTATTCAATAAGAAAGAACTATTATCAATATAAATGACTATTCCTTAAAGCCTAGAATCTAGGCTTTAAATCTAGGCCCTAGATCTTTACAATATAAATAATCATATAACAGAATTTCCAAATTTCATTGCTATAAAGCTCCAACCAACTAACTAAGCAATCATTACAACAAGCAAAGGCTTAAACATAGCCATCCTCATCTGTGCCTGGGCTGAGAATATTTTTCAAGTCTTAGCTAAATAAATTGGCTAGACTCAAACTGCAAGCAACCAACAGAGGTGGCAAGTCAATTTTACAGAAAGTGGTATTGAATATATATTAGTTATGCTGAAAAAAGAGTGAATTTAAGACTCAGGTAACCCTAGTGTTTTGTTTTTTTTTTTTTTAATTATATAGACTTTACAGAACACTTAGTTACCTCCATATCAATAGAAATATTTGCTCTTTATTTTAGTTATATCCAATGGTCAGGGGCTATTCCCAGTGCAGTGGTCAGTGGCCACTCCCAGTAGTGACTGGGTGGTCATGTGGTGTCTGGGGATAAAACCTGGAGCTCCTGCATCCAAACCACACTCTTTAGCCTTTGAGCTATGTCCCCAGCCACAATAATAAAAAAATATTTGTAAATCCAACATTTAAATGGTTCTTAGGTATAAGAATTTTGATCATTTACAAGTGATTTATTATGAGTCTTTCTGCCTAAGATATCTATAATATCTGAATGCAAATATCAAATAGGTACAGTTCTTTCTAACATGTGGCTTTTCATAAGTTGTTTGAAGTATTAAAGACCAATCATGGGGCTGGAGAGATGGCATGGGGGTAAGGCATTTGCCTTTCATGCAGAAGGACAGTGGTTCAAATCTCGACATCCCATATAGTCCCCTGTGCCTGCTAGGGGCGATTTCTGAGCATGGAGCCTGGATTAATCCCTGAGCACTGCTGGATGTGACCCCAAAACCAAAAATAAAAAAGACCAGTCATAATACCAGAACCATACTATTCTGTTGTCTGCATTTCATATATGTGAAAAAGAGCGTGTTGTGATGATTTCTATTTTTTAAGCAGTTTATTGACTGATTGAATGATTGGTTTTTGAGTCACACCTGGCAATGCTCAAGGGTTACTCCTGGCTTTGTGCTCAGAAATAGCTCCTGGCAAGCTCAGAGGGATATATATGGGGTGTCAGGAATCAAACCGGGTCTGTCCCAGGTTGGCTGCAAGTAAGACAAATACCTTACCAATGTGCTATCTCTCCAGTCCCTGTGACGACTTATAAATAGCATGTTGTGCTAAATCTGTACCAATGTGGTATGTGTAACATAAGATGAATTTGTCATTACTTAATTCAGTTTTATTGTTGTTGTTTTTAGGCCAAACCTGGCAGCTCTCCGGGATTACTCCTCCTGGCCTTGCACTTAGAAATTACTCCTGGAGGCTCAGGAATGATATGGGATGCTGTATATTGAACCTCAGTCAGCCATGTGCAAGTCAAATGCCCTACTTGTGCTATTGCTCCAGCACCTATTTAGGTCAATTTTAATTTCTATATCCATCAAAATGTTTTTTTTTTTTCAGGGGACCAGAGTAGTAGTACAAGCAGTAGGGCATTTGCCTTGCATGTGCTAACCTGGGAGGGATTGCAGTTGGATCCTCCTGTGCCCCATATGGTGCCCCAAGCCAGGATCGATTTCTGAACGCATAGCTAGGAGTAACTCCTGAGCATCACTGGGTGTGGCTCAAAAAACAAAACAAAAAAAAAGTATTTTTCAAAATGTGCATAGTTCTATTTTTGTTCCACTACCTAGTACTAAAAAAATATAGAGCAGGAAGTATCCAGAAAGGATTGCAAGGATTATACCCTAATCTTTAAGTGTCATGACTGGTGAGTCCCCCATATGCCTTCTGCTCAGATTTCACTGGCCTGAGCTAGACTGATCAGTCAATCCCAACAGGTGCAAGAAATGGGTAGTGTAAGGGGCACACGAAACAGTTGACTGGACACATGTCTACACAATTTTTTTAATTCTTTGATTCTGAAAATCAAGAAAACCATACTATTTCTCTTGTTAGCCTGACTTTCCATAATCTGACTTTATGCATACCCCACTTTGGTTATTTCCTTCTCCCAGCTACTACTACCAACCCAGTTCTTGGTTCCATGCTAACTCTCAGAAAATTACATCCCAAAACAAACAGAGCCAAAAGGAAATAAATTCCATAAAGGAAAATAAATTGCAGAGAAACCCTGTACAACCAAGTTAAAATCATCACACATTTTTATCTATATCAATTATGTGTTTTTAAAACACACACTCACACACACACACACACACACACACACACACACACATGAATATTTGGAGTTTAAACAATGGCCATCAGCAGCTGCTAGAGAGGTTTGTCTTTTATAATTGGCTTTCTGCCAAGCCTATTTTCTGTCAGCTTTCTTATTTTCTCTTTAATTTTGCTAAGTGAACACTATTTTGACAAGGGGTTAAGCAATATACAAAAAAGCAGAGAAAAATATTAACAAATTAAGCACTTTTGTCTCACCCTCCTTCAAATACAGTGCCAAGTATTGCACGCTCAACACTGCAGTCTCAGAAAACACTGCGCACTGGGACCGCCTGCTCTGCATTCAGCACACAAATCACTTTGACTCTGATCACACACATTTATCTTTATTTTTAAAATCTCCTCATTGCAGCGAATCGCAATGAACATTATTATTACTAATCCAGCTATTTCTAATAATAGTACTTAAGTAACCTGTCATCTTGGGAACTTTAAAGACAATAGCTAATTAATTGTCAAGCATTTAATGTAACAAGATTCTAATCTCCAACCTCTGAAGCAGGGTATTTATTTGTTACAATGATAAAACTTTTGTTTGAGTTGCTTATTTATGCAATATATATTCTGTATCACCACAATTCTAATTTTTATATCTGCTTTGTAAGTAAAATAGTCACATGCTGAAAGACACACAGAGCACACTTCACAAGCAGTAATGAATCTCCTGTGACTCCTTTTATTCACACTACAATAGATTCTATATTACCATACAGAGAAAAACAAAACAAAACACCATAGATTATATCCCTTGTTTGCACGATATGCTCACAGTAGTCTGATAAAAAAAAAAGGACTTGAAGGTGCAGCATACTAGGTCTTAGGAATGTGAATAAATACAGTATACTGTTGACATCTTGTTTCTACTTTCAAACAACTAGGTATGTTACATATGAACTGTCAGAACAGCTAAATAAGTTTTCCTGTCTAAATGTGCCTACATTCTTTTCAGAGACCTCATCTAAAACTGAGCTCCCTATTTTAGCCTAACACTGTGATAACAATTTCTTAACTTGCTATAGTCATTTCAAGTCAATATTTAGAAGTATAAGCACCACCACTTTTATCTGCTAACCTTACCCTCACACATATACCACACATATACTTTCCATGTGACAATGCAAATAGACTGAATCTTGCTGGAAACAGAAAGGTGTCAAAGACAGAGAGAGACAGAATCCCTTTCTCGGGCCCTTAATGAGGTCTCCAGAGCCAAAGGCAAACCAATAACAAATTGTACTCTCCATATATTGGAGAAGAAAAAAAAGGAGAAAAGTCAGTGTGTTTGGGGAGGGGGCTGGTTGAGCTTGTCATCTAAAATTAATTGAACTTAGTCATGGCAAGGAAACACTGGTAATAAACCCTCCCCATCTAAATTAAGGGTTTTATACCATGAAAAAAAAATTTATGGCAGTAATTTCATCTGGGTTTTTCAAGAAGTGCTTGCTGATTTTCTTGTACTCAGTAGAAAAATCCCCAAGGAGCAATGCAGGCTGCAATAAGGCAGACTTCTAAAAAGATACCATTTAATTTCGCACTCCTCCCTTGCACTATTACCACACTTCCAGTTTTCTCTAACTCAGTGTTAACTGTCTCAAAGCAACTCTTTCCATTAGCACTCAGCAACATCTCACAGGGATGGGTGGAAGTGCTCAATCAGCAAACGCACATCCATTGCTTTTGGCAAGAGAAGTGCAAGTGAAGGGACTAGAACCCCAGAAAAATAAGCATGTTTTGACTGTGTTTTGTCCTTAGGACACCCAGCTATCTTAATTGAAAGTTCTGAAGTCATAATAGGCCAAAGACATTCTGCAGTATTTCTACAGCTGATGACTGAAACTGATGTTCTCTGGAGCAGTGGAGAATGAGTAGGTTTGGGATCACATTTAGGACAAAGGTGGTCAGAAGTGATGGGGTAACTATACAGTCCAAGCACAGAACTATTTGCAAAGGTTTTCAAAGTCCCCATGGAAACCAAGAACTGTTAGCAGACCAATGTACAATGTGTAAAATACATCAACAGTTTCCATTTTCTAATGTTCACAGATACTATTATGATGACCAAAATAGAAATTAATTTAAAACTGTGACTAGGCTAGGCTCATTCTTCAAGCTATTTTCTCCCTTGAACACATAACTAACTTGCTTGTTTGCTTCCATGTTTCTTTGCTTGCTTTATCCACTCTGGAAAAACCTATGTCTCTTTAAGCACACATTTCTCTTTCATTCTTCTCATCTCTTTCTAAGTGAGTTCCACTCAATAAAAATTATCTTGCTTCGCAAAAAATAAATATAAATAAGTAATAATAAATAAATAAATGAATACAAATAAACTGTGACTAATGTCATGGTAGTTTTTTATAATTTTCATGAATAAAGGGTATACGATTTGTAATCCTGAATATTTTTTAAAATGTAAGTGAATATCGAGTAACATATCAAATAACATAGGGATATATATTTTGGTGCTTTTAGAATTTTACACTCAGACACAAGATAGACACTCCATATTTTTTATGCTACACTATGTACAATGTTCATAATGCCTAGTGTATCTGCTTTTTCCTTAATTTTGGTCCCTAACAGTTACCTTCATCACTTCATTCAATCTGCTAAGTTTAAAGACAGCAGCAGTCTTCAATAATCTGGACATTCATTTACTCTTTGGGATTCCCCTTCCTTCCCTTGTGTCTTTCTCTCTATCATGCTGCCTGGCAAACTCCAGTGCTATGTATCTCCACATATCTACTTTCTCCAAGCACAAACCCAAATAACATGTAACACATAACTGGAATGAAACCACACTGTCTGATTTTGTTTTGTTATTTTGTTATTGTTGTTTTGGTTTTGTTTTGGGGCCACAAGCAGCAGTGCTCAGAGGTTACTCCTGTTGGTGCTCAGGAAACCATATGAGATTTGGGGGCTCAAACTCGGGTTGGCTGTGTGCAAGGCAAACACCCTACCCAATGTGCTATTGCTTCGGCCATGATGATCTCATTTTAAGTTCATTATGTCCCACCAATGCTATGATACATGCTTCAATTATTACTAAAAATAATTTATGTGCAGTTTTCCAAATTCCTCTTTCAAAATCAATGCTTTTATTTCCTACTTCAATGAGACTACAGGACATTTGTGCTTCTACCACCAAAGTACAAAATTACAGGCATCATCATACCCCTTCAGTAACAAATGTTATAAACCAAGATGCCTAAAAGAAAAAGGGGAGAAGGGAGAAGAAAAGGGAGAAGGGGTGCAGGAGGGGAGGGTGGAAACTGAGTATCTACCATAGTACAGACTGGAGCAAAGGTGGGTGAGGGTGAGATTATGGAAGGGTAATGGGAAATTGTTGGCAGTAGAAAATAAACAATGGTAAAGGGTTGGGTATGAGACACTATATGATTGAAACTCAACTATCAAAGTTTTAACTCTGTATTTCAAAGTGATTTAATTAAAAAATTACAGGCATCTGAAATCCCACCTCCCCTCTACAACAAAGTATTTACTTCTTCATCAAAGCCAAGTCCCTTCAATATATACTTTATGTGCCTTCTCATATATTCAAACACTCCCAACCTTGTTATCACCAATTTAAAATGTAGATCTTTATTAACATTGTGACATCAGCTAAATATAAATATCTCTTCCTCATGTACATTGTGGAGGAATGTATATTATAATCATGTTTTAAAATGGCAAAAATAAGAAAACAAAAATATTCATTGGTCATGAAAGCTTAAATATATTATAGTAGACCCATACTAGTGATCATCTACATACTTTAAAATGAACTAAATCGGGGCTGGAGAGATAGCACAGCAGCAGAGCATTTGCCTTGCATGCAGCCAATCCAGGACGAACATTGGTTAGAACTTCAGCATTCCATATGGTACCCCGTGCCTGCCAGGAGTGATTTCTGAGTGCAAAGCCAGGTGTAGCCCTTGAATGCCACCAGGTATGACCCAAAACCAAACAAATAAACAAAAACAAAAAACAAAACAAAACAACCTTTTGCTATTTGTAATGTTATTCCTCACTTGCTTTCACTCAACACAGCATTGAAAATGCTTTTGCAACAGTAACCATTACTCTAGATGAGTATTTCTCAACATTTTCTCATTCACTCCAGACCTTTGTTTCTTACTGTGCGCCCCCCCCCCCCCGTCCAACCAGTTGTCCCTAGTCTTTTTCACTTGTGACCCCCCTGAGATACCACAAGGGTTCATTGGGACAACTGGTTGGATTGATCTATATAATGCCAAAATCATATCCACTTTCTGATCCTCGTAGAACTATTTACAGAGCTACTTATTCTCTTCATTCCTGAAACATCCTTTCTCAGCTCCCATTATTCCACCTTCTTCTGAGTGTTATCTTACTTCATCAAGTGTTTTCCCAGTGATATTTGTAAGCTCTTCCTCCTTCCTAACATCTAAATGATGGCATTCCTGTGACTTAGAACTGTATCTTCTCAAACAATCATCCAGCTGGATGACTTAAAACTTATTTATCTATCAAAAAATTTATATGTCTACCAATCCAAGTGTCTCATTCAACTGCTGAGTTAAAATGAATTTTAGCATTGATAACACAGGAGCTCAATTTACATGTCCTTATAACCAACACTGAAAATCTGGCCCCTAAATTGATATTAACTTCTCCAGTAAATGATGTCACCACTTATACAGACACGAATCAAATATCGAAGTGCTCCCTGCTCCCTGTCTCTTGATTCCTGTAAGTCAATGATCAGCCAGCCAATGCATGCTGATTTTATTTTCATAATGTATTTCACTAGTCATCCTCTTTTCTATACCTCTACCCTAATGCAAACAGCCCTAATATATCTCATCTCTCTGCTTCTACTTTTTGCCTTACCTTCCTTGATCATCCACTGCACATCAAACTGTTTATGATACATTTGGAATTTAAATGAAATTGTGTCATTCTACTCAATATCTTTCAATGGTTTCCTACTATACAAATTAAATGTACACATGACTAAACTCCCCTTGCTTACCTAAAAGTCACCACAAAAACCTGTTCCTGCTGTTTTCTGGAATATACCAAACAGCCTATCACCTAAGGACCTTTCCTTCTAGCATGTACTTTTTCCTAGGTTGTCTAAAGATAAAATTGATGTATAGAAGTGATGGATAAAGATACATTATTCTTCAGATCTAGATGGAAATGACACTCAAAGAGGACATTGGGAAGGTGGCACACTCAGTGTTGTTCAGAGATTACTCCTGGTTCTACACTCAGAACTTATTCCTGAGGAGCTCAGTGGACCATATGGGATGCCAGAGATCAAACCCAGGTTGACCACTTGCAAGCAAATGCCCTATTCATGCTCCAGCCTCCAGAGACCTTTCTTGACCATACGCTCCAAAGAAGTTTATTTTTTCTGTTATTCTCAGTCACAACAGTTTCTTATTTTTTTCATAGTGCTTCTAATTAATTTTGTTATTCAATTATTAAGTGCCTATTCCATTATAATTAAGATCCATGAAAACCAGAATCTCAGCAGATAGCAGTCTGACTCAGAGAGCTTTTAATGAATTATCACTCCAAGAAGGAATCAGCAGAATGATAACTTTCTCCCATCTCAATATTTCTCCTCAGCTCTGCTGCCTACATTCCCCTTCCTGTTCCTGCTGTTATCTCAACCCCCCTAAAAAATGTAAATCACTATTTTTCAGTTTTACTGATATAATTTTATATATAACGTTGCATTTATTAAAGGTAAATGACATGGTTATTTGCTGTTAGTCATAATTACTTGATATTAGATCCTTCAACTATTTCCTTCTTTTTTTAATAGAAAAATATGTATAAATTTATTCAAAATAAAAGTAAATCTAATGATTCCTTCCAAATTGCTGATAGATTCCCCACCCCTTTTTTTTTATTGAAACCATTGTAATTTACAAAGTCCTTCATAGTTGGGCTTCAGACATACAATGAATCAGGGCCAATCCAACCACCAGTGTCAGTCTCCCTCTACCATGTTCTCAGAGTATATCCCAACCACCAACGTTTGCCTGCTAGTATAACAGGCTTTCTTTTTTTTGGGGGGGGGGGGTTGTCTCACACCTGGTGTCGCTCAGGGGCTACTCCTGGCTCTGCACTCAGAAATTGCTCCTGACAGGCTCAGGGGACCACATGGGATGATGGGATTTGAACCACCGGCTGTTCTGGGTTGGCCGCTTCAAGGCAAACACCCTTCTTCTGTGCTATCTCTCTGGCCCCATCTCTTAGGCATCTATCCCCTGGACAGAAAAACATTCATCCAAAAGGATGTATGCATTGTGCTATTTATTGTAGCACTCAGAACTTGGAATTAATCTAGATGTCTAACAACAGATGAGTGGATCATGAAGATATAAAAATAATGGAGTTCTCAAAGATACAACCCACCCATTCTCCCCTCTTTATATACACAATCATCTTGTGCATTTTTATAGGTTTAGTTACTATTTATATGCAACTACCAAATCTTTAGTCCAAATCCTAATCCTATTTGTCTAAATGAACTGTACTTGGATGACCAATTGGTACCTTTAACTCAGTATATTTAATGTAAGCTCATCACCTTTCTCTGCAAATCTGCTGCTTGTCCTGTATTCTGGTTTAGTGAATCATATTTCAACCCATTCTATGACTCCAAGAAACAAGTCTTTCATATTGATCTCTCTTATTAATACCCAACTCCCCAATATATCTATATATACAAACAATAAATATTTATTTATGGAGTGGATATAGCTCAGCAATATAGCTATTGCTTTGCATATCAATTCCTAGCACAACAGCAACAACAACACACACACAAAACAACAACTGTCAACTTCTTATCAGCATCTCTACTGCACTACTTTGACTCAAGTCAGTACTATCTGTATACTTTTTTAGGAGACATGAGCATAACCGGTGGTATTCAGTGATAACTTCTGGTAATGCTCCAGGAATCATATATAGTGCCAGAGATGTAAGTGAGGTTAGTCTTGTGCAAAGTAAGCACATTGCTCACTGTACTATTTCTTTTGTCCACCACAAGTTGTATTCTTTTCTCTAAAGCCATCATCCTCTGCTCAATAGCAGGAGATTATATAAAAATATAATAAATATTTTATCACTCCACTCTTTAAAATTAATTAATGATCCAATTTTTCTTCTGGATAAAATTCCAACCCTCCACCCTTTTTAGGAGGTTGAAGTTGGGCCAGACCTGGAATTGTTCAGGACTTATTCCAGATTCTATATTCAGGGATCATTCTTGGCATTGCTGAAAATCTAACTGTATTTTACTGTGTGCAAGGCAAGTGACTTTACCCCTGCACATGTATTTCTCCCACCCAAAATTCAAATTTACCTGCCTGATAAAGTCCTGAATGATCTGAATCCTTGATGCATCTTTTAATCTCATCTCTCATAACTTGCATCCTCCTCAATGCTCCAATTTCAATAAACTATAAACTTCTATGTTCTTTTTTTTCTGAAACCCCTATACACTATTTCTCAAAGTCCAAGACCAGCATAGTCTTTCACTCTGTAGCCACACCCTTTTTCTCACCCCTCTACTTCTGATTTTACAAGACTAGGCTAGGATCTCCTTTCCAGTACTCACAAACTATTCTGGTGGCCCACTTCAAAGAACTCTAATTAATCGCCTACTGTCATAAAACCTATCTACTTATCTCACAGCCACAGAATACAAAATATCAAGGCAAGAACCCTAAAACTTGTACTTTTTTTTAAAGGCTTACATGATAACCAGGGTAAAGTCATGGTTGAAAATAATGTTGCACCCTCTCTGATACATAGTAATATGGACATATGGAAGTTATTCAATAAATGAGAAGGAAAGCAAGGAAATGGCAGTTGGCAGAAGAAAGAGAACAAAGGAGGGCAGGAGAAAGGAAGAGAAAACAGAAGATAAAGTAGCACCATTGAAGGCAGCAGGAGAGAAGCAAAATGTGATGAATCAATATAAAATAGTCCTTAAGAATAGATTTCAATGGTTAACTATATCTGTTTAAGGATAGAGCAAACAATGAGCAATCTTTTTTAAGCTCCTATTCCACTTTCATTGTTATTCAGTTTTTCTCTGATACAGTTAAACTATATTCTCTTTGCATCAAGTGCAAGTAAAAAATGTCAGATAAAATATGTTAGGTCTAAAAGGGTTCAGCACAAATCAGCTTTCATATCTGTAATATTACATGCTCCGCCTTCTTGACCTTATAAATACTGGCTAGAAAGGCACAATACATGAAAAATGCCAGCCATTTGAACACCTGCAATCCCCTCAAAATGCAGAGTGAGAATTCCTGAAATAAAGCAGAGGAGTGGGTTGAAATGGTTCTGAACCTTTCTGAGAGCACAATAACTATAGTGTTTTAGTAGCAAGCAAGCATAAAACAAAATGGCATAGAATTAATACATCTCAAAAGAAAAATCTATTAAAACCCTGAATTTGGGGACGAGGTATTGCATAAACAGGGTAGAGACGTCTTTATCTCTCCCTGTAGCTGAGTGCAGAGTGTTAGTATATATTTGCTGAATGAATGCCTGATGAATGATGAATGAATATGGTTCTAAAAGGATTACTCATATTTTCCTCCCTTGATCAAAGAGACAGCTACTCTTAGCCTCATATTTCATCAGAGAAATATAGAGTGCCTAAAATGGCTGGTAATATGCTAGCATTAAGCATTTTAAAAGAATTGCATGGATTTTGCTTTGCATCTTAGAGCTTATCATACAAATCCCAATTCTGGTACTATCTCCCAGTACCAGCACCACCAAATAAATATGGACACCGTCCAATCCAGCTACAGTCTCTAAATAAACAAGGTTTTATCATGAAGCCATAAATTTTTATATGAACAAGTCCTTTTGCCCCCAGTAACTTCCCCCTTTTATATACTTCTGTTCATTTTAAAGATCTACAAGCTGGAGCACATTTTGCATGCAGAAGTCAATTCCCAGCATCAGATGGGGCAATCCCAAAGCATGAGGCCAAGAATAGCCCCTGAGTACCACAGAGTGCACCCTAAATTCATACCCATAAAGAAAAAGAACTAGATAAATATCTTGCATGTGTATATGCTTTATATTTTGTTTGAGGACCAAGTGATAGCATGCCTGAGCCTGCCAAGCGCAAATCCTGAGTGCAGAGCTAGGAGTAACCCTGAGCACAGCTGAGTGTGCCCCGTCCCCCATTTTTTTGTTTTGGGACCATTGCTTGGCAGGGTTCAGGAAACCATGGTGCTGGAGATCAAACTGGGTTACAATATGCAAAGCACACACTGTAGGCCTTTTAGTTATTTCCCATGCCTATATTAAGTTTTTCATAAAACATTCTCTGAATTCGCTGGCAATAACCACTTCCTCCTCTGTGTTCTTCAACAGTATTTTGTAAATAATTTGGGTGCATCTTAACCCCTTTAGAATTATAATGACTGCCTACATATTCTCTGGGCCAATTCAAAGTAGATGGAGAAAAATTTACTTATTTTCTCAGAGATCTAGAAAAGTTTCATATGAAAAATAAAGGCTAAAATTTTGGCTAGACTGGTGACAGTTAAGGACAGAAGGTATAATTCTGGAAAGATTATATATGTATACATTTTTAATTAGGTACATGCAAGTAGAAGATAGGTGCATGAAATGTGCTGGAACCCTCTTAAGGTTCAGAGTAGGGATGTGTCCTGATTAACAGGACAATGACAAATGGCCACTAGTCTCACAGGAGAAAAGAGATGGTATGGTTCACATCAGCTCACTTAATTGCAGAGTGCCTTTGGAATGTGTGCATCCCCAGCACCATGCAGTGACTCTCAACTAGACACCATCAATTAAGATGATCCTTGTAGACTTCAATCTTTCATCCTGTGAGTTGTTAGAGAATGGGATCAGGAGTGATCTCTGAGCACCAATTCAGGAGTAGCCCCTGAATATCACCAGGTATGGTTCCAAAACAAAACAAAAACAATAGGGACATGGCTTACCAAACTTAATTCTTTAACAACTTTAAATTCTTTACATAGGACACTTTGTAAAATTTTACCAGCTTCTAAAACAGCAGACATGTTAACAAGAAAACTACTTTCCTTGACCCTTTCTAAATAGCAAAATTAATAATCCTTTTAGAAGCAGTTATCTGTAGTTTAACAAATTTCAGGAAATACCTTACCATCCTCAAGCAGTGAGTTTTAACTCTGAGGGGGGCTAAAACTCAAAGGTTTTAGGTGAAACTGTACTATTAAAAATGATATCTTATGTACATATTTAACTACTATACTGGTAGTTTTATGGTGGACTTAAATATTTCCATGTACACTGATGCTCATTCAGATGATATTGTAATCTGTAATGTCTTACTAACATAACCCAGGTTCTGAAACACAGTATATGAGCCTTGACTATAGAAACAAACTGCCAGCTGTCTCATAAAGGACAACCTCATTTAGTAGAAGGCAAATGCTAGCACAGAACAAAAGTAAACAAAGATGGCTACATATGCTCCAGTTTTCAAACTGGAAAGTGACAGTAACAAAAAGGAAGAAGAGGGATAGATTAAACAATAAGAACAGCTGCCACCAATAGCAGGCTATCTGCCTATTCAACTGGCCTAATAATACAACGCAGAAATTCCAATTAAAATTTCTAGTGTGAAGATTTAGAACCAGAGATCTTAAAGCTAAAAAAAACTGTAAGAGTCCTACCAATTAACTATCCCCTCTGCTATCATAGAAAGTGATGATAAATTTAGACAAGTACTTTGTAAAATGCAATGCCTCATAGAAATATGTGCCACGACTATTATTACTAGTAGGGGATAGTCTTTCATTTGCAAATAAATATGTCCAAAATTCTAAATCCTCCTGCATTTTTTTTACTTTTGATAAACATAAATTGTAGTTGTTCAAAGTATCATTTGTTGTTATTAATTTTTACTTTACCTATTATTTACTTGAGAGCCTTCAACTAGTTACCCAAATTGATTAGTTTAAAGGCGTAATGCATGACTAGAATATGTAGTATCTGAGACTGACACACAAACAGGGTCTATATTCATTCCCATTCACAGGTTGTCACTCAAATCTAACAAAATTCTCACATGTCCTACAAGGTCCAAATCTTCATAAAACGAACCACTCATTAAAGGTTAGGATGAGAAGAGCAAAAGAGGAGAGTAGGCCTTGCCTGATAAAGGAGGAGGGCTTGGTGATGTAATTTCAGGGAGTGAAATGAAAGAAAAAGGCTGTTAAAGGGTCAAAGGGAAAGCTTGAAGAAAAGCTTATAATGTCTGGCTTACCACTCAGCCTTTAAAGGACTACTTCCACCACTGAACTGAAAATAGACCACCTTTGGCTATTAGAGAACCAGTTAACAAAGAATTTCTACAAGTGATTCCCTGATAACCCTTCAATACTGCAGCCCTTCCAAACAAACTGGCACAAGAGTAAATGTAGTCAAGAAGTACCTGACATTTTTATACTTTATAATTTTATTTCAATGTTTAATATAATTTTAGCAGACCTCCTTATGTGGATATAATTTAATTCTAAAGTATTTGGGAAATACATTTAGTCCAGTTGTGCCTGATAAAAAGGAAAGAAAAAGTAATTTTCCAGTTTTACAGATGCTCCCAGAATTCTGTGTGAAGATGAATTAATCTATGGTTATTCAGCTGCAGAATATTACTTCTATCCACAGGCTTTGTATATGAACTATTAAATCCATTAGATCGATAGCAATTCCTCCCACCTACTCTTAAGGAGTTGATTTAATGAGAACATCATTTTCTTATTCAAGACTTTCTTTCTTAAGGGAACATAGTCTTATATGAACTTACAGCATGACAACTGCATATAAACAGAGCCTGAGGCAGGCAATGAAGCAAAATGTTGGGTGGTAAATAAGCCAATTTGTTTAAAAGACACTACTATAAAAAATCTGCCTTAAATCTGGACTTAACTTACATAGGTTAAAACAGGAGAAAACCAGTAGTAACCATTTTCTTTCTCTAAAACTTTCCTTATAACATAGGTGCTAATGGCATCACAATACAGAAAAAGAAAATATTGCTTTCTTATTTCTTTTTTTTTTTTTTCTTTTTTGGGCCACACCTGGTGACACTCAGGGGTTATTCCTGGCTATGCACTCATAAATCACTCCTGGCTTGGGGGACCATATGAGATGCTGGGGGATCGAACCGCGCGGTCTGTCCTAGGCTAGTGCTGGCAAGGCAGATGCCTTACCGCTCCACGCCACCACTCCGGCCCCTGCTTCCTTATTTCTAAGTGTGAAACTGTTCACCATTAAATGTTTCACTATCTTCTGTCTTTACTCCCTTTCTGCAACTACAAGATAATAGTGGAAAGAAATTCACCTTTCTGTTTTTTCTGGACCTGCATATTAATAGAGATAACACAGATATTATGTCTCTTCTTCTTGGTTTAAACAATATAAGCACGGAGGCCTCAAGAGAAAGGCACCAGAAACTTAGCTCTCTCCCATCCAAGCCTTTATACACGTAAAACATAGAATAAATCATAAAGTACTGCTTAAATGCACCAAAAATTAAAAATGGAGACAGAGGGTGGATCAATGTGCATTGTCTCACAAATATAGTTTCAGAGATAATTGGTAATGTTCCCTTTTTCCAAAGAAGTGAGGGTTAAATATAGTCACTCTGTACAGAGACTGATGATCTTCAGGATGTGTAAATTATACATTACAGTTACATAACAGACTAAATCACAGTCATCAACAAAAGAACATTTGGCACAATTCTTGAATTTTTATGATTCTAACTCATAAGTAGAGCCTCAAGAAAAAGAAAGTATCTCACCTTTAATCATCCCTACAAGCAGCCTTGCACCTCACAGGAGGTAGCAAGTGTCCAAGGTGAAGAGAAGAGGAAAGGCATTTACTTTCATTGGACTAGAAAAAGGAAGGGAATGGGAGGTTCCTTTCCAAGGTTATCTTAAATAACTGCTATTCTATCCATTTTAAAAATTAGAAGAGGGCCAACTACACAGACTCATATAGCATGGTGTGTTTTAACACCAATAATGCAACGTTATGTTCCTAGATGATAGCCAGAAACTCAAGTCCAGTGAAGTAAAATACTCACAGGTTTTTTTTTTTTTTTCAGAATACTTTAAATTCCAGAGAGATAGTAGAGCAGTTAAGAGGTGTGCCTTGCATTGATGTCAATCTGAATTCAATCCCCAGCATCCCAAATGGTCCTCAAGCCCATGAGGAGTGATTCCTAAGCACAGAGTCAGGAGTAACCCTTGAACTCTGCTTGGTGTGGCCCCAAAACAAACAAAAAAGGGGTACCATGTGCACTTGGTGTCGTGCCAGTGATACCCAATGCATGCAATTCAGAACAGATCAAGAATGTTCCAGTAGCTATCTGCTGAACATGTCCAAACTGCTATCTAACCAGGAAATATCCTCAGGCTCATTAGATTGAGCCCAATTAATATTTATCTCTGACAAGTACATCCTTTAATCTCCCACACAAAACCAGCTTCCATTGTGCTATATTATATATTTAATGGCCATAGTGATCTTATTAAAGTACATTGATGAAGAACAACAAACAAATAAGATCTTAACCTTAAAGAAGAAAGAAACAGATGAGGAATCTCTGGACCAAGACAGTGCAGAGGACATTCTTTCCTTCAGTCCATCAATTGTGCCTTTTCTGCTACCTTTCTGATGTTTTTATCTTTTCACTCTGAATAACAAGCAAGAATTGCTTTCTTAAGTGGGCTGTGTGTGAGTGCATGGGGCAGGTATGTGTGGGTGGTGGGATGGGTAGTGTTTGACAAGTATTAAACCCAGGACCTCACATATATACAAGGCAAGCACTCTACTACTGAGCCATATCCCTAGCCCTTAAAGATTGCTCTTTGAAAAGAAGCTGGCCTTATAAGAACTCTCAGAATTCAATGCTCAAAAGATTTCCAAGTGTCTAGGGCTCCAAAGAGACGATCAATCTTGATAAATTTGGAAAGACAAGACAATCTAAAGGTGTTCAGGGCCACTTCTCTAAGCCTTGCTCATATTTCAGGATAACTATGAAGACGTCGATGTTGACCTAGATCCACAACAGTCAATATTATTTGTGAGCGATGGAACACTACCTTCACTCCTAATAAGAGAATCCCAAGCCAGAGAGAGAAATATTTCATTTTAAACTTTATAACCTTGAATAAGGAAAGCAGTATCTGGTTTACTTTGTGAAACAAATATTACATTCCAATAAATTAAGTACCCAAAGACATGTAACAGCAAAAGAGAAGTTCGGAGGCAGGGTAAAAAATAAATAAGAAAAGTTCAATTTGGGGGCCGGAGTGATGGTAAGTGGTGGACAAAATACTTGCCTTGCACATAGCCAACCGGGTTCAATCCCCAGCATTCCAACTAATCCCCTGATCCTGCCAGGAGTGATCCCAGAATACAGAGCCAGGGGTAAGTCCTGAACATTGCTGGATGTGGTCCCAAAACAAACAAAAAGAAAATTTCAACTTCAAAACAGTAAGTATAGCTTCTCAGATATCTGCAATAACCCTTCTCCTCTCTGGTCCCTACCCCATTACCATAAGCTCACTAAAGCCACATATAGATACAGGAAATGCCGCACAGTTACAACCTGAAGGTATGAGATCTATCATACTGAGAGCTGCAGTATATTGGAAACAGGGAGGTACCTGCTCCCCCTGAGATAAATCTACACCAACAAGAAACAGAAGATAAAAGGAAACCAAGCAAACTATTCCTCCCCCCCCCCCTTTTTCCCAACTCTTTCTTTCTAACTCTGGGTTAGAGTTCTTCCATGCAACCCTTTCAGAGAAATACTGTTAAGTGAATGTGCCTGCCGGGTGACCCAATACGGTTTCACTACTTATTAGAAAGGTAGAGCTGGATCTACCATATACCATATACCAAATCAATTTCTTTGCATCTTCATTATGTCCTAACTCTTAAAAACTTGTATCAGGATCTCTCAAAGGGACCAGCAACATTTTCATCTTTATCTCAGGCTCTATTTTCTAGAGACCTCAACCCAGGCTTTCAATTTAGACTTACAGGATTTAAGTACAGAAGAAATTTAAAGTAATAACACACACTTTAAAAATTAAAATGAATAAATAAAAGAACACTGGCAAATCCAAGGAAGAGGTGGTCGTCAATCCCAGTCCACAGACCAGTGCTAGTCTGTGGGTGTAAAATGGTTATAATTACCTTGGTTATAACTGCCAGAATGTGGATGGGTATACAGATAGGCATGGTTCTGCATGTACAAAGTGATTGAAAATTGCTATGCTATGAAGCTTCTGGAAAAGGTTTCTTAGTTTGATAGGGATATTACTGCAACTGGATGTGATGTCACGGTGGGTATATATGACAACCAAGAAAGAATACAATCTCTAAGGACAACGCAACAATGATGGCAGAGTTAAAAGAAAGAAAATCACTAGGTCCTTGGTGGTGTTAATAAGCCAAGAGTTAACCAATGCTAAAGCTGGTCATTCACAGCACTTTTATGTATGGTCTTTGTTATCCAAGCCTCTTTGAGTTTCCTACTACTGAGAGATGCAAGAAAACTGAGGGTTTCTTTGGCTTGAAGACAAGAACAGCTCCATTGACACAAAAAAGAGCTAGTTGATTGAGGAAAAATTTGAACACTTACTGTCACATGCCATTATAGAAGAATATAGTTGATTAGAAAAGAACTGGTCTTTGCCCTCAAGATTTTACAATCTGTTTTTTAAGACATATATATTTCAACATATCAATTAAAGAAAAAATGATAAGGTACAGCTACATAAAGAAATCATTACTTGAGACATTAGAGGTGACTTTCTAAAGGGAACAAAACCAATATATACGCTTTTTGCAAAGCATAAAGTCATGCTGTCTAAATTGAATTAATATAATTCAACTTACAGGAAGGTCTTCTCAGATATCTATAGTTCCATCTACCCAGTATCCTATTACGTGTGGGAAATGTTGCTGGCTTTAATTTAATTGTGGCCTCAGGGATGGCACCTTAACAAAGTTAATCAAAGCCAATTCCTAGAATTTCTTTTTTTTTGTTTTTTTTTTTTTGTTTTTTGTTTTTTGGGTCATACCCAGTGGCACTCAGGGGTTACACCAGGTAAGCACAGGGGACCATATGGGATGCTGAGATTTGAATCATCTTTGGTCTTGGGTCGGCTGCATGCAAGGCAAACGCCCTACCGCTGTGCTCTCTCTCCAGCTCATCCTAAAATATTTTTTAAAATTCTAGACTCACACATGTGATCCTCATAAGAAATTGTATGGATTTGTTAATGAGAATATAAACAGTATCTGTACATATTTTCATGCAAATTTTATATCAAAAGAAAATGCAAGCAATGAGTTCCAAGTTAACAGTAAACATGCTGAAGTATTTAGACGGAAATATACTAATATCTGTAATTTGAAATGGTTTTTTTTGGGGGGAAAGGCTCTTGAGTAAAAAAGGCTACATATTAGTTGATTCAACCAGGCAGCATCAGCTTTTGATGTGATGTTGATAGTTCCAGCAATGCTGGGAGTCACCAGGGCCACATCCAAAGATATAGGAGGCTACACCTGGCAGTGATGGGAAGAGGTGGTAGGGATCAAATGTAGGGCTAATGACCACCAAGCCGTGTATCCAGCCCTAAAATGTATTTGTTTTGCTTTGTTTGGGGGTCACATCCAGTAGTACTCAGGACTTACTCCTGGCTCTGTACTCAGAATCATTTCAGGAGGTGCTCAGGGAACCAATATAGGATGCTGGAAATTAAACCAGGTCATATGGTCAAAGCAAGCACCCTACCTACCCACTGTACTATCACTCCAGCCCCTGATATGTATTCTTCAAAGATACACTGATGCACTTAAAAGATAGAGCTTAAAGAATAGGCCCATGATAAAGCAACTACAGTAAGAACCTGTATAGCCAAGTTTTTTTTTTGTTTGAAAATTTCATATTAAAAGTTTGGGGGGAAAAAGCAAGCAACAGTGCTAAACTGTTTGCTAAGCTTGAGCTATGACTTGAGAGTTATCCAGAATGTTTCCCAGAATATAAAGGATGATTTCAGGGAAAAACATGTAGAAAGACCAGATATAAGAAGTGAAAAAGTTTTGAGGTATATGAGCTGTCTGTCCCTGGCTAAAGCCCAAGTAAGACATACTTGTCATTTCTTCAGTTTCTAT